>NC_083346.1:23628375-24312088 GCF_019175385.1 Lycium barbarum | reverse complement strand
CAAATATAATATAAAAATATGGTTTAGAGAAGGAAAGTATTTAAGTGGGGAATAATAAGGTTAATATTGCCATTTCAACTTTTTATTCATGTATTAGTTATTTCATCTTCTATCCCGCATAAAATAATACATAGATTCCATCATAATTTATATATGTATTAATTATGCGGGTTTCTAAATTGCAAACCAAACGTCGTACTAATTCTATACATGAATAGCTTACTTCCTAACTAGCTATTAAATGCCGTATAAGTAACATAAATTAATACATGAATAAGGTGCCTCTTTAATAGCTACCAAACATGGTATAAGTTAATGTAGAAATTAATACATGAATAACTTGTCTCTTGTCCAGCTACCAAACGACCCCTAAGGTGTAACTAATTAAGGGTATGTTTGGCATGGAGAAAAATAACAATGGTAATGTCAACACGGAGAAATTACTACACTTTGCAGAGGCACTTGAAGCTACGTCTGCAGCAATTGTATCTTACAGATTGTTTAACCAAAATGAGTAGATGTCATGAACCGTGAACTATATTTCTTAAATTGATGTATAGTTTGCTATAAATGGAGTCATCATATCATATCATATCATATAATAATAAAAGTGGGAAGCTCCTATTTTCAAAATTGAATTACGATTTTAACCATACAATAAATTAAAATGTAATAAAATATTTAATTAAGTATTAAATAGTAATATTTTAATTACCTGAAAATTAATTTAGTTCAGAAACCGTAAGAATTTTGTTGCACTGAATCACAACCTAATTAAATGTCTAATTAAATAATGATATTTAAATTGCATAAAAGTGGGTGAAAAAGAAGCTCAGCAGTCCAAATTTAATGTTCCACATTCAGCCACGAAAACTAGAAACTGATTTCAGCTATAAATTTTCATAATCATGGAGTATTTAAGAGCACATCTTAATTTTGTTCTTTCTTCTTCAACGGTGGTAAAACTTTTTGCAAGATTTTTTGTATTCTTCAATTCACACTATAAAAGGCACATCCAATTATCCACATTGTATCACATTTCTCTTATTTTATCAAAGATACTCTATTCCACAAACGATTCGTTGGTTTATCCACTTGCCGTACAACTATCGACAATATTACAGGTTAATTTATTTTATTTATTTTATTTCGATTCTTCTTTTATATTGTTTTGTATTTGATCTCCATTTATTGATGTCTTTTATCCATGTTTCGCGATTTATTTTGTTTGTGGTCAAATATTTACATGTTAACTTTCTCCCATATCTTAGTTCTCCTATTGTATTAGAAGATCTTTTTGTTTCAATTTTTTTTGTGCGCCAATTTTATCTTATAATTTGTGATTTCTCTTTAAATAGTTTGAAGGTTTTACATCACTATTTTGAATTCTTTCAAGGTTATAATTAGTGCATGTTAATTTTTATAATACAATTATATTTATATTATTTAACTACTATTTATTTTATTAAATTACAGATGAAAGGACACATAACTTTGAATCAGACAAGGGATACATATACATATGTGTAATTATGATATATATACATCAATTAAATATTTCAACAACTATATATATTATCTCAATCATAAATAATTACTGTATAATTCTTGCATAGGTGTACAACATGAAATTGACAATGATCTACTACTATCCTAAGGAAGGCATAGATTGGGCGCATTTATGTACAACTTCTATAAAATACTACTTTCATTCGACAACAACTTCTTGATATGTATGCAGCTGTATAAAAGAGGAGGCTTCAACTTAAAAAAAAAAAAAACAATAACTTTATGACCTGAAACATTTGTAATCATAGCCAATGTTCTTCGAACTCACATTTAAATTATGTGTTGTTGACATAAAATAATAAATTATTGTCAACTTGAATGTTTGATATATGACAAGAATTGCATAATTGAAGCAGGTCAAACATAATGCTTTAAATTCGATAGCAATTCTTCAATATAATTACACATCACAATGACAATGTATATCGGTCGAATAATTAAGCTCATCAGTTTGACCTTACATTTCCCCTCTTCAATTTTTGTGCAATTCATCGCACACTATCATAATATTTGTAAAACGTTTGTTCTAATTCCGAAAACTAGTAAGCATAGTAATATATGGGTTATGTTGGTGTCCGAAAACTGCAAGCAAGAAGCAACCACCAAGAGGCTAATACTTGCACAAAATGAGACTTCAAAGTATGCCAGTTTCAGCACATGCTGCATTATTTTTGAACACACAAGTTCTTAACTTAACTTTGCAACATCTATCTTTTGAATTATCAACACACATTCAAAAAGGGAAACCACTGTATATATAGTGAGACTACTAGAAAGTACGAATCTAAATAGGCATGGATATATTATCACAGTATTATTTGCAGAATAGCAGGTGAAGAACCCAACCATCACAAAATTAATAGAGTGGAACCTGAAGATGAGGTATCAATAGGTACAACCAGAATATGAGTTATCTAAACGGAAATATCTATTTACATCATTTGTTTAGTCTATAAGTAGGAATAGCCATTAAAGGCTTTTCTCTACATGTTACTAACCCAAACTGCTCATCAATGTCTAAATCACAAGGCTGCATACCATTTGGAAGCTCCCAGTTAAAGCAATGCACCAATTGTGCTACCATAAAGCGGACTACGGTAACTCCCAACTGCATTCCGGGGCAGCTTCTTCTCCCAGAGCCAAATGGTATAAGTTGGAACTCATGTCCACGAAAATCTGTACTGCTCCCAACAAATCTCTCTGGCAAAAACTTCTCAGGCTCAGGCCAAACATTTGGATCCCTTTGAACTGCGTAACAATTTATCATGACTCGGGATCCCTTTTGTTTGTGGAAACCATCGACTATACAATGTTCCATGGCCTCATGATACAGTAGTGGCACTATGGGATGCAGCCTCATGCCCTCTTTTACAACCATGTCTAAGTAGTTTAAATTCTCCAGGTCGTATTCGTCTACCATTCTTTCGAGGCCTACAACTTCTTCTAACTCTTTCTGGAGTTCCTTCATTACTTGAGGGTGCCTAAGAAGTTCTGTGAGTATCCATTCCGCTGATGATGCTGAAGTGTCCATGGCAGCCAGAAGCATCTCCTGTATAGAAAAAGAAACAGAGTAATTTATTAGTACAAACCATTTCATTCTCAAGGCTTGCGGTATCTAAAGCTTATATTAGTATGACAAAATGGATGAGAAAGTACACCAAGAGGATAGCTTTTATATGTTGACGATCAAATTGAAATTCTGCTTCTCCTTATTGCATAATGCCCATCATGGTGTCCACAAAAATCCTTAGTTATCTTCTTGTCATGATACTCAACATATTTATCAATAATCTTCTCAAGAAACTCATCAAAAACCTTTGAAAGATCCTTGAGCTCGCGGGTAAGTCCTTGGAGATCAATAAAACCATGAAAGGGGAAAAAATCTCCAAGATTTGGTGTTGCTGCTAAATGCATAACATCTTGAATTACAGCTTTGAATCCCCTCTTTTCCAAGTCCCCATCCATGTACTTCTTTCCAAATACCATTAAGCAAGTCAAGTTAGCATTCAAGGACGAAATCTTTGCAGTAAGATCAACAGATACATGATCATGAGCTTCGTTCTTAAGTGATTCAATCAGAAGTTCAACTGCTTGCTTTCCCATGGATTGAAATGAATGGATCTTGTGGATACTAAACAGGTGCACAGTGCACAATTTGCGCATGTTAAGCCAATACTCACCATACTTTGCAAATATCAAATTCTTCTGGCCATAAGCCAAATATTGAGATGCCTCATGATGAGGCCTACTAGCAAAGATGTGATTATATGTCTTGAGGACCTTCTCGGCTGCATCAGCAGATGAGGCAACGATTGTAGGTACTAGCCCGACCCGCACATAAATCATAGGGCCATGTTTTCTTGGCTAGCTCTTGCAAATCTTGGTGTGGATTTTTGCCCAACAAATGAAGATGTCCTATAAAGGGAAGCCCTTTTGGACCTGGAGGAAATTAGCAGCTCATGCATGGCATATACAAATAGAGCAACCGCTAGCGTTGCCCATATCTAAGTCATTGAGTTCGAAGGAACAAATCCAGTCTACACTAGGGTTTTTCAAAGCAAAAAAAGACAAGTGCAACCGCTCTATTATTTTGAAGAATATCAAAGATGGATCCTTTTTGAAGGTAAATATTTATTAAATTAGAAGGAAGTCAAAATAGTTGATAACTTATTTAATATAAACCAAATTGCGATTATATACACAGAGAATATAATTTTTAACACTAGCAAGACAATTAATAGTTCATATCACACTATTACTCCATTTTTTGGGTTACCATATCAGGGTAACTATGACTACTTACATGTTGCAGGTCAATTTAACTTGACAAGACTTAAAATCTAGAAATGAGGCCTAAGATCCCCCTGAGCTATATCGAATGTTTTAGAGACATACCTTATCTTTATGAGGTTCTTTGACCCCTAAACTTTTTAAAAACAGAATAAATATCACCCAAGTGCTGACGTGACATAAAGAACTAAATTCTTGGTAGGCAGTGAAATACATGCACTGCCACGTGTAATTTCGCATACTTTTAATGGATTTCATTTTCGGCCTTTTTAATTCCAAAATATAATACATTCAACTAAATCCAAATGTTGAACGATAACATAATCACAAGCTCTTCAATCGTCCACTTTGTCGATGCATTTCCAGATGACATTACCTGTGACGATAATGAAGAACTCTCTGGCGACATAGACGACCTTTTCGATGATGAAGAAATTTCCTCTGCTCTCTTGTACGTCCCTAGCCACGCCCCTGCCCCATTCCTCACCGGATAAACCATTTGCATTTTTTAAAACCCGTGTTTACAAATTTGTGTTTTCAGATTTGGTTAGTGGCCGGAGTTCATTTTATCCATATTTGAATTTAGATTTGGATAGAGCTGGCAATTTCAGCCCATATTTAGAAAATTAGCCCATTTAACCCACATTTTAGTGAGTTGGGTCACTTATATTTTAGTTGGGTAAATATGAGCTGCAAGTCTCTTTTTAACCTATAAAAATATGGGCAAATACAGGTAAAATATGGGTATCCATATATGAACTCACTAGACCCAATAACTTATTTCGTCAAAATAGGAGAAAAGTTTTTCCTTACAAATTTGAGAGAAAACATTTTCCGGATCGATAAAAAACACACCAATGCATCCCACCCTTCACCACGTACACCTACCCCCACCCCTACCCAGACATCCCACCCCACCACTGCTCCCTACCACCCCCACCCACCTCTATGCCACTCTTACTCCCTCTTCCCCTCCCAACCTACCCCTACCCCCACACCCCTCTACCACCACCCTGCCCTCCCTCCCCCGAATTTTCTATTTCATATATTTTTTATTTTACTTTTGTAAAAGTTTTACAGAAAGGAGACTGACCCTTACCTCACCACCCCGTTCCCCCCCCCCCCTCCCCCACACCACACACACATTTTCTATTTCATATATTTTATCTTACTTCTTTGTTTTTTTTCTTACCCAAAACCCCACCCCCACATTTTCTATTTCATATATTTTATTTACTTTTATAAAAAAATTATAAAAAATGAGAATTTTTTTTCTTACCTCCCACTCCGACCCCTACCTCCCCCCCCCCCCCCCTCCCCGCCATTACATTTTCTATTTTATATATTTTATCTTTTATAATTTTTTTTATAAAAAATGGGAAATTTTCTCTGACTCCTAACCCCCCCCCTCCCCCCCCCCCCCCCCACACACACATTTTCTATTTCATAAATTTTATCTTACTTCTATGTTTTTTTCTTACCCCAATCCCCCCTAGCCCCCCCCCCCCCCCCACACACACACATTTTCTATTTCCTATATTTTATTTTACTTTTATAAAAAATGAGAATTTGTTTTCTTACCTCCCACCCCTCCCACCATTACATGTTCTATTTCATATATTTTATCTTTTATCTTTTATAAAAAAAAATTAATAAAAAGTGGGAAATTTTCACTCAACCCCCCCCCCCCCCCCCCTCTAAATATTTCATTTCATAATATTTAATTATAAATATATGAAAAAATTAATTTAATTTGACCAAAAGAAAAAATTATGGACATTGCAATTGAAATATTATTACAGTTATATAGTATGTGCTAACCCATAATCAACCACACATTTATCACCCAACCCATATTTTACCCATATGAAGTATGGACGGGTTGAAAGAAACCCAACATGTTTTTGTTCAAAACATTTTCAACCTGCCCAAATCTAACCAAACCCACTCATTTCCCCCCCCCCCCCCCCCCCCCCGCTTGTTTTCATCTCGTGACAAATCTGAATCTTGTTGAAGATAAAGGTTGGATTATAAACTACCAGATGATTTGGTCTACCAACTGGTATGTCTTCTCCATTTCTCACATTTCTGCTGGTAACTTGTGTCAAGATCTGTTGTTGTGGAGTAGTTGGTTTTGAACCTGATGTATTGTGTGATTTTATGACTCGTATTTTGTTGTCTTATCTTCATTTGGTTCCCCACGTGTGTTCAATTTAAATGTGTTGTTCTTAGCTTCAAGTTTGGGTATTGGCTTTTATCTAAATTATTGTAGGCTATGCGTCCACCAAAAACAATACGGAGACACCTGGTTGTGTACCAGTTCCCTTATGCAGTGCAATAGCCAAAGAAGGCATGATTTTACTGTGGAAAACTCCTTACTCAAGGGATTAAAAACCACGACCTACCCCAGTAGGATTTCAACTCCACTAACTGAGCAACTTCCGATTACAATCTATTGTAAACTAGGAATTAACTCCCATAATCTCTCACCCTTATAATAGTTGCAACCTAGGAACTAACTCTCATAGTCCCTCAACCTTTGCCCTATACCGATTGCAAACACCTCCATTTGACTAACTCTAGCAAAGGAAACTAATACACCTAAACTAAATCTAGCCTAGTATACCACTCAAAAGCTTGTGGAAAAACACACTACCAACAAGCACAATTTGAGGATTTAAAACACCTGCAAATAGCTTCTAAACAAGACGAGTAGGTTTACATTTTAAGCACAAACGAACAAAGATTTACAACCACCTAAAAAACATAGACAAAACTCATATCAGGATCTAGTTTTTCAGTTTGAAAGTAACTTTGTTCTTGCTATCACTTGAATTCTTGCGGCGGCAGCTTTTGCACAAGTTAGATTAGGTTTTTCAAAGTAATATCAATTGTGTTGCAACATGTTGTATATATAGTGGGAGCATGTGGGATGGATAAAGACCACTATTTCAATATTTGACCTAAAGCATGGGCCAGTTCAACTGCTGTACTTGTGTGCAATGAGTAGCTCGACTTTATAACTGTCTCTGCTGACGATGCAAGGTGCACAGAGAGTAGATCACAGACCAGGTCTCTATCTGGTTCTGAAATAGTTTAACAATCATCAAAATACGAATGCACTTGGACTTATCAATTTCCTCTTTTTTGATGATGACAAACTTTTAGACGATGTCCCCCCCTGAGAGCCAGATCCCACTTGTTCCCTTTGCAATGCAGACCATCATTTTCAAGGCATCGATAAATATGTTAGCGACAAAGTGCACATACACCGGAAGACCAGGTCACCCACTGAAGGGTCAGTCAATTAGCACATATCTATCTTCCAATTATTCCCCCTTATTCCCTTCCCCCTTAATCACATCATGTGCATCTCTTTTTTAACAAGCACACTTAACAAGAACACTGTTTTATTTATTTCCCCCTTTTGGCATCATCGAAAAGAGGAGTTGGTACAAGCAAAAGAAGTTCAGCATTACGAACTCAGAGCCACTAGGGAAATACTATTATAAGAAGTTAGAGAAGCATGCAAGCAGTTAGACTGGCACACAACATAGTAGAAAGCCCAAACAGTTCATACAGATACATAGCATAGTAGCCAAATCAGAAAATGCATAAAGGAGAAATTTTCATCAATGCTAGAACATTGTCACACAGAAACAGAAAATAGGGAATAGGATTCAAAAAGGGCACATGAAGATGAGTTTGACATGGACAAGTAAAGAGCTTTGGGCTTCTGTGAATTTTTGGCCAGGGCTTTGAGAAAATTATTTATTCGTTCACCATTGACTCTCTGGTCCTCGATCATCTGATCCTTGAGCTTATCCACCTTTAAAGTCAGCCTCTCATTATCTGAATTGAGCCTCTCAATTTCCAATCTTGCAAATTTCAAAGCACCCTGAGAACCAACTTCTTTCTCTTTATCAGATAGCCGAGCTTGAAGGACAGCATTTTCAACCCTTACCCTTTGTAGTTCAGCAGTAGTGATCTCTTGAGCTTCAAGAAATTTTGAGATTGTGGAGACACTTCCCACACCACTTTTCTTAGGTACGCACTCACACTCCTCCAGAGTTCCCAGGGAAAACATATCCTTCTTAGTGCCAGCAGTAGCATTGTTTGTCCTAACCTTGAAGTGAGCAAATACTTTGGTCAGAAGAAAACCATATGGGAGCCCATGTTAAGCCCCTGGTTCCCTCTCCACCTTGATGATATGCTTAATCATAATAGCAGGAAGGTTGATATATTAGTAGTTAGTCAGTGCCTCCATGATGACCAGGTCGTTGATACAAGTCTTGGTGCGACCCCATTTTCTTGGAAGCAAGACTTTGTTCACCATTTCAAACATGAGTTGAAACTCTCCTTTCAGCTCTTTCTTCAAAAGTCTAGCCCTTGACCTGGCATCCTTTACTCCATTCTTGACTATTATAACCTTCCTCTTTAGCCACCTATGTCCAAATCGAAAACCTTGACTCCATTAGCAGTGGGTATACAGTATCAGTGTCTAAGTACCTTCAAACAAATGACGAAAGAGAAGAACAGGACAATGGTATAAAATTTACTAGTCAACCCTTCGAGAACACAGAGAAATTAAATCAAGCTAAAGAGGACCTAGTCTCTTCAGGGTCCGTTGAAGGAAAAGTTACGCATGACAAAGAGGAACAAACCACTTGGATTGACAAAACAATGTGGAAAAAGGTAACCCTTTTCTATAGATCTTGGTAAAGGAGTAGAGGAGTCAATGGATGAATCTCTCATAAAAGTAGATGGTACTATTTTTGGGATTGGTCCGGGATGTTTTTGTTGGATGAGTAGTGATGTTGCTCTTATGGAAGAACTTGCTCAGGCCATGTGTACCATGAGCGAGTTAGAAAATGTCAGGTCTTCACAAGAAACAAATAAGAGACCAGTTCCCTTTTCACGAGGAACCCTTGAAACTATACCTATGACAACTCTTGTGTGGGATGAGGCATCAGGGTCGTCTAGGAGAAATCTAGACCTGGTCCTAAGCCTGTACCTCATGATGTCGTACCTCTTGCTGAGATGTTTAAAATAAAGAAAATGTCAAAGGTCAAAGAAACTAAAGGATCCACATCCTCGGTGAGAACTACCTTTCGTCGAACCGCACCAAGAACCAGGCAGAGTAAGCATGCAGCTAAGGCAACCCATAAATAATCTCTTCAAGCAAGTAAAGCCAAGGGTAGAAAAACAACTAGGGGTTCTTAGTCAAAGAGTATATTGATTGATGAAATTGAGTTAGTAGATGTGGAGACTGAAGTTTCCAAAGGTAATGATAAAGAGAAAGAAGCAGAAGCGAAAGATGTCTCACTTGTAAGGAAAATTGCTAAGAAGATGGAAAAGTGGAGGAACAGTAAGTCAAGGGTCACACTAGCTGAGGATGATAGGTCGACAAATGAATCAAACCCTTCAAATAAGAGAAAGAGTGAGATGATTAAGGAATTCGGTTCCTTAAACGAGCAAACGATGAACAAAATTGTTCCTCAAAGTGAAATTGAGAGAAAAGAAACTTTAGGAAACACAAGGTGTTGTTGGGAAGGGTGTTTGACCCTGAAGTTACAGAAAAATCTAGAATGAAATAACTGATTGAAATTGTTAAATTTTAGGAATGGAGTCATCTTTTTGCTCCACTTGTACCAAGTGTGTATGAGGAATATGTTTCTGAATTCTATGTAAATCTCTACTACTCCGATGATCTCAGTACTCTAATTGCATCAGTTAATGGGACTAAATTTGTATTAGAGGAAAAGATGTTGGGAGAAATTCTGAAAGTTCCTACTAAAGGGATGAGAACCATAAATGGAAAGGTAGAGGCTTATAATTTTTCTGTAAGTTTGACTGGAGATAGAGGATTTTGAGGAGGAGGTACTAAGATTTATATTGATGGAGGTTTGGGATTTTGCGTAGAGCATGGGCTGGTTTAATTCAGGAGGATTTTAAGTGGTGAATCCTTCTCTTGACATTATCGATGGTTTGATTTGAGAAGGAATGGGAAGAGTTTTAAGAGAATGAGAGAGAGCAGGTTTGTAATCAAAGAGGAGAGGTGAGAATATATGTTTGGATTTTAAATTTCAAGTGAGGAGAAGGGGAATGCAGTCGTGGGTATTTAAGAAGGAACAGGGACGAATGGGTCGGGTCGATATAGAGAAGGTGTAGCATTTTGGGGAGGATTTTCATAAAGCTGACTTGGCATTTAAAAGAAATTTTTAATTTTATATAAATGCTGAAAAGGCTACTAACCTAGGCTACAGAGACCAGGTCTCTGAGATTATTCCGGCAAAGTCTCTGAAATGTGTCATACCACTTCTGCTTACGTTGTTCTGAGACATCCATGTGTGTATACCTGTAACAGTATGGAAGTGAGTTAGATATCACTAAAAACACTTTTTACAGGATTGTACCACTTCTCTTGACCTAGCCATTTTCAGCAACGCCCTTTCTGCATTCAAACGACACACGTTTGGAGCTTTGCTCTGCATCTAGTGAGAATACTTCCGCATTTTCTCCTAGAAGTATCTTGTGTTTTGAATCACAAAGGGTGTATTGTTATATTTTCTAATTCCAGTGACACACCCTCTTCTTGGCAGTTACTTAAGTGAGAAAACAATATTCATTTTCTTGATCTCCTCCTTTTTTCACACTTAAGCCTCTATCACAATTACTGACTCAACTTGGGACGACATTCCAGATTGGGTCCCTTGGAATAATGAGTGGAGTGAGTTGAACTCCTCTTTTCTTATTCAGGGAAGTTTACTACCTCTTGATGCAGCAAGAATTCCTCCTCTCCCGATTTCTGTTTGGCAGTGTCTTTATTGTGTAGATAATTGGAGATGCCAATCTTCTAAAGTCCGTGCCCTTGTCCGTCTTTTGTACTTAAGAGATCCATGGATATGGTTGAGGGACGGGTATCTTGCAAGATATTCACCTTGTTTAAGCTTTTCTGGAGTTGATTTTCTCTTGTAGCTTCTTCAACTTGTTCTCTCAGATTTATAATGCACACCACCATATCATCCCTTTCTTGCTCGGAACTGTTGAGTTTTTTAGTTATCTCCTTCTTTTCTTCAATGAGTTCATGACGCTCATTTAAAAATTTCTTAATCAAGGAGACTAATCTCTTACGGGGACATCCCTTGTCTTTACTTGATCATCAAGAGGATTAACTTCAACCTTCTTTCTTTTACTTCTAGTGTCAGATTGTTCACTTGAAATATTGTCTGACTCATCCGTTGAAGTTTTACTGTTGTCCTCACAGTGATTTTGCTTGAGATCTTTGCCATGGTTTTTTCTCTTCAGAGATTTATCACTTATTTGAATCAATCTTTGAAACCGGCGAATGAGATACTTCATGTTTGTTTCATCATCGTAGCTTGAATCTCTCCTGCTCTCATTATCCAGACCATTTTTTTCTCTTCCTTTGCCTCCTTTTCTTCCAAATCTGACTTTCTTGTAAATTCATGTATCTTGAGGTAGCTAATGAGTTCCTCAATGGTCAGATTTTGGAGATCCATGGTTTCAGTAATGATATTCACCTTGTTCAACCAAGATTCTAGAAGTGCATCAAGTAGTTTGTGAACCAGAAGCCTTGTCTCCATGATTGACCCCAGAGGGTGAAGTTCATTTATGATTGAGGTGAATCTGAGGAAAGCATTTGATGGGCATCCCAAAATTCCTTTGCAGAAATACATTTTCTGCTGAGGCTTGATGATGCTGAGCTGGATTCTCCTTCTTCATTTGATAAGACAACCATTAGAATGAACCTTTCTAGGTGTTAACCTTTTACAAAGCGCCTGCTTTGATACCAAGTATTGTAGGTTGTGCATCCACCAAACACAATACGGAGAGACCTAGTTGCGTACCAGTTCCCTTATGCAGTGCAGCAAGCAAAGAAGGCACAATACCGTGGAAAACTCCTTGCTCAAGGGATTAAAAATCACGACCTATCCCAGTAAGATTTCAACTCCACTAACCGAGCAACTTCCGATTACAACCTATTGCAAACTAGGAATTAACTCCCATAATCCCTCACCCTTACAATAGTTTCAACCTAGGAACTAAATCTCATAGTCCTTTAACCTTTGCAATACACCGATTGCAAACACCTCAACTTGACTAACTCTAGCCAAGGAAACTAATACACCTAGACTAAATCTAGCCTAGTGTACCACTCAAAAGCTTGTGGAAACACACTTCTAACCAGCACATTTTGAGAATTTAAAACACCTACAAATGCTTCTAAACAAGAACAGTAGGTTTACAATTTAAGCACAAACGAACAAATATTTACGACAACCTAAAAAACATAGACGAAACTCATATCAGGATCTGGTTCTTCAGCTTAAAAGTAACTTTGTTCATGCGATCATTTGAATTCTTGATGCGGCAGCTTTTGCATAAGTTAGATTAGTTTTTTTTAAATGATACCAAATATGTTGCAATATTTTGTATATATAGTGGGAGCATGTGGGATGGATAGAAACCACTCTTTCAATATTTGACCTAAAGCAAGGGCCAACTCAATTGTTGTACTTGTGTGTAGTAAGTAGCTTAGCTTTACAGCTGTCTCTGCTGACGGTGCAAGGTGCACAGAGAGCAAATCATAAACCAAGCCTCTATCTGGTTCTGAAACAGTTTGACAATCATCAAAACACGAATGCACTTGGACTTATCACAAATTAACCAATTTCTTCCCTTGAGTTGAAATTTCTGAGGATAACCTATATGATACAGCCATATAGTCGTCAATGGTATTTCATTCTTTGTACATATGCATGATTTTCACTTCACAATGATATATTAGATTCCATGTATCTTTCGCAATTATGATGATTTCCCATGGTGTATGCCATATACTTTCAAAAATGTGTTTCATCACCAATCAATCAGTTTCAATTATCATCCTTTCTATACCTGATGTTATGTAATGATATATTGCTTGTTGTATGGCTATTGCTTCTGCTTCCATATTTGTTGTTTCATGAATTCCTTAGCTTCTACATAGTTCAGATCCCCTTTATGATTCCTAATACAGCAATTATAGGCACTTCTCCCCGGATTTCTCTACTTGCCCCATCCGTATTACATTTAAACCATCCTTCAAGAAAAAAGGGTCCACTGAACCTTCAGTAAAAATGACTAGATCTGGCCAAGTTGTTGTCCTGTTGTTCAACTTCTTGTATTTCATTCTTGCAAAATTCTGAATATTTGTGGAGATTTCATTCTATGAATAGTCGTTGTTCCTTCATGCCTTATTTTATTTCGTCTATCCCATAGTTTCCGCATAGTCATACCTAGAAGTGTCCTAAAAATAGGTATCATTAATCGTTTGCAGGGAGCTTTCCAGTACTGAATAATAATTTGAGATAGTTGTTGCCATCTATAGTGATACCCACACAATTAACAAACATTCTCCACAACTTTACAGCTATAAGAGAGGTTAAAAAATATGTGACATAGTCTCCTGTTTAGGACCCTGACAACACCAGCACCTAGATGTTGTTGGAACTCCAAGTCTACTTAGGGCATCCTCAGTTGGAAGTCTAAATTTCCATGCTATCCATAACTGTCACGACCCACGCCGGTGAGTCATGACGAACACCTGATCTCAATTGAACAGACACCCTTAAACTAGTACCTAGATCTCACTGAACAACAGGGTGGCCCATATAACCTATAACTGAACCATACAGACTCACACAAGAACGACATCAAGAACTATGCATCAAGAACTATCAACCATCTGTATATATATATATATATATATATGTACTGAAAGAACAGTGCAACCGACTAGGCCGCTACATATGTTGTACACAAAAGAATAGGAACTGACATGGCTACATCACATGACATCTACAAATAACTGTCTACAGACCTCTAATAGAATGCAAAGCTGTAGAAGGGACAGGACAGGGCCCTATCGTACCCATATATATATATATATACATCTCAAAAATGGCATACCGAAATAGACTGCAGCTCCGGATCAAGTGGAGCGCATTGACCACTGCTGGATGGAAGTCCTACTGAGCTGGACCGCCTGTCGATCTACCTGAACCTGCGGGCATGAACGCAGCCCCCCGAGGAAAAGAGGAGTCAGTACAAAAAATGTACCGAGTATGTAAGGCATAAGAACAGCATGTACATAAAAATCATGAAATATATCTGAAACATAAAAGCTAAACTCAATATCCGGAAGTGCCGCTGCAGCGGATACTATGCATGCTCCCGTTTAAAATCATATATATATATATATATATATATATATATACATACAGTCTGTTTGCTGATGCTATGGAACGTACAGCCCGATCCATATCTCATATCATCCCGCGTTTGGGGTAATCTTATAATCTGCCCACTGCAGTGGCGTGCACGTCTACGTGCCTGCCCGGCTGATCATAACGCGGCGCGGTGTAAGAAAATAAATGTACATATATATATATATATAAATTCAAAAAAGACTCGGAAAAAGAATACTCTGAACTACTTTGAGCAACATGAGATCTCTGGAAGCCATAGATATAAAACATAAGGAGGTTAAGGATACGATGAATCCTATACCATCTAGGAGGAGAGTCTTTAGAACTCGCTCGCTTACTATGTTCGTTCATAAGATAAGGATCATGCCAAAAAGAATATAAGGGATAGTCTTAACATACCTTGAAGCGTATCTAGTCATCCAACTTCTACTCCTCGAACTTGTAAGTCGAAAATCAAAGTAACATATGCCACTATTAGACCCTTTACAACACTTACTATCCAATTAAAGTACAAAAAGATCTTAACGAATTGCGAGCAACATCACCCTTGTAAACTTAACAATCCTTCAATTTCCAACTCAATCCAATCATCAACAACAATACTAACAAAAATAATATTAATACTTACATACCAAAATATAATCAAATCTATCCCAAACAATTCCTCAAAACAACCTTTAACCCTAACTTTATCCTTATTCACTTATCACTTGCATAGCTATATTTCCTTTACTTAAAACCACTAAAACTCTTGATAATTAACCCAAACACATACGTAGGAATCATATAAATACCTTGAAATGACTAAAATACAAATAATCAACTTCAACTAAAACTTCCAAGCTCCACAACTTCAATGAAACCCTAGGAACAACCTTCTTTTTCCCTAGCTCGGGTTTTCAGGGCTCGGGTCCTGCTAGAATTCCTCCAATATGATGGAAAATATAAAGGGGATTTATGTTAGGGATTTTTCTAGTTTAGGAATGAAAAATATGAGAAATAAAACATGAGGGTACATATATATAAGTGGAACTAGAAAGTTCCAGTGGTACGGTTTGACGAGCGGGTCGACGGCTCGTCGACGTGTCGACGGCGCATCGACGTGTCGACGGCTCGTCGACGTGCTCCGTTGACTTGTCACCTGAAAGTTCAGAGGTGGCGGCGTACCAACGGCATACAACGACGGCTTATCGACGAGTCGACGGCCCGTCAATGTGGACCGGTTCTGCAGGTTTTTCCTGAGTCGCTCCGACTCGCGTCCATTCAATTTGTTTAACTTCTAATCCTGTCGTATTGCAAGGAACATATGCCTATACTTCGGTATAAGTGGGGTAAGGAACTTAAGATCTCGAAAACGCAGGTGCGGATCTCCATACTAAGGGTATAAACTACCAATAAACCAAGGACTTTCTTGCCATGAAAACGAAAGTTATAACAATAACTTAAAGAACAATTTGAAAGGAGGATTCTTTAGCTACATGAACTTAAATATGTCTTCTTTCTTCTCTTTGTGTCTAATATAATCCCATGCACTCTTTACACTGAATTTTCCATTATTTTCCAACATCCACCAAGTTCTATCCAGTTCAGTATTCTTTTTTGGTTGTGGTATGATACTAACAATGGAATGAACTATTTCTACTGGCAATAGTGTTTTAACTTTTTGCACATCCCAATCATCACTCTTAGAGAATTCTTTCACTTTAATTTCATCTATGTCATTAGCTTCTAGTAGAATATATTATAAGACTCCCAAAGTTGTCCAGTTATCAAACCAAAAGCTAGAGTCTCCTTGTCTAACTTTCCATCAAATGTGATATCCCACCAATTCTCTGACTATAATGAGTTTCAATTTTCCTCCTTTCTATACCTGATCTTATTACTTCCTGTATGGCTATTGCTTCTGCTTTCATATTTGTTGCTTCATGAATTCCTTAGCTTTTGCATAGTTCAGATCCCCTTTATGTTTCCTAATACTGCAATTATAGGCACTTCTCCCAGGATTTCTCTACTTGCCCCATCCGTATTACATTTAAACCATCCTTCAAGAGGAAGGGTCCACTGAACCTTCTGTAAAAATGACTAGATATGGCCAAGTTATTATCCTTTTGTTCAACTTCTTGTATTTCATTCTTGCAAAATTCTGAATATTTGTGGAGATTTGATTCTATGAATAGTCATTGTTCCTTCATGCCTTATTTTATTTATTCTATCCCATTGTTGCCACACAGTCATACCTAGAAGTGTCCTAAAAATAGGTATCATTAATCGTTTGCAGGGAGCTTTCCAGTACTGAATAATAATTTGAGATAGTTGTTGCTATCTATAGTGATACCTGCACAATTAACAAACATTCTCCACAACTTTACAGCTATAAGAGAGGTTAAAAAATATATGACATAGTCTCCTGTTCAGGATCCTGACAACACCAGCAGCTAGATGTTGTTCGAACTCCAAGTTTACTTAGGGCATCCTCAGTTGGAAATCTAAATTTCCATGCTATCCATAACTGTCACGACCTATGCCGGTGAGTCATGACGAGCACCTGATCTCTATTGACTAGACACCCTTAAACTACTACCTAGATCTCACTGAACAACAGGGTGGGCCATATAACTTATAACTGAACCATACAGACTCACACGAGAACGACATATATATATATATATATATATATATCTACTGAAACCAAAATGGCTACATCACATGACATCTACAAACAACTGTCTACAGACCTCTAATAGAATGCAAAGTTGTAGAAGGGACGGGACAGGGCCTCGTCGTACCCATATATATATATACATCTCAAAAATGGCATACCAAAATAGACTGCAGCTCCGAATCAAGTGGAGCGCACTGACCACTGCTGGATGGAAATCCTACTGAGTTGAACTGCCTGTCGGTCTACCTGAACCTACGGGCATGAACGCAGGCCCCCGAGCAATAGGGGAATCAGTATGAAAAATATACCGAGTATGTAAGGCAGAAGAATAACATGTACATAAGAATCATGAAAAATATCTAAAACATAAAAGCTAAACTCAATATCTGGAAGTGCCTCCACGGCGGATGCTATGCATGCTCCCTTTTAAAATCATATATATATATATATCCTGTCTGCTGAAGCTGTGGTACGTACAGCGTGATCCATATCTCATATCATCTCGTGTCCGGGGTAATCTCATAATCTGCCCACTGCAGTGGTGAACGTCTACGTGCCTGCCCGGCCGACTATAACGCGGCGCGGTATAAGAAAATAACTGTACATATATATATATATAAATGCATGAAAGACTCGGAAAAAGAATACTCTGAACTACTATGAGCAACATGAGATCTTTGGAAGCCATAGATATAAAACATAGGAGGTCAAGGATACAATGAATCCTATACCATCTAGGAGTAGAGTCTTTGGAACTCACTCGCTTACTCTGTTCATTCTTAAGATAAGGATCATGCCAAAAAGAATAGAAAGGACAGCCTTAACAAACCTTGAAGTGTATCTAGTCGTCCATATTCTACTCCTCGAACTTGTAAGTCTACAATCAAAGTAACATATGCCACCATTAGACCCCGGACAACACTTACTATCCAATTCAAGTGCGAAAAGAGCTTAACGAATTGCGGGCAACATCTCCCTTGTAAACTTAACAATCCTTCAACTTCCAACTCAATCCAATCATCAACAACAACAATGTCAATACTTACATACCAAAATATAATCAAATATATCCCAAACCATTCCTCAAAATAGCCCTTAACCCTAACTTTATCCTTATTCAACTTACCACATTCATAGCTATATTTCCTTTACTTAAAACAACTAAAACTCTTGATAATTAATTCAAACACAAAGGAAGTAATGATATACATATCTTAAAGGGACTAAAATACCAAATATCAACTTCAACTCAAACTTCCAAGCTCCACAACTTCAATAAAACCCTAGGAACAACCTTTTTTTATTCAGTAGCTTGGGTTTTACGGGGCTCAGGTCTTGCTAAAATTCCTCCAATATGATGGAAAATGCAGAGGACAAATATGTTAGGGTTTTCTCTAGTTTGGGAATGAAACGCATGAGAAATAAAACACGAGGCTTTATATATAAGTGGAACTAGAAAGTCTAGTAGTATGGTTTGACGAGCGGGTCGACGGCACGTCGACGTGTCGACGGCTCGTCGACGTGCTCCTTCGTCCTGCCATCTGAAAGTTCAAAGGCCACGGCATTCCAACGGCCTACAAAGACGGCTCGTTGACGTGTCGACGGTCCGTCAATGTGGACTGGTTCTGTACATTTTTCCTGACTCGCTCTGACTCGCGTCGATTCGATTCATTTAACTTATATTTCGGTAGACGCGGGTTAAGGTACTTATGATCTCAAAACCTCGGGTGTGGATCTCCATACTAAGGGTATAAACTACCAATAAACCAAGGACTTTCTTGGCACGAAAATGAGAAGTGTAACATTCCCCCCCCCCCCCCCCCCCCCCCACCAAAAACATTCGTCCTTGAATGTTCATACAAGTCATGGGTTGTACAAATTTTGGTAGAGTCTCCCCTGCAAATATACCCATCTAACCGATACAAGACAACCAAAAATAATTCCACACAGGGCCACATGCTAAAATATACAACACCATGGCCTCACACGACCAATCACAATAACTGTAAATGAAACCAATACCTGGGGGAGATAATGCCTCAGACTGAACCTCCTGAGATGACGAGAACAAATACGGGTATTTAGCCATCATTTCATCTTCAGCTTTCCAGGTCATTTCTTCAACATTATTATTTCTACAAAGCACTTTAACAGAAGCCACATCCTTAGTCCGCAATCGATGAACTTGTCTATCTAATATAGCCACTGGGTCCTCCTCGTATGATAAGTGCTCAGTTATCTAGTATCATCTACCAGTACAATTTTCAAAGGATCTTCAATACACTTACGGAGCATAGACACATGAAATATCGGATGCACAGACTCTAAATCAGAAGGTAGTTCTAACTCATATACTACTTTACCCACTGTGTGAATAACTCTATATAGCCCAATGTATCGAGGGCTCCACTTACCCTTCTTGCCAAAACTCATCACTCCCTTCATAGGTGAAATCTTCAGGAAGACCCAATCGCCTACCTCAAACTCTAACTTGCGCCGCCGATTATCTGCATAGGATTTTTGTCGACTCTGTGCTCCTAGTAACCTTTCTTGAATTACTTTCACTTTGTCAATTGCTTGATGTATTAAATTTGGGCTTATGAGGTGATTCTCTCCAACATCAAACCATCTTATGGGTGGTCTAAATCTTCGCCTATATAAAGCCTCATAAGAAGCCATCTTAAAACTGGAATGGTAACTATTATTATATGCAAACTCAATAAGAGGAAAATGATCATCACAGCTACCTTGGAAGTCAATCACACAAGCTCTCAGCACATCCTTAAGTGTCTGTATAGTGCGTTCGACTTGTCCATCTGTCTGCGGATGAAATCCGGGCTTTTGGTGCTCTATCTTGACTTGCTGACAATTCGGACACTGAGCGACAAATTCTGCTATATCTCTTTTCATACCATCCAACCAATACACTTCCTTGATATCATGGTACATTTTTGTTGTGCCTGGGTGAATAGAATAGCGGGAATAGAGGGCTTCCCCCATAACCTACCGACGAAGTCCTGTAACATTGGGAACGCATAATCTACCTCGATACTTGAGCACTCCATCCCCTGCAATCACAAAGGGTGTTTTTTCATTCTGAGGAGCCATATCTCGGTAATGAACTAAAATAGGATCTTCGTACTGATGCTCCTTTATCTCAGCTATCAAAGATGACACTGCTGTATCCTTAACGGTAACTCATACATCACTTGAATCTAACAACTGAACTCCAAGACTGGCTAGTCGACCAAACATCGCGGACTAGTTCTCTCTTCTCTGGCTGCAAATATGACAGGCTACCCATGGACTTACGACTAAAGGCATCAGCTACTACATTAGCCTTTCCAGGATGATACAGAATATCAACATTATAATCTTTCAACAACTCTAGCCATCGCCTCTGACGTAAATTCAAGTCCTTCTGCTTAAAGATATACTAGAGGCTCTTGTGATCAGTACAAATATAAAAATGAACACTGCATAAGTAGTGCCTCCACATCTTCAAGGCATGGATCACTGCAGCTAACTCAAGATCATGAGTTGGGTAATTCTTCTCGTGCGTCTTCAGCTGCCTAGAAGCATAAGCAACAACCTTACCGTGTTGCATTAATACACAGCCCAAACCAATACCTAAAGCATCACAATATACCACATAGCTATTTGTTCCCTCTGGAAGAGTCAAGACGGGTGTTGAGGTCAACTTATCCTTCAATATCTGAAAACTCCGCTCACATGCATCCATTCACAGAAACTTGGCTGATTTCTGAATCAACTTGGTCAACGGGGCTGAAAGAGAATAAAATCCCTCTACGAACCTCCTATAATATCCTACTAATCCCAAGAAACTACGTATCTCCGTTGGTGTCGTAGGCCCTGGCCAATTCCTCAGAGCCTCAATCTTTTGAGTATACACTCTAACACCTTTGTCTGAAATAATGTGACCAAAAAAAGCCACAGAGTTCAGCCAGATCTCACACTTAGAAAACTTCGCATATAACTCTCTATCTCGAAGAACTCCAAGCATTGCACGTAGATGATCTGCATGTTCTGCCTTTGATGATGAATAAACCAGAATATCATCTATGAACACGATCATAAAAAAATCTAAGAAAGGTCTGAATACAGGATTCATCAAGTCCATGAATACAGCTGGAGCATTAGTTAACCCGAATGACATGACACGGAACTCACAGTACCCATATCTAGTCTTAAATGCCGTTTTCAAAATATCTTCCTCTTACACTTTAACCTGATGATACCCCGATCTCAAGTCTATCTTTGAGAAATATTTGGCACCCTCCAGCTGGTTAAATAAGTCATCAATCCTCGGAAGTGGATACTTATTCTTAATAGTCACCTTGTTCAATTTCCTATAGTCAATACACATTCGCAAGGAGCCATCCTTCTTTCTTACAAACAATACTGGCGCTCCCCACGACGATGTACTGAGTTTAATAAAGCCCTTCTCGAGTAAATCCTTCAATTCCTCCTTCAGCTCCTTCAATTTCGTAGGCGCCATTCTATAAGGAGGAATAGATATTGGCTGAGTATCTGGTAATAGATCAATAGTAAAATCAATCTCCCGTTCTTGAGGAATGCCAGGAAATTCATCTGGAAACACTTCTGGAATTCATTAACCACAGGATTAGACTGAAGGGTTGGTGACTCCGCTTGTACATCCTGAACCCGAACTAGGTGATAAATATACCCTTTTCGGATTATCTTTCTTGCCTTAAGTTATGAAATAAGCCTACTCCTTGGTGAAGCAGCATTTCCCTTCCACTCCAGGACTGGCTCGTCGGAAAATTGAAATCAAACTATCTTTGTTCTGCAATCAACATTAGCTTAATAGGAAGCCAACTAATCCATACCCATAATAATATCAAAATCAATTATATTTAACTCAATCAAATCTGCTAGGGTATGGCAATTACAAACTATCACTACGCAGCCTCGATATACCCGTCTAGCTATAACTGGATCACCAACTGGCATAGACACCTCAAAAGGTTGGACAGACTCGGGCTCTATCCCAAACTTACCAGCAACAAATAGAGTAATGTACGATACGGTGGAACCTGGATCAATCAATGTGTATGCATCACAGAAGGAAAATGATAATATACTTGTAACAACATTAGGAGGCGACTCGTGATCCTGTCTACCAGCCAATGCATTGATGCGGTTCTGAGGACCGCCCGAACTAGATGCTCCACCCCTTCCTCTACCACGTCCTGCTGGTGCCTGAGAACCTTGACCTGAAGGGCGTATAAATGAAGAAGAACTAGCTACGGACCCTGTAGGCTGAACAATACCTACGCCACCTTTCGACGAACACTCCTTCATCAGATGGCCTGGCTGGCCACAAGTATAACAAGCATCAGATCCCAATCGACACTGTCCAGAGTGTAGCCTACCACACTGGGTATACCGTGGCAAATGTGGTCTCAGTTGACCTGACTCCAATCTATGCTGAGAACCCGAAGCTTTGGAACTCTGACCCGCTCTGGGATACGAAGACTGGTCAAATCTCTGGCCTGAAAACCGCGAAGGTGCACTCCCTTCTGGATGAAATGGATACCGAGAAAACTGTTGTCTCTGTCCCCCTCTAAACTCACCAGCAATATCTAAAGACCTAGCCCTTTTACCATGGCCCCGGTCACGCTCACGCTCTGTCCTCCGCTGACACTTATGATCCTCCAGATTCTGTACATATGCCTGTACACAGGAAATATCCATACCCGGCTGTAACGCAGCTGCCCTACACTCATCAATCAAATGTGGCCCTAGACCAACCACGAAACGATGAACTTGATCCTCCATCTCAGCCACCATAGCCAGGGCATATCTAGCCAATGAGTCAAAGTATATATTGTACTCCTGAACACTCATACTGCCTTACTGGATATGTAAAAACCTGTATGCTCGGGCCCGCTGAACCTCTGGTGGCAAATAATGGCAAATAAAAGCATCTGAAAACTCTCACCAAATGGCTGGAGGGGCATTCTCTCCCCTAGATAGCTCCCACGCCTGGTACCACTGCACTGCAATATCACGCAGCCTATCAGAAGCCAACTCTACTAACTCGACCTCATCAACGTGCATAACCCTCAAAGTCCTCTGCATACTATCAATAAAGTCTTGGGGGTCCATATTTTGCCTCAACATGGAGAACTCTAGAGGATCTAACCCGAAACAAGTCTTAACCCTCTCCCTACTAGCTCAGTCTGCCTGATCAACACCAAATCCATTACGCTGAGCCTGAACGGTTACCAATCTGGTCAATAACTGTATAGCATCCCGCATATCCTGACCCGATGCATCTGGCTGAGGAACTGGGGGCACTAGGGCAGGTGTGGAAGGCGGGATATACAAAGTCGGAGATGGGCTCTCACTCTTAGACTCTCCCGGAGCCCTCGTAGCTAGCTGAGTACGGCTAGTGGCCTCATGAGCCACTCACTTGCCCTTCTGGGCAGTTGCAGCTTTCTTGCGAAGCATCGTTGAAATCAAAACAAATTATTTGAAGGTAAACTCTTAATACACGGCTCAATCGCATGATCTAAGAGAGAAGGAATGACAGTTTCCTAAATGTCCTGCAGCCTCCTGTTTATAAGTGTGGTGCACAACACACTTATAAATAAGACTCTACTAAACACGGTCTGGAGACAACCCTAGGACGGAACTTCTCTGATACCACTTCTGTCACGACCCACGCTAGTGAGTCAGGACGAACACCTGATCTCTATTGACCAGATGCCCTTAAAGTAGTACCTAGATCTCACTTAACAACAGGGTGGCCCATATAACCTATAATTGAACCATAAATACTCATACAAGAACGACATCAAGAACTATCAGCCATCTGTACACACACACACACACACACACACACATATATATATATATATATTTATATACTGAAAGAACAGTGCAGCCGACTAAGCCGCTACATATGCTATACACAAAAGAATAGGAACCGACACGGTTACATCACATGACATCTACAAACAACTGTCTAAAGACCTCTAATAGAATGAAAAGCTGTAGAAGGGACAGGACAGGGCCCCGTCATACCCATATATATATCTCAAAAATGGCATACCAAAATAGACTGCAGCTCCGGATCAAGAGGAGCGCACTGACCACTGCTGGATGGAAGTAATACTGAGCTGGACCGCCTGTCGGTCTACCTGAACCTGCGGGCGTGAACGCAGCCCCCTAAGTAATAGGAGAGTCAGTACAGAAAATGTACCGAGTATGTACAGCAGAAGAACAGTATATACATAAGAATCATGAAAAATATCTAAAACATAAAAGCTAAACTCAATATCTGGAAGTGCCTCCGCAGCGGATGCTATGCATGCTCCCTTTTAAAATCATATATGTATGTATATATATAGTCTGTCTGCTGATGTCGTGGAAGGTACAGCTCGATCCATATCTCATATCATCCCGCGCCCGGGGTAATCTCATAATCTGCCCACTGCAGTGGTATGCTCGTCAACGTGCCTACCCGGCCGACTATAACGCTACGCGGTGTAATAAAATAACTGTACATATATATATAAATGCGTGAAAGACTCGAAAAAAGAATACTCTGAACTACTTTGAGCAACATGAGATCTCTGGAAGCCATAGATATAAAACATAGGAGGTTTAGGATATGATGAATCCTATACCATCTAGGAGTAGAGTCTTTAGAACTCGCTCGCTTACTCTATTCGTTCATAAGATAAGGATCATGCCAAAAAGAATAGAAGGGACAGCCTTAACATACCTTGAAGCGTATCTAGTCGTCTAACTTCTACTCCTCGAACTTTTAAGTCTACAATCAAAGTAACATATGCCACCATTAGACCCTTTACAGCACTTACTATCCAATTCATGTACGAAAAGAGCTTAACGAATTGTGGGCAACATCTCCTTGTAAACTTAACAATCCTTCAACTTCCAACTCAATCTAATCATCAACAATAATACCAACAACAACAATATCAATACTTACATCCCAAAATATAATAATATATCCTAAACCATTCCTCAAAACAGCCCTTAACCCTAACTTTATCCTTATTCAACTTACCACTTTCATAGCTATATTTCCTTTACTTAAAACCACTAAAACTCTTGATAATTAAATCAAACACAAAGGTAGGAGTCATATACATACCTTGAAGGGACTAAAATACCAACAATCAACTTCAACTCAAACTTCCAAGCTCCATAACTTCAATGAAACCCTAGGAACAATCTTCTTTTTCACTAGCTCGGATTTTACGGGACTCGGGTCTTGCTAAAATTCGTCCAACATGATGGAAAATGTAGAGGGGAAATATGTTAGGGTTTTCTCTAGCTTGGGAATGAAAAATATGAGAAATAAAACGTGAGGCTACATATATACAAGTGAAACGAGAAAGTTTCAGTGGTACGGTGCGGGTCGATAGCGCGTCGATGTGTCGACGGCTAGTAGACGTGCTCCTTCGACTTGCCCCCTGAAAGTTTAGAGGCGGTGGCATACCGACGGCCCACAATGACGACTCATCGACATGTCGACGACCCATCAATGTGGACTGGTTCTACAGGTTTTTCCTGAGTTGCTCCGACTCGCGTCGATTCGATTCGTTTAACTTCTAATCCTATCGTATTTAAAGGAACATATGCTTATACTTCGGTGTACGTGGGGTAAAGTACTTAAGATCTCGAAAACTCGGGGTGCGGATCTCCATAGTAAGGGTATAAACTACCAATAAACTAAGAACTTTCTTGCCACAAAAATGAGAGGTGTAACAATAACATAAAGGACAATTTAAAGGAGGATTCTTTAGCCACATGAACTTAAATATGTCTTCTTTCTCCTCTTTGTGTCTAATATAATCCCATGAACTCTTTACACTGAATTTTCCATTATTTTCCAACATCCACCAAGTTCTATCCAGTTCAGTATTCTTTTTAGGTTGTGGTATAATACTAACAATATGCTAAACTGTTTCTACTGGCAATAGTGTTCTAAGTTTTTGCACATCCCAATCATCACTGTTAGAGACTTCTTTCACTTCAATTTCCTCTATGTCATTAGCTTCTGGTAGAATATAGTATAAGGCTCCTAAAGGTGTCCAGTTATCAAACCAGAAGCTAGAGTCTCGTTGTCTAAGTTGCCATCAAATGTGATGTTCCACCAATTCTCTAACTATAATCATTTTCATCTATAAAACAGAGGCTTCTTTACTCTGAGACATGGTAGGATGAACTTTCTTGCAGTATTTATTCCACATGTAAGAACTCCAGAGTGAGGATTTGGTTATAAAAAATTTGCAGAGTAAAGCACTAGAAATATCAAATAAAGATCTAAATCCCAATCCACCTTCATATTTCGGAAAGCACATGTTGTTCCACTTGACACAATATCTTCTTTATTATCTTTGCCATTACCCCAAAACTATTTTACACAAATCCTGTGGATCTGTTTGATTACTCTTATAGGTGGACTCATAACAGATAATAAATGAATGGGCATGCTTTGATATACATGTGCGATTAAGACAGCTCTACCGCCAAAGGATAATATTTTTCCTTACCATGATTGAATTATTTAGAAAATCTTCTTAACCACTGTATCATAATAACAAATCTTGTTACTGCTATAGAAAATAAGACAACCTAGGTACATGAAAGGAAAAACTCCTTGCCTAAACATAGTAATCCTCTCTATTCTACCAACTATGCTTCTGGGTACTTTATGATGGATGGAGAAATTGGATTTATCCACATTGATAAGTTTCACAAAAGTGATTTTATACTTCTTTAAAACTCCCATAATTAAATTTAAAGAATCCTTTTTAGCTGAAGTGAATAGAATAGTAGAATCTTCTTATGCAAGGTGATTAAAAATAGGACTCCATTTAGGCATGCCAAACCCAATGAAATTATTCTTCTCATGTAAAGCGTTTAAACTCCTTGTCAGGGCTTCAGCAGCCAAGATAAACAATGTAGGAGATAAAAATCTCCTTGCTTAACCCCCCTGGAAGACTTGAAGAATCCTTGGGCTTGCCCATTAATTAGAATTGAATACCAATTGTTAGAAACGAATCTATAACCCATATCAATGAGCCCTTCACATAATCCAAATTTCCTCAATACTTTAGTTAGAAACAACCAAGAAACACTATCATAAGCTTTTGCCATATCTAGTTTAATGACCACATTAGTAGATTTTGTTCTTAGTCCAATATCTCTGATGACTTCCTGGGTTAATAACACATTCTCAACAATGCTCTTGTCTTTGATGAATCCAACCTGGTTAATAGATATGAGATTAGGAATGATACCTGCAAGTCTGTTATGGAGCACTTTGAACATAGTTTTGTTAATGAAATTGCTAAGACTGGTAGGCCTTAAATAAGAAACAATATTGACTTGTTCTTTCTTTGGTAGTAACACTAAATTTGTATGAGTAACAAATTTAGGTGACTCCATACCAACAAACAAACCTCTGCTCGTCATAATGATATCCTCCTGAAAAAGCACCCAACATGCTTGAAAAAACAGTCCAGTAAACCTATCAAGGCCACTTGAACTTTCCCAATTCAATCCAAACACTGCATCTTTCACTTCTTCCTCTGTTGGTAGATCCAGTAATTTCTGGTTTTGATCCCCAATGATTAATGATGCTATGTCTTTCAATAGATTAAAATTATCAGGGATCCTTTCCTCAAAAAACTGTTATGAAGAAACTGATAGCAGAATTGGAAACATCTAATGTGGTTTGAACTAATCCCCATCTTCATTTTGAATTCTGGATAGTTTGAGGTTTCTTCTCCTTCCATTTACATAAGAGTGAAAAATTTTGCATTTTTTTCCCCATCTTGAAACTACCTTATTCCAGCTTTTTGCCTCCAATATTCCTGTTTCGAGTTGTCACGACCCAAATACCGTCGTGATGGCACCCACTCTAACCCCCCTGGTGGGCGAACCATCCCCTTAATCAATTACTTATTCAATTTTCAAAATAACATAAATAGAAAGATCAATAAAAAATAAGTCTAAGTCAATGCCATAAATAATATTAAGTGTCGAAATACTAGTCATAATACAACCCAAGGACGTGAAGTCACTAGAACAAGAACATCTACTCAAACTATGTCTAGGAATAGTACATCTGTCTGAAACATAAATAAATACTATCTAATGAATAGAGTACTAAGAAAATAGAAGATAAAAATCCAGGGCTGCAGGATGGAAGATGGCTCACCCTCGGAATCTCGGTCATATAGCTTGAAGGCTAGAAACGAGGTCTCGCTGAAGGTCCTGCCTCATAATCTGCACTCAGAAAAGGGTGCAGCAAGGTAGCATAAGTACACACATGTACTGGTAAGCATCATAGGACGACTAAGATTAGCTCATGCATGTAGAACAAAGAATCAGACAAGATAAGCAGTCAGGCACAAACATCCACACAATTCACAAATGATCAATAACCTAGTCATAGCCTATGGTGTAGCACCTAAACACAAGTCTGCCAAGACTTTCCCTATTCCTCATAATAGCCGTGACACAAGTACAACCACAATCCAATCAATAGAAGTAAAATGAGAAGATGAAATATGCAATGCAATGAGATGGATGTCAATGCAATACAATGGCTAATAACACAACCTGTACACAGATGCTCCAGATGGAAATCTCAATGTCTCGGCAGTCATGACCCGGGGCGTCACTCCCAACTAGGGGAAATGTGTGGGCACTTAATATTTTCCACCTCGATAAGCGAACCCGTCCCTTATTCACAACCAATAATAAATAATATAAATCCAATCACCCAAAATTACATAATAAGTCTAACATAACTAGATAAATAAAATAAGTGCGGAAGATACATCAAATCCCAAAATCTGGTCTGAATAGTACAAGAGCCACTACGTAGTTTTGGGAAATACAAGTCTAAATGATAGATTATAAAGACATGAACAGCTAAGAGTCATCTGGGCAGCGAATCATCCAAGTGCTCGCCCTAGAATGCTCGTCAAACAGACTCGGAACTCAGTCACGAAGCGACGAAGTCGAACCGTTCACGAACTCTGAACTCAGTAAAGAATGCAGCAATGGAGAATTAGTACAACAACACGTACTGAGTAGGCATCATAGGACGACAACAGATAGATAACATATGCACAAGAAAGACACTAAAAAAGTAGACATGCTCACAATCAGATATAACTCAACACAGTCCAAAGTATCAAATCCAATACCAAGTTACCAAGTCTAGCATATCTCCTCAAAATCTACTATAAGTCTGAAACACAATCTCAAGAACCACTATCATGTACATGTTTCACCAAAGATCAACAAACAAGTCCAATACAATGTCATATGAAAATATGAGATGAATGCAATGCAGTGATACACACACGCTTCGAGGGGAATATCTCGTCGCCTCGACAGTCATGACCTATGGGGGACCACTAAGTCCATGCAGCTGTTGTGGCGCATAGGCTGATCTAATAGTCAATGTTGCAGAGCTTGTAATCCGATCCTAGTCAGTGTTGCGGTACGTGCAACCCGATCCAAGTAAGTGTAGTTGCGCAAACTCGATCCCAATATATGTATAATGACTGAATGCATGATAACGATGCCAACAAGAATATATGAATCAATGGTGCCACATATGGACACATATCTCAATCACAACATCAAAATCATAACCTTACTTTCCTTTCCAATAACCTCAACCATGATAAATATGCTCTCTGAATTATAAGGTAGATCACTGAGCATTAACTCTAGAATCAATCACGTGGCGACAAGCCAACAACTCACAATAAAGCAACAACTCAACATAACAAAATAAGGCCACAAGCCATAGCCAACAACAATACCAACGTAGTATTCCATCCCAAACTTCATATCCGAAGGTTTACATACTTTCACAAACCATCACTAACTCTACATATGATTCACTAACAGAAGTCTAACCAAAAGGGTAAGCCGTAACCTACCTGGGAAGTCGAACAGAAGCCACGAACAGTCACACATTAGCCTTGCCCTTTCTTTGTGCCTCCAAATACTTAAAGTCTAAACATATTCGAGTTTTATATTAGAAATAAAAAAAAAGAACGATACCCATATTTCTATACTTCTAGTAAGGTCAAATTCTAACTCATGAAATTGGGAAAACGGACCCACAAGGGTAAAATTCAAAATTGGAGGGTGGAATATGAAATTCACGCTCAAGATGATCACACCCACTATTCAATTGCTAAAACAAATCAAGATTAAGCATAATTTGGATTTAAAGCAAAAAACCCCAAATTTGGGTATGAACCCTAATTCTTTAATCCTTCAAATTAATTACTAATAATGGAAGAATTAAGCTTAACAACAATGAATTCATCAGATTCTATGATTATACTAGTCAATTTCACTATCAACTTCCATTTAGGAAGTCTAAACCCATGTCAAGTAATTTATCATAAGACTCATCTTCTCCACTTTAATTCTAGTGATTCTAAGCATGGATTAAGACTCTAGGAAAGTAAATGATGAAGTTTAGGGTGAAAGATTTTACCACCAAGAAGATTCAGTCCAAAAGCTATTCAATTCTCCAAAAGCGTGCTTAGAAAGTGATGAAGGGAAATGATAGGGTTCAATGGTTTAAACTTAAGGAAAAATATGAAAACACTGCCTGTCACTCTACAGCGGTAAGGTTACCCACGACAGCGAGTTCGCCCCAATGGCCAGGGGCCCGCTGTAACACCTCAACCTAACTCTTGCCTCACCGCTACAACGGTAACATTCCCGCTACAGCGAGCCCGCCTCAGCGGATACCAATCCACTAGGGCGACTAACCACGAAGTCTCTCGCCCGCTATAACGGTCTCTCCCTCGCTATAGCGAGACCGCTGCGGCGAGTCTAGTGCTGCTGCAGCGAACACTAGACACTAATTTTTTATTTTTTTTAGTTTTTGACAATCCTCAACCCAAAATCGGGCTATCACCCGAGGCCCCATAGATATAAAACAAATAAGCGAACACATATGAAAACTCGCTATGGATTCATCCGCGTCCTAAAAATTTCCAATTGAGGTCTATTTGACTAAGTCAACCCCCAATGGCCTAAAGCCAAGTTTCTAACCCAAATCTCAAATCGCTCCCAAATGCATTGGGTACCAAACTGAACATACTACCAAGTCACAAACAGTCATCTGGACCTCTCGAAATCGACGGAATTTCGAAAAATGCCTATTTTCTCAAAAGTCAACTACGAGTCAACCTACCGTTCTTTAAGGACCTAACTTCCAAAGGTCACACTAAAACCTCCCGGTGACCTCAAAAAAGGGTCAACAGGAGTAAAATGGTCAAAAACACTATAACAACCAATTGGGTCATTATATCAGATACCAATTAAGCAATCGCTCGTCCTCAAGTAACAAGGAATAGAAATTGAGGAAAAGTACCTGAGCCAGCAAACATCTGGGATATCTCTCGCATCTATCAGGCTCGATCTCCCTAGTAGCCTCCTCAATAGGATGATGCTTTCATTGAACCTTAACAGAAGCAATCTCTTGAGACCTCAGCTTCTTAACCTGCCTATCCAGAATCACTATAAGCTCCTCCTCGTAAGACAGATTCTTATCAAGCAACACAAAATCTCAACGAATGATATAAGAATCATCAGAATGGTATTTCTTCAGCATGGACACATGAAAAATTGGATGAAAACCTGACAGGCCCGGTGGCAAGGCCAACTCATAAGAAACATCTCTAACTCGACGGAGAACCTTAAATGGGCCAAGGTACCTCGGGATCAACTTACCCCTCTTCCCAAATTTCATAACACCCTTCATGGGTGAAATCTTTAGAAGCACCTGCTCGCCCTTCATAAACTCCAAGTCCAGAACCTTCGGGTCCACATACATCTTATGTCAACTCTGGGCTACTGGAAGCTTTTCCTGAATAAACTTCACCTTGTCCACGGACTCTCTCAACAAATTTGTGCCCCACGGGTGAACTTCAAAAGCATCAAACCACCTAATAGGAATACGACACCTCCTACCGTACAAAGCCTTGAACGGCGCTATATCAATGCTGGAATGATAGCTGTTATTATACGCAAACTCCGCTAAGGACAAGAACTGGTCCCAATGACCACCAAAATCGACGATGCATGCTCTCAACTTATCTTCGAGCACCTGGATAGTCCTTTCGATTTGACCATCAGTCTAGGGATAAAAAGTTGTACTAAGGTCCAACTGAGTACCCAACTCTGCCTGAAAATCCTTCCAGAAATTGGAAGTAAATAGGGGACCTCGATCCGAGATAATAGAAATTAGGACCCCTAGCAAACACACAATCTTACGAATGTAAATCCTGGCTAACTTCTCCACAGTGTAAGTGACCTGAACTGAAATGAAATGAGCGGACTTAGTCAAGCGATCAACAGTAACCCAAACTAAATCAAAGTTGCCCAGGGGCTTCGGAAGACCCACAACAAAGTCCATGGCAACCCTCTCACACTTTCACTCGATTATAGGCATCCTCGGAAGCACACCACCAGGTTTCTGGTGCTCATACTTAACTTGCTGACAATTCCCACACTTAGCCACAAAATCTGAAATATCTCTCTTCATCCTACCCTACCAGTAATGCTGCCTCAGATCTCAATATATCTTCGTAGGACCCGGATGAATGGTATATCTAGAACTATGGACCTTCTCCAAAATCAAACGAATCAAATCACCAACACGAGAAACGTACATGCGTCCCTTGATCCTAAAAATACCCTCACTATCAAGAATGGCCTCCTTGGCCTCACCTCTCAGACCCTTATCACGAATCATACACAATTGGACATCCTCAAATTGCTAGGCCCTAATTTTCTCCAATAGAGACGATCTCACCTCCACACAAGCTAAGACCCTGCCAGGAACTGAAATATCAAGGCGCACGAAACTGTTAGCCAGAGTCTGAGCCCCCATGGCTAACGGACGCTCATAAGCAACCAATCAGGCTAAGCTGCCCATACTCACTGCTTTGCAACTCAGGGCATCAGCTACTACATTGGCTTTCATCGGATGATAGAGAATGGTAATGTCATAATCCTTCAGAAGCTCCATCCACCTATGCTGCCTAGACTTAGATCTCTCTAACTGAACACATGTTGTAGGATACAGTAATCGGTGAACACCTCACAATGGACCTCGTACAACTAGTGTTTCCAAATCTTTAAGGCAAAGACTACCTCTAACAACTCTAAATTATGTGTAGGGTAGTTCTTCTCGTAAATCTTCAACTGTCGGGAAGCATAGGCAATGGCTTTATCCTCCTGCATTAACACAACACCCAAACTAACACGGGATGCATCACAATACACTAAGAAATCCTTACCCTCCACAGGTAATGCCAGAATCGTGGCTGAAGTCAAAAAGTCTTAAGAATTTTGAAAGTTCTCCTCACAAGCATCAGACCACTAGAAGGGAACCTCCTTCTGAGTCAATCTGGTCAATAAAGAAGCTATAGAAGCAAAATCCTTCACGAATCGACGATAATAGCTGGCCAACCCCACGAAGCTACGAATCTCAGTCACAGTAGTGGGTGTCGCCTAATCTCTAACAACCTCAATCTTCTTGGGATCAATCATGATCCCGTCCTTAGACACAAAGTAGCCCAAGAATGTAAGCGTAAACTTACACTTTGAAAACTTGGCATAAAGCTCCTTCTCTTTCAAGAATCCAAGGTCAATCCTCAAATGGCGCTCATGCACCTCCCTAATCCTCGAATACACCAAGATATCATCGATGGATACACTGATGAAGGAATCAAGATATGGCTTAAAAATTCCATTCATCAAAGTCATACATGCAGCTGGGGCATTCGTAAGCCCAAATGACATCAGAAGGAACTCGTAATGACCATAACGAGTTCTAAAGGTCGTCTTCAGAAAATCCTCAGCTCGAATCTTTAGCTGATGGTAACCTGACCTCAAATAAATCTTATAAAAATATAAAAGCACCCTAAAGCTGGTCGAAAAACTCATAAATGCGAGTAATAGGGTACTTATTACGAATGATGACCATGTTTAACTAACTGTAATCTATGCACATCTTCATTGTACCGTCCTTTTTCTTCACAAACAAAACAGGAGCCCCCGAAGGGGAGAAACTCGGTCTAATAAACCCCTTATTCAATAGATCCTGTAACTGCTTGTCATGACCCGACTAGGGGGCCGCGACGAGCGCCCGGTGCAATCCCACCCGGGCACCCCTTAGCTTACACTTAGGCTCGCATCTAGGTGAGCCACATCATTAATCATACATTTCTAAGCATCAATCATGCTAGTCCCATTGGACAACAACATCTTTAATCATCATAGGCATTTATGCCACAACAATGTACATGGGCCGACGAGGCCAACAAAATGATATACAAAATATAGGCCGACAAGGCCAGACATATCTAACCACATACACGTGACTACGAGCCTATAAGAAGAGTATGACATAACACATGAGCGGGACAGGACCCCGCTATGCCCATAATTATATACACAAAAGAATAAGTACCCAAAAGCTATGGCTCCGGAAGAGGTGGAGCTCTACTCTGAAATCTCTAAGTAAGCAGCTATGGATCAAGTCTGTCTCCCTGTGCACCTGCGGGCATGACGCAGCGTCCGCAAACAAAAGGACGTCAGTACGAAGAATGTACTGAGTATGTAAAGCATGATCAACATCGATATATATATATATAAGCATAGTAAACAACATATGAAATAGCATAGGAGGAGGGGGGGAGACAATAACATCATCATCATCCTGGCACTTACTTGCCTTTCGTAGGAACTTTCCATCACTCATGCGTATATGTATACATACATCCTCATCCGTATTCCAATAGTAGATCTCGTATTCGTATACATGCCTTTAGTCGCATTCATATACATAGTCTTATCATATTCATATTCATATTATACACATAGTCATATCATATACATAGCACGTCCACATATATATATATATACATACATAGCGTACCCGACCATAAGGTTCGGTGTTTCATACATACTTGGCCAACCAAGGCTCAAGGTTATAGCTACATGGCCCTACCAAGGCTTCAGGGTTATCCGTACCATCTGCAGATGTGTGCGCGCGTTACGTAATCATATACATACATAAATATAAGCATATACTCTACCCGGCACCATAGGCTCGGGGTTTCATTATAGCCCTTCATAGGCACACATACATATAATAGCCCGTAGGCACCTTTAGCATCATTATTATTATCATCACCATTACTATCATCATCATTATCGTTACGTCTATTTTATAGGCTTACTCGTTATATGAGGAGCGTAGTACAAACGCGGTACATATCGAGGATCGTGAGCTTATGAGCTCGGAAGATCAATCATTTGGAGACAACATACTCGTATAGAGGATTTAGAAGTTTGGCAGAAGAACCATGCCTTATGAAAGAAGGGTTAGCCTTACATACCTTTTCGTCGCACTATTCTACACTTGCGCGTTCCCTTCCAACGTTAGCGTTTCTACCTTCATTAATATTATAACAATGGCCATTAGTCATTCACATTATCCACATTCCTTAATTTACTCCTAGTTCACCCATATTCATGGTCATAACCTTCGACCTCGTCCACTCATATACAATGTCTATTCCATGATCTTAACGTCGTTTATAACACATTTATATCGCAACTCAACAACAATCATAATTCAATTCAAACTATTACTCAAAATGTCACTATTTATCATTCATGACCCATTTTACCATATTTTCTACAATCCACGTATTTCAACTCTTCAATACCTTAAACATCATATAAATATCATGAATCTTACCTTAGATGTTGTAGGAACAAGCTTTAGTTGATAATACTCCACTTTGAGAAAAACCCTAGTTTTCCTCCATTTGAATTTCTTGGCCTTGGATGATCTTTGATGGTTTCCTTACTCTTGATTCACTTGTTTTTTATGTTATTGATCACTAAATATCTTTGAACTCTTGTGAAATAAATGTAGAGAGATGTTTTAGAGAGAAGGGGGTGTGATGTTGAAGTGAAATAAAATAAGCCTTGGTCCTCTTATTTAACAACTTGAAAATCCGTGTTGAAGTGTACAGTGGTCGTAAACATGGTTTACGACCCGTCCTCCAGTTTACGGACCGTCCTTCATGGGTCTATTTAACCATATCAGAACCAGAAACTCAGACTTTAACCATGGTGATTTACGACCATGGTTTACGGGCCGTAAATCACTTTACGGTCCGTATTCCAGGTCGTATTTTACCATTTCCTCGACTGGCAGAAAGTTGAAGTCTTGCATGCCAATTTACGACCTGCTAGTTTACGGACCGTATACCATTTTACGGTCCGTATTTGCACTTTACGACCACTGGGCAGATTGCAAATCTGCAACTTTTCATATTTCTTAGGCTTTTCATTCCAATCATCCACATCCATTTGCATGCATTGCTCACCTCATACCTTGCCTTATCTTAGCCAACTTTCTCATCTTGCCTCGGATACCTTTGAAATCTCACCTTAGGTCATCAAACGTCGTCTCTTACTCATGGGACATCGTGCACTCGCACGCCTCACTAGTTCATTTACTTGCGTTCCAACGGGAAATTTTCCGAGGTGTAACACTGCTCCTTCAATTCCCTCAACTCAGCGGGCGTTATCCTATAAGGAGGAATAGAGATAGGATGCATGCCCGGATCCAAATAGATACAGAAATCAATGTCGTGGTCGGGTGGCATACCCAAAAATCAAAAAGAAAGACCTCTGAAAACTCACACGCAATGGGCACAAACTCAAGGGGCAAAGAATCAACGCTAGTATCATGAACATGGGCCAAGTAAGCCAAAAACCCCTTGCTAACTATCTTCTTCACACTGAGATAAGAAATGATCTTCTTCGGAACGGGGCTCGGAGCACCCCTCCACTCTAATCTAGGAATCCCAGGCATAACTAATGTGACTGCCATGGCGTGACAGTCCAAGATCGCATGATACGGTGACAACCGAATCATACCCAAGATAATATCAAAGTCTACCATATCCAATATCATCAAATCTACCCATGTATCATATCCCATAAAAGTAACTAAGCAAGACCGAAATACTTGATCAACCACAATTAAGTCTCCAACCGGAGTAGATACATGGACAGGCACATCAAGATGGTCACTAGTCAAATTCCACAAAACAGAACGAAAGGAAGATACATATGAGAAAGTAGACCCTGAATCAAACAAGACTAAAGTGGGTCGATGAAGAACAGAAATATTACTTGAGATCACAACATCAGAGGCCTCAGCCTCGGGCGTACCCAAAAAAGAATAGCAAAGACCACCACCGCGGCCACTCTGGCCCAACTGCCCTCTCCTTTAGAGGCCTAAGAACCGCCTCTACCTGACTGGGGTCCACCCCTGGAATGATAATATCCACTGCGGCCTAACTGAGCACCCCCTCTGGCTGAAGAACCACCCCAGCCGCTAGATGGTGCTGGAGTCCTCGGAGTCTGGAATGGGGAACCCTACTGGGACCCATTCTATCCGAATCTGGGATAATCTCTCATCATATGACCAGAGTCACCACATATATAGCAAGATCAGGGGGCTGGAGGTCGATACGCGAAAGCCGATGAACTAGAGGCACCACCACAGTCAGCTGGATGAAAGTAAGAACCACCATGGGACTGTCTAGCTCCGTAACCACTGGGTCTAGAGGGACCATCTAATGAATCTTGTAACGCTGACTAAGGGCGGCTGAGGGCTGACTGATGAGGCCTGGATAACTATCCCCCACCTCTGTAGCTAGAACCACTAAAACTATCACGAAACCACGACCTCTTTGCACTAGACTCACACAAAGATCGAGCCTTAGCAGACTCAACACCCACAGCATGATCAACAACCGCTGAAAGGAAGCTCCCAAAGTCACTAACTGGAGACAACCAACATGGAGTGGATACACAAGCCCACCAACAAACCTACGGACCCTCTCTTCCTTTATCGAAATTAACTGGCAGCATACCTGGCCAAAAATATAAATCTGGCCTCATACTCTGACACGGTCATGCCTCGCTGTCATAAATGAAGGAACTCATCATTACGCTCATCCCTCGAAGTACGCGGCACATACTTCTCCAAAAAAGCCTGATGGAACTGGGTCCAAGTGAGTGGAGGTGCACCAACGGGTCTGCTCTCAATAAAAGTCCTCCACCAAGTTTTTGCGTCGCTGTGAAACTGAAATGACACATAATCCACACCATGAGACTCCACAATACACATCGTATAGAGCCTTTCATGCATCTCTATTATATACTCATACACATCCTCTATCTTCAAGAACCTCCCATCAAGCTGCTGATCCTCAATGGTCAAAGATTGGACTGCCACGTGTCTGGGAGCACCCTCAGGGATCAGAATACCGCCTAAACGTGGGGCCATGGCAGCAACAAGATGCAACTTCATAGTCTGGCCCTGCTCGGAATTCTGTACCCCCACTCAAGTGTCGGAACCACCTGGAGTAGTGGCACCACCTAAGGCATGCTGGTCGTCAAGATGAAGAAATACATGGGTTATAACATCCTGGAATGCCTGATCCGACATGGCTTCGGGGTAAATCCGGGCTAGTCCCTCACCTTTCCCGGCTGCTTGTGCTCTCTCGGGCTGACTCTTTGGAGAAGCTGAACGTGCTCGCCGCTATCAAGCCACAAGGGCCTCACCCTTAGCCAGTGCAGTTTGACGGCCTCTAGCTCGATCGCGACCTTTCGCTGCCCTCTTCCTCTGGTGCTTGCCCCAGCAGCGAGCTCGGATACCTCGTCCCTCGCAATGGTAGCTCGTGTCCTTACCAACTGTGAGAGAATAGAAGTGGATCAGATACCAATTAGCAAAAGCCAAATACCAATTTGAATAAAGTAGCACGAAGGAATGAAAGAATGTGAAATTTCCTAAATGTACCATAGCCTCTCGCAGATAGGTACGGAGCTCACCGTACCGATCCACAAGACTCTACTAGATATGCTCTTGTACTTATAGATCGGGTAACCTAAAGCTCTGATACCAACTTGTCATGCCCCAACTAGGGAAAATGTGCGGGAACCTACCATTTTCCACCTCAATAGCCGAACCCGTCCCTTATTCACAACCAACAATAAATAATATAAATCCAATTACCTAGAATTACATAATAAATCTAGCATAAATAGATAAATATAATAAGTGTGGAAGATACATCAAATCCCAAAATCTGGTCTAAATAGTACAAGAGCCACTACATAGTTTTAGGAAATACAAATCTAAAATATTTATAAATAAATGTCTAAATGATAGAATATAAAGACATAAATAGATAAGAGTCATTCGGGCAGCGAATCCATCCAAGTGCTCACCCTAGAATGTTCGTCAAACAGCCTTGGAACTCAGTCACGAAGCGAGAAAGTCGAACCGTTCACGAACTCTGCACTCAGAATATAATGCAGCAAAGTAGTATCAGTACAAGAACACGTACTGAGTAGGCTTCATAGGCCGACAGCAGTTAGATAACATATGCACAAGAAAGATACTAAAAAGGTAGACATGCTCACAATCAGATATAACTCAACACAGTCCAAAGTATCAAATCCAGTACCAAGTTACCAAGTATAGCATATCTCTTCAAAATCCAGTATCAGTCCGAAACGCAATCTCAAGAATCACTATCACCAAAGATCAACCAACAAGTCCAATACAATGTCATATGCAAATATAAGATGAATGCAATGCAAATGCAGTGATATATACACACTTCGGACGGAATATCTCGTCGCCTTGACAGTCATGACCTATGGGGGATAGTTAAGTCCATGTACTTGTTATGGCGCACAGCCCGATCCAATAGTCAATATTGCGGAACGTGTAGCCTGATCCCAATCAGTGTTGCAGTACGTGCAACCTGATCCAAGTAAGTGTTGCAGCGCACAACCCGATCACAATATATGTATAATGAGTGAATGCATGATAACAATGCCAACAAGAATATATGAATCAATAGTGCCATACATGGACACATATCTCGATCACTACATCAATATCATAACCTTACTTTCTTTTCCAATGACCTCAACCATGATAATTATGCTCTCCGAATCATAAGGTAAAACACTAAGCATCAACTCTATAATGAATCGCGTGGCGATAAGCCAACAACTCACAATAAAGCAAAAATTCAATAGAACACAATAAGGTGACAAGCCATAGCCAACAACAATACCGACCTAGTATTCCATCCCAAACTTCATACCCCGAAGGTTTATATGCTTTCTCCAACAATCACTTGCTCTACATATGATTCGATAACCGAAGTCTAACCAAAAAGATAAGCCGTAACCTATCTAAAAAGCCGAACAGGAGCCACAAACCGTCACACCTTAGCCTTGCCCTTTCTTTGCGCCTCCAAATACTCAAAGTCTAAACATATTCGAGTTCTACATTAGAAATCAAGAAGAACGATACCCATATTACTATATTTCTAGTTAGGTCAAATTCTAACTCATGGAATTGGGGAAATGGACCCACAAGGGTAAAATGGGATATTGGAAGGTGGAATATGCAATTCATGCTCTAGATGATAAAACCCACTATTCAATTGCTAAAACAACTCAATATTAAGCCTTATTAATATTTAAAGCAAAACCCCCAAATATGGGTATGAACGCTAATTTTTTAATCCTCGAATTAATCACTAATAATGGAAGAATTTAGCTTCATAACAATGAATTCATCAAATTCTATGATCGTACCTGTTACATCTCGGAGATTTCGGATTATTGCATTGTGAGTAGACTAATGCGAGCTTAAGTGAATATGAAGTCCTTACGGGATTAAGGAGAGTATTAGATAGCTTAAAGTGAGTACCATAAGATTTTAAAGTCATACGAATATGTGGAACTAAGTTCGTTGAAAGAAGTGAAATGTAAGTCATGTTTGGAAAGGTTTTCGTTACAATTGAGCTAATATTTATTTAGTGGTGTCTTGTGGAAAAGCTACGAGGCCTCTTGTATAGTTAATGAAGTGTTATATAAGTGTCAATAAGGTTCCACAAGAATTGGAAATCAAACAAATCAACGAGAGAAATTTTTGGAAAACTATGGGTTGGACGACCATTTATACGGACCATATAAGTTATACGGACCATATAAATGGTCCGTATAACCATTCCAGAGAGGGGTAAATCCATGGTGGGATTATACGGTCCATTTATACGTACCGTATAAGTTATACGGACCGTATAAGTGGTCGTATAATCAGTCGGGTCAGTTTTTTTTTTTTTTATATATGGACAACCCTTCTTCTATTTTCTCATTTCCCACTTCTCCCAAACTCTTAAAAGATCTAGAACCTTCTCCCAAGCATATTCCACTCAAACCTAAGAGAAATCAAAGACCAAGAGGAAGGAATCAAGATATTCATGTGTTGGGAGACTCTCTAGGATTGGTAAACTTCAAGAATTTCTTTGGTATTGAAGCTAAGGTTTTCATACAAGTTGATAACTTGATCCAAAGCTCATTCCTGTGAGATAAAAGGTTAGTTTTCATGTCTATTTCATGTATTTAAGCATGTTGGTTGTTGAATGACTTAGGTGAGGGGAGAAAGTAGAAAATGAAGTTCAAGTGTAGAATTTATGATATTTTGAGTAGTAAACTAACTTGAGTCATGATTCTTAGTATTCTATGGATATAATCTTGTTATGAAGGATGTTAATGATGGCAAGAAAGTGTTGTATGCAACTGTGCAAAGGGTTGGTGTAGAGTTGTTGATATAAGTTGAATATGAGAATGAATTTTGAGACTTAATGGAATATGACTACTTGATTATGATATTGTGGATGTTATTGTAGTAATTTGGGAGTTGTTTTGCCATATGGTGGAAGTCGATGAAATAGGGGAAATGCTGCCCAACTTTCGTTAACTCATGAATTATTCTAGTTTGAATTTAAGAGTGTCCTTAGAACTGAACCTTGGTGTGAATCCTTTTAAATGTAGATTCCGCAAGCTTTGGCGGTGAACGTTAAGTAGTTAAGACGACATAAAGGTATGTGAGGCTAACCCTTCTTTCTTCAGGCATGATCCCATTGTTGTATACCTTCACGTGAATTCCATAATGTCTTCCAAGATGATTTCATTCCTAGAATCACTAAGTTCAGGATTCTTGATATTCTCACAATACCATTAGTATCATCCTATGATAGTTGATCCTCTAAGGAAGGATATAATGAAAGTGACGATGATGATGATGTTGAGGATACGTATGTACTCCTATGTGTGTGTGTGTGGGTATATCTATATATATATATATATATATATATATATATATATATATATATATATATATATATATATATATATATAAATCATGGATCATGGATCAACTAAGCCCTCTCAGGGACTTTCTTAAAGAGGAACCTCATGTAAATACCATGGAATAAGGTTTGATCCTATTCATGGAGATTTCGTAACTATTCCAAAAATGGAAAGTTCGACACAATTGGGATTTTTTTTTGGAAATTGGAAGTAGTTACTAATTCATGATCAAAGTATGACTATTAAGAACACCGAGCTTATATGGCCGGGTATGATATCTGTCACGCGCACACTACTACAGTTGGGTACGGATGACACTGAGCCTTGGTAGGGCCACGTATGTATAACACCGAACTTTGTCATGGTCGGGTATGTAAGACACCGAACCACTATGGTCGGGTATGATACTAATATATATATATATATATATATATATATATATATATATATATATATATATATATATATAAGCATATGTAATGGACGGTTCCCATTAGAAAAGGGTAAGTGAATATGATAAACGTCGCTGGGGTATAAATGGCTCTGTCATCCCTTGACTCTTCTTTCTTATCTTATCATTCATGCTTCTATTATGTTATCTATTATGCCTTACATACCCAGTACATTATCCGTACTGACGTCCTTTTATTTGTGAACGCTACGTCAATGTCGCAGGTGGACAGGAAGGTAGACTTGATCCTTAGGGTGCTTATTCAGAGACTGCTTAGAGGAGCTACACTTGATTCGGAGTTGCAGCTGTTAGTACTATTCTTTTGTGTATATATAGGCATGGTGGGGCCCTGTCCCATCTATATGATGTTACTTACTCTCCTTAGAGGCTCGTAGACAGTTATGTACAGTTAGATGTCTTGTGGCCTTGTCAGCTCATATTTTATATATCATTTTGCCAGCCTCATCAGCTTGTATATATGTATATGGGCACGTTTGGTGATGTTGATATAAAAGTGCCTTAGCCCAATGGGAATGTCATTAGTGATGCGTAGAGACTGTTAGCAGGTCATATGGCTCACCAAGATATGATTATGAAAGTATGATAAGAGGTGCCCGGTGGGTTAGCTCCGGATGCCCGTCATGGCTCTCTGGTTGGGTCGTGACAATACTAGTCAATTTCACCATCAATTTCCATTTACGAAGTCTAAACCTATTTCAAGAAATTTATCATATTCACATCTTCTCCACTTTGATTCTAGTGATTCTATGCATGGATTAAGAATCTAGGAAGGTAAATGATGAAGTCTAGGGTGAAAGATCTCACCTCCAAGAAGAGTCAGTCCAAAAGCTATTCAATTCTCCCAAAGTGTGCTTTGAAAGTGATGAAGGGAAATGATAGGGTTCAACAGTTTTAACTTAAGGAAAAATATGGAAACAGTGCTCGTCACTCGCTGTAGCGGTAACCTTACCGCTGCAGCGAGGTTGCCACAGCGGACAGGATCACGTTGTGGTGCCTCATGCCAACTCTCGCCTCGCCACTACGGCGGCAACATTCCCGCTACAACGAGTCCGCCTCAGCGAATACCAGTCCGGTAGGGCGACTCACCACGAAGTCTCTCGCCAGCTATAATGGTCTCTTCTTCGCGATAGCGAGACTGCTGCAACGAGTATCACCCGAGGCCCCACATATACAAAATAAATAAGCAAACACACATGAAAACTCGCTAAGAATTCATCTGCGGCTTCGAAATTTACAACGGAGGTCTATTTGACCGAGTCAACCCCCAAAGACCTAAAGCCAAGTTTCCAACCCAAATCCCAAAACACACCCAAGTGCATTGGGAACCGAACTGAACATACTACCAAGTCACAAACGGTCATCTGGACCTCTCGGAATCAACGGAATTTCGAAAAAAGATTGTTTTCTCAAAAGTTAACTATGGGTCAACCTACCATTCTTTAAGGATCAAACCTCCAAAGGTTATACTAAAACCACCCGATGACCTCAGGAAAGGGTCAACAGGGGTAAAATGGTCAATCGCACTATAACGACCAATCGGGTCGTTACACAGGGGACCTATAGTGTCTATGTACCAGTCACTCACACAAAGCCCAGAGATGACTTCCATAAACTAGCCACTCTGCACAAAGCCCAGAGATGACTTTCATATTTCACTTTCTATCATATGTTTCCAAAACCCTTTTCCATCAATTGTTCCATAGTTCTTTCATTACATTATTTTCCTCGACATTTCCATGATGCATGAATGTATGAATGCAAGAATGAGATAGCAATGAAACCAAGCCAATGAGTACGCTATGGGGATCACAAAGCACCATAAGCCATAACAAGACTGGCATAAATCACAACAACCATGGACAACGGAAACAACATAGAGTTCCATCATCATAGTGAATCTATCACCTCACATCACTCAAATTACAATAACAAGTACATCATATGTTACAATAAGCAAAATAACAGTGACAACCCCACATAATCAGAGGTCATACCAACCTAAGAGTATATCCATCCCAACATCATGTCCGGAGACCTAACATGCTTTCTCCCGTCAATTCTACGCTTACATACGTTTCACTAATTAAAGTCTAACTAAAGTAAGTCGTAACCTACCTCAAATGCCGAATAGGAGTCACGTACCACTTCACCTCGAAATTTTTAACGGAGGTCACGTCAATTTGGTCAACCGCCAAACGGCTAAAACCAAGTACCCAAAATGCATCTGGAAGACTCGGGGACCGAACCAGCCACCCCACCAATTCATAAATGACCCTCCGGACCTCACGGAATCAACGAAATTTCAAAAAAGGTCTGTTTACCCAAAAGTCAACTATTGATCAAATCCTTTCACTTAAAGGTTCTAATGCTTCCAATTCTCGCTAGAATCGCTCGGTAACCTCGAGAATTGGGTCAGCAGGGGAAAAATGGTCAAAACACATATAACGAACGAACGGATCGTTACACAAGTGTAAGTATTTGATAAGATCTGCTTGTACTCTGTGCAATCTTTCTCTATTCTCTGTAGAAGGATCAGTATCAAACCCTACTTCATGTACCTGAATAATTTCCACCAGAGTTTCCACTTGTTGAAAAATATTGTCATAAGTGTCCTTACTCCACTGTCTCAAAACCTGTTTAATCCTCTTGAATTTAGGATGGAATAAACTCAAAGGATTTACCCAAATATTTAACCTTCCAATTTTGTTTAACTGCCTCAAAAAATGTTTCATGTTTGACCCAAAAATTTAAGAACTAGAAAGATTTCATCACTGTTTTTGTTCCCAGTGTAGTTTCCACTTGAAGAGGTGAATGGTCAGATCCTTTTTAATAAGATGATGAACTGTCATGTTAGGAAATTTATCAAGAAGCTGTTGATTACCTAATAGTCTATCAAGTCTCTTGAATATGCATGCATCTCCTGTTCTTTTATTCCACCAGGTGTATGTACTTCTCACATATCCTATATCTTGAATACCATTTTGTCCAATGAATTGTACAAAATCTTCCACTTCTTGAAATAAAACTGGCAGCCCTCCAAGTTTCTCTTCCTCAAAAATTTTGGCATTGAAGCCTCCTCCAATTACCCATGGTAAGTTCATATTCTCAATAGTCTGTGTGAGAGATTCCCAGAGTTCTCTTCTTGTAGCACTATCACATGATGAATAGATAATTGAAATTAAACATTCCTCCCTTAAGTCATGAAACAAGATTTTAATAGTTAAATGTTGGGCAGATCACACACCAATGTTCCCTGCACATCCTTAGATAAAAAAGTCAAATTTTGCCTGAACAATTTGGCATTGTTGTATGATGACCAATTATTCTACTACATGAATCTATTTCTAATGAATCTTGAAAAGGTACCATCAGACCAATTATAGACTAATGATTCCTCCTATTTATATTAATCAATCTCTCAAAAGCTTCTTGAGAATTAACTAATCTTATATTTCAAAATAGGTTTTTATTCATCATTGCTTGGCATATTTGGAGACTGTGAGTCTCTTTGGTAAAAATCTGATAGGTCCAGCGTTGTCTTTGACTGGGTTCCCTCCTTTACTCTTTGAATTGTTTTCTTTGAGATTGACAATCTGCTTAGGGGTCAAATCAGCTTCTTTGGCAATATGATCAATGTTTATTTCAAGGTTGTTCTTTTCATGCTCATCCACTTCTCTTCCTGTTGCAGATCTAGGTGCCACCTTTGAAGAGGACACCTGTGAAGTTCTAGTTCCATGTTTTCCTGGAGTAATCAATTTTGCTTCTTCAATTGGGTTTGTTTTATTCTTGTCTAAATTATCCTCTTGATTTCCTCTGTCTTGGATGCCTCTTTACCTTTTGTGTCAACAAACTCCTCTGATTTTTCTGTAGCTTGATGATCTCCTACATTCACTTCATTGACCTCTATAATTTCTTCATTCCGAGTCTTTGTGTCAGAATTATCCTCCTTCCCTTCATATTGGTTTTTTGATACCTCTTCTTCTATATTTTAATTCTCATTGTTTGTTTCACCTGTTTGCTTAATTGTCTTACCTTTTTCCTTTGTAATGTCCCCTTCTTTATGATCACTTTCCTGGGACTTGTCCCCAGCACTTGTTTTTAAAAATATTTGTGTTGGTTTCTGTACCTTAATGTCCTGTCCATTATGCATATCAATTGCCTTAGCCTTCTCCTTGTCTGTCTCCTTGTTTATTTCTATTCACATTATTGTCACCCACGTTTTGTTCCTTTCCCTCATTATCCAAAACTGCATATGAGTTGTGAGTTTTTACTTGATGATTTTGACGTATGTTATTTCCATTGTTGTTCTGAATGTTTTGTTGAATATTACTGTTGCTATGTTGATCACTCCCCTTTGTATTCTTAACTAGATTCCATTCCTTTTTCTCCTTTTATATCCACTAGCTTTTCATTTGGTATTAACATGTTGTTGTTGCCCTTTGTTTTGTTCTTTATTCTGATGCTGCAAATTGCTTGCTTTTTCTCCATCTTCTTTGGTGTTATGCTGTTGTCCTTTGCTTTGTTCATTATTATGTTTGTTTCAGAGCATTGCCTTGATTCTCATCTGTTGCCTTTTTGCCTTCTTCTTTGTTTTTCAGGTTCCTTCTTTGGTTTGACATTGACGTTGACGTCTGTTGGCACCCAATTTTGACCTTCATGTACTGTAACTATCTTTGCTAAGCTGCTAGTTTACTTTATGTGATCACGAAACTATTTTGACCTTTTTGCATAATCATTTTGTCACTTCGATATATATACTTTGTTTTGTGTGTGTGTGTGTGTTACATTTATATGTTGAATAATATCTCATAATTACTCATAGTGTTACAAGTGCAGTATTATTTTTACCTTTTAACAGCTCAAATAATTGTCATTTTATAGAAATTACTATATAAATCCTTTGTTATTTTCTCACCAATTAATTATCTGCTTGTATGATTACCAATCAATTTCCTCATCTTAATTATGATCTTGCATAACCATTTATTGCTAATTCTTTACTTAATTAATTGTTTCTTTTATATTGTTTATCTTTTAATTAAATAACATCATCTGATTTTTCGTAGCATTTATATTTCTTGATGTATTAGTTTAAATAGCATCTTTTGTCACGCTTTTCTTATTCGCAGATAAACTCGGGATTCATTTCCCGTATATCTATTGGACGAGAAAGTATAAATAGCACAAGATTTAGACGCGACATATATGATTTTCACCTCGGATTTGAAAAACATAAGCTCTGGTATTTCTTGTTTACCATGTTTAGTGCTTGTTTCCTTACCATACTTCAGATCTTTTACTCCTTGGCAAAAAGATTTTCAAATGGAAATCTCCAGTTTTAGGAAAAAATGATTTCGCCCCTAACTGTCTGGTATCTTTAATTAAATTCTTCAATCACTCCTAATTTGCCATTCCCGAATCCCCTTTGATTAGAATTTAGAAGTATAATTATTCTCCTTTCTTGTGAAGTGACTCAACCTTGCTTTCAATTATAAATACCAATTCTCTTTTCATTATAAGGGGAATCTTCCTAGACCCTCATTTCTTGTTTCTCATTGAAAGGTCAATCTCTACATCTTATGGTATTAGTCTGATATTTTTTGAAATGCTTGCTTCAAATTATGTGAAAATATGTCCATTATTTTTCTGGTACTGCATGTGAATGCTACATGAACTTACCTGAAACCTTGCTTTAACTATTCTATTAGAAATACTACTCCACGATATTTTCTACGGAAACCATGACTAAAGGATGGTTTATAATGTTTATTTTAAATATTGTGGAAGAGTACTTAAAGGCCCAATACCTGGATTTGAAGTCATGATATTAGGCATTTCAATTGTTAAATAAGAAACTTTAGTATGTTAAGGATCACGGCACCAGGGATAAATTATTTACTCTATCATACATGAATTGAAATTCCTAGTTAGCATGAATAATTGTAGTTTGATGTTTAGTAGTTGGTGTGGGTATATAATATTCTTGTGGATATGATACAATTTGAAATATGTTTAAACTTTTGTTGGTATAGGTCGGATCTTAATGTATTTCTAAGCAAATCCTTTTGGTATTGTTAAATCTGATTTGCTTGCTAATCTCTCTTTACTCTACTGATTTTTGTTTCACGTGACACGTACAACGGAGTCGATGTGAGACTCAGGGGTGTCCTGAAGGAGTTCATCGCTTGTCTTTAAATTTTATTTTTTATGTCAAGTTCGTGTTGTATAAAGAGATATACTGAAATTTTACTTTTGGGGCATTGGAAAGGACCGATTAGTTTATCTTCGCTTTTACTTACTTGCTTGATTAATTTATTTTGCTCTTAGCGAGTTGGAAGTAGTAATTTGGGCTCTTTAAAATGCTTTAAGTCTTCAAAAAAAAAAAAATTGATTATGTTGTAAACATTTATTGGTGGATGTCCACAAGGACTTGGCCAACAAGGAACTTGGAGACCAAGTAACGTGGCCACCAAGTTTCCTTAAATGGCTTGGCCATCAAGCATATATTTCTCTTATAAATAGTGGTCATTTGAAGAATTTATATACACAATTAGTTTCTCCCCATATACTTCTCTCTGGTGTATTTACTTTATATTCTTTATTTTATAACACGTTATCAGCACGAGACTCTGTCATTTTGAGTTTAATTTTCTATCTAGCTCGTTGTGCAATTAATTACACGAGATTTTAACCAACTGAGTCAATAACCTCCAAACATGAAACTTAGCACCAGGTGCAGAACCTCTTCGCTGTCCAGGTTTTGATTATTTCAAATTAAATACAACATCAAGGTAAGTGATTTATTCAATTAAGTTGAATCATGTGGATTACTATGCAAGTAAGTATAGTAATCATAATAAGCATAGCTATGGCAGTACGTAATCCATGTCTATATGATAATCAAGTGATAATATCCAAACGCTGTTCTTTTATGTACTGATGAGAATTCAACAAATTTTATGGTATTCACTTTATGATTTGTTTGATCTCGGGGAGCTCAATGGTTCACTTGGCTGTTTATATGTCTTTGGTTCCAGAAGAACAATATTTTAAGAGGGATTATGATGTTAATTTCATATCCCTTAATAGCTAAATGAATGGTCACCGAAAAGTAACAATATTTCCTATGTATTGTTGTGGCCACAATTGAAGATGTGTTAGAGAAAAATTCTCTACATCATATGTATGCCTCAATTTATTTCTGAAGTAGCAATATCTTAAAAGAGGTTATAAGCTATCACGATTTGATATGCTTAAGGCACGTTCAGATAATTATGTTTTATTCTTGAAGAATGAAAACTTTTGATAAATGTTGCAAATACAGATCCATTCTCTGAAGTGAATGTGATAGTATGTAGTAAAGCCTATAAATATGAACGTGCATTTGATTATGAAAATATCATGATTCATCTCCAGAATAGGTAGAATAATTGAGAAGAAATATTCTGAATATTGTACTAAACTCATAAAATTGTTCCTCGAGTGGCAAACTTTGAACTCTACTCCGAAGCAGTAAAACTTTGAGCTCTACTCATGAAATAGTAAGACTCTGAGTTCTACTCCAGAAGTAGTAAGTCTATGTATTTTACTCCTGAAGCAGTAAGGCTTTTAATTCTACTCCTGAAATAGTACAATTCTGAAATCTACTCCAGAAGTAGTAGAATTCTGAAATGTACTCCTAAATTAGTAAATATTTTTAAATTCACTCCTGAAGCAGTAAGACGTTGAAATTTACTCCCGAAGTAGTAAACCTTCAAACTTTACTCCTGAAGTAGTAAAACTTGAAACTTTACTCTTGAAGTAGTAAAAATATGAAACGTTACCCGAGCATGATGGATCACATACCATGATAAACCAGAAGTTTATTAATATACAATTTCATACAATAGTAAACCAGAAGTTTATTACAATAAATAGCACTCGTCATGGTAAACTTGAAGTTTACGGGTACAGATAATTTTATTAGTTGACAAGACCATTTTGATCGTCTTGATTTGAATCTGATGTGTTAATTGAGTATTAAAAACATATTGAAGAACTAGAAGATTCTTCAAGAATTTGTTTGTGTTGCTTGTTCTCATGATAAGTTGATTACACCAGCTAATGTTGGGATTGAATCCCCGAAATTTTGGAAAATATAAAAGGTGAATGTGGGCCCCTTCAGCTGCAATGTGATGTCTTAAATAGATGCATCTATAAGACGGTCACATGTATGTTTATTGTCAACTGGCAGTTTGACATTTACGAAGTTACTTGCTCCAAATAATTGAGTTGGAAGCATAATTTTCAAAATATGTAATCAAGACAATCATCTTGATAATGTTGGTTTATATCTAAGCTGGTTTGACATTAGATGCCTCCATAATATAGCCAAACCATTGCTTATGAGAACAGAACTTCAGATGTTGGTCTGAGATATGATATATTGCATACAACAGCACTTGTATGCTTCAGATAAATAAATTTTGATACATTCTTCCCTCATATTTGGTTCAGGGTCAGGAACTAGATATTTCCATCTTATAGCGTTTGATGTGCGGTATATGATTAATGGATATACCATGATGCACACAGATGGATTTTCCCAAAGAAAATGGGGACATATGTCACTAAAATAAGGGGGAGAGAATAAGCAGCTAAGAAATATGTTGTGAATTATCATCAGTATGATCCTCAGATAATTCAAGTCAAATGCTGGAAGCATTTGCTGACCCAATTATTTCATATTTCATCTGCAAAATGCTCTTAATTTCCCTGAAGGACAAAGTCTACAGCGTACATGGAGCATGGTAGACCAATCGGTTCCAAATATAATAATTCTTGAAAAAGGGAGGAGCAAATGATCATAATAAGGAGGCAATGTTCTCTTGAAGAGCTACGACATAACACTTCATAAACCTTATGAGAGGTTCAGGTACCTGAAAATAATGAAGTGATGAGATCTCAATAAGTTATGTCGAATTGTGAACCGATACGAGATGATATCTCATTGACGATATCTTTGATATGGTATGGCGCGCAATATTGTATAAGATTGTGAGGATATGAGTTCTGCGTCTCTTAAAGCATACTGACGTAGAAATAATTACCAAGTGATATGATGCATCTTGGTAAGCGATTGGACCTATAGTTCAGACAGTAGAAGATGTCACAATTTATAATGATGGAAGTTGTCACAGCCTATATGGCTTACTTGACAAAATTTATATGAAAATTTCCGAAGGATTCAAAATGCCTGAAGCATATACAAATTCTTGAGAAACTTGTTTATAATCTAATGGATTAAATGAATTAAGGCTGATATATTGAAATCGCCTTAATGAATATTTATTGACGAAGGGTACAAATAAGATCATGTTTACCCTTGTCTCTATATGATAATCAGAACCTTTCATATTATTATGCAAGTTGATGACTTGAATATTATTGGAGCTCTTGAAGAGTTTCCAAAAGCATTTGATTATATCTGCTGAAAGAGGTTGAAATGAGAAAATTGAAATAATCCTGAAGTACCATATATTTGTGCAGTTGATGCGTTTATATATCTTGCTATAACTACGGGCATGATATAATTTACTCCAACATGGAGTTATTGAAATAGATCTACTGCATATTGCAAATGAAAGCCCTGACATGAACGTATTTATCCTAACCAATATTGTCAAGTGTTTTGGATATACAGGGCATTCATCTGATCTACATAAGAGTTCAATCCAGATGTGTTATCTATTTCCATGAACGATTATTGTCATGACAGTCAAATCATAGAAAGCCAACAACAGATTATGAAGCAAGTCATGATGTACTTGTCCTGATTGCAACAATATTATACGGCGATGATGCAACTCTATCTGAGAAAGGAAGATGCAGATCATCAACCATTTCGTCAGATGATCATTTGACAGATCTAATCAAAGCTCTGCCAATCTCAAGATATGATATGTTGGTATACAAGATTTGTTACGTCATCGTCAAGAATTATGTGATGCTTTAATCAGAGGGAGCAAATACGCGCTGTACTCTTTTTCCCTTAACCAAGGTTTTGTCTCATTTGGGTTTTCCAGGCAAGGTTTTTAATGAGGCAGCTCTCCAAGCGTATTACTAGATATGTGTACTCTTTTTCCTTCATTAGGACTTTTTCCCCACAGGATTTTTCCTAATAAGGTTTTAACGAGACACACCATCTATTAAATGGACACCCAAGGGGGAGTGTTGTAAACATTTATTGGTGGATGTCCACAAGGACTTGGCCAACAAGGAACTTGGAGACCAAGTAACGTGGCCACCAAGTTTCCTTAAATGGCTTGGCCATCAAGCATATATTTCTCTTATAAATAGTGGTCATTTGAAGAATTTATATACACAATTAGTTTCTCCCCATATACTTCTCTCTGGTGTATTTACTTTATATTCTTTATTTTATAACAGATTACTGAATCTACCACTATTTTGGGTGATAATAATTTTATTTCAAATTGATTAAGGTTCTCTTTTCAAAGCAAGAACTTGGATATTTATTACCTACTTAGAAGATATATTAAACCTCTACTTTGACTCACATCTACTCCCTCCGTCATATAATAAGTGTCACCTTAGCCAAAAATACGCATATTAAGAAATCAATAATACAATGTGAACTCTACCAAATTACCCCTATATAATAAAAATAAATTACTTTTACCTTTTGATTAGAGCATGCAGAAGAAGTAAACCTTTTGACATTGGGAATCCAACAATACCAAGTTACTATGTGGCTTTTCCAATCATCATTTAGATGTTATTTTATTGTCTAAACGTAGAATTGGAAAAAAAAACTAGTCAATTTATGTCTTGGTTTCCTAAGGAGATACTTATTATGGAACAAAAAAATTTGGCTAAGGTGACACTTATTATGGGACGGAGGAAGTAATTGCTATACTATTCATTTTATTCTTATACTTCGTTTTCTTTTAGCCTAATCCTTTACTAGTTTCTCTAATCATTATTGCGTTTTACCGTATAAGTTTAAACTATTTTTACTATTACAGATAACCATATATTATCTATAACTAGCAATAGTACTAATTTTATGTCTAACCATTACTAGTGACATTTGGCCCGGGCTAAACCGACATTAAAAGTTAAATTGTTAATTATTTTTTGGTTCATTCTTTGTGGCATTAAGTTATCAAATACAAACTCCTAAAAATTAATCACACAAAAGTATTTGGGAGTTAAGAACATTCTTCTTATTTTAGATTTTTTTTTTTTTTTCATTTTATTTCGAACAAATGCAACTGTATGATATAATATTCTTCAATAATTCGACTTGAGCTTTACTATATGCAGGATTAATCATTTCTTCTGAACTAAATCAGTATTGATTAATCAACTTGTCATAGAAAGATATTTTGATATTCAAGAATAATTAAAACGATACCGCACTAAGCAGGATTGTTTGACGAAGCTAATCATTTTTTTAACAAGGTTTCTTCTTTATTTTCCTTTATCTCTTTGAGTATTTTTATTTCTATTGAAATTATCTCTCAAGTCTCAACTAATTCTAAAGGTCGGAATCAGGCATGGCGGAGTCAGGATTTTCACTAAAAGGGTTCAAAATATGAAAAAGTAAACACATGAAGAAGCCAAAAGGGGTTCAACGTCTACTATATATATAAAAAATTAATTTTAACCATAAACAAACAGTATAATTATCCATCAAAGGGGGTTCTAATGAATCCCCTTGGCCTTTCCTCCCCCGCCCCTGGAACCAGGTATGTTTGTTCAACGATTTTTAGTTGAAATCAATAAACAACACAAAACTACATTCACAACTCTGATTTAACCTAAAGTCATAATAATGTAAGCTCATCATATAAGAACTCGACAGATTTATCATGTGTAATATATTAAGGAATTACTTAATAATTTTATAAGAGCGGTAATAAATACTCCCTCTGTCCAATTTATGGGAATTTCGAGAGTCAATGAAGTTTTCTTTTATCGAAATTTATTGATATGCTGTTTAAATATTTTAAGTTGTTAATTATTGTGATTTATAGTACTCCTTGTTACATAGTTTTCAAATATATGAATTTTCTTTTAAAAAAAAAAGTTAAAGCTTCTATGTTCGGATGCACGATCAAAATTTAGAAGTTTGACTATCGAAATTTCAATTGTGTCACATAAATCGGGACAGGAAAAGTAATAATTAAACTACATATCTAGAACTGAATTTAGATATGTAGATATTTAGATAACTTGATAATGTTCTTGAAGGTGAGGAGAAAAAATTTCAAGAATGCTCCATATAAGTGGAGTACTGTAGTGGATGCTTTAAATAGATATCCTCAACCTATTAAAGTCACTACAGTGCTATGGAAAATACCTAATAGAGGGTGGATTAAAGTTAATACTGATAGGGCTTCTAGAGGAAATCCTGGAAGAAGTTCTTGGGGATTTTGTGTGAGGAATGATAATGGAGATGTAGTGCGGGCTCAGGCTCAAGAAATGGAGAACCCATTGAGTACTAATACACAAGCAGAAGCTACAGCCATTCTCCAAGCACTTAAATATCTGGATGCCAGGCAGATGAATAGGTTTGTAGTAGAATCAGATTCCTTGCTTTTAAAGAACATTATTTTAAGGGTATGGGAAGTCCCATGGCAGATTGTTACCATTGTAGAGGAGATCTGGAAGCTGTTGGAAGGAAAAACAGTGGTGATAGAACGTATATTCAGATAAGGGAATAAGGTAGCTGACCACCTAGCTAACCTTGCCTTAGACAGTGGGAATTTTGTGGCCAATAATTTCATGGAGATTGATAGCCAAGGCAGGAAGTTAATTAACAGTGACAAGTTAGAGACACGTTACATGAGGATTAGGAAATGTTGCAAAACATAAGAAGAGAAGGAAAGAGAGGTGGTGAAAGGGATCCCAATATTCAAATCCTTTGGGAGGAGAATAGGGGGATCAAGTTTTTACTAACAGTTTGTTCTTGGATGCAGGTACAACAGGATCGATAACGTCAAGAAAGCAGAAGGACAAGAAGACACAAACGAAGGAAACACCAGTTAGGCTTATTCTTGACTTAAGCTTCATGTTAATCCAACTGATCTCTGCATACTGGGTGGTATTAGTATCTGTTGGTACTCACCCCCTAGGTGCGGAAATCAGTAGGATTTAGGATGAAACAAGACTTTCAGGAAATCACATACAAGCACAACATACAAAGTCACCAACAACAAGGGATGGAAGAACATAACTGGGTAAAGGGATATACGCATACACAGGTATACTCACAAAATTCAGTTCTAGATTTGGGAATTTCGGAATGGAAGACACATAAAACCCAAATGGACACAACAGCAACACAAACGATAGATGACAAATCAACAAAACACAGCATACCCAACATCTGCCAACATCAACAACAACAGAAAACGATTAGATCTTGGAGACAAATAGCAAGAGAGAAACAAATGAACGGGAAGGCCACACAAATGACGGATCGAAAATTAACAAAACACAACACATTCAGCAGATATAAGCATCAACAACAACAAACACCAGCGAGACTTTGGAGACGAACAGCAAAGAAAAGGCGAACAAGAGAAAGACAGAGATTTCGTTACAAACTTCATAGATGGAGCACCAGATTCAACAACAAGAAGAAACAAAGGAGACGCAGCAATCGGCATTCGCAGCAGCAACATCGGCCAAATTTGAGCTTGCATAAGCAAGATTTGAGCTCAAAATGCTCAAATTGGCCATTTGATTACATAGAAAGGAGCCGGAGGAGCTTTTCTAAAATGGAGCACAAATGGGTTTTCCACTAGCTACTTTACCAATTTGGATATTGGTCTTTGTTTTTACTGTTTTATGTTTTATGTTTTAGACTATTTTTGTTGGATGATTGATTTGAATAATTTAATAAAATAGTCATTGGGTCCCACCCAGTGACCTTGCCTTAAAAAAAAAAAAACGTACATAAAGTAAAAGATTTATAAAACTATAACTAATATTGATTCTAGGACAGATGTAAGCGCATATGATGACACATGTTCAAATGTATCTCTAATTGGAAAAGAAAATTTTGTTGCAAAGTTTTTGCAATTTTACAAGAATAAGGGCAAATAATATAACGTAAGCTAATAAAGTTCAAGAAGAGATCACAAAAGGTCAAACAATTCACCAATTAGGAAGGTCCAAGTGGGAGTGGTAAGTGTAAGCATCAAAATAATGAAATGTCAATTTTGTACTATAATAAATGACAAATATAACCCTGTGAGGACTACAATAAAACATTCATCCCCTCTTATATATAGTTATAATATCATCCTATATTTGGTTATCTAAATTTTAGTACTTTAGTATTATTTTTTCTAACTATTTATTTTATTGCGTCATTTTACCTCTAACCATTTACCATGCTATATGTCATTTTATCTACTTTATTACTTAGTAACTGGAATTGAAGAAGCCTAAAGTATAAAAGGAGTCTATGTTACTACTTCAAACGGTTTGATAGGCTTAAGAAGGAATTTAATGTTTGATTTTCTTTTATTCTCTTTACGTGCTACCTGTTTAAAGTCCTTATTTATTTTGTTTTGACATGCTAATAGTTTAACACAATTCAACCATAGGCTTTTCTTTAAGTCTAGTGATCTCCCTAGTAGCTCGTCCATGCCTCCTGGACATTAAATTTAGGATTGGGTTGGAATGGGTAAAAACTGTTTAGGGGGCACGTCTTTAAGAAATAATATAAATTATAGTAACTGGGTAGAACAGATGGACTTGATGGAAATCGACCCGAGCAGATACGACACTGAGCTTTGAAATTGTCTTCCGTTAATAAGCCGGTGCTGATCCGAATAGATTAAAAGTAACATAGGCTTAATCCGACTTATTTGTAATATTTTGAACTTATAGCTACTCTCGTTCAGGCTCTTTGCTTTTAAAGCTTTTCATTTTAACTTATTTTACCAACATCACTTTTTCTATATTTTAAAGTTTTGCTTATTGACAACTTTTTTTTTTTTTTTCAAAACTAACGTTTTGTTCTCTGTTTGCTTTTAGATTGTTACATATTTTTAAAGGTATATTTTACTATCTTTAGAATTTATCTATCTTTAAAAATTATTTTTTATTTTCAATTTTATGTGATTTTACTTTAACTACTTTATTAAGTTTTGTGCATTATACTTTATTTTAGTCACTTAATCCCACATAGTATTAAATCCGCCAGGGATCCATAGTTGTGGACCTCGAAAGGTGGTTAACACCTTCCTTTTGAGGTAATTTGAACCCTTACTCGATCTTTGGTTACGGAGACTAGTTTTAAACAGAGTTATTTACATTAATAGTGGTTAATGGTGCCCTAACGCACCTTAATTCATTAGGTGGCGACTCTTCTCTTTTAAATCCGCTAAAAGAATTGCCACATGTCAAAACCCGTCTTCCGCGAGGAAAATGGGGCGCGACAGCATTTCTATTGCAGGGTTGAACCAGGGTTACCATACTAACGGGCGCATCTGAAAATCCCTCTCTAGCCTTTAGGTAAAAGGCAGGTTTAGATAGCCTATGAACATAGTCTTCTAAGAGGGATAATCTGATCAATACAAAATAAATTAGTAGGCCTATCTTGCATTCCCAATCTTTCGTAGTTGTTCAATATTTGGCCAACCATAAGAAAATGTACCAATTACTGCATATTGGAGATTCTCCTTAATAATCATATCATTCACCTCAGATTCATCCCAGATTAAGGATGGTTCTCCATGCACGTAAATGAGTTCTTTCATGGGAATTGTAATCGATGTAGTGTCCTTAATAGCAGGTAGTAATCTGGAAGTGTAAGTAGCTGTTCGGGGTGGTGGAACAGCCTCCGGTGGAGGTTGTCCACAGCCATGGAGGCGATAAAAGATTATGGTTAATTTGGGTTTTTGGTGGGCCTGCCAGAGAGAGAAAGTGAAGAGAGGGCAGAGCATTTTTTCTCAAATGTGATCCTTTAGAGGTAAACCTGTTAACCGGTTCGGTTTAACCGGTTAAAACCGGTAACCGGACCGGTTAAACCGGAACCGGTAGAGCCGGTTAACCGTGTTGTTTATTACCGGTCCAGTTCCGATATTTTGGAAACCGGAACCGGTTAAACCGGTAAAATCGGAACCGGACCGGTTTAATCGGTGAAAATTATAAAAAAAAAAAAAAAAAAAAAAAAAAAGAGCCGTTGGGCCGCCGCACAGTGTCCGTTAATGGATCGTTGGCAACAGTCCATTTGCAAAAATGGTCGTTGCCAAACGGTCATTTTGTTAATTTTTGGCCCCCAATTTTTTTTTTAACACTTTAACCCATCCCCACCCCTATATAAACCCTTCTTCATTTTCATTTTAATTCACACCAATTCACTCTTCTTCATCTTTTTCTCAAATCTCAATCTCTCAATTATAGTTACTTTGCAATAATTAGCCACAAAGTCTTATTATAGTTTCAACTTTCAATTATTAATTTTGCAATTATAATATTGTTGGTGGAGTTGGTGATTTTGCAACAATCCGAAGTAGCTTTGGTGGATTTGCAATTCTAGCCGCCTTCACTTTGTTGGAAATTAATCCGGCAATTTGGTACCTTCGTTCCAACTCTATCTTTATTTTTCGCAATTTAATTCTAGCAATTTATTTTTCGCAATTTAATTTACGCAATTTAATTCTAGCGATTTAATTTGTTGTAATTTATTTTCTTGTGATTTATTTGATTGTGATTTAAATTAATTCTATTTAATAATGTCTAAGAGATTAAGATGTGGTGCCGGTAGTAGTAGTAGTCGTATTGTTAGGGGTGCGCTTAATGAGGAAACCTTTGTGGAAGAAACACCTAATTTAGGTATTGATGTTGGTGGAAATAATCCACTTTTAGGTCATGAGGCAATGCAACAACATTTTACCGACACTTTTGATGAAGACTTAGATGATGATGATGAAACACAACCCCCCGAAAATCCCATAGGAGATACATGTCCTGCACAATCACATACACAAGACAAACCGCCTAGAACTCGTAAGCCAACAGCTAAAGTTTGGAAATTTATGACTAAGAATAGGGAAAACCAATCAGCTACATGTAACATATGTAGACAAGTATTTAGTTTTAAGCAAGGAACTGGTAAGGATGGTGGAACGGGATACACTAAATGCTCATATGAGAACCAAACATATGGATATTTGGGGAGAGCAAACAGGTTCAAATGTGTGTGTGTGGGGGGGGGGGGGGGGGGGGGGGATTAAAATGACGATAGACCCATGAACCGGTAGAAATTTTAAGTATGACAAGAAAAAAGAACGCGTAAAAATAGCTAAAATGGTAGCTTATGATTGTTTACCATTTTCCTTTCCCTCGGGTTTGGGGTTTGTTACTTACATTCAACGTTGTTATAATCCGTTATTTGAGGGTATTCCTAGAAGTACTTGTAGAGCCGATGTTATAGATTTGTTTAAAAAATATAGATTTTATTTGCGCCATGTATTTAATTCTTTAAATTGTAATGTTTCTCTTACCGCTGATTTGGGTCTTAATCTTAACAAGTTAGATTTTTTTGCTATTACATGTCATTGGGTTGATGACAATTGGGTTATGCAAAAAAGAATTATAGCTTTTTTATATGATGAAGGAAAAGATCGTCACGATGGAAAAATTTTAGCGGATTCAATGTCTACTATAATGAGATTTTTTAATATTTATAGAAAAACACTTTGTATTGCTTTAGATAATGCTTCTAATAATACAAAGGCGATAGGTCTTATAAAAAGAGAACTAAACCCTCCGCTAAGAAATATTTTTCATGTAAGATGTAGTTGTCACATTTTAAATTTAATTGTTAAAGATGGTCTTTCGCATTTTGATGATTTTGTTCAAAAAGTTAGAGATGCGGTTGCGTTTCTTTTTTGTAATGCTAATAGGGGAAGAATTAGAGATTTTAAGAATGCTTGTGTGGAAAATAACCTTAGACCTAAGAAAATTCAAGTAGAAATTGAGACTAGGTGGAACTACACTTACATTATGCTACAACAAGCATATGAGTATAGGATTCCCATACAACAAGTTCACAACAAATATAATACTGATAGTGATGATTGGTTATATTATGCGCATTGGGAAGATGTTAAACAATGTGTTGACCTCTTAGAAATTTTTTATAATGCAACTCTTGCTTTTTCTAGACAATTCTATCCCACGGTAACCGGAATTTTAGCCTACTTAGCGGAAATAGCTAGAGTTTTACAAGAGTATAAATATAAACCCGATTATCAAGTGGCTATTTTTGAAATGATAATCAAATTTAAGTAGTATTTTTTTCCCATCCCAACTTTATTTATATTGGGTTCCCTTTTAAATCCTTGTTTAAAACTGTTTTTTACTAAAAATTTGGTTAGTCAAATTTATACATTTTTAGAAATTGAAGAGGGAGTTCAACCATCTTTAGCTGAAGTCGATCTCGCTATTGATGATGAGTTTAGAAGAGTTTTTACTCATTATTCTAGTTTGGAAGAACGTGCTACACTCGTTGCTCCACGCCCTACTACTTCTCAGAGTAGCAAAAAGGGCTTGTCGGGTTTAAAAGTTTTACATTCACAGCCAACTTCTTCTTCTACTGCAAACTTTGATGAATATAACTTTTATTTGATGCAGCCAAATGTGGATATCAACCAACACGATGATTTGGACGTCTTAACATGGTGGAAGAAGTACAAGGCAAGCTATCCGGTACTTTCAAGAATGGCTCGAGATATCCTTACGGTTCAAGTATCAACCGTGGCTTCGGAGAGCGCATTTAGCCAAGGAAGACAGCAAATTGGAGACCATAGACATTCATTATCCGACTTTAGCTTGCAAGTACTAGTGTGCATTCACAATTGGATTAGATCGGAGCGACGCAACCAAAACTTACAAGCGGAGGAAGGCGAAGAGGAAGAAATTGAAGATTTGATAGCTAGTGGACCGGACCAAATGGAAGACTTTGAAGATATTTCCATGACCGAATATGATGTGGGGGAAATTAACGAAATGGTTCAAAATTGGTGATTTTATTATTCTACTATTTTTGTACAACTCATGTATTATTTGCAAGTTAAAAAAAATACAACTTGCAAATAAATGTTATCCAAGAATGAATAAAATATATGACTCATTGAGCTTTCTTCTATTTACTTGTGTTCATATTTTTACTTTTATTAAGTTAGGAATATACCTAAAATATACTAAGAATATACTTATATATATATATATATATATATATATATATATATATATATATATATATATATATATATATATATATATATATATATATATATTAAGTTATACATATATATATAAGTATATAATATATATAGTATAGATATTAAGTATATATTGTATATATAGTATATAAGTATATATAGTATATATATTAAGTTATACCTATATATAAGTATATATAGTATATAGTACATATATATACATATATATAGTGTATATATTAAGTTATACATATATATAAGTATATTAAGTTATATATATATATATATATGTATACGAAAAGCACTATTCTGTATTGCTGACTTGCTATTAGCCTGTTAGTCAGTAAATATTTAAACTTTAATTATAAAGTTGTATAACATATGTAAATATACCTACAATATACTAATAAATACTATAATATATATATATATATATATACAAAAAATAAAAAATAAAATGGTTTTAACCACTCCAAACCGGACTGGTTCCGGTTTGGAGTTTCAAACCGGTAAACCGGAACCGGCCGGTTCCCTAACCGGTTACCGGTCTGGTTCCGGTTGGAACCGGTTGCCAGGCTTATTTAGAGGGAAAGTATCCAAAACTAGATGATGAAACTAAAAACTGGTGATATATAAAAGATTAGAAATTGGTCATCACCAAACATCATGATGAAGTTTTTTCAAGATTATGGATCTAAACTGGACAATATATATATCTGCCATTGTCCCCCAACGGGACATAATTATAAATCAAGTTTCAAGTATACATGAGGCGCAGTTGAAGAGATCGAATTGATTGAAAATGTAACTACTTAAATAAGTGGACCCGCCAATGCCAAGACTTCAGTTTTCTTGATCCATTCCGTCTCATCATATGTTCTGCAAAATTTTGATTCCCCAGTCCCCATTCACATTTCATCTGCTTTCTCACTCTTAGGAAAGTAGGGCGGAGAGGGTGGACTAAGGGACTTGAAGAATATTCACGACTAAAGAGAAGAGCTCCCTTGCTCGATTACATATAGAACCACACATTGGACTAAATTATATCCCACCATCCTTAATTACCAATTTCGATTTCGAACCATAGGAATGAAAAGCTTTTGGCTTTCGGTCAGTGGCGGAGTCAGGATTTCCGTCGAGGGGATTCAAAATATAAAAAAGTAAACATACGAAGAAGCCTAAGGGAGTTCAACATCTACTATATATACATAAAAAATAATTTTAATCTTGTAAAAACAGTGGCGGAGCCAGGATTTCTGCCGAGGGGGTTCAAAATATATAAAAATAAACATACGAAGAAGCCTAAGGGGGTTCAACATCTACTATATATACATAAAAAATAATTTTAACCTTGTAAAAACAGTATTTTTTTCCGCCGAAGGGGTTCGGATGAACACCCTAGGCTCTATGTGGCTCCGCCACTGCTTTCGGTAAGAATCATTCACCCCTCTTAGTGGACCTAAGCCCGTTAACCAGGTCAAACCGGACCGGTAACCGATTACAGAACCGGCCGGTTTCAGGTTAAAAAACCGAAATCGGCCACCAGTTCCGGTTTAACCGGTTCCGGTTTACCGGTTACAAAACCAAAATCGGAACCGGTCCGGTTCAAACAGTCCAAAACCCTTTTTTTTTTGGTATAGTATATATATATTATAATATTTATTAGTATATTGTAGGTATATTTACATATGTTATATAAGTTTATAAGTAAAGTTTAAATATTTACTGGCTAACAGCAAGTCAGCAATACAGCATATACGTGTATATACTTGAAAAATAACTAAAATATATAGTATATGTTTAAGTATACATATACTATACTTAAACATATAGTATATATATATATATATATATATATATATATATATATATATATATATATATGTTTAAGTTATACTTATATACTATATATTATAAGTATATTCCAAATATATTTTATGTATACTATATATTCTTAATATATATTATATGTACACTTAATATATATTATATGTATACTATATGTTTAAGTATAGTATAGGTATACTTAAACATATACTATATATTATAAGTATATTCTTAATATATTTTAGTTATTTTTCAAGTATATACACGTATATAGTATATGTATACTTATATGTATACTATATGTTTAAGTATAGTATAGGTATACTTAAACATATACTATATATTATAAGTATATTCTTAATATATTTTAGTTATTTTTCAAGTATATACACGTATATAGTATATGTATACTATATATTCTTAATGTATATTATATGTATACTTAATATATATTATATGTATACTATAATATATATTCTTAATATATTTTAGTTATTTTTCAAGTATATAACTTTCTAGTTTTTAATTTAAGTAGATGTATATTATAAGTATATTCTTAGTATATTTTAGGTATATTCCTAACTTAATAAAAGTAAAAATATGAACACAAGTAAATAGAAGAAAGCTCAATGAGCCATATATTTTATTCATTCTTGGATAACATTTATTTGCAAGTTTATAGTTTTTTTTAACTTGCAAATAATACATGAGTTATAAAGAAATAGTAGAATAATAAAATCACCAATTCTGAATCATTTCGTTAATTTCCCCCATATCGTATTCGGCCATGGAAATATCTTCAAAGTCTTCCATTTGGTCCGGTCCACTTGCTATCAAATCTTCAATTTCTTCCTATTCGCCTTCCTCCGCTTCTAAGTTTTGGTTGCGTCGCTCCGATCTAATCCAATCGCGAATGCACACTAGTACTTGCAAGCTAAAGCCGGATAATGAATGTCTATGGTCTCCAATTTGCTGTCTTCCTTGGCTAAATGCGCTCTCCGAAGTCACGATTGATACTTGAACCGTAAGGATATCTCGAGCCATTCTTGAGAGTATCAGATGGCTTGCCTTGTACTTTTTCCACCATGCTAAGACGTCCAATTCATCCAGTTCCTTGATATCCACATTTGGCTGCATCAAATAAAAGTTATATTCATCAAAGTTTGCATTACAAGAAGAAGTTGGCTGTGAATGTAAAACTTTTAAATGCGACAAACCCGACAAGCCCTTTTTGCTACTTTGAGAAGTAGTAGGGCGTGGAGCAACGGGTGTAGCACGTTCTTCCAAATTAGAATAATGAGTAAAAACTTTTCTAAACTCGTCATCAATAGCGAGTTCGGCTTCAGCTAAAGATGGTTGAACTACCTCTTCAATTTCTAAAAATGTATAAATTTGACCAACCAATGCTTTAGTATAAGACACTTTTAAACAAGGATTTAAAAGAGAACCCAAAAATAAATAAAGTTGGGATGGGAAAAAAAATACTTCTTAAATTTGATTATCATTTCAAAAATAGCCGCTTGATAACCGGGTTTATATTTATACTCTTGTAAAACGCTAGCTATTTCCGCTAAGTAGGCTAAAATTCCGGTTACCGTGGGATAGAATTGTCTAGAAAAAGCAAGAGTTGCATTATAAAAAAATTCTAAGAGTTCAACACATTGTTTAACATCTTCCCAATGCGCATAATATAACCAATCATCACTATCAGTATTATATTTGTTGTGAACTTGTTGTATGGGAATCCTATACTCATATGCTTGTTGTAGCATAATGTAAGTGTAGTTCCACCTAGTCTCAATTTCTACTTGAATTTTCTTAGGTCTAAGGTTATTTTCCACACAAGCATTCTTAAAATCTCTAATTCTTCCCCTATTAGCATTACAAAAAAGAAACGCAACCGCATCTCTAACTTTTTGAACAAAATCATCAAAATGCGAAAGACCATCTTTAACAATTAAATTTAAAATGTGACAACTACATCTTACATGAAAAATATTTCTTAGCGGAGGGTTTAGTTCTCTTTTTATAAGACCTATCGCCTTTGTATTATTAGAAGCATTATCTAAAGCAATACAAAGTGTTTTTCTATAAATATTAAAAAATCTCATTATAGTAGACATTGAATCCGCTAAAATTTTTCCATCGTGACGATCTTTTCCTTCATCATATAAAAAAGCTATAATTCTTTTTTGCATAACCCAATTGTCATCAACCCAATGACATGTAATAGCAAAAAAATCTAACTTGTTAAGATTAAGACCCAAATCAGCGGTAAGAGAAACATTACAATTTAAAGAATTAAATACATGGCGCAAATAAAATCTATATTTTTTATACAAATCTATAACATCCGCTCTACAAGTACTTCTAGGAATACCCTCAAATAACGAATTATAACAACGTTGAATGTAAGTAACAAACCCCAAACCCGAGGGAAGGGAAAATGGTAAACAATCATAAGCCACCATTTTAGCTATTTCTACACGCTCTTTTTTCTTGTCATACTTAAAATTTCTACCGGTTCGTGGGTCTATCGTCATTTGAATACCCCCCACATTTGAACCCGTTTGCTCTCCCCAAACATCCATATGTTTTTTTTCTCATATGACCATTTAGTGTACCCGTTCCACCATCCTTACTAGTTCCTTACCTAAAAGCAAATACTTGTCCACATAGGGTACATGTAACTGATTGGTTTTCCCTATCCTTAGTCATAAATTTTCAAATTTTAGCGGTTGACTTACGAGTTCTAGGCGGTTTGTCTTGTGTATGTGATTGTGCAGGACATGTATCTCCTATGGGATTTTCGGGGGTTGTGTTTCATCATCATCACCATCATCATCAATTTCATTAAAAGTGTCGGTAAAATGTTGTTGCATTGCCTCATGACCTAAAAGTGGATTATTTCCACCAACATCAATACCTAAATTAGGTGTTTCTTCCACAAATGTTTCCTCATTAAGCCCACCCCTAATAATACCACTACTACTACCGGCACCACGTCTAAATCTCTTTGCCATTATTAAATAGAATTAATTTAAATCATAATCAAATAAATCACAAGAAAATAAATTGCAACAAATTAAATTGCGAAAAATAAAGATAGAGTTGGAACGAAGGTACCAAATTGCTGGATTAATTTACAACAAAGTGAAGGCGGCTAGAATTGCAAATCCACCAAAGCTACTTCGGATTGTTGCAAAATCACCAACTCCACCAACAATATTATAATTGCAAAATTAATAATTGAAACTAGAATAAGACTTTATAATATTTATTTGAGAGAAATTTAAAGTGGCTAATTATTGCAAAGTAACTATAATTGAGAGATTGAGATTTGAGAGAAAGAGAAGAGTGAATTGGTGTGAATTAAAATGAAAATGAAGAAGGGTTTATATAGGGGTGGGGAATGGGTTAAAGTGTTAAAAAAAAAAATTAGGGGGTTGGGGGGGGGGGGGGGGGGAAATGAATTTATGGCCGTTTGGCAACGACCAGTTTTGCAAATGGACCGTTGCCAACGGTCCAATAACGGTCAGCATAAGCCCAGAAACGGCTATATTAATTTTTTTTTTTAATTTCACCGGTTTAACCGGTTCGATTTTACCGGTTCCGGTTTCAAAAAAATCAAAACCGGACAGGTAAGAAATAAACGGTTAACCGGTTGACACGTTTAAGTGGACCTACTGGATGTGAAAAAGAAAAGAGATTATGAAATGAATCAATAATCCTTTTTTTTTTTTTTTGAAAGACGTGCTAGAATCCCATTACACCTTGATAAGTTTATGTGCAAAAATAATTTAGTTGCGGGTTCATCTGAATCTATTACTTTTGACATGAAAGATAAATTTATGTTTAAAAATATATTAAAATTACAACAAATAATAGATCTGAATCCATAATTTTAAAAATATAATTGCACAATAAAATTTAAATTCTGGATTCACCTCAAATGCGGAGCAAATAAATGTATTACCAAATTAATATACCCAATATTCCATATATGAAGGTATCTTTTCTTTAATTTGAAGAGGGGCTTGAGGAAGATATGGTAAGAGAGCGGCGCTACAAGAATATTAGTAATAACTTTCTTTAATGTACAAGAGGGGTATCTTATCTTTTGCTTTTTTTTTTTTTTTTTTTTTTTTTTTTTTAACTGTTTAAAGTGAGAGGGTAGTGGCTGCTGCTCATTGCCATGCAAATTTTTGTTAAAAGATTACTAAAAAGATGGTCCCTCGACCAAAGTATCTGTACCTAGTTCCCATTACATGCATAAAGCTACAAAACAGATGACCGATTTCTCTTTCTCTTCTCCAACGCCAGGGGTATCATATGTTCATTTACAAATTATTTACAACCCCCAAATGGCGTATTCGGAATTTGAATATTTAAAGAAATGATTACAGTTATAATAAAAATCATAATAATGAAATACTCCACCGTCTCAAATTATTTGTCATTTAATTTGTTTGTTTTACACACCCCTTAAAAAATATTAATTAGGAAGGATATTTAATAACTTTACTCTTATTTATGTCCACTAAGTTATATTTTCTCTTCATTAAATGTTCACTCTATTTATGTATCATCTCAATTATTGACAGAATTCTTAATTAAAATGAGGAAACATAATTAATTGTGAATTTTATAATGACAAATAATTTAAGACAACTATTTTTTGTAACCAAGACAAATAATTTGAAAATGAGTAGCAAAGAATTGAAAGGGAAAGTGGGAATTGAGGTGGGTATTAAGATCTGAGTTTCTTTGTCCAAAATTTGTGTTTATTTTGTTTTTTTCCTTCACAAAATTCACGAACACGTATTTTCTTTGCTAGATTTATATACATATATATGTATATATTTTGGTGAGGGGTTTTCTGGGTTCTTAGTTTCTTGTTATTTTTGCTGAATTTGGCCTCTAAATTTGGTATCTGAGATGGCGAATTGGGACAAAAATTAGTCTATGTAATCAGGTGTGATTCTATGTGAGCTGTATCTAATTAATCAATTTATTTCTCTCCAACATTTAGTTCAACAAGGGTGGTCATGACAATGAAGTGTAAATGGAATGGATGAGGTTGTGGCAATGGAGAAAAAGGTACTATTGGAGAAGACAACAAATAAAGAAAAAGAATTTAAAAGTTAAAGATAAAGTGGGACCACAACTTTCATTTATCTCAAAATTAAAAAATTCGTATAATTAATATATCAAGAAAATAAAATTAAGAGCATTAATTATATGTTGGCTATTAAAAAAATGACATGTGTATGATTTATCTATTTTTAAAACCATTTTTCTCTTCTCACTCACTTTTAGGAAGGTACTCTCTCTGCCATGTCACCTCTTAGGGGATATTTAATACACTTTTGACAAGAATAACGGTACTTAAATGCCCGTAAAGTTAAGTCACTAAAATGAGTTTTGGAGGTAAGTTAAGGGGGATTTTATGTATTTTCTCGGAAGTAAAAAACCAATTACATTAACGTTCTATCGTAACTATCAATTCAACTACAGCAGCTCCATAGTGTAGCTATCAGCATACAGGTTAGGGGGGGAAAAGAAAGAAAAGGATGAGTTCATGTTGTGGACACACAAGTAACTTTGCCTTAAAAAGCAAATGAATTCAGAATGTAGTTGCTCAAATGGTATGTTGCAATGCATCTTTATGTTAAGTTTGCTTTTTCTTTAGCTTTTGCTTTTGCTTTTGCTTTTCCTCCATAAAGTTAAAGATGATGAATCCAAAATACAAAGGAAAAAAATTAAGATTTAAAATGGGAAAAGCTAGAGCTACAAATCAACAACATCCAAGGCCGAAACTTACCATCATTCTTTCTCAATATCAGTGGAATCCTTCCAAATACCTGCTGCAGCTTCTTCTCTTTGATGTTTCCCAAACTATTCTAACTTCAATTACTAAGCATCTAAATGGCTGCTTCTGGCAAAAGTCCCTTCTTTTTCACTTATATCCTCATCGTGTTCCTCGTTTCTCCTCATGTCATCACTTCATCTCAATCCCATAATCTGTTTCTGAGTCGACAGGCCAAGATTCTAATTTCTTGGAAACAAGCATTTGTAGGCTCTGTTCCTAGTACTCTGTCTAGTTGGGACATGTCGAGTTATATGTACGTCTGCTCTTGGACCGGCATCACTTGTGACAACACCAAATCAGTAACCTCCATTGATATATCCAATCTAAACATCTCTGGCTCTCTCTCACCTAATATTCACGAGCTTACTAGACTTCAAATCCTGAATATTTCCAACAACTTGTTTGGTGGAAACTTGAGCTTGGAGTTTCCGAGGTTTAAGGCCCTTCAAGTGCTGGATGCTTATAACAACAATTTCTCTGGGCCACTCCCCTTGGGGGCCGCTCAACTTGTGCAGCTGAAACATTTGGATTTCGGGGGCAACTACTTTTCGGGGAAAATTCCTTTGAGCTACAGTAGTTTTGATCGACTTGAGTTCCTGTCTCTTGCAGGAAATGACTTGCGAGGTCCTATACCTCGTGACCTGGGCAACCTTACAAACCTTAGGTGGCTGCAACTGGGTTATTTCAATCAGTTTGATGAGGGGATTCCACCAGAGTTAGGAAAACTGGTCAATTTGGTTCATTTGGATCTTTCCAGCTGCAACTTGAAGGGTCCGATTCCAGCAGAATTGGGCAATCTTAATATGTTAGACACTCTCTTCTTGCAAAAAAATCAACTTACTGGGGCGATTCCTCCTGAGCTAGGAAACTTGACAAGCTTGAAATCTCTTGATATCTCCGTCAATGAACTCACAGGAGAGATCCCAATTGACTTCTCAGGACTAAAGGAGCTCACCTTGTTGAACCTTTTCATCAACAATTTTCACAGTGAGATTCCCCAATGCATAGCGGAGCTGCCAAAGTTGGAAATGTTGAATCTTTGGAGGAATAATTTCACTGGATCCATACCTTCGAAGCTTGGGATAAATGGTAAATTGGTTGAGATTGATCTTTCCAGTAATAGACTCACTGGCCTGATACCAAAATCTCTGTGCTTAGGGAGGAATTTGAAGATCTTGATTCTGCTCGATAATTTTCTTTTTGGACCTTTACCTGATGATTTTGGGCAGTGTCATAGCTTGTCCAGAGTCAGAATGGGGCAGAATTACTTAAGTGGATCAATACCAACAGGGTTTCTTTATTTGCCAGAGTTGTCACTGGTAGAACTGCAGAACAACTATATCAGTGGACAACTCTCAAACGAAAAAAGCTCAGCATCTTCCAAACTTGAAGGGCTGAACCTGTCAAACAATCGCTTGTCTGGTACACTTCCCAGTGCTATCGGAAACTTTTCAGGGCTGAAGAATCTTCTATTAACAGGAAATGGTTTCTCGGGTGATATTCCTTCTGATATAGGCAGACTGAAAAGCATCTTAAAGCTGGACCTGAGTAGGAACAACTTCTCTGGTAGAATCCCTCCTCAGATTGGAAACTGTCTTTCACTCACTTACTTGGATTTGAGCCAAAATCTACTTTCTGGTCCTATCCCAGTTCAGATTTCTCAAATTCACATCCTAAATTACATCAATATTTCCTGGAATCACTTCAACAAGAATCTTCCCGAGGAGATTGGCTCAATGAAGAGCTTAACTTCTGCAGATTTTTCCCACAACAACTTATCTGGATCAATACCTGAAACAGGTCAATATCTATTTTTCAACTCAACGTCTTTCATTGGCAACCCTTATCTTTGCGGATCCTACTTGACTCCTTGCAATATTACATCCAACTCACCATCAAAACTTGGTTATGGAAGTGACAACAAAACTAAGGTTCCAACAAAATACAAGTTTATATTTGCATTTGGGCTCTTAGTCTGCTCCCTCATTTTTGTTGTCCTAGCAATAATGAAGACAAGAAAGGGGAGTAAGAATTCAAATTTGTGGAAGCTGACAGCATTTCAAAAGCTTGAATTCAGAAGCGAAGACGTCTTGCAGTGCTTGAAAGAGAACAACATCATAGGGAGAGGTGGAGCAGGGACAGTGTATAGGGGAACTATGCCTAATGGTGATCATGTGGCAGTGAAGAAGTTGGGAATAAGCAAAGGCTCACATGATAATGGCCTATCTGCTGAAGTTAAAACACTAGGAAAGATCAGGCATAGGTACATTGTGAGACTGCTTGCATTTTGTTCAAACAAGGAAATCAATTTGCTGATTTACGAGTATATGCTAAATGGAAGCTTAGGTGAAGTGCTTCATGGGAAAAATGGCGGACATCTCCAGTGGGATACCAGGCTAAACATAGCCATAGAAGCTGCCAAGGGCCTTTCTTATTTGCACCATGATTGCTCCCCCATGATAATCCACCGCGATGTCAAGTCCAACAATATATTGTTGAATTCTGAATTTGAAGCTCATGTTGCAGATTTTGGATTGGCCAAGTTTTTTCATAATAACGGTACCTCTGAGTGCATGTCCGCAATTGCAGGCTCTTATGGCTACATCGCTCCAGGTAATTGTTCTTCCCATTAATTTTGCATCTTGAATTTAAACCTGTAATTTTTCCATAGATTGGTGGCTCCTTCGGTTCATATTATTGTCTTTTAAAGTTTTGGCACACCCTTAAAGAAGACATTTAATAGCTATAGTTATAAGAATATTTGTTTAAACTATTATTTGTCTCTCCCTTCAACCTTTTACTTAATTAACATCTACTAGTTGGAGCAGTACTAATAATTATAGATTTGGAAAAAACGGTACCTAACAAGTGGCTTTTTATTTCTCTAAAGCATCAATTTTTTTTTGAAGTAACCTCAATTTGCTAAAAACGACTTATATTTCGGGAAGGACTCGAAGTTAAAGAGGAACTATGTTTTAGAATCGGGGCGGACCTATGTATAATTAAATGGTGCTCTAGCACCCGTTAAAGCCGATGTAGATTAGGTATAGTAATATAAGAAATATATGAAATTTGGGTATAAATATTAAAAAAGCACTCTGAAAACCAATAAGACAAGTGGGTGCTCTGCAGTGGCGAAGCTAGAATTTTTATCTAGGGGGTTCAAAAATTCTAAAAGGTGAATACACGAAGAAGTCAGGGAGTTCAACATCTACTATATATACATAATAAAATAATTTTAACGTTGAAAATACACTGTAATTTTTCGCCGAGGGGGTTCAGAACCCCCTGGAGCTAATGTGGCTCCACCACTGGTGCTCTGGTTTTTGTTAGTAATCTGTATTACGAAAATATTCTGAAACAGTAACTTTGTAAAAAATTCCAGAAAACAGTAAACTTTGTAAAAGCAGAAATTATAAACCAAAAACTGGAAAATATCAAAACAGTATCCAAAAAATATTTTTAAGGAAGAAAATCGAACCCAATGAATGCACAGTGTGTCCTAAAACCACGGTGTCAGCGAACCACTCAACGGTAGTAAATTACACTAGAATTTATTTGTGCAGAAGAAGAAGAAGTTTTGAAGTTAGGAATCAAACGAATTTGTAGCCATGGAAGTACTGTTTCTAAAGGTTTGCAACCCTTTAGAAGGGTCACTTTAAAAGTGGCGGGAATTTTAAATAAAATCCGGGAAAGAAATGGTAGTAAATTACACTAGAATTTATTTGTGCAGAAGAAGAAGAAGTTTTGAAGTTAGGAATCAAACGAATTTATAGCCATGAAAGTACTGTTTTGAAGGTTTGCAACCCTTTAGAAGGGTCACTTTAAAAGTGGCGGGAATTTTAAATAAAATCCGAGAAAGAAGAATAATTTAATTAATTAGCTGAAGCCGAGCCGAGTGACGACGACGGCGCGAAGGGAGACCCTCTTCTTAACCATTTAGCAACAAGAAGGAGTGCTTCTACTTTTAAGTAGGAGAACTTTACTTCCCACTACCAATGAGAGACAAATGCTTATTTCATAAAACAAGAGGAACAACTCATTTTCCCTCCACTTCTTTTCCCTCCATTTTCCATTCAACCTATCAATTAAACCCAACAGTTTCTAAGTGGAACGTTAAAGGTTTGGACGGATAGGACGTCCTGTGTTTGACCCTCTACTGAGCGTTTCAAATTTTAGTAATAATAATAGTTATTGCAGTTATTTTTAACTGTTGCATGCCAACACGCCATTCTTAAATCCCGGGTCCGCCACTGTTTTAGATCCGCGCTGAAATTCAAGTGCTACTAATAAGTGGTTGGAATCCTGAAATCTCAATTTACAGATACTATGCAAAAGATAGAACACAACCTGAGGTTTCTTTCTTGAACGAAGAAAAGTGAGTGCAGTAATTTCCAAGAAAAGAACGCAAACATTAATAAAAATGTCAATAGCTTTTTAGTTTTTTTTTTTTTTTTAAAACACAAACATTAAGGTAAATTCTCTGTAGCTTTTAAAGTGTGTGTATATATGTGTGTGTGTTCTCTGTAGCTTTTAAGAACCTTGAATTCATAAAAAGCAATCACAAGCAACTTTATTTGACCCAAAACAGGAAAATCTATCTGCCCTAAGAGTGCAGATTCTTACCCAAGCCTTACTTTCTCCAAGCCCCATAAAGAGGAGCATGTTTGTTACTTTTTTAGTTGGCGATTTGGATACTTTGAATATTCTTTTACACCTGGAAATTAATTAATAAATATAGTGGAAGAGGGAATAACTTTTACCCTTTCAGATTATGGATCTATAGTGTAACACAGAATACTACAAAGTTTTATTCCTTACTTGTTCAATTTTTTCTTTTGTATAGAGTACGCATACACGCTGAACATAGATGAGAAAAGCGACGTGTATAGCTTTGGAGTGGTGCTATTGGAGCTGATAACAGGGAGAAGGCCAGTGGGGAATTTTGGAGAAGAAGGATTGGACATCGTACAATGGGTGAAAAGGGAAACAAATTGGAGCAAAGAAGGGGTGGTGAAAATCTTGGATGAGAGGCTAAAAAATGTTGCAATTGGAGAAGCCATGCAAGTATTTTTTGTAGCAATGCTGTGTGTTGAAGAGTACAGCGTTGAGAGGCCCACCATGCGGGAAGTAGTCCAGATGCTTTCTCAAGCTAAACAACCAAATACTTTCCAAATCCAATGATATAATTGTGGCTGCTATTTCTTATAGAGTATCTTTTGTTACTATTATTAACTTGGTTTCCTTTCTTTCTTTACTTGTGTGTGCTTGGCAAGACCTTGCCATTTGAAGCTAACTCCTCTTGCAAAAGAGGTGGTGAAGTTCACAACTAAGATTTCCTTTTAATTATTCAACTATAGTTGCCAGCGATTAATCTTAGCACATTCTTACAAATAAACAGAAGTGACAAATATCCAGCACTAACGCAGACTCATAATCTTATAGAATTAACTATAAGTGAATTTAACAGGTTAAGACGAATATTCACAAAACATGGCATACTGAACGAAGGGATAGCTAGAAACAATCAGGAGATGTACTCAACTAATAATAGGCACATCGACTATGTAGCTAAGAAGCAGAAGTATATATTATTGTCCGTCTGTTTTTTTTTTTTTTTTCGAAACTTGCATTCACGTTTATAGTGTCCCTTCCTACCACATTGATAACATGTCCTTCCTTTCTTTGGATTGCTAGAACTGGCTTTGTTATAATTAGAAGGGCCTCTGTATCAGTAAACTTTCCTTTGTTTGCCCCATTTTTCTGATCATAAGGTTTTTGGTTCCCTTCAACAAAATTCACTTTTTGTTCCGGATTCAGATACATGCTTTTTAAGAAGACTTCTAGTCTCTTCTTCAATTCGCAAGTGTTTCTGAATCTGTTAAAGGGATAAATCTTTTGTGGTATGCAGTAATTTCTTCCTGTAATTATTCCAACTAGAAGAAAGTTTTGCAGTTATTCCTCCCACTTGTAATGCTTCAGGAACTACCACTTTAAGATCTTTAAGTTTGGAGACAAGAAATTGCAGTTCATGGACTTGGTCCATAACAGAAATATGATCAACCATAGAGAAATCAAAATATTTCATAATAAGGAATTAGTCCGCACCTTGTCTCAGTGTCATGATTGATAAAGATTGGATCTTTACTGTATGATTGATAGCTGCTTTGTGATAATTGATTTGAGCTATTTATGCATATCTTTCATGATTTACCTGTTTAGAGACTTATTGAGCTGTTTACATCGTAAATTGCAGATTTTTCTACTTTGCTTTATTATTATATTGCACAGGTTAATGGGAATTTAATGTTTTTATGTAACGTTTGCTACTACTCTGTTGGGGTGGTCAATGATACTTGTTGAGTACTCCTCGTATTCACCCCCTCTCCTTCATGCACTGCGTTTACAAGTTCGGACACGAATATGAGCGGAGTTAGAGAGTGTGCCAAGATGATTGATCTCGCTTCTAGTGATAAGCTACTAGCTTCTAGTGATGAGCAACTAGCTTCTAGTGATGAGCTACTAACTTCGTCCCCAGAAGCGTGGAGGTTTCCTATTTACTTATTTTGTTGTTCTTTCCCTTCAAACAATATATCTTATTTATTTTCTTAGACAGATGTATTCTAATCTCTAGTAGGCTCATGGCTAGTGACACCGGATCTTGAATTGGATTTTTTAGATGTACTGGCATGTTCCTCACATTTTCTTTAGGCTATTGTTTCTGTTAGACTTTAATAACTCTCCCTGAATTATTATCTCGGTCGCTTATTGGGCTGTGGTTCACCTGATGCGGGAACAGTTAGGTACTTAGGATAATCGGTCTTCACAGTGACGGTTCTTCAGTGTGGAACTTTTATCTTTTGACTTGTTAAAACTCATTCAAAAGGAAACAAGAAAATAGAGGTCAATTGTATATGTAATGAGAATTTTTGAAGATACAAATCTATTAGATATATACTGCCAATGCAGTATTCGTAGAATAGCAACTGAAATCAGACAACAATCACAAAACCATATAGTAGAAACTTCCATTATTGCTTGTGTTAATCCTATTTGTAACTAAATCAAACAAAAGGTAAAGTCCAGGAAGACCAGTTCTCTTACATCTGTATTGTATTTGCATCATTCCTTTAGTCTATAAGTGGGAATAGCCATCAAAGGCTTTTTTCTACACGTTACTAACCCAAACTGCTCATCAATGTCTAAATCACAAGACTGCATACCATTTGGAAGCTCCCAATCAAAGCAATGCACCAATTGTGCCACCACAAAGCGAACAACAGTAATTCCCAACTGCATTCAGGGACAGCTTCTCCTGCCCGAGCCAAATGGTAAAAGTTGAAACTCACGTCCATGAATATCTATACTGCTCCCAATAAATCTCAGGCAAAAACTTCTCAGACTCTTGCCAAACATTTGGATCCCTCTGAATTGCGTAACAATTTATCATGATTCGAGATCCCTTTTGTATGTGGAAACCATCGACTACACAATCTTCCATGCATCGTGATGCATTATTGGCACTATGGAATGAAGCCTCAGGCCCTTTTTACAACCTGTCTAAGTACTTTAAGTTCTCCAAGTCTGATTCTTCTACCATTCTTTCAAGACTTACAACTTCTTCTTATTCTTTTTGGAGTGTCTTCATCACATGAGGGTGCCTAAGAAGCTCTGTAAGTATCCATTCCACTGATGTTGCTGAAGTGTCCATTGCTGCCATAAGCATGTCCTGTATAGTAGAAAAGGAAACAGGGAAATTAATTAGTAGAAATCAGATTCAATCTTCAAAATCTTGTGGTATGTTGAGCTTATACTAGTAATGATAAAATGGGATGGAAATATAGAACAAGAGGATAGCTTTTATATGTCCGACGATCAAACTGAAACTCTGCTTCTCCTGATTGCAAAATGTCCATCATGGTGCCAATAAAGTCCTTAATTTGCTTCTTCTCATGAGAATGAACATGTTCATCAATAATCCTCTCAAGAAACTCATCAAACACTTTTGAAAGATCCTTGAGCTTGCAAGTGAGTCCCTGGAGATCAATAAAACCGAGGAAGGGGAAAAAATCTCCGAGATTTGGTGTTGCTGCTAAATGCACAACATCTTGAACTACAACTTTGAATCCCCTTTTGTCCAAGTCCTCATTCATGTACTTCTTTCCAAACACCATTATGCAAGTCAAGTTAGCATTCAACGACGTAATCTTTCCACTAAGATCAACAGCTACGCGATCATGAGCTTCCTTTTTAAGTGATTCAATAAGAAGTTCAACTTCTTGCATTGTAATGGACTTATCTTATGACTATTCAAGAGGTGCACAGTGCACAATTTGCGCATGTTGCGCCAATACGCACCATACTTTACGAATATCAAATTCTTCTGGCCATAAGCCAAATACTGAGATGCCTCATGATGAGGCCTGCTAGCAAAAATGTGATCCTATGTCTTGAGGACCTTCTCGGCTGCATCAGCAGACAAGGCAATGATTGTAGGCACTAGCCCCAATCGCATGTACATAAGAGGACCATGTTTCTTGGCTAGTTTTCGTAAATCTTGGTGTGGATATTTGCCTAACAAATGAAGATGTCCTAAAATGGCAAACCCTTTGGGACCTAGAGGAAACCTTTTTCTTTTCTCGTACAAGGTATGTACAAATAGAGCAACTATAAGAGTTGCCCATATCAAAGCCATGGCTCTTAAGACTTCGTTAACTTCTAAGAGCTCTAATGGAAGATGATAATAAATATATACTACTTACTATTTTTCACATTTAAATTTCTTGAAAAGGGTCAAGAAATCTGAATATATAATGCTTGCCAACATTGAAAAAGGCAAATAAAAAAGGGAAAACAAAACATGAACTCAACCGATTCGCCAATGTGAAATTTCCCATTAACAACTGACTTGACCTCTGAGAGGTTTTTTCATTTTTAAATATGGCCATGAGTGAAACAAGTCGCAATGAGCAATGAAAATTTCTTTTGATATGGAATAGAGCACCAACTCCACTATAGTGAGTGATTGACTCAGAACTTTCCTTGCATTCTACGATGGACTTTAATTCTTAGTCTCCCACTTAATTTCCACTCAAATAAAGGCGCTAAAAGTTACATGCATATCATGATTTAATGTCCACTAAATGCTCATAAAATATGAAACTTTTGGGCCAAAGTTCAAATATGATCTAGATGAAAGTTGGTAGTGTGATATGTTTCTTGCCTTCTTGGAAAGGGAATTGAACATCACTTTTTGACTATAGTTAGACCGGTGTTGTTAGTACCTTCTCGAATAATTCGAATACGAGTAAATGGAGTTGAAAAAGATGAGCAAATTGCACTTTTAATGTCTAAAAGCATAATCCAAAAAGCATCACATAAATTGAAAATAAAATTCGGAAATTGTGTTAACTGTGTTACGCGGGTCCAATCGAGTTGTCGTGTTCACAGTCGAGGTCGCTCTTGGAGGTGTTTGGTCAAGGCTCCATATCCACGTCGAGGTCATCTTCTGATCTGAGTTCCGACCATGCATCAGATCGATAACATTTCTTTTCAATTTGAGGTTCACTCTTTTATCTCCCTTTAATTTTTTAACTATGCTATGTGACTATTTTGTTGAATACGAAATGAACATTAATTAGGGGTAAAAAGAAAAAAAAAGATTCTAAATAAAGAATAACAAATAAATAGGGTCTTCTTAAAGGTTTTGTTGTGATTAAGATCCTTCACAATTGAAGAATCGTCACTATCTTTTCATCTTTTCTTCATTCTCTATAAATTTGGAAAAAGAGAAGCTTACGTGACGGCATTACAAAGGTTTTTTATTTGTAGCATTAAGTAAAATCTCAACATATAAAGTAAAAAAACAACAACTATTGAACAATTCAAGGATTTTAATCAACATAGTAAAAACTGAAAAATATAATTAATATCATAAGCTTATCGAAAGTATCAAGATTACATTGGATCAGTAAAATAGCTCTAAGAAGTTGAAATCAATAAAAGAAATTTATAACGATATATTGATGTTCTCAAACATAAATGGAGAATCTGGACCTCCAAGCAGGTAAATAGTTTAGTTTGAAAACTCAATAGTGAGAATTTTACATTTGATATTTTAATATATAAATTTTGACAACAGTTAGTTTTTTTAATTTCGACCGCGTATCACGGGGGTACAAATACTAGTTGGGGGTTTAAAAAAAAACTAAGATTCTAAATAAAGAATAATAAATAAATAGGATCTTCTTAAAGGTTTTCTTGTGATTAAGATCCTTCACAATTGAAGAATTGAAGAATCGTCTCAATTCTTTCATTATCTTTTCATCTTTTCTTCAATTCTCTCTAAATTTGGAACAAGAGAAGCTTGCATGACGGCATTACAAAGGTTTTTGATTTGAAGCGTTCATTTTTTCATACTCATACAAGCTTGAAGTACCATTGTACAAATAAGAACCCTTTTTTTTTTTTTTAACATAATTTCTTCTTCATATAGATAGATATAAGATTTATGTGGCAGAGAACAAAGTTTTTGGCCAAAGAAGGCCAACCTGAGTGACCTGTCTATTGACATACATCAGCCAACCCCTGTGGAGCAGCCTCTATATTGATATACAAAAAATCGTATCTATGTATTTTTCGTAGCTATTTACTAAAGCAATTAGTATAATATGGAAGTTGTTTACTTGCTTTAGGACAAGTGTTTGGATCATTATTATGTTTAGCCTTGAGGCGTTCAACGAACTATTTTAACTTTATAAAATAACTTTTGGGCTTTGGATTGATATGCCTTAGATTAGACCGTGCAGGAAATGACGCATGGTGTTTCTAAAAGTATTATGTCTTGGATTTTTTCCCCGATTAACAAAATTTTAAAAAAATGACTTTTCCTGAAAAAAAAATTGCTGGAAAAAACTTCTGTTGCGCATCGGAAATAAGTTGTTTGTCTATGAGACTGAACCTGTGGTCGATTAACCAAGTTCGCTGTTTTGATATATCATGAACTTCTACCTTATAAGTAAAACTAATTTATGTTCACAACTTTGCCCCATGGAAAGCAAAAACTTTGCCTAGCGAATTTTCTGAAGCAGGGCTATTTTTAAAAAAATTGTCATGCAGGGCCAAAAAATCAAGATCGACCCTTATGGAGGCTATTTGTGAACATAAACCAATACCGTGAGGTCTTCATTTTTTGGAGATTTTTACCATCACATCAGTTAGTGAGAAATAAATACAAGAATAACATATATTTTTAAATAGCTACATATAATATAAAACTAGCCAAAAGAAGAGTGATATGTCACATCTCTTTGGCCAAAGATCCTATTTATCATTTTCTTATCATTTCTCCAATTATTTTTCTATTTTTGTCTTCTTTTATGCTTTCAAGGTGGATATTGACGTGAATAAATCTGTCTTAATTCTCTAATTAAACTGGATAATTAATGCACCTATAACCCCTACATTATAAGACTTGAGGTTCTTTGGTAACGTTAATTTTTTTTTAAAAAAATAATAATAACTCTTGCAATTACTTTTTGCATTAAATTTTAGGAGCAATGATTTTTCACTATTTTATCTGCATATATATGCTCTTGATTCTTTTTCTATACCTCTGCATGCCATTCTGATACTACAAAAGAAAATCGGTAATGCAGAAAGAGAGGCGTGATTTTCTTTTTCTTCTTTTTCTTTTTGGGTGGGAGGTGGGGGAGGGGAAATATGTGATGATGGAGAATTTTGATTGATATCCATTTGGTATTTTTCCGCTCTAGAATGTTGTCAAAATTGAATTTATATGTACAATAAAAGAGCTTATAGTAGTTGAAATGTTGAATAGGTGACATTTTTGGAACTATGATCATGATGAGTTTTGAATGATACCCATTTAGTTATTGATATTTTTTCAGGTTGTGCTTCCAGAGTTACGGACTTTCTTTTTTGGTGTTGAAAGCAAGTGGTATATGATATGGAGAGAGATGAAAGACGGATTGAGAATTTAAAATTTATGGATTCAATTTTTCATTCCATTATAGTTTTAAAGTTATGCTTTATATCTACTATTTGTTGTAATTTTAATAATTTTTTTACGTATAAGTTAAGGCTCTGCACATAAATACTGCATTCAGATGAACCGGGTATTGTAACGATGGATCCGCCCGTGGATGGTGCTAAACAAAAATGGAATTGGTGGTCGATGTCGTCAACTGTTAAGAAGGAGTTATGACAAAATAAAGACTCAAAGAAGAAAAGACTCAAAGAAGACTCTTCTTGAACTATTATATCTGTTGAAAATTCAACTTAATCACTAACTTCAAATTCTCCATTCTCTTTCTCCTTTTCCTTTCTGCAGAACTCCAAGCAATTTGCAGATTTTTTAAACTCCAAGAAGTATGTTTTTAAATTTTAATTAACTAACAATGAGATGGACGATAACTTTTTATTGTTTTTTTGCCATTAATAAATTTTTAAATTATCCTTGAACATACTTTTTTCATTTCTTCTTATATATCTTACTGTGAGAATGAAGTCTCAATTATTACTATTTAGGATTTCATAAAAAATAGAGAAAAGGGAAGGTGAAATAAAAAGTTTTCATTTAGAAGATTTAGGGTGGATGGATCCGGTTTTTTGTTTTTATTGGTCTTCCATTTTCTATTATTTTTTTTTGTTTTTTATTTTTTGGCTTGAGTTAGATTTTAAACAAGAAGAAAGTGATAAATAAAAGTTAACACTACAAAGAAGGAAAGAAGTTATATACACATCTAAACTATTACACTAGATTAATTCCTCTTCAAGTCCATTTCTTCCTATACATAATTTTTAACAAAAAATAAACTTTATCTTTACCAATATTTTATTAATTAATACAAAAATAAAAGTTAGAGAAACGCATGCAACTAATCTAATTCATTTGAATTTGAAAAATAATTAAGCGCTTCAAATTTTAGAAGTTTTAAATAATTGTAATATTCAATTAGTATAAAAAAATTATTTCATAAATTTAATGAGGCGACCTAAGTTTGATAACGAATTTAGCATTTTGAAAATAAATATGGGATCAATTACCTTCAATACATTTTTACTGCATTTCCTCTTTCTTCTCTCTTCCATAATTTCTCCCTCTCTCTTCAATTACCTCTTTTGCCCCTCAAATTGCTAGTTTTTAATTTTTACTCTTCTTCTAAAATACCCCGAGGTTCTGGGTTCGAACCCCTGCTCAGTAAAAAAAATAAATTTCGCAAGGCAGAGTTTCTTAGCAAAATTAGATTTATTCGGGCAAAAGTTAGGTCTTAAGTCAGAGGTTTGTAAAATTTCAGCTGAGTAAAAAAAAATGTTGCCTTAAGCCTTAAGATAGAGTTTTGCAGGCAACTTTGCCTTGCGATTTTTTTTTTTAATTTTTGACTGAGCGGTGGTTCGAATCCGGGACCCAAAAGCTTTAGGTGAAGGGAAAAAATTAAAGACTTTCAGTTTGATGGACAAAAATTAAAGACCACCCCGAAATAAGGGCATTCCTGTGAATTGCCCCTAGAAAAATGGTTTTAAAAAATAAGTAATCATCCAATCTGGCCCATTAAATGTGGGTTGGATAACTGACTTTTTAAAAAATGAATCTATATTATCAACTAAAAAATTGGATATCCAGATGGGTAACATGGATATCCATATTACCAATATCCATTTCTCTATTTGTTATTTTACATAAGTTCTTGTTTTCTGGGAATCTAAGGCCTCGTTTAATTTGGACATGGTTTTAATTTGAAATTAGGTTAATTTAAAGTTGAAATTTTGTTTGGACATACAATTTGAATTTCTTAAGTTGTATTTTTCCTCATAAACAGGTAAACCCAACAAGTTTTAAAACTATCAAAACTTCCTCAACTCTTATCCAATCTTACTATATGAAACAAATCATAGTTAATAAATTACATATCTTTATATTCCTCTTATAAATAAATGTGTGTGATTACATGATATTACAAACTTTCACATACGCATAATTTTACGAAGATCCACTTTTAAAAAAGCAACATTAGTATTAACTAGCTATTCTTTAATATAATCATTCCATATGGTACGGCCAATCAACATGAGTCTTTTTTACAAAATATAAAATGAAGGGCCTTATTTTGCAAAATATAAATTTATGGGTCAAGTTTTATATTTTAAAAAATTTGAAATCATGATTTGGAATCTCAAATCATACCTTTTTGGAGAAATTGAGATTTGAAACCATGATATGAAGTTGAAGTTGAAATTTTGTTCAAATTACATAAACAAATGCCGATTTGAAATCAAAATATGAAATATCTCATGACCAAACGCCTACTAAGCTTATTTTTGGCTTTCAGCTTGTGTTATCACTTGATTATTATTGAAGTTTTGGATTATATGGATATCGATATTAACCGTTGGTTAACTCATTTTTTTTTGGTCCTTGTTAAATATGAGCGATCCAACATTTTATTCATTATTTTTATTTAATACGTTTTCGACCCACACACATCCTATCCGTCCTGCCCGTTTGCAATCCTAGCCATGATATTCGTTAGTTAATAATTACTCATGGGTCGGAAGAAGTAAATCACGACGTCTATCCTAGACGTGCACATTTATAAAACAAATAACTATTTTTTCGCTTTATTCTATTTTGCAGTTATTCATTGAGAGGCAGAAAAAAGAAAGAGCAAAGGAAGGAGAGTAAATAAAGACATTTTTCAATTAAAGGGGGCCAAGAAAATTCAACCATAAAAAACATATGTATTTTATTATATTTTTTTAATATGCAGATTTAATACATTAGCTTCGGGTGGCGACAACAACAAACACCAAATTCACATGCTCCAGATTGAAACCCCATGTCATGGGTGCATAGGAAATTGCAATCCTCCGATGTAAATTGGGAATAGCATTTCTTAAAGCAATATCCCTTACCTGGATCATCACCTATCACACAAAAAATATTAATTAAGATTAATAAAAATAAAAATTAACATGCAAAAGTAAAAATATAAGTGTGTGAAGAAATTTTATGTGATTTACCAAGAGGATTTGTTGCAGTTGAAAACGGAACAACTAAGAGAATGAAAACAATCAAAAACTTGGGGAACTCCATTCGAGACTTATTCTTCCTTGATATATGCGTAGAGTATAAAACTTAGATGGTACCAAAATAGAGAAATAAACATAGCTATTTATAAGGGATAAAATAAGTAGAAATACGCAACAAAGGAAGGGCATTTAAGAATTTTGAGATTGAAGCAACCTCGAGAAAAAGGTTAGTAATAAGTAGAAATAAGGAAGGACATTTAAGAATTTTGAGATTGAAGCACTCTTGAGAAAAAGGTTAGTAATTTATTTTGTTGGGGTGGTGGGGGTGGATAAAAACTTGCTCACACTGACTGTTTACACCGAACCAATGGATGTATGACATATGTTTGAATATTTATTACTATCACTTAACCATGACTAATTAATGTATATATTCACTTCATTAAATCACTTAACCATGGTAAATTTCATTGGTTTGGTATAGACACTCATGTAGGTAAGTATTTACCGGAGGGGGATCGCTAGAATCTTTTTTCATTTACAATAGGAAGGCTATTAGTTAAGCATTTTGAAACTAATACGATCTTGAGAAGAAAAAAAGTAGCAACTTATTAGTGGGAAAGTCGCTAAAATCAGTTTTTGAAAAAATAAATATTAAAAATTTGATTTTTCACTTCTATTCATAGAAATAAAAAAATTGTCAGGTCAATTTTAAGAATTGTACTACATAACGAGATTAAACTCTTTTTTGACAGCCAATCATTAAAACAAAACAAAACAATGAGAAAATTTTGAAGACAACAAAAAATAATACTGGAGGATTGATTTATAGTTTCCATTCATTTAAGGTTTATAGGGATTCTTGAATCGGCCAGATGTTTTGTTACTTTTATAAGCAAACTAGTTAACTTATATGTGCTTCACGCAGTTAGACATTTATTATTTTGTAAATTTAATATATATAATATACATTCCATTTAGATAATTATAATACTAGCCCTCTAGCCTTCCTTAACTATTTAAATGTAGTACATTAATAATATAGAAATTGTTTGTCACGACACCAAAACTAAGGGCCGTGCAGGCATCTACCCAATAGGCATACCAAATTTAACAACTTAAGAAAGAAAATATAAATTTATATCATTTGTAACAAAGACAAGAAATATCATCATCAAGCGAAAATTAGCTAGAAAATAACGTAGTCTGTATATATTCAAAACCCAATAATAATGTCAACTAGTAGGAGTACTTGAGTATAACTATGGAGCATACCCCGACAACAGAGAAATCAATGTTAAATAAACTGATAGTCACCACTAAGAACAAGCAGTGGTTGGCTCACCTTACCGAAGCACAGCTACTACCTCGAACTAGATCAGAGTGGATCGGACCTATTGTGGTACTAATATTAGAGTCTCTGCAAAATAGAAACAACAATAAGGGTAAGTATAAGCCCAGCAAGATTACTGACTCGCCCCATCGTCATACCCCGCGGAGCATGCTTCTGGAAAATTCATAACATGACAACTCAGTGAAACTCATCTCATACTTAATGACAGTCATGCATATCCTCCTGGCGCAAGTGCTCGAACGGACCCCTCAACTCACGCCTCCTACTGGCTGGAATAAACTTCTTAAGGATGAGATGTTTGAATTGTGCCCAAGCAAGAGGAAGAGACTCTTTTGGCCTGCTTTGTACATAACTCCTCCATCATTGGCTAGCCCAATCCTTTAGCTGAAAGTAGTGAAATCAACTCCATTGCACTTCACCAGGCCTAAGTTTTGCAATATCTAATGACAACGATCTAGGAACTCCTGAGCATCTCTACTGATGATGCCCATTGTAATGTGGAGGATACAATTCCGTAAACATGTCCAACCTCTTCTGCTCCTAGTCAGATATAACATGATGGACCACTAGTCATGGTGCAATAATAGGTTGTGGAGATTCCGTAAGGTTTGGTACCATAGCAAGCTGAGCTCTTCGAGCTTAATACATCTGTGAATACTACTGCACTGAATTGTGGGCAGTTAGGATCTGTGCTTCCCCTCTAGTCTGAGATGTACTTAGAGTCACATGTAAAACCTCAGCTTGTGTCATACTCTCGCAGAATCCCATAATACGAATCAAGGTTTCCTGTAGCAGGGGCGTAGCAATGAATCCCTCAAAAACTTGAGTTAGGCCTGTCTGAACAGTTGAAACCTGCTCATCCTCATAAACTAATGGTGGATCAACAGTAGCCCTAGAAGGGTCTCGGGCAATAGGTGGTGCCCAACTTCTAGCAGATGTAATATACGAGCTCTGGTCTAATCTGTAACACCTAGTACCTTTAAACTAAGCCACGTTCATGATTCAGGACTTAGAAAATCAATTGGGAAATGTTCGAGTTGGAAATTGCTTCAGTTCAGCAAAACAGGATTTACACGGCCAAAGGTACTGACTGTATTTTGAGATACGGGCCGTACCTCTGGCCGTATCAAAGCAGGTTCAACATGGTAACATTCTGTTTTGGACAAGGTGAAAAACAATCCTTAAATATGGACCGTATCTAAAAATACGGTCCGTACTTCCAGACCGTATCGAAGCATGAAATATCTTAAGTCACTGGAATTTGCCAATTTATCTAAATGCTTAAATACGGACCGTACTTGGTGGCCGTATTGTTACACCCCGCATTTTCAGAGCATGAGCATGACACGTACATCACCGTAGTAATGGAGTAACGGAGACGTCCCATGATATTTTGGAAGGTACAAGCCATGAGAAGTATGTAACAATGAAGTAAATGATGAATTACGACCTCGTAAGTCGTAATCGGGAAAGACTATTTTGAAACACAAGAACATGGCCATTATCAAGTATAATAAATGATAAATATCATGTACGGAGAGTTTCGGAAGATTTCGAGATCAAGCAAATTGAAGAAAATAAGTTTGACGAAAATTTGAGAAATGTTGGGCAGATTTTTAGTCAACTTTGGAGGGGCATATCTCCTAGTATATTAGGAGTTTTAAGGTGAAACAAAAGCCTAAAATGAAGTTCGTCGAGTCTAGTTTATAATGCAATGAACCTCTCATCGATAGGACATCGGAGTAGAGAATTATAGACGTTACAAACTGAACTGTCGATGCAGAAACAGGACTGCTACAGCACCACTACAGTACTTCTACAGTGATGCCGACTTTGCCAATTATAAAAGGATCAAAAATCCCTCTTTTTCATCATCAAAAACTCTCCAAATTTCCAGAAAATTCAGCAACAAAGGGGAGCAAATATACATCACAAAAATGAGAATTTTGAGTGAAATTCAAGCTACGGAATATTAATCGAGGTCCGGGCAACGTGTAGTCGCAATTATAATTCCGTTTGGTGTTGGAATGAGCTTGGGAACAAGTGGATATTGAAGATATTTCCACTTTAGTAAATATAAGGTATAAATTCTTGAATCTTTCTCTTTATCAACCTTGATTAAGGAATATTTGCAAGAAATAAAAGTTGTAGTTGTTGGTTTATGGATTGAGGTTTGAGGAGAATTTTGGATGAAAATATATATCATATCTTGTAGAATGTTGAGGGTATTGTTGTTGTTGTTATTGATATTAATTTCGGCTTCTTTACGGAAATAAAGTTATTAAATAGTCGTATCACAAGTTGGTTAGTTGAGGAATTTAGAAAACATCGTGTGGGATGTTTTACGAGATATATTGGCATGGATAATGGTATTGATGATGTTGGTATTGTTGTTGTTGATTGGTTGTTGATCTTATGATTTCGGGCTAGGCATATAAACAGGGGAGATGCTCCCCGAATTTCGACAGAATCTAAAAGGAATTTAATTAAAGTCTTGAGACAAGCATGATGATGGTTCTAACAATAGTATGAATGGTTGTATATGTAGATTACGGGGCGACGGATAATCTTAAGTGAATTGCAAGACAGGAAGTAAGTTGGAAGTCGAGAAATTTTCTTCCAGGTATGTTAAGGCTCGTCCCTAGCTTTCTTTCAAAGGCATGATTCCTATGATTATAATTCCATAAATGTTTTCATAGCCTCCGTATTTCCAAAAGTTAGATGTTCATGATTCCAAGGCATAACCCTTTCCTAATAATTCATGAATGTTTCCAAATTGTTCGTATTTCCTAAACCAGAGGTTTATGGCTCCGTAAGATTTTATGACAACAACGATGGATATGTTTTACAATGACAATGATGATGTCAAGGGTGAGAATATTTCTGTGATGACTATGATGAGAATGATTTCATGTTTAAAGGTTCCAAGTTTATAATTTCAATGACGATATAAGAATGTTGAACTATTTCTCGATGTCTCAATTTTATTCATGAATTGATGCCTTATGAGATTTATGATCTTATTCTATGTTTTCTCTTAATGCTATTCTTCATTGATAGTCTCACCTTATAACAATTGTTCCTTTAAGGTGAGACAAAGCGACGGTGATTATTCCATAACACAATCGGAGGTTACCGACCTTACGTCACTCCGATGTATTTATAGCTTTTACTTGGCTCTCATGCATGCTTTATATATATGTATGTATTTTCTAACACCGCGCCGCGCTATAGTCGGCCGGGCATGGCACGTAGATGTGCACACCACTGCAGTGGGCATGTTATGATATTGCCCAGGACGCGGGAGGCCTGGACGCAGGCTAATGATGATAACACCGAGCCTTAATGGCCGGGCATAATACTATATATATGACACCGAGCCTTAATGGCCGGGCATGGTACTATGTATATGTATAAAAATGTTTTTTTTAAAAGGCTAAGCATGCATGACATCCGCCCTACGAGGCATTCAGATGTACATGTTATCTCTCTTATCCTTGTTACTTTTCATATCTATGTTATGTTATTACTCATGCCTTACATACTCAGTACATTATTCGTATTGACGCCCCTTCTTGTGGGCGCTGCGTTTTATGCCACGCAGGTGTATACAGATGAGTAGAAGATATTGCTAGAAGATGTTCCAGCTGGATTGACGAGCTCCATTTCTTTCCGGAGTGTTGCCGAGTTAGAGTATCTATGTTACGGTATATTGATTTATGTTGGAGACTTTGCAGACAGAGTCATGTATACAGTATGCCAGTCTTGTAAGCGTCTATTTAAGCCGATGTATCATTATGCATTACTTTACAGATTCATATGATTACAGGATTTATTTGATTCGAGAAAGACGAAAAGAATGTTTTTGAAAAGCCTCCATTATACGTTTGATTTCATGACTTAAGAGTCCTGTGAGATTATGAGTATAACGAGAACCAGCGGGTTCGCTCGGCTCTAAGTAAGGGTTGGGTGCCCATCATGCCCTATCAGGATTGGGGTGTGACAAATTAGTATCAGAGCAGTTCGTCGTAGGGGTTGTCTGCAAAGCCGTGTCCAGTAGATTCTTGTTTATGGGTGTGAAGCGCGCCACACTTATAAACAAGAGGCTGCAGGGCATTTAGGAACTATTGACCTTTCTTTCTCATCTTAGATCGTGCCATAGAGCTAAATCATAGGATATGATGTCCCTGACTCTAACCCTAAATATTTTGATCATGGATAAGCAATTTTGATTTTGCCGCTACGAGATAATTGTTGAAAACTGAAGTGGTTCATTCGAAAGGTATGTTTCATGTTGTATTAATATGAATAGATGTTGGTATAAGAACTTGAGCAAGATATTATGGTATTTGTGATTGCTCTGTGAGCATTGGATGTGTTTTCTGGGCTGTGTGCAGGGATGAGGTAGTAAGAATTATAGGGGAAACTCTGCCGAAAGTTTTGCAAATTGAATTGTTTGTATGTCTATAGAGAAAGAGTAGAGGGAAAATGTAACCATCAGCTGTTTGGTAAGTCATGATTGAAGGAACAATTATGAGACACTTTCAAAGAGAAGTTTTAGAATGATCTTAATTTAATTTAAGGGAGAAATCCTGGAGGGAAAAATGATTAGTAGTTAAGAAACTGGGATGAGTTGCATCCGAGATTTCGAAGGATTGGGACCTATTGGAAACATAAAGAAAGTTGATAATAGAAACTGAAATACAGTATTACGATTTATAGATTAGATTGGTTAGTAAGTGATAACAAAGAGATATTGATATGGGAAGGAAGTTAACGAGTACGAGAAAGTGCGGTTATGAATTGATTAAAGGAAGTTATGTGATTGGCAACTATGAGAGGAAGTTTAATAAATTAATAAGGTTGGCCAAGGGTAGTACGACAGTGGACTTAGGATAGAGATACGATTATAAAGGAAACAAGACGAATATACGAGAAAGAAACACACCTACGAGCAAGCTATGCTATCATAAAGGGAAATAAGAAATGAACGAAGGAAGAAAGAAAATAGTGTATTTTACAAAAATTTCATGATGAGGACAAGAATCGGTGGAACATTAGAAGGATTATGACGCATAATTATGACACCAACAATTAGTTAAGAGAAACTATAAGACACTATGAGCTAAATTAAGGAAGGGACGTCGACGAGTACTTATAAGTTGATGGAAATGCGATGAAAGTATGATTGATGATATATTTCTCGATATATGGGCTCGGGTGAAAGACAAGTTTTGATGTAAGGAACTCTTTAAATGGTGGCTTGACGGATATGGTATGTAAGGTGTTCATCTCCCCTCTTTCTTTGGCACGGCTCCAACTAGAATAGAAATACAAACGTTCAAAGACAAATCCACTCTATTCCCATGCTTCGTATTTCAAGTCATAAAACCTTGTTATTTTAAGGATTCATAAAGCATTATTTGGTTTATCATCATCGATTACTCCCTTGAATTGGATACGAGCTCCATAATTCATTCAGAGGTTATGATCTTATGTTACTCGAAAGGCCAAGAATCAGATCCTTGATTTCTCAATCAAAACCAGCCTCAGAACATTGCTGCGGAAGGAAAACAGAGTTCTGCGCAGAGAGCCTCAGGACATTGCGCTTTCCGTCCGCAACGCGGAAGGAAAGCGGAAGGCCTCAGAACTTCTCGCTTTTCATCCGCATCGCGGAAGAAAAGCGGAGTCCTGCACAGAAGGCTTCAGGACATTGCGCTTTCCTTCCGCATCGCGGAAGAAAAGCGGAATCCTGCACAGTTTTTTTTTCGGACCAGACCAATAATGGTATACACGTATGAATAAATGTAATGCACTATTTTACGGTTGAAGGAGCCTAATGAATTCTAATGTCGCCATTGCTTCATTAACCTAAGGGACTATTAGAAATGAAGGAAGGAAGTGATTTGAATCGTGTCCAAAATGTGTGGACATTCGACTTGATACAAGAATTCAATTAGCAAAAGAGAAATAAGTCAAACCATGCGATGATGGTAACCTTGGCATTATATGGACTAGGAGAGTTGAGGGATCGCTAGGCTCAGCCAATTGACTACCAAAGACGGTCAATACTTGAATGCTACTGGTATATGAGAACCTTCTTAGACGAATTAGAATAATTCCAAGTGCAGAAGAAAGAAATGTACTGGTTTGAAGGAGTCAAAATTTGAAATGGACTAATAAAGCAAAAAATCGCTAAAGAAAAGTGGAAATGGACTAAATGCATGTATATTATGAGACAGACATGGGAACGGAGGCATGATAAGATAATAAAGGTTTAGAAAATCAAGGATAAGTATCAAGGACAGACGGGATAACTAAAGAAAAATTCGCAGCGTTGGAAGAGATGAGAGTTTTAAAAGAAGAATATTTATAGGAATCTCAATGATCGCCAAAAGAAAGAAAGACAATATGCCTACGGATAGCACGACAGCAGTACTACATGAGATTTGAAAATATCTCCTGCGTCGGGAAATTATAAGTCACAGTTTATATCCAATCGTGAGAGTATATGTCATAGGACCATCTAAATAATGGTCCTGATAAAATGGCTAGTAAAATAGTGTGGAGACGACAATAAATATTTGAAGAGTAACGGAAGCTAGTTAAGTCTCAATTAGTCGCTGTTATAGGAGAGCCAAGGACTTAAAGAGGGAAGCACATTCGTATTGAAAGGAAGTTGTGATTAAGTAAGATTTTATTTTAGTCTCCGACTTATGAGTTATTTTGTAATGATGTTAAGATTAGAGGAGAAGAAATTGGAGGAAGATTCAAACAAGGATTTGAAAATATTTTGAATAGTGGATTAGTATGTTATAAGTATAATCTTGTGATAGGGGATAACAACGGTGATAAGAAAATATTATATACAAGTGTATAAGGAATGGTGCTGAGGAATTGTTGTATGGGTCGAATGGAGTCCCATTTGAATATAGATCCCGTGGCTATGGTATTTTTGACGCATTGGATGAGTAATCTGAAGTAAAGTAATTAATGAGAATAATAAAGCATTGACAAGGAAATGCTACTGCAAACCATCTGGGCGCTACCATAGGTGGAACCATGATGACATTGAAAGGAATTAAGGAGTTTGACAAAGGCATTAAAAAGGAGATGGAATGATATGTATATAAAATCGATTAATACTAAGAGCATAATCTAAAGTAGCACTAGAGAAGCAAGCAAGGAAAAGTGCCGCAGCTAAGTAAGAAATTTGCCCACTAGTAGAGAAATAGAGGGCTTGCGAAATAGGAGGGACTAAGCCAACGGAAGGTGAAGTCGTGGAAATAGATGAAGACAAGATCACAAGAAAAGGATCCAAGGATACAAATAAAGGAGATGGACATTTAAGGAATTAAGAGATCTGCTCGATTAATAAACCAAAATGATAGATAAGTGCGTCAGACTATGGGAAAGACTTATTAAATGAGAGTCAGGCAAAGGTTAAAAGTAGAAAGAGAACCCCAAAGGAAATTATTAAAGGATATCGCATTTGATTAGAACAATCGGGGGACAATGAAACTTCATAGAACAAGCAACATGATGGCTCTTATTGGAAAAGGAACGAATGAAGGGTACAAACAAAAGAAAGAATGAAAAGATTTGAATTTGCTGCGTGACTATAATTTTGGTTATTTCTTTGACAAACTTCTAAATTCACCCCTAATTTATTAGCCGAACTAAGGACCAGAAACTTTAAGAGTAAATTGAAGGAAACGAATCATCAAAAGAAGAGGTTTGAGATGCTTTTGATATAAGTACAAGGATTACCATTAGTTAGCCAAGTGCCAGAAGTCCAATTGAAGGGAAGAGAAATTGAGCGAGACATTTCGGTGTTAAATTAGTTGAAAGATAAAGTACCGCAAAGATTAATTCGACTGCTAGAAAGCAAAAGATGCTAAAATATGACCAGTCTTGAATTTATATTTAAGGGAGTAAGAATAAGAATAAGTCAACTCCACGGAGATAAAGGCTTGGGACATCTGTGGAACGTAAGAAAGATACGTGGAGATCGAAAAGAACAAGAAATTCTGAATAAAAAGAAGATGAGATCAAAAATTGGATAAAGGTATGTGGTAAGCACGGATGAAAGGGCATACAATAATGTACACAACGAAGGCTAAAGAGACAATGAAAGCGATAAAGTATGAAGAGTTAGTAAACAGACACATAATAAGAAAAGGGATGACCTTGAGTGCAGGCATAAATTTTGGCTACAAAAGGGGAAGGATAAACTGCATAATTCGAAGAAGTTCAGTTCTAATGAGAAAGTAAGACTGCAAGTAAGTAAAGTAAATACTGACAAATACGGGTAAAAACATTGACATCTACCTCGGAGCGAACTCTACCTCAACATTCGAGGACGAATGTTTTTGAAGGGGGGGGGGGGGGAGAATGTTACACCCCGCATTTTCAGAGCATGAGCATGACACGTACATCACCGTAGTAATGGAGTAACAGAGACGTCCCATGATATTTTGGAAGGTACAAGCCATGAGAAGTATGTAACAATGAAGTAAAGGATGAATTACGACCTCGTAAGTCGTAATCGGGAAAGACTATTTTGAAACACAAGAACATGGCCATTATCAAGTATAATAAATGATAAATATCATGTATGGAGAGTTTTGGAAGATTTCGAGATCAAGAAATTGAAGAAAATAAGTTTGACGAAAATTTGAGAAATGCTGGGCAGATTTTTAGTCAACTTTGCAGGGGCATATCTCCTAGTATATTAGGAGTTTTAAGGTGAAACAAAAGCCTAAAATGAAGTTTGTCGAGTCTAGTTTATAATTCAACAAACCTCTCATCAATAGGACATCGGAGTAGAGAATTATAGACGTTACAAACTGAACTGTCGATGCAGAAACAGGACTGCTACAACACCGCTACAGTACTTCTATAGTGATGCCGACTTTGCCACTTATAAAAGGGTCAAAAATCCCTCTTTTACATCATCAAAAACTCTCCAAATTTCCAGAAAATTCAGCAACAAAGGGGAGCAAATATACATCACAAAAATGAGAATTTTGAGTGAAATTCAAGCTACGGAATATCAATCGAGGTCCGGGCAACGTGTAGTCGCAATTATAATTCCGTTTGGTGTTGGAATGTGCTTGGGAACAATTGGATATTGAAGATCTTTCCACTTTAGTAAATATGAGGTATGAATTCTTGAATCTCTCTCTTTATCAACCTTGATTAAGGAATATTTGCAAGAAATAAAAGTTGTAGTTGTTGGTTTATGGATTGAGGTTTGAGGAGAATTTTGGATGAAAATATATATAATATCTTGTAGAATGTTGAGGGTATTGTTTTTGTTGTTGTTATTGGTATTAATTTCGGCTTCTTTACGGAAATAAAGTTATTAAATAGTCGTATCACAAGTTGGTTAGTTGAGGAATTTAGAAAACATCATGTGGGATGTTTTAGGAGATATATTGGCATGGATAATAGTATTGATGATGTTTGTATTGTTGTTGTTGATTGATTGTTGATCTTATGATTTCGGGCTAGGCATATAAACAGGGGAGATGCTGCCCGAATTTCGACAGAATCTAAAAGTATTTTAATTAAAGTCTTGAGACAAGCATGATGATGGTTCTAACAATAGTATGAATGGTTGTATATGTAGATTACGGGGCGACAGATGATCTTAAGTTAATTGCAAGACAGGAAGTAAGTTGGAAGTCGAGAAATTTTCTTCCAGGTATGTTAAGGCTCGTCCCTAGCTTTCTTTCAAAGGCATGATTCCTATGATTATAATTCCATAAATGTTTTCATAGCCTCTGTATTTCCAAAAGTTAGATGTTCATGATTCCAAGGCATAACCCTTTCCTAATAATTCATGAATGTTTCCAAAATGTTCGTATTTCCTAAACCAGAGGTTTATGGCTTCGTAAGCTTTTATGACAACAACGATGGATATGTTTTACAATGACAATGATGATGTCAAGGGTGAGAATATTTCTGTGATGACTATGATGAGAATGATTTCATGTTTAAAGGTTCCAAGTTTATAATTTCAATGACGATATAAGAATGTTGAACTATTTCTCGATGTCTCAATTTTATTCATGAATTGATGCCTTATGAGATTTATGATCTTATTCTATGTTTTCTCTTAATGCTATTCTTCATTGATAGTCTCACCTTATAACAATTGTTCCTTTAAGGTGAGACAAAGCGACGATGATTATTCCATAACACAATCGGAGGTTACCGACCTTACGTCACTCCGATGTATTTATAGCTTTTACTTGGCTCTCATGCATGCTTTATATATATGTATGTATTTTCTAACACCGCGCCGCGCTATAGTCGGCCGGGCATGGCACGTAGATGTGCACACCACTGCAGTGGGCATGTTATGATATTGCCCCGGACGCGGGAGGCCTGGACGCAGGCTAATGATGATAACACCGAGCCTTAATGGCCGGGCATGATACTATATATATGACACCGAGCCTTAATGGCCGGGCATGGTACTGTGTATATGTATAAAAATGTTTTTTTTTAAAAGGCTAAGCATGCATGACATCCGCCCTATGAGGCATTCAGATGTACATGTTATCTCTCTTATCCTTGTTACTTTTCATATCTATGTTATGTTATTACTCATGCCTTACATACTCAGTACATTATTCGTACTGACGCCCCTTCTTGTGGGCGCTGCGTTTTATGCCACGCAGGTGTATACAGATGAGTAGAGGAAATTGCTAGAAGATGTTCCAGCTGGATTGGCGAGCTCCATTTCTTTCCGGAGTGTTGCCGAGTTAGAGTATCTATGTTACGGTATATTGATTTATGTTGAAGACTTTGCAGACAGAGTCATGTATACAGTATGCCAGTCTTGTAAGCGTCTATTTAAGCCGATGTATCATTATGCATTACTTTACACATTCATATGATTACAGATTTTATTTGATTCGAGAAATACGAAAAGAATGTTTTTGAAAAGCCTCCATTATGCGTTTGATTTCATGACTTAAGAGTCCTGTGAGATTATGAGTATAACTAGAACCAGCGGGTTCGCTCGACTCTAAGTAAGGGTCGTGTTCCCATCATGCCCTATCAGGATTGGGGTTTGACACGTATAAAGAAATACGGACCGTATCTCGATCCGTAATTATTGTTCGGGAAATTGCAGTTTTTGGAATTTTCAACCTAGTTAAATACCGTCAGTTTATAAACTGTATATCAAAATACAGACCGTATAAATGGACTGTATAACGCCCCTACTCAGTTAAGTATAAATATGTCATGTTCAGTTTTATTCCCACTTTTCACATTCTTGAAGCCCTAGAACAAATTTCCTCTTCTCTCATCAATCCAAGGCATTAAGGTAAGCCATTCCAAGCGCTTCCAAGGTAATTTTAACATGTATTCACATAATCTAATGAGAGTTCATCATTCCTAACCCATGGTTTTTCAAGAAAACCCATCTCAAGGCTCAAGGTTTAAGCTTTTGGAATTCTATTACAAGTTTCACACCCTGGCAAGGTGTGAGGTTGCTCTGCTGGTCGGGCCAGGTACTAGACTCCACGTACCCACGTGGTGATTCCATGTTGTTGGTTATACTACGCTCTCCAACCATATATATATATATATATATATATATATATATATCACTTAAAATGTTTTACTCATGTTAAATATATTCATGTCGGATATACTCATGTTCATGTTTATCTTACAGATACAGTTTCAGTTTCTGTTCTATTATTTCATGTGCCATGCTTATTTCATTTAGTTGTTTTACATACCAGTAAAATTTGAATGTACTGACGTCCCCTTTATTTTCCTGGGGGACATGTATTTCACGATGAAGATTTACGGGATGGCGGATCAGCTCGTTAAGCCTCAGTACGTATCAGCTATTAGTGAGCCCTCTTCTATTTGGGGTGTTATCTTTATTTACATTTATTTCAGTCATGCATTAAAGGTATGCCGGGGGCCTTGTCCCAATAAACAGTTTAGTAGTCAGACTTATGTTAGAGGTTTCATAGACTAGTCAATTATGTTATGTCAGATATTCATAATCGTATAGCCAGTATTGGCTCAGTTCTTATTACATTATTTTTAGACTATTTCGCATTATGATATCATGATATTTTCAAACTTATAAGTTATGGTCCCACGCTTTACTTAAATTATGCATGTTTGTAGTGTTTTCTGCATCAGTTCATGCCCATATTGAGTCAGCAAGCTATATGGTATGCGCGGTTGCATATAGTCAGGCACCGAGTGTCGTGTTTCGCCAAGGCTATGGTTCGGAGCGTGACATAAGCCCACCCTTCATAGACCTAGCTATGGGTTCAAGCTCTCGTTAGCTGCAAATGCACGTCTCTTTACCATTTGTGAGCGAATGAAACAAGAGACATTTAGAATTACAGTTGAAAAATGTCTCACAATAAAGATACCAGAAAGGGAAATTTCCTACTATCCCTCATAGCCTCTCGAAGATAAGTTCGGACATCTCCCTATCGATCCATACGACTCTGCTAGACATTGCTCGTGACTCATAAGATATGTGAACCTATGACTCTGATACCACTTTTTCACCGTTTAATTTGATTAAGTTGTGATGGCACATAACCCTAACCTTCTAGGCGAACCCGATAACATACAATCCTCTCTTGAGTTATGAAAACACAAATATAAGTTTAAAAGCAAATAAATGAAATAATTTTGAAACCCAAATAGTGCGAAAAAAACGAAAATAACCCAGAGTCTGGTGTTACAAGTCATGAGCTGCTAATACAGGGTTTAGATAGTAATCTGAAAATAAATACTGTATGGAATGAAGAACATCAATGAAAAGATAGAAGAGAATGTTTGGTGATGCGAACTAGTACAAGGAGCCCACCCTGAATTCTCCTAACAACTTTGAAGCCCGCTCTCCAGCACCACTAGTGCAAGGATGAGTGTCTGCATAAAAAGTATAGCAAGTGCAATATGAGTACAATAACATGTAGCTGGTACAATCATCAGCTGCCCCTGACAAGCTAGATACGAGGGTTGGTTCGAAAATACTTACTAAAATATTTGTGCGATTATAATATAATCTGAACAAAATTAATAACACGGAAGAACATAGTAATGATTTACCCACACAACACAGGAATATATGCACGGTTACATAAGTGAGATGCATGATAATGACCTAATATTTATTCAACGCAATGCTCTCAGTGCAAATACTACATCTCATAAGCACTCTCTGGGCTAAATAATATTTTGTGCAAAGTGTCTGGGTGACATGGGTGATACAATGACTCATAAGGGATGGATCTTTATCCGCACCCCATAACTAGAGTACCAAACTCTATAACTGATGACACCCAAGTCATTATCTCACCTGACTCGTTAGCTCAAACCACATGTCAAGATATGAATAAAATATGTGAATAGATAGACACACGCACAATGTATGACTATGTAGTTAAACAAGTAATTAAACATACACATAATTCAAAATGTTAAACTAACATGATTGTGTTTCCTTTAGCATTAGGTTTAGCATGATAGGATGCTCAAACATAAATAAGCACGTACAACAAGTATTCAACAGTCACCCTACATCCCCTATAACATTAATAACTCCAGTACCCGCATATATGCTCGTCATCTCCCATGTGCATAGCATACACAAAACAAAATTAATTTGGAAACATTCTCGATTGAGGTCAAAACCTTAATGTACCTCGTTCCACAGATCCTTAACCTTTACGAACCACATTTTTTCGCTCCAGACAAGCTTGATGTATTGAAAAAAAATAGTCTACAAGGTTAGACAAATCTACTGATACTAATTTTGCAATTTTATACTAGATCAGGTCAAAGTTAACCCCCCAAAATAAAATTTGAGTCTCATGGTCAAACCTCAAAATTAATTATATTTTTGCATTACCAATAACTCCACGAGTCCAAAATTATCAGGAGATTTCAGTTCCGCATTTAATTCAATGTTAAAATATCTAATTTGTCCTCACTTAACTCTCGGGCAATCCCCAATTTCTATCTTCAAATTCATGATTTAGGGATTAAATCTAACATAGATTTATGTATAATTAATAAAAATCGGTCTAGGAATTCCTACTTTAGTGTTATATGATGTTTCCAGTTGGGTTCCCTCTCCAATCCATGTACAGGCACGATTGATATTTGATATGATTACACTAGAGATTGATATTATTCATTGCATTCATACTCATTTTATCTGATACATTGATATAAACTATGATTGGTACTGATGGTGATAAGTGAGAAGGAAACAACCGAGACTTTGGACAAATTTGATATAGTAGCCATCTCTGGGCTGTGTGTGGAATGGCTAGTGACATGGAAGCCACCTATGGGCTGTGTGCGGAGTGGCTGGTGTAGTGGAAGTCATCTTTGGGCTGTGTGCAGAGTGACTAGTACATGGACTTTGCAGGTCCCTTCTGGGTCATGGCTATCGAGATATGGAGGTTATTAGTTCGTAGCATGTGTGTACGGAGACAAACAGTTGCATTACGTATGCACTCATTACTTCATTCATATATTACTTTGATTCTGCCTTGGTATTCCTATCACGTGTGTTATTTGTTCTTGGACTAGTTTGTGATTGTACCTGATTGCTCACATGTCTATCTTTCCAATTTTATAATTCAAGGCAAAACCCCCAAATTAGGCATAAACCCTAGCTTTTCCTTATTTAATTTCTTAACTCAAATGGATGATTCAAGCCTAATGGTTATTAATATTGAAATTCCATGCTTAGATTAGGCAAATTTAACAATTAATCTCACATTTGAAGCCTAAAATTCAAATAACAAAGTTAAGGTTGAGACTCATCTTCTTCAACTAGTTTTCTACATTTCCACCATTGATTCCAACTTAGGAAAGGAAAATAGTGGATAACAAGGTTGAAGAGACTTAATCAAAAGAGAATCCACTCAGAAACCCTTCAAATTGCCCTTGAGACACTTTAGAGAAATAATTTTAGAAATAGGAAATGAAGGGTTTAACTTAGGCATTTAATGAATTTCGAACGGCATAAGCGGAAGACATTCCGCTGCTGCGCATCCGCCTCGGCAGAATACCATCCGCTGGGGCGGATTCCTATAGAACCCACCACTTTCGCTCTGGAAGGACCAAGCCTTGCCGAGGTGGGTCCACAGGGTGGCACCCAATCTCACTGGGGCGAGACACCAGTAACTAGTTAAATTTTGGTTTTTCACCAAGTTCACCCCAAATCTCAATATACACCCAAGACCTTCAAGATAAAAAATAGATATGCACATATACATAAAAACACGCAACAGACTCACTATCTAACAACCTGCTTGGTTGTTATAGTCTTTTGGCACTTTTGACCTTTTCTCGAGCTTGTTTAGCTCATATTTGACACGAAGGGACCGTCAACATTCTTCCCAAGGTTGTTTGATGTGATTCAAGTGACTTTTTGGGAAATTAGGCTTTAAGCGGAAAAGTGTTGACTCAAAGTTGACTTTTGGGTAAACGGACCTTTTTCAGAAATCCGTCGATTTTGCGAGGTTCGGATGGTCATTTAGAACTTGTGTCCATATCTAGTTCGATTCCCAATGCACTCGGATGCATTTTAGGACTTGGGTTGGGAAGTTGGAATTGAGGTATTGGGGGTTAACTCGATTAACGAGACCTTCGCTGGGAATTTCGAGGCCACGAGTGCGTTCGTAGCGTGTTTTTATATATGTATGTATATTTGATATGTGAGAAAATGGCCTCGGGAGATAGTCAGAAATTCGGTTGGGAATGTGAAATCTTGGGATTCTGGTGTCTGGTGCCCGTTTTGGCGGCACCAGCACCGTGGCAGCTGTACCACTATAGCGGTCACCCTGCTACTGAAGCAGCCAGTGTGATTTTGGGCATGACCGCTGTAGCAGTCATGGGACCGCCAGAGAGGTGCCGCTCAAGCGGGCTGCTGGTCGCGAAAGCGGGTGTCGGCCAGTTGATTTCATTAAATGAAGTGTTAAAAGCCCTAAGTACCTCATTTATTACTATTCTAAAATCTGAGTTATTGATAGCATTTCAAGGTGATTATTGGGGGGGGGGGGGATCTTGGTGGTAAGTCCCTCTATCTTCCTTCTTATTCTATGTTTTCATTATCATCTTAGAATTTCTTTATCATGCTAGTTCACTAGAGTTCAAGAATTAATAGAGGGTTCAATGAGTTCTTCTTCTAGACTTTGTAATCTGGATTTATTTGTTGGGTTTTCTTCTTTAAGCATGGAATTGATGATTAGAATCTTGTGTTTCGTAATTTCTTCCTAATTCGTGGCTAATTTATGGGATTGGAAGTCAGGGTTTATACCCAAATTTGGGGGTTTTGCCTAGAATACGAATTTAAGTAAATTGTTGGTTATTCTAGCTTGATATTGATGGTAATTGATCACGTAGAACTTTAATTTCATGTTAGAACCTTTAGATTCAAAATTTCACCCTTTTAGTTCATAAAACCCATTCCATAGGTTGGGGATTTGGGTCTTGAATAGAAATAAGGTTTGGTCGATATTCTTCTTGATTCTAATTTCTTGATTCGAATATGCTTAAACTTTGTTTATCTCGAGGCTCAAAGGAAAGGGAAGACCCGGGTGTGATTGTGGAGACCTTGCTATTCAGCCTGTTAGGTTACGGTTTACCCTATAGTGAGACTTCATTTTGCGAAGCATATATTTAGACGATATTATCTGAGAATGTATGTAAACCTTCGGGTATGAATTTGGGTTGGATATTATCTTAGGTTGGGCCGTGTTGTGTGATTGGGGCTAGCCACCCCGTTGTGTTGTGACTTATCTTATTCTATTGTTGTTGTCTCGATTCCACATGGAGATGGTAGATAGTGGTGACTATTGATATATCTTGATTACAATATTGTAGCATCTTACTTGTTGTCGTTTGAGACGAGGATAGTGTTCTATTATGGCTTAGTGTATCATTTTATTGTTATTGTTGGTGTGCCCATGTGTGGTACTTTGATATTGATTTGATTATTGACATTGAACTCATACATTGCACGCATTCTCATCCTTCATGATATACTGTTGATACATTTATGATATTTAACGAAACACTATTATGAGCTGGGCTTAGTTGGATAAGAGTGACGTGAGGACTGATGTTCGATGTTTATCCCGGAATCGAGGATGAGTGCTGGTAGAAATTGTCGAGGTTGTTTCCGGAATCGCTATGGTACATGGACTTCGTGTGTCCCCCATGGGCTGTGCTGTCGAGATGTGATGTTCTGACATCGGAGTACATGTGTACGGTGCATATGCATTGCATTCACACTTCATACGCTATTGCATTGCATTGTACTAAGGCTTCTATTGTGATATTCTTGTGATTTACTTGTGATATACAGATTCAGATTGAGTATATTGAGACTTGACACATTTGAGGTTTAGATGCTATAACATAGGTGATGACGTGTACTTGGTTACTGGCTCATGATTGATTTAGACCTTGTTGATTTACCCGTTTATCTTACTTTATTGCCTTGATATATGTTAGTTAATCTTAGTCGGCCTATGATACCTACTAGTACTTGTTGTTGTATTGACCTAACCTGGCTATATTCTTTTATGAATGCAGAGTTCCAGGTGGGTTCGACCTCTACTCCTCGTGGCTGATAGTAGTTCGAGGGTTGCTGATTAGAGTCTTACAGGTTGAGCACGAGGACGTTCGCCGCCTTGATGATTCTTCCTTTATTTATGTCTTATTTGATATTCTGAGACATATTGAGACTTTTCATGTATTATTATTATTTCCAAACTTGTAGATTCTAGTTAGAGGCTCTTGTATGACCAGACTAGATTCTGGGATTATTTTGATATATTCCTTACTTCCATAATTTTTCTATATCGTTAGACTTGCGTATTTCTTTTTCTTCCGCTCTATTATTATCTTTTTAAGTGTTTATGAATTGTTGGGTTAAGGGTTCGCCTACCGAGGTGTGAAAGGTAGGTGCCATTATGACTTAGCAAAATTAGGTCGTGGCAAGTTGGTATCAGAGCCCTAGATTACCCGATCTATAAATACAAGAGCGTGTCTGGTAGAGTCTTGTGGATCGGTACAATGAGCTCCGTACTTATCTACGAGAGGCTATAGGACATTTAGGAAACTTCACTTTCTTTCATTCTTTTGTGCTACTTTATTCTAATTGGTATCTGGAACAATCGAATTTATATCTGACTCTTATCTCCTCTCTCACAGATGGTGAGGACTCGAGCTACGATAGCCTGAGACTAGGTGCTAGACTCGAGCTACGATAGCCTGAGACTAGGTGCTAGAGCCTACAACTACGACTAGCACCAGGGGGCCAACGACAGCTAGAGAACGCGGTAGAGCTAGAGGCCGCGGGGCTGCCCCAGCCAGGGACAGGGCTCCTGCGGTAGGTCAACAGCATGAGTGATCTCTCTCTCCAGAGCCTGAGGTTGAGCAAGTTCGAGACCAGGCTGCCGAGGATGATGTGGCTCCAGTACGGGCACACTTCGAGGCCACTTCAGAGCAGATGATGCAGAATACTATGGCACGTATTCTACTCCACTTAGATGAACAGTAAGCTGTCGCTGGTGTTACTTCTCTGGGCGGAGGATCGCAGACTAGAGTTGGGGTGCAGACCTCTGAGCAGAGATCGACTCATGCAGTGCATCCTACTGCGGCTATGGCTTCACGGATGGATGCAGTTCCTGCCCCGGGATGTTTAAGAAGTTAAAGTTGCCGAGATTCTTAGGTACTTTTAGAGAGGATGCGCATAAGTTCATCTTGGATATGCATGAGTTGTTACATAGTGTCACGACCCGACTAGGGGCCATGACATGTACCCGGGGCTAACCACCGAGCACCACTCATTCTATTGCTCATCATACACATCAAGCTTTCATTCATTAATCTTTTACTTGAATCATAGGAAAACCATTTTTCATTTGGAAACATAATTACCTTACATACATAAGCCCTCCGGCTATCAAAATAATATATACATATGAGGCGAAACAGTGAGACCATACTACCCACTCATACGTATCTACGAGCCTCTACTAGAGTACTAGACATATGGACGGGACAGGACCCCGTCGTGCCCAAAACATATATGTACACAAAATAGTAAGTCAATGGCACCTCCGGAATAATGGAGTGCTCTCAAAAGTCTGCTAATTGGCTCCTATGAATCTGGGTCGCCTCACTGTCTACTTGTAGGCATGAATACAACGTCTAAAGAAAAGGACGTCAGTACGAACATTGTACTGAGTATGTAAGGAATGAATGAAATGAACATAACAGGGAAATCATAAGACATAAGATGAAGATATAACCTGCTTTACTTTCAAGAGTGAATGCATTTCATACATATATCATATATATATTCGTAGTACGTATATCGTCATAGCACATACATTACCATATCGTATATATACCATCATCGTTAACGCGCGTCCGGGTAACCATCATATGCCGCCCGCTAGTGGTGATCATGTCCGGCCTTCTAGGCGCGGTGGAATCATAAGTAGCCCGCCTTAGCGGTGACATGTCCGGCCATTTAGGCACGGTGGAATCACAAGCAGCCCGCCTTTGCGGTGACATGTCCGGCCATTTAGGCACGGTGGAATGTTATCGTCGCATATATCTCATAACTTATCATGAACCTTTCATAGAGCATGTACTAGAATTTAAAGACAATCTATGAAAATCATATCATATGCATAGCATGAACTTCATAAAAAAATGTCATATGATAGGCTTATAATCCCTAAACTTAGGCTCATTATTACCTTTATCGTATCTATGGCATATCTCTTACCTTTATCTCGTATGAAATCCTCTATGAACATAGACTCGTAATGTTTTCGGAACATTTGTCATAGGGCATGCACTAGAGCTTATAGTCAATCTATAACAATATCGGGGTGACATAAGGTCGAGAACCCCCGATTACGTTATGGAGTGATCATATTCATCATATCTCACCTTGAAGGAACTAACATTTTAAGGTGAGTATAACACAACGAACAACCTCAAGGGATCGTAAATAGGGTCATTAGATTGTAAAAACATCATATCGTATTCATAGCAAGAACTTTATGGAATTAGCATATCATGAACTTTAGAACTCTTAGGATCAACTCATAGTCATCATCATCATACTCACATCGTATCTTGTTTTTTTCTTTATCTTATGAAATGCCTTTTATAACCATAGACTTATAATTTCCGATGTGTAGGAAAGTCAGGGAAATATAGCAGAATTCATGCCATGGAGTCATGCTTTAGAAGGAAAGGACTAGCTTTACATACGCTTTTGCTTTGCTACTCTATCGCTTGATCGTTCTCCTTCAACGCTCACGTCTCTACCTTCAATGGAATTCGCATCAACATTAGCTACTCGATTATATGAACGTGCTTGCTGTTACGCGGCGCCTTCCTGAGACTTCTTGGAAGGGCGACGTAAGGCTAAGCAACCGATGATTCCAAGGTTGCTGTCCGCCAACCGGGGTCCCCTCCGCACGCTAGACGAGACTGTCAGTGCCATGCGGGAAAACCAATGTCAAGAGTAATTGAGAGAACAGGAAAGTGAATTGAGAAAATAGTTGTTTGCATTAATGAAAGCTATTACAAAGAAAGCAAGCGGTGTCGAGGGGGAGAGACACCAGTACAGAGAATTGATTGCTTGGTTGAAAGTTTTGATTGCTTGATCCCCCCTAATAATGCTTTAAAAATAAAAACCCAAGTCATAGAACTAGACATAGACTTGCTAGAGAAACACAATCAAAATACATAAAGTAAACTACTCTATAATTACAACAAAAAAGGAGACCTAACTAGAGCAGGTCCATGTGCACCCTCGGTCGGGGCACTGTCATGCGCGCAGGGCACTGTGCGCGCGCGCACTGGGCGCTGGCACTGTAGCAGGGCTGCATTGACACTGGGCGCTGGGCACACGTTTGGGCGCGGCCAGCGCAGGAGCACGCGCGAGGGGCATAGATGGGGTGACATAGGCAGAAGCAACCTTGTCACTTGGGGCGTTCGAGACCACGGGGCCGTCCATGGCGCTAGGCGCTGAGAGGCTTGCCATGGCGCCATGGGGCGCGCCCAAGGGGTCATGGGGCATGGCTGGAAAGCCGCCCATGACATTCTCCCCCACCTGAGTTGGCGACGTCCCCGGCGCCTTGCTTGCAAGATAGTCATCGATCGGGTGCTTGTAGGCTTTGAGGCTGGTGCCCCTCTCCTATGTATTTTCTTCAGCATCACATCCCAGCCATTTCACCAGGAACTCCCGGTGATCTTTTCTTGAGGCATGTATGACTCGATCGTTGAGGATGGCTTCTACCACCCTTTTCCCCGTTGCTTGTGGGCCTCGAATACTGGGTATTGTGAGCTGGCTGCGAGAAGGATCGTCTGTGTCTTCTCGAAAAGGCTTCAAAAGACTGACATGGAACACAGGATGAATCTTCCACCATGCTGGGGTATCCACCCGGTATGCTACCTTCCCGATGCGCCTCTCAATGGACAGAGGTCCAATGTATTTTTGTAATAGGCGGGGGTCATGGACCCCTGCAAATAGGTATCTCTTTGGGATCTTCACCATCACCTTGTCTCCAACCTGATATTCCACAAAGCGACGATTCTAATCGGCATGTCTCTTCATCCGCTTTTGTGCCTTGACTAGATAGCTCCGCACTATCTCTAAATTCTGCTTCCATTCTTTCGAGAAACTAGCTGCTCGTGGAGATTTGGCCATATTTGGGGCATTCATAGTGTGTGGGAGTAGCGGTTGCTGCCCGGTAACAATTTCGAAAGCGCTCTTGTTTGTGCTGGAGCTCTTTTGTGAATTGAAACACAATTGGGCCGCATCCAATAGCTTTACCCAATTCTTCTGCGAGCCGGTAACAAAGTGCCGCAGATATTCCTCCAACATGCCATTGAACCGCTCCGTCTGACCATCGGATTGCGGGTGAAAACTCGAGCTGTGACTCAGTTTAGACCCTAAGCACTTGAAGAGCTGGGTCCAAAAGTTGCTGGTGAAGCGAGAGTCGCGATCACTAACAATATCCTTGGCTAGACCCCAATATTTGACAACATGGGTGAAGAAGAGTCGAGCTGTTTCCTCTGCTGATATATACTTGGGTGCTGCAATAAAAGTGGCATACTTAGAGAACCGATCAACCACGACCAAGATAGTCGTGAGGTCTCCAACCTTGGGCAAACCGGTGATGAAATCCAATGAGACGCTTTCCCAAGGTCTCTTTGGGACAGGTAATGGCTCCAACAGGCCCGCTTGTGTTAAGCGGTTAGACTTGTCTTTCTGGCATACTAGGCAAGTTTTCACATACTGAGCGACATTATCTGCCATCTGGGGCCAATAATATGCACGGCGTAGCAGTGACATGGTACGTTCTTCTCCTGGGTGGCCCGCCCATAGAGTATCGTGACATTCCATCAGGAGAGTCCTCCGCAGATCTCCTCCTTTAGGGACATAAAGGCGGTTCCCCTTTGCCTTCAGGAACCCGTCCTCCATGTAGAACTGGCGAGTTTTTCCTTGACCTGCTAAGTCGACCAAATATTGTGCAGAAGGGTCCTTGGTGAGAAGATCCTGGATTTGATCTTTTATGGTGGTAGCCACCTCACTCCCCCTAAGGGTGGCGAGTAGGCATACCGACGCTAGATCAGCCCTTCGACTTAGTGCATCCGCAACATGGTTGGTCTTCCCGCTTCGATATTCCAGGTTGAAGTGAAACTCTGCCAGAAGTTCCTGCCATCTGGCCTGGCGGCCATTCAGTTTTGGCTGGGTCATGAAATGACTGACAGCCGTGTTGTCCGTCTTCACCACAAACGGACACCCGAGAAGATAGTGCCTCCAAAGGCGCAAGCAGTGGACGACAGCCAATAATTCTTTCTCGTGGGACGCATAGCGCCGTTCCGCGTCCTTCAACTTTCGACTCTCATATGCTACCGGGTGCCCCTCTTGTAGCAAAACTCCGCCCAAGGCGTAATCAGAGGCATCCGTCTGCACTTCGAATGGTTTGGCCAAGTGGGGCAAGGCCAAAACAGGACTACTAGACATAGCCGCTTTTAGTGAGTTGAAGGCGTCTGTTCTCTTTGGCGACCAGTCCCAAGGTGTGATCTTCTTGAGGAGCTCTGTCAGTGGTAATGCAATGAGGGAGTAGTTCTTGACGAACCGTCGATAAAAATTGCATAGGCCAAGGAACGCCCGCAAGGCATGGATATCCTTAGGTGGCGGCCAATCTGTGACAGCCTTGATCTTTTGTTGGTCCATCGTGATGCGACCTTCTTCCACAACATGCCCGAGGAAGTCAATATGTTTTTGGGCAAAGGAGCATTTGGACAACTTTACGTACAATTCATGCTCTCGCAACCGAGTTAGGACTTTCCTCAGGTGCTCCAGGTGTTCGTCCAACGTTTTGCTATACACCACAATGTCGTCCAGGTATACCACCATAAATTCATCAATGTATTCTCGGAAGACCTGGTTCATTAGCGTGCAAAACGTGGCCGGAGCATTGGTCAAACCGAACGGCATGACCAGGAAGTCGAACGAGCCATATCTTGTCACACATGTCGTCTTGGACTCGTCTCCTTCAGCAATGCGGACTTGCCAATAACCTATCTTCAGGTCTATTTTGGTGAACACTGTGGCGCCGCCCAGTCTATCAAACAAGTCTGCCATTAGTGGTATGGGGTACTTGTTCTTCACGGTGATCTTGTTGAGGGCCCGATAGTCAACATAGAGCCTTAGGGTACCGTCTTGTTTCTTTTGGAATAGCACAGGTGACCCATAAGGCGATTTGGAGGGCACAATGATCCCCGTGTCCAGCATCTCCGTCAACTGTCTCCGAAGCTCGGTGAGTTCGGGTTGTGACATTCTGTAGGGTGCTCGGGCAGGTGGCTTCGCACCCGGCACCAATTCAATATCATGATCGACCGTCCGCCTAGGCGAGATTCGCTTCGGCATGTCTTGCGGCATGACATCCTCAAACTCCTTCATGAGCTCCTTCACGGGCATTGGAATGGGACCCGAAGAACGCTCAATCTCTTCGACGCAGAGGGTAGCTAGGAACGTGGGTTCTTGTCGCTGGACCCCCTTCTTCAGCTGCAATGCAGAGATATTTCCTGAAGCCATATTTATGGTTGTGCAGGGGACAATGCAGGGTTTGGCCCCGTTTGCTCCCATCATCAGAAGCACATCCGCATAGGGTATAGGAATGATGTTAGTTTGTCTCATGAATTCCAACCCCACTGTCAAGTCGAAGTCGTCAATGATCACTACCCGCAAGTCGAACTTGCCTTCATAAGGGCCCATCTTTACCGGCACTCCTTTGGCTATTGCACCTACCAATTGGGGCGGTGAGTTGATAGCTTTGACACGACCCTTGCCTTTTCCAACAACCAGGCCAAGGCGTTCTACTTCTGTGGTGGCCAGATAGTTGTGCGTAGCACCTGTGTCTATCATGGCCTTAATAGGCTTGCCATTTACTCTCAAGTCGACAAACATCAGGGTCTTCTCCCTTTTGGGAGGAGGCCCCTTGCCTGCCTTTGTCTTTCCCTTCTTGGCAGTTGAGCTTGGGTCTCTCTTTTTGCATATGCCGGCACTGGTACCCCCTACGGTATTGGAAATGGAACAAACAAGTGCATTGAAGGCATCTATTGGTTCTGTCTGATCCGCATCATCCTCATCATCGTCCGTCCCATCATCTAAAATTTGATGGGCGTTCATCTGTGCCTGCGGGCACTCCTTGTTCCAATGTGGTCCACCACAAGTATGACATCCTGTGGGGGGCGGAGGCCTCCGCCCCTGATCATTATTGTGAGACGCAGAACTATTGCTGCCTGAGGAGGAACCTTTAGATTTGGCTGCACTCCGATCTCCCCCACTTTTGCTGGGGCCAGTATTGTAGGATTGGACTCCTTTGAATCCCCCACGGCCTGGTGGTTGAGGTCTATCCTTTCGAGTATCCACTTGGTAGTCGCTGAGGCACTCCGCAGCTTGGATAGCTTTGGGCAAAGAGTCAACCCTTTGTCTTTGTATTTCCATGCGGCCATAGGGTTTCAAGCCTTCCATGAACGTAAAAAGCTTGTCCTTGTCACCCATGTCCCTTATGTTCAGCATGAGGGCAGAGAACTCGCGAACATATTCTCGGACTGACTTCGTTTGCCTGAGTTCGCGAAGTTTCCTTCGTGCATTATACTCGACGTTCTCGGGGAAGAACTGTAAGCGAATGGCTGCTTTTAGTTCTTCCCATGTCTCAAGAGCGTCCTCACCCGCCTTAATGGCTTCGTATTTCACCCGCCACCAGAGTTTGGCATCACCCTGTAGATACATGGCAGCAGTTGCTACCTTCCTGGACTCCTCCAATTCTCCCACAGCGTCGAAGTATTGCTCAATGTCAAAGATGAAGTTTTCCACTTCTTTGGCATTTCGAGCGCCCTGATAGGGTTTTGGTTCAGGAATCTTGAGCTTTGGGGTTGTTGCGACAGCGGGTACCGCGCCCCCAATAGGATTGCCTCCTCCTCGGAGTAGGCCTTGTAAGGCAGCGTTGACAACATTGAGCTGATTGGTCAAGTCGTCGATGGCTCCTTGCATGGCAGTCAGTCTGTCTGCCTCCTGAGTCCTCTGGGCGAGGTCCTCATCTCTTTGGATGGAAGCCGTCCGCGCGGCTGCATCCGTGTCAGTAGCTATATTCACAATGTCTTGTTCGGCCTACCGCATGCTGCGGTCCAGGTCCTCCACCCTTTCGGTCAAGGGTCGAAATCTATTGACCGCAGTTTCCAAAATCAAGAGGCGGTCTCCATGGTTCACCATGGTCAGAAAATGATAACAATAGCAACGTGTTCCCTCGTCTGATGTCGAGCCTAAGCTCTGATACCAACTGTTACGCGGCGCCTTCCTGAGACTTCTTGGAAGGGCGACGTAAGGCTAAGCAACCGATGATTCCAAGGTTGCTGTCCGCCAACCGGGGTCCCCTCCGCACGCTAGGCGAGACTGTCAGTGCCGTGCGGGCAAACCAATGTCAAGAGTAATTGAGAGAACAGGAAAGTTAATTGAGAAAATAGTTGTTTGCATTAATGAAAGCTATTACAAAGAAAGCAAGCGGTGTCGAGGGGGAGAGACACCAGTACAGAGAATTGATTGCTTGGTTGAAAGTTTTGATTGCTTGATCCCCCCTAATAATGCTTTAAAAATAAAAACCCAAGTCATAGAACTAGACATAGACTTGCTAGAGAAACACAATCAAAATACATAAAGTAAACTACTCTATAATTACAACAAAAAAGGAGACCTAACTAGAGCAGGTCCATGTGCACCCTCGGTCGGGGCACTGTCATGCGCGCAGGGCACTATGCGCGCGCGCACTGGGGCGCGGGCACTGGGCGCTGATCGCTGGCACTGTAGCAGGGCTGCATTGACACTGGGCGCTGGGCACGCGTTGGGGCGCAACCAGCGAAGGAGCACGCGCGAGGGGCATAGATGGGGTGACATAGATGGGGTGACATAGGCAGAAGCAACCTTGTCACTTGGGGCGTCCGAGACCACGGGGCCGTCCATGGCGCTAGGCGCTGAGAGGCTTGCCATGGCGCCATGGGGTGCGCCCAAGGGGTCATGGGGCATGGCTGGAAAGCCGCCCATGACATTACTAATGCTAGAGAAAATTGGGCAGCATTTCCTTTGTTTATACAACTTTTCTCATATTACATATCAACTCCCAAACGTCATAACAACATTCACAATATAACAAGCAACAATCATCATTCATCTACATTATTCACATTTCACAATTTCACTTCAATTCCTCCATAATTGTGGTTATAGTTCACTATTGCGTTTTCTCACATATAATACTTACCCCATGTTCTAAATGTCATTTATAGCGTACTTATAATCACCACATATCAATATTCATGATTCACTCCAAACTACTACTCAAAATGGCACTATTCCCTTATTCACGACCCATTTTCTATATCCTTTTACAATCCAAGAGTTTCAACTTTTCAATACTTTAAACAACATGAAAATACCATGAAACTTACCTTAGATGGTGTAGGAATAAGCCTTGTGTTGAAATACTTCTCTTGCACAAAAACCCTAGCTCACTTCTATTGATATTCCTTGGCTTGGATGAACTTTAATGTGTTTCTTACACTTGATTCACTTAGTTTGATGTAGTTGATCACTAATATTTCTTGAATTCTTGTGGGAGAAGTATTCTAGAGAGTTCTAGACAGAAGGGGTGTGAAAGGGAAAATGAAATGAAATGAAACTTGGTCCCTTATTAATAACATAAATCTGTCCCGACCAGTTTCTACGGACCAACATACAGTCCGTATAAATTATACTGACCGTATGTTTGGCTGTAGATTTGGTCTAGAGAGGGGTGCTAATCTGGGCTGATTATACGGTTGAACATACGGCCTGTATGTTTTATACGGCAGTATGTTTGGCCGTATAATGCCCAGTTTTTCGAAGTTCGTTCTCGTCGACTCGTTTGATCTCCAATCCTTATGAAACCTTCTTAACACTTGTTTAACACCTCATTAACAATCTAAGGGACGTTATAGCGCTTCTCCAAAACATCATTTAGTCATCATTAATTCGTTACTCATAAATCCTTTCCGATACATAACGTATACCTTGCCTTTCTTGGCAAACTTTCTTCTATTACCTCTAATGCCTTCGAAATCTCAATTAGGATCATCGAGTGATATTTCATGCTTATTGAAACATCGTGTACTTCGTGCCCCTCGTTTTTCTATCCACTGTGCATCAACGAAAGTTTTTTCGAGGTGTAACATTCTTCCCCTCTTTTGGAACATTCGTCCTTGAATGTTAAGTACTCGGGAATTCTATGAAAATTTCTTCAGAGTTTCCCCTGTAATATGGCACTACCATCCTATTACAACAACCCACAATAATATTGCCTCACAGGGCCACAACACAATAGCAATATAAGTTGGCTACACACGACAAAGGCATTAGAAGTAAAGTATTTCATTGCATACCTGGGGGCAACAACGTTTCATCTTGAACCTCTTCTGGGAGTGGAAATAGATGCGTATGCTTGGACTTTATACCCTCTTTTATTTCCCAAATGCCTCCCTTCCATTTCGTGTTGTTTTCATAATATCTTCATTAAGCTCACATCAGTTCTTTCCCAAATCTTTTCGAAATGAAATTTACGCACTCTAATGATTTAATACCCTCACATTCTTGCAACCTTTATATAACCACCGATGCATACCAATTATAAGTCATTTTACAGGTATTTTCATCTTTTTTAAAGGCTTATCGTATCTGTCCTTAACATATCCTGGGAGGTTAGCAAATGAGCTCTATCCACTCATTTATTCCAAAATGGAAGTTGCTGGAATGGCCCATCTTTCCCAAACCTCTTGAAATGTATCGATCTTCAAACACTGGTAGAGAACCAAGCATTTCAACAAATTTTTCCGTAGTGAGTTTATATGATTCTTTACAATTACTATGCCTATTTCAGCTGTATATTCATCTGCATTGTTGGCTAGTACCACGAAATTGTCTTGCACAGGTTTACTCCTTATTTCCTTATTTATCCACACTGCTCGCTTCCAGTTTCTCACCTAAATCCATCTTATTATATTTACTTTACTATGCGGACTTAATTTCTTTGTGTTGGAGTACCTTAAGCTTGAAATTCTCGTATCACTCATACATTCCCTCTCCTACACGATCATACATAGTTGTTGCTTTTTCATTGTAGGTCGCTACTATCAAGTATTCACATGCTTCCAGTTAGTTCATTTCCATTTCAATCCTCTCCCGTTGTTAGTCCCGTATCTTTATGGTGGCGGAGGCATTACTAAATTCTGAGTCAAGCACTCTGCCTTCAAGGCTTTCACCGTACAATGCTTCCTAAATTGTTACGCGACATTGGAACTTCGCATCCATATACTTGCTTGCGGTGGCTATTTCACTCGACTTCCCGTCTCAGTCCATCATTCACTTTCCCCCTTTAGTCTAAATCCTACTCTCATCGCCTGCATTTCCTCACTGTAAAATCATTTGTATGAGCCCGTATTATATGGAAATAACACTTTATCCTTGTCTACCTTACGCTTGAGCTGAAGCTGCAATGCTCATGTTATGTATTTTCTTGGAATTAATATTTCTTTTCCTTTATATGCTCATCTGTTAACTCTACCTCGCAATCTACCTTACTGTCACGTCGCCTCGGAAAGTCGAAGACTGCTCCTTTGATGGTCTCTTTTGGTTACCATTTTGTTGCCACAACTATCAAACCGTAAGGAAATTGTCTTTAGCCTTACGCCCCTTTCGACAATTTTATTTAAGACCCCTAGATCGTCTTGCGTACTAATCATTTCATCAATGTAGCTCATCCCCGCTCTATACTCCCTATACTGTATCATCCATGACCTCGCCCTCTCTTGGCTCACTTTTCCTCAATAATCACTCCTGGGACCTCTACCGCGTAACTTACCAGGGATGCGACTCCATTTGTTGCTGTCTTGACATACATATAAAGTCAGTTCATTGATCATTCACAATCATACCTTGTTTCTTCCTTTGTCTTAATTCTCATCCTTTTCTCAAATGATTTCATTGGTAGGGAAGTAGTCCTAAACATTGAGTATCGTTGACTTCCTTTTTGATAAGGTGCAACTTAAGATCCAACGTCACTCCTCCCATATTCTTCTCTGATCAATTCACGCTGCCATAGCAGTTCTATCCTCTACTACCTCAACATATTAATGACAGGGTAATACATGGTCCTTGTAGAGTTCTCTAAAAAGATTTTGTGTAAAGTTACTCTTCAAACACAAGATATCTTACTCAATAATTGGTTCCATACTTCGGGTCATAATTTAACTAGCCACGCCGCTCTCACAGCCTGGTTAAAAGTCTCAATCACTTCACGACACCTACTAACATTTCCTCGTAGTATCAGAAGATCCGCAGGGTTTGATTCTCTTCCACCCTTCGTTTATCGAGTTATTGTTCTAGTGGGCTTCCCTCTTAGTTGCCTCGCTCCTACCCTTCCTTCTTTGTTTCTAACACTCTGCCATGTACATCATATATACTGAGCGTTCATCACTTGTCATCCTCTTGTTTCGCCGATCACTTTTGTCTTATTTTCGCTTTTCCTCATATCTATAATAGCAATCCCTGCCGTGTAATCGTCCGACCAAATTCCCAGAGGCATAACTTAGACTATAACAACGGAACACAACCGTGATCATAAGGTCAACCAATTGCTAGGCAAGGAGATTTTTTGAACACCTCTCTTCTAATCTCTTTTCTCGAAGTATCGCCAATGTCATTAAGGCTAGCTTATAATGACATGAAAGTTTTTCCCACCTAAAATCCTCAGGTGAAACCTAGCTTAATAATCTGACTCGGCGTATCATGCATCGGATTATACATACACGTCAAGTTTATCTCGTAACTTAATGTTCCCCAAAACGAAGAGAGTTAGTCAAATTTCTAACTTACAGCTTCTTCTAGGGTGCTTACACCTTTAATCCTCCTTAGTATATAAAAAATCTTTCTATTTCGAGCACACCATTCTCCCTTCCCATATTTGTTTATTCCATCCTAACCTATCCATCATTCCTTTGGTATAATACATACTCGCTATGTTTATCCTGTATTTTAACCACTAGCTCCGTCCTTAATCACTTGTTGCTAGCCTTCTCCTCTTTTCACGGCAATTCTGTTTACAGCTCCCATAATTTCCTTTAGATTCCTAGTAGAATTTCGATAGAGATTCTCTTGTAAACATAACAATCCCAAGCCTGCACATAGCCCAGAAAACACGTCCGATGCCTCAGTATGGCATATATCGGGACACACATAATATGCAACTCAGCAACACAAGATCACTTACCATTAAAGGATATTAATAATAGAGCTTGGCTCATAAGTTGTGCCTGCACACTCAGTCTAGAATTCCAATATATATACATACACATATTATTTACGTTCACTCAGTGTCAATCAACTTACTCGTAAATCACGATTCTGGCTATCACTAGGTCACTAACAAATATAGTCATCTCAAATTTTTGGATTGGCTCAGATTTTTCACCTCAACAGAATCATCACATCGGGAGTTATACATGACAGCATAGGATCCGAATCAATTGATACACACATATCATAAGAGGATACTAGCAGTATACCTGGGACAATGTCGGGAAGAGACGCAAGATCCTGTAGCTCAGGTAACGCATGGATATGATGCTGGAATCCACTTGAACAGGGCATTCCTCTTCGGTCTCTATCACCGCCTACTAATATCTGTGGCCTTTTCCTTGGAGGGAGTACCGATGATGGAGTGCCAGCTACCACTCTCGTAGTCCGAACCTTATCTTTACCACGTAGCGATGGGCAGTCGCGCTTGAAATGGCCTGGCCGAGCACAGGCATAACAAACATCCGAGCCCAAGCGACATGGTCCCCAATGTAACCTAGAACACTGAGTACATCGTGGTACCGGTGATCTCGTCTGACTAGAACCACTCCGAATCCGAGAACTGGAAACTCTGAGACTCTGGGTGGCCCAGAATAAGTAGATCTATCAAACCTGGGTCTAGGAAACTGTGGAGAAGCACTGCTTGTTGAACGAACTGAGTGCTTAGATAATTGTTGCCTCGGAGCGCCCCTAAACTCATGATCAAACCCTGAAGAACTAACTCTCTTTCTCCAACCCCTGTTACCGTGGCCCACATCCTGCCGCTGAGCTTGAGCGGCTACTAATTAAGTCAGCAAAAGAATGGCCTGTCTCATCTCTTAGCCCGAGGCATCTGGTGGAGGAACTGGGGGTGTTGGAGCTAAAGTAAAGCTCCCCTTTGATCCTCTAAAGTGGGCGAAGTATGGGAAAACCAAGATAGGGCCTTATTCTGGGGTTCGCTCTCCTCCATATCCATAGACGGCTCCCGTTCAAGCCCTTCTTCAACCACTATCTTGCCCTTCTGGGCTGCCGTAGCTTTTCCTTTCATCAGCTTTATTGAAATTATAACGCACAATTAGGGAGGGAAAAACCTTATAATATGGCTCTATGGCACGATCTAATAAGAAGAAGAATGGTCATTTTTCCTAAATGCCCTGTAGCCTCCTATTTATTAGTGTGGCGCAACACACCATAAACAAGACTCTACTAGACACGGCTCGTAGACACTTCCTAGGACCGAACGACTCTGATACCACTTTTGTCACGACCCGAGTAGGGCCCATGACGAGTTCCCGGGGCTAACCGACGAGCACCCGTGGCTAACCACCGAGCACCACTCATTCTATTGCTCATCATACATATCAAGCGTTCATTCATTAATCTTTTACTTGAATCATAGGAAAACCATTTTTCATTTGGAAACATAATTACCTTATATACATAAGCCCTCCGGCTATCAAAATAATATACACATACAAGGGGAAACAGTGAGACCATACTACCCACTCATACGTATCTACGAGCCTCTACTAGAGTACTAGATATATGGACGGGACAGGACCCCGTCGTGCCCAAAACATATATTTACACAAAATAGTAAGTCAATGGCACCTACGGAATAATGGAGTGCTCTCAAAAGTCTGCTAATCGGCTCCTATGAGTCTGGGTCGCCTCTCTGTCCACCTGTGGACATGAACACAGCGTCTAAAGAAAAGGACGTCAGTACAAACATTGTACTGAGTATGTAAGACATGAATGAAATGAACATAACAGAGAAATCATAAGACATAAGATGAAGATATAACCTGCTTGAATTTCAAGAGTGAATGCATTTCATACATTTATCATATATATATTCGTAGTACGTATATCGTCATAGCATATACATTACCATATCATATATATACCATCAGCGTTAACCCGCGTCCGGGTAACCATCATATGCCGCCCCCTAGTGGTGATCATGTCCGGCCATCTAGGCGCGGTGGAATCATAAGTAGCCGGCCTTAGGGGTGACATGTCCGGCCGTTTGCGCACGGTGGAATCCCAAGCAGCCCGCCTTTGCGGTGACATGTCCGTCCATTTAGGCACGGTGGAATTGTATCGTCGCATATATCTCATAACTTATCATGAACCTTTCACAGAGCATGTATTAGAATTTAAAGACAATCTATGAAAATCATATCATATGCATAGCATGAACTTCATAAAAAAATGTCATATGATAGGCTTATAATCCCTAAACTTAGGCTCATTATTACCTTTATCGTATCTATGACATATCTCTTACCTTTATCTCGTATGAAATCCTCTATGAACATAGATTCGTAATTTTTTCGGAACATTTGTCATAGGGCATGCACTAGAGCTTATAGTCAATCTATAATAATATCGGGGTGATATAAGGTCGAGAACCCCCGATTACGTTATGGAGTGATCATATTCATCATATCTCACCTTGAAGGAACTAACATTTTAAGGTGAGTGTAACACAACGAGAAACCTCAAGGGATCGTAAATAGGGTCATTAGATTGTAAAAACATCATATCGTATTCATAGCAAGAACTTTATGGAATTATCATATTATGAACTTTAGAACTCTTAGGATCAACTCATAGTCATCATCATCATACTCACATTGTATCTTGTTTTTTTCTTTATTTTATGAAATGCCTTTTATAACCATAGACTTATAATTTCCGATGTGTAGGAAAGTCAGGGAAATATAGGAGAATTCATGCCATGGAGTCATGCTTTATAAGGAAAGGACTAGCCTTACATACCTTTTTGCTTTGCTACTCTATCGCTTGATCGTTCTTCTTCAACGCTCACATCTCTACCTTCAAAGGAATTCGCATCAACATTAGCTACTCGATTATATGAACGTGCTTAATAATGCTAGAGAAAATTGGGCAGCATTTCCTTTGTTTATACAAATTTTCTCATATTACATATCAACTCCCAAACGTCCATAACAATATTCACAATATAACAAGCAACAATCATCATTCATCTACATTATTCACATTTCACAATTTCACTTCAATTCCTCCATAATTGTGGTTATAGTTCACTATTGCGTTTTCTCACATATAATACTTACCCCATGTTCTAAATGTCATTTATAGCGTACTTATAATCACCACATATCAATATTCATGATTCACTCCAAACTACTACTCAAAATGGCACTATTCCCTTATTCACGACCCATTTTCTATATCCTTTTACAATCCAAGAGTTTCAACTTTTCAATACCTTAAACAACATGAAAATACCATGAAACTTACCTTATATGGTGTAGGAATAAGCCTTGAGTTGAAATACTTCTCTTGCACAAAAACCCTAGTTCACTACTATTGATATTCCTTGGCTTGGATGAACTTTAATGTGTTTCTTACACTTGATTCACTTAATTTGATGTAGTTTATCTCTAATATTTCTTGAATTCTTGTGGGAGAAGTGTTATAGAGAGTTCTCGAGAGAAGGGGTGTGACAGGGAATATGAAATGAAATGAAACTTGGTCCCTTATTAATAACATAAATCTGTCCAGACCAGTTTCTACGGACCAACATACGGTCCGTATAAATTATAATGACCGTATGTCTGGCTGTAGATTTGGTCCAGAGAGGGGTTCTAATCTGGGCTGATTATATGGTTGAACATACGACCCGTATGTTTTATACGGTCAGTATGTTTGGCCGTATAATGCCCAGTTTTCCGAAGTTCGTTCTCGTCGACTCGTTTGATCTCCAATCCTTATGTAACCTTATTAACACTTGTTTAACACCTCATTAACAATCTAAGGTACGTTATAGCCCTTCTCTAAAATATCATTAAGTCATCATTAATTCATTACTGATAAATCCTTTTCCGATACATAACGTATACCTTGCCTTTCTTGGCAAACTTTCTTCTATTACCTCGAATGCCTTCGAAATCTCAATTAGGATCATCCAATGCTATTTCTTACTTATTGAAACATCGTATACGTTGTGCCCCTCTTTAGGATGGGGATTGTTGAGTCCCACGGAGTTTATGACGCGTCCTACTAATTTCGCGGAGATGCGAAGACTTGGTAGAGGTATTTTATTGCTTGCAGACCTGGGGGTTCTCCTCCACTGACTTGGACACAGTTTCATCAGGCCTTTCTTGAGAAGTATACGCCCCGGGCTTTGAGATAGGCACGTAGGGATGAGTTTCTACATCTACAACAGAGGGGATTGTCTGTGGAGACCTATGTTACTCGCTACTTGCATTTGGCTCGTTATTCAGCACCTTTGATTTTTTCTGTGCCTGACAGGATTCGGCGCTTTGTTGGTGGGTTTTTTGGTTCTCTTCAGATTCCTTGTCTTCAGCCTGAGGCCATGGGCCTTCCTTCCATTCCATCGTTGAGTATGTTTTTTTAGTCGAGGCCGCTAAGTCCCGTGTATTTGTAGGGGTTAGTGAGAAGAGGCAGCAACAGTTTAGAAGCTATGGTGGTTCTAGCTCGAGGGGTGCCGGTCAATCTTTTAGGCCGTATTAGCCTTATTCCAGCCGCCCTGTGTATTCAGCTTTATAAGCTTCCTCCAGTGGGCCACCCAGGCAGAGAGCTTTTGAGAGCTCGTTCTCTCGACCAGTAGATAAGGTTGTTCCAGCCGGATCTTCAACTTCACTCTATCAGTCTCCGCCCTCTAAGGATTGTTTTGCGTGTGGAGAGTTTGGTGATTTTTCTAGGGAGTGTCCTCGACCCAGGTAGGTTCATCAGTCCCAGAGGACTCTAGCATCTTTAGGTAGCCGAGATAGCGCTTCTCAAAGAGGCGGTGCTCAGTCAGGCCATGACGGTTCTCAAGGTTATAGGGGTGGATCCTAGGCTGGTAGAGGTGGGACCCAGAGCTCGTGAGGTGGATCTCAGTCTGGATGTGGTGTAGCCTTGTGTTACTCGTTCCCAGGTAGACCTGAGGAGGAGGCCTTAGATGCTATTATTTCAGGTACCGTTTCTATCCGACATAGAGCAGCAACTGTGTTATTTGATCCTGGATCCACTTATTCTTATGTGTCTGCATGTCATGCCGTTGATTGGGATTTTACTTGTGATAGCATTGCTGTACCTGTTCATGTGTCTACTCTAGTCGAAGATTCTGTTATGGTTGATCGAGTTTATCGGTCCTGTTTGGTTACTTTTATGGATTATAACACTTGGGTAGATTTGATGATTCTTAATATGGTGGATTTTGACATTGTCTTGGGTATGAACTGGCTTTCTCCTTTCTTGGACTATCATGCCAAGACAGTCACTTTAGTCATGCCAGGCATTCCTAGACTTGAGTGGAGGGGTACTCCTAGCCCTGCTTCGAAAAAGATTATTTCTGTTCTTCAGGTGAAGAAATTAGTCAACAGGGAGTGTTTAGCTTATCTAACTCGTGTGTATGACACTATTATTGCATCTCTACCGCTTGAGTCCATTCCCATTGTGAGCGAGTTCGCGGAGGTATTCCCGACCGATTTGCCGGGTATGCCACCCGATCGCGATATTGACTTGTGTATTGACTTGGATCCCGACACTTGCCCTATTTTTATTCCACCATATCGGATAGCAACTGATGAGTTGAGAGTGCTTAAGGATCAGTTACAGGATTTTTTAAGCAAGGGGTTCACTTGACCGAGTGTTTCCCCTTGGAGGTGCTCCTGTGCTGTTTGTGAAGAAGAAAGATGGATCTATGAGGATATGCATTAATTATCAGCTGAACAAGGTTGCTATTCGGAACAAATGTCCTATGGCTCGTATTGATGATTTATTTGACCAGCTTCAGGTTGCTACAGTGTTCTCGAAGATTGACTTGCGTTCAGGCTACCACCAGCTGAGGATTAGGGTTGAGGATATTCCGGAGACAACCTTTCGGATTAGATATGGACATTATGAGTTTCTGGTGATGTCATTTGGGCTTACCAATGCCTCGACTGCATTCATGGCTTTTATGAATAACATGTTTAGGCCAATCCTTGACTTCTTTGTGATTGTGTTTATTGATGATATCTTGGTGTATTTTAAGAGTAGAGAGGAGCATAAGATCTATCTTTGCACTATACTTGGAATCCGTGGCATTTTTGGGCTACGTTGTGTCTAAGGACGGGATCATGGATGATCCTTAAAATATTAAGGCTATGAGGGATTGGGCGAGGCCCACTACTGTGACCGAGATTTATAGTTTTGTGGGTTTCGCCAGCTACTATTGTCGATTTGTGAAGGGTTTTGCTTCTATTATTTTGTCTTTGACCAGATTGACCCAGAAAGATATTCCCTTCCAGTGATACGATGATTGTCAGGAGAGCTTTCAAAAGCTCAAGACTCTTTTGACTTCAGCCCCGATTCTAGCATTACCCGTGGAGGGTAAGGATTTCTCAGTCTATTGTGATGCATCCCGTGTGGGTTTGGGTGCTGTATTAATGCAGGAGGGTAGAGTCATAGCCTATGCTTCCCGTCAGTTGAAGAACCATGAGAGAAATTACCCTACCTATGATTTGGAGTTGTTGATCGTGGTCTTTGCTTTGAAAATTTAGAGGCATTACTTGTACGGTATCCGTTGTGAGGTTTTCACCTATCACTGTAGCCTTGAGCATGTGTTTACCTAGAGAGATCTTAATTCCAGGAAGCGCGAATGGATGGAGCTCCTGAAGGACTATGACATCTCTATTCTTTATCATCCAGGGAAAGTCAATGTGTCTGCTGATGCCTTGGGTCGCAAGGCCACGAGTATGGGGAACTTAGCGTGTTTGGTTGTTTTCGAGCGTCCGTTGCCATGGAGGTTCATACTCTGGCGAACAGTTTCGTTCATCTTGATATTCATCCCCAGGCAGAGTTTTGGCTTGTGTAGAGGCGAGATCATCCTTGTTAGATCAGATCAGGACTCATCCGTTTGAGGATGCTCAGTTGAGAAAGATTCGAGATATGGTTCTGATCGGTGAGGCCAAGGAGGCCGTGATTGATTCTGAGGGTAATTTGAGGATTAAAGGGCTGCGTGTGCATTCCTAGTGTTGGTGACTTGATTTATTTGATTTTGACTGAGGCCCATAGCTCTCGATGTTCCATTCATCCGTGAGGGACTTTGATGTATCGTGATTTGATGCAGCTCTATTGGTGGCATCAGATGAAGAGAGATATAGCCGATTTAGTGGCTAACTATGGTAATTGTCAGCAAGTTAAGTATGAGCACCAGCAACTCGGTGGTGTACTTTAGAGGATACCCTTCTCGAGTGGAAGTGGTAGAGGATTGCCATGGATTTCGTTGTGGGTCTTCCAAAGACTCTGGGTAAGTTTGATTCGATTTGGGTGGTAGTTGATCGGTTAACTAAGTCCGCTCATTTCAGACCAGATTTCTTAAACTGCAGAGAAGTTAGCCAAGTTGTATGTTTATGATATTATAAGATTGCATGGAGTTCCTATTTCTATCATATCTGATCGGGGTACTATTTTACTTCCTATTTCTGGAGAGCTTTTCATGATAAGTTGGGTACCCAATTGGATCTTAGTACAACTTTCCACCCCCAGACCGATGGGCAGTCCGAGCGGACCATTCAGGTGCTAGAAGATATGCTGAGAGCTTGTGTTATAGACTTTGGTGGTCATTGGGATTAGTTCTTGCCGTTGGTAGATTTTATAACAACAATTATCACTATAGTATCGACATGGCGCCTTTTGTGGCTTTGTATGGTAGGAGATGTAGATCTCCGGTTGGCTGGTTTGGTGCATTTGAGGTTCGACCTTAGGGTATAGATCTATTGAGAGAGTCTCTTGAGAAGGTGAAGGTCATTCAAGCCAAGCTTTTGGCAGTTCAGAGTCGACAGAAGATGTATGCGGACCGAAAGGTTTGAGATTTAGAGTTAGCCGTTGGTGATCAGGTTCTATTGAAGATTTCACCCATGAAGGGTGTTATGAGGTTTGGGAAGAGAGGCAAGTTGAGTCTGAGTTATATTGGGCCATATGAGATTCTTGACCGTATGGGCGATGTTGCTTATGAGTTGGCCTTGCTGCCAGGCTTAGCGGGAGTTCATCCAGTTTTCCATGTGTCTATGCTGAAGAAGTACCATGCTGATGGTACTTATATTGTTGGTTGGGACTCGATATTGCTTGATGAGAATTTGACTTATGAGGAGGAGCCTATTATGATTTTGCATAGGCAGGTTCGAAAGTTGAGGTCTAAGGAGATTGCTTCAGTGAAGGTGCGATGGAAGCATCATCCTGTTGAGGAGGACACTTAGGAGACTGAGTCCCTATATTTCGATTCATCCTCTTTTTTCAAGGGATATGCATAACCCCTATTCTCAGTTGTTCGTTGATTCAGGTACTTCTCCGTTGCTTTCCCTTCGTCGATCTAGGACGAGCAATGGTTTAATTGGTATCTGATATAACGACCCGCTCAGTTGTTATAGTCTTTTCGGCATATTTGACCTTTTCCCGAGCTTGTTTAGCTCACATTTGACCCGAAGGGACCGTTAAGACGCTTCTCGAGATGGTTGGATGTGATTCGGGTGACTTTTTGGGAAATTGGGCTTTAAGCGAAAAAGAATTGATTCAAAGTTGACTTTTGGGTAAACAAACCTTTTTCAGAAATTCATCGATTCCGAGAGGTCCGGATGGTCATTTAGAACTTGTTTGCATATCTGGTTCGGTTCCCAATCCACTCGGATGCATATTAGGACTTGGTTGGGAAGTTGAAATTGAGGTATTGGGGCTTGACTCGGTCAACGAGAGCTCGGTAGGGAATTTTGAGGCCACGAGTGCGTTCGTAGCATATTTGGTATGTGAGCAGATAGCCTAGGAAAATAGTCGGAAATTCGGTTGAGAATGTGAAATCTTGGGATTCTGAGGTCTGGTGCCCACTTTGGCGGCACCAGCACCGCGGCAGCGGTACCGTTATAGCGGTCACCCTGCCGCTGACGCGGCTAGGGCGATTTTGGGCATGACCGCTGTAGAGATCATGGGACCACCGAAGCGATGCCTCTGAAATGGTCTGCTAGTCGCGGAAGCGAGTGTCGGCCAGTTAATTTCATTAAATGAAGTGTTAAAAGTCCTAAGTCCCTCATTTATTACTATTCCGAAATCTGAGTTATTGGGAGCATTTCAATGTGATTCTTTGGGGGGGGTGGGGGGGGGGATCTTTGTGGTAAGTCCCTCTATCTTCCTTCCTATTCTATGTTTTCATTATCATCTTAGGATTCCTTTATCATGCTAGTTCACTAGAGTTCAAGAATTAATAGAGGGTTCAATGAGTTCTTCTTCTAGGCTTTGTAATCTCGATTTATTTGTTGGGTTTGCTTCTTTAAGCATGGAATTGATGATTAGAATCTTGTGTTTCATAATTTCTTCCTAATTCGTGGCTAATTTAAGGGATTGGAAGTCAGTGTTTATACCCAAATTTGGGGGTTTTGCCTAGAATCCGAATTTAAGTAAATTGTTGGTTATTCTAGCTTGATATTGATGGGAATTGATCACTTAAAGCTTTAATTTCATGTTGAAACCTTTAGATTCCTAATTTCTCCCTTCTAGTTCATAAAACCCATTCCTTAGGTTGGGGATTTGGGTCTTGAATAGAAATAAGGTTTGGTCGATATTCTTCTTGATTCGAATATGCTTAAACTTTCTTTATCTCGAGGCTTAAAGGAAAGGGAAGACCAAGGTGTGATTGTGGAGACCTTCCTATTCGGCTTGTTACGTTACGGTTTACCCTATGGTCAGACTTCATATTGCGAAGCATATATTTAGACGATATTATCGGAGAATGTATGTAAACCTTCGGGTATGAATTTGGGTTGGATATTATCTTAGGTTGGGCCCTGTTGTGTGATTCGGGCTAGCCACCCCGTTGTGTTGTGACTTATCTTGTTCTATTGTTGTTGTCTCGATTCCACATGGAGATGGTAGATAGTGGTGACTATTGATATATCTTGATTACGATATTGTAGCATCTTACTTGTTGTCGTTTGAGATGAGGCTAGTGTTCTATTATGGCTTATTGTGTATCCTTTTATTGTTATTGTTGGTGTGCCCATGTGTGGTACTTTGATATTGATTTGATTATTGACATTGAACTCATACATTGCACGCATTCTCATCCTTCATGATATACTGTTGATACATTGATGATATTTAACGAAACACTGTTATGAGCTGGGCTCAATTGGATAAGAGTGGCGTAAGGACTGATGTTCGATGTTTATCCCGGATTCGAGGATGAGTGCTGGTAGCAATTGCCGAGGCTGTTCCCGGAATCGTTATGGTACATGGACTTCAAGTGTCCCCCATGGGTTGTGCTATCGCGATGTGATGTTCTGACATCGGAGTACATGTGTACGGTGCATAGGCATTGCACCGTTATTTAAGGTTCTAATTCTCATAAGTCACCATAAAACTCACCCGGTTACTTCAGGAACCGTGTCACCCATCTCCGCGGGTCAAAATCATACTAACAGGGCTTGGGTAAGGGTTAACGGGGTAAATGGGTCAAAAGCACTTTGACGACTAAACGGGTCGTTACATTAGTTCTCCCAATAATTAAGTTAGAATGTTAAAAATCCTGAAAACATCCACTTTATACCCCCAACATCTTTTGCAATTGCTGAGTCAAGCCTCACAATTATGAAGGCTCCTTAATCTGGCTACTTTCACAATTGCAATAGCACATCGCAATTGCAGTGTCACAATTGCGAGGGTATTCTCCTAATTGGTGGCTAGAAGCTACATGTTTTTAGCTAATAAATAAAGGTTGTAGGATAGCAATGTATCCATTTTTTATTTTCCTAAAACATCCTTGTTATTTTTTACCCTATATTTGTCACGACCCAATCAATGAGTCGTGACGAGTGCCTGATCTTAAGTGACCAAACACCCCTATACTCATATCTGAATAACATTAAATAACAGGGGCCCTTAAGTAGCTCAAACCGAATTTATACTTACTCATGACAGGATGTCGTCATAAACTCTGCATAATCTGTTCATATATATAAGATGGAAAGAATGATGCGAGCCGATTAGGCTGCTACATATACTGTACAACAAAATGAGAGCCGTCAAGGCTACATAATATCTCAACTATGTACAACTGTCTACAGACCTCTAACGGAGAACAAGCTGTAGAATGGACGGGACAGGACTCCCGTCATACCATATATGCATATACATCCCAAAACAACATACCAAAATAGACCACAGCTCCGGATCAAGTGGAACGTACCGACAACAGCTGAGGGGAAGTCCTACTGAGTCGGATCCTCTCTCTATCTACCTGAACCTGCGAGCATGAACGCAGCCCCCCGGGCAATAGGGGGTCAGTACGGATAATGTACTGAGTATGTAAGGCATAGAAGTAACATAAACATAAGAATCATGAACTGAATCTGATCTCAGAAATCGACTGACTGTCCAGATGCATCTGTATGACTGAGTATCTGAAAACATTTGCATAAATCTGTATACTGACAATGCTTCTGTGGGCGCATAACATACATGCTCTCACTGATAATCATGCTCATGCATACATATAGGTCACAGTGCTGAGAAACGTTCATCCCGATCCATATATCATATAATATTACCGAAGAACGTACGGCTCAATCTATATATAATAGTATCGAGGAACGTATGGCCCGATCCATATATAATAGTGCCGAGAAACGTACAACCCGATCCATATATCATTATCAAGGTGCACCAACTGATCAGGTGGTACTGCGTATATAACGCCTATCCTTTTCCCCATACCCCATATACATATAATATACGCGTATATAAAGCCTTCTAATCACGGGTCAATATGCATATGAACATGAATTCAATTCATAAATGAAATGAATACATAGAACTCTCGGAATAATACGATGTCACAATAACTATGGTGGACAACTGCTGAGCTAGCATTACTAATATATGAAATCTCAAGACTCATGAATAGAAGGAACATAATAATAGGGGTACAAGATCATCAAGACTAAAGTACTCCTAGTGCTTTTAAGAGTAGAGTAATATGGAAGCTCGTTTACTCGCTTGTTCGTTCATATTATAGGATCATGCCAAAATGAAAGAAAGGACAGCCTTAACATACCTTCTTAGTCTTTTTAACTACTTACGTTTATCCTCCCGAGCTCGAAAATGTACATTTGAGAGCATTCATACTATCGTTAGACTTATCATCGTATACTTATATCAAACTTTCAAATTAAACTACTTCATATCCTACGAAAAATCGGGCATCATCTCCCTTGTTTATATGTCTGGCCCGAAATTATAATCCAACAACCAACAACAACAACAACAATAACAACATCAACAACAACAGCATCAATACCAATATTCTCCATAAAACATCCCTCACGATGTTTTTCCAATTTTCTCAACTAACCAACTCGTTATACGAGTATTTAATAACTTTATCTCCATAGAAAAACCTAAATCAATATCAATGAAGGAAGATTCATACATTTCCTCCGCTAGAACCACAATATCTTAACTTTCCTCCTTGATTTCAAGCTAAGACTCGCCGCAATACGATTTTATAACCGTAACTATATGCTGTCGGAACCTAAATCCGGAGATTAAACTTGATTTGGGCTAAAATTTGGTGTTTAGGAGTTAGGGAAAAGTTTCCAGAATTTTGGAGAGGCTTTAGGGTGTGTGGAATGAAAAATGAGGGCTAATCCCCCTTTTATAACTTTCCAGAATCTCTCTTAACCGACCTAAAAATTACTCAGCGCGTTCGCATGGGCTTTGGGCGCATTCGCGTAGGCTTATTTTACGAAAACGTATCCTTAAATCATCCTTTTGGAGGGCTTATCCCTATATTTGGCTTAAGGGTCCTTCTTAAGACTTGTTCAACTTCCCATGTACTACTCATATAACTTTTCATATGTCCTTTATAAAACCCCGACATGTGGGCCCCACCTTAACTTACGATTACGAGGGCTATTCATCAAGTAACGTATTAACTGATTTACACCATACGGTCTCCAAATGTCATATATATGTTATTCTTATACTCATATAATCTAATATTCATCCCTAATCCTTGTATAACTTTACTCTCCTTTGAGCTGTTACTAAACCATCTACAGTCTTGGTAACGCGAAATTTTTCGGGGTGTAACATCCTTCCCCCCCTTCGGAACATTCGTCCTCGAATGTTAAAGTAGAGTTTGTGCTGATGTTGATATCAATATCCTTACTTTACCTCAAAACTCTTTATATGCTAAAAGATATTCTTTCTCCAAGTTGAACCAAAATTGCCCCTCATAATCACAGGTTAAGCACGTATAATGTCATATATCTTTGGAGGTAACTCCAATGTCCACAATTGAACGACTAGCACCTAGCGAATCTCAATGTATAAAACTTACGAGGTGTAACATTCCTCCCCCTTAGGAATATTCATCCTCGAATGTTAAGCTCTTACGGGTTTCTATAAAAAAATTACCATAGTTTCCCCTGTAAGTGTATCACTACCATCTTGCATAGCCACCCAAAATAATGCCACACAGAGCCACATGCTAAAATCTACAACAGTATGGCCTCACACGACCAATCACAATAGCTATAAATAAATCACATACCTGGGGATGATGTTGTCTCCAACTGGGCCTCCTGGGACATCAGAAACAAGTGTGGGTACTTAGTCTTCATCTCTTCTTCCACCTCCCAAGTCATCTCCTCGATATTATTATTCCTCCAGAGTACTTTAACAGAAACCACATCCTTGGTTCGTAGCTGTCGGACTTGCCTATCTAATATAACCACAGGTATTTCCTCATACGATAACTGCTCAGTCACCTGGATATCATCTACTGGTACGACTCTTGAGGGATCTCCTATGCACTTACGGAGCATGGAAACATGAAACAATGGATGTACAGACTTCAGATCGGAAGGTAATTCTAGCTCATATGCTACTATACCCACTGTACGAATAATTCTATATGGCCCAGTGTATCGAGGGCTTAACTTACCCTTCCTTCCAAATCTTATCACTCCCTTCATAGGTGAAACTTTCAGGAAAATCCAGTCGCCTACCTCAAACTCTAACTTGCGCCGCCAATTATCTGCATAGGATTTCTGTCGACTCTGCGCCGCTAGTAACCTTTCTTGAATCACTTTCACTTTATCAACTGCTTGCTGTATTATATCTGGGCCTACTAGCTGATTTTCTCCAACATCAAACCATCCTATGAGTGACCTACATCTCCACCATATAAAGCCTCATAAGGAGCCATCTGGATACTGGAATGGTAACTATTATTATATGCAAACTCAATAAGAGGCAAATGATCATCCCAGCTACCTCGGAAGTCGATCACACAAGCTCTCAGCATGTCCTAAGTGTCTGTATAGTATGCTCCGCTTGCCCATCTGTCTACGGATGAAATGCGGTACTAAGACTCACCTGAGCCCCTAATCCATTCTGGAAAGATCTCCAGAAGTTAGCTTTAAATTGCGGTCCTCTATCTGAAATAATGGCTGTAAGAACACCATGAAGTCGTACAATCTCTCTAAGATAAAGCCTTGCATAGTCCTCAACTATACAAGTAGTTCTGATAGGTAAGAAGTGGGTTGACTTTGCCTATCAACTATGACCCATATTGAATCATACTTCCGCTGAGTATGGGGCAAACCTGTAATAAAATCTATATTAATTACCTCCCACTTCCATGTCGGAATCTCTATAGCCTGCAAAAAACCTCTAGGCTTCTAGTGCTCTATCTTAACTTGCTAACAGTTCGGACACTGAGCGATAAATTCTGCTATAGCCCTTTTCATACCATCTCACCATTAAACTTCCTTGAGATCATGGTACATTTTTGGTGTGCCCGGGTGAATAGAATAGCGAGAATAGTGGGCTTCCCCCATAACTTGCTGACGGAGGCTTGAAACCTTAGGAACGCACAACCTGCCTCGATACCTGAGTACTCCATCTCCTGTGATCACGAAAGGTGTCTTTTCTTTCCGGGGAGCTGTATCTCAATAATGAACTAAAACAGGATCTTCGTATTGGCGTTCCTTTATCTCAACTACCAAAGATGGCACCGCTGTGTCTTGAACCGTAACTCCTGCATCACCCGAATCTAACAGCCGAACTCCACGCTTAGCTAATCGGCAAACTTCGCGGACCATCTCCCTCTTCTCCGGCTGTACATATGACAGGCTACCCATGGACTTGCGACAAAGAGCATCGGCTACTACATTAGCCTTTCCAAGATGATATAGAATATCAACATCATAATCCTTTAACAACTCTAGCCATCGCCTTTGACGTAAGTTCAAGTCCTTCTGCTTAAAGATATATTGGAGGCTCTTATGATTAGCATAAATATCAACATCTCCACATTTTCAAGGCATGGATCACCGCAGCTAACTCAAGGTCATAGGTTGGATAGTTCTTCTCGTGTTTCTTCAGTTGTCTGAAGGCATAAGCAACAACCTTACCGTGTTGCATTAATACACGACCTAACCCAACACCTGAAGCATCACAATATATATAACATAGCCGTCTGTTCCCTCTGCAAGAGTCAGGACTAGTGCTGAGGTCAACTTGTCCTTCAATGTCTGAAAACTCCACTCACATGCATTCGTCCACTGGAACTTAACTGATTTCTGAGTCAGCTTGGTCAATGTTACGCCCTATTTTGAACGAGTCCAATATAGTTTGCAACTTCCCGGTTCTTCTAACTGGTTTAAAAAGGGTTAGAGTCGCCACCTTCTTTTAAGGAAAAATAGGAAACCTATATATATTTATGTGTCTACTCCATTTTTAGTCCACGAAACTTATGAGATTCTAGATAAGGGTTTTATTTACCCCGAGGGGAAGGTATTAAGCATCCCTCAGAGCCTGTCCGAAGACAGTCCTTAAACTTAGTTTAACTGAACACTAGAGGGGGATTATCTATCTGTTTATCACTATTATTACATATTTTCAAAATGTTATGACTTCATGAAAAGCTACACTAGGTGATAATATACTAAGTATATACAGTGCATAAAAAATGTATTTATATCAAGTATCAAGTATTCATAAAGAATACATATTAAAAAAGAATATATAAAAGAGTATACAGATAAAGTACCTCGTAAGTATAAAAGTGTATCTATTAATATAAAGAGTGTGCATATGTTAGTGTAAAGAATGTATAAAAAAATGAAAGAGTATGTAAAATAAATATATCAAGTATATAAAGAATGTATGTCTATGTATATAACGGAATGTAGGTATGTGAAACATATAAAGAATGTATTTCAAATATAAAAGTGTATTCAATAAAAAAATGTATAAAAATTTGTATAACTAGATATATCAATGCATAAAGAATGTAAGAAGAATTTAAGAATATTCATTATTGTAGAGATCTTATATAACAAAATAATTCCGAAAAAGTGAAGTTGATTTGACTTGTTTTTACCCTTTCGTAAAAGAGTGTTCGTTTAATGAATATCCTATCAAATGAGGAAGGAACAAAAAGAATTGTAAAAAAAATATTGGTAAAAAAATAAGTACAAGGAATTGTAGATTAAAAAAAATGAGTGAAAATGTGTAATGCCTTTAAAGAATAAAAGGTTTGTAAATGGACGACTAAATATTTACCTAGCGTCAGTTAACTTAACTAAAATATGTATTAGTGTACACAAAACAATATAAAATTTACATTGTATTAAAAGTGTGTAAAGAATATAAAATAAAGGATGGACTAGTATTTTTTGCCTAAATGCCAAAAGTGTCAATTTAATTAACGAATTATTTATACCAAGTCAATTTAATCTATTTATGAAAGTGTAGACGGCCTAAGTCTTGCCTAAAGTGAATAACGAACTTTAAATTAAACATATAGGCGACAAGTAATTAAATATCCCCGCCCAACATTAAAGTGAAGTTTTCACTACTCTGAGTTTATGTTTTGTACAATTTTAAATAACGCGCGAAAGTAAATACAAACAAGGATTCGATGAAGTCTTCAGGTTCCTTCCGAGTGTCGTCTTCGGGATGTGTCTCCGGGTACCTGTATAAACACTTAGTAAAAGTGTTATTAAGAGCATAAATAACTATCGAATGAATTAAAGAAATAATGAATAAACTTAAAATAAAAACTCGTCTTTTGTTCAGGGGAGGCCTTGGAAATCGACGAAATTTTTTTCATCGGCCAAAAGTGTAGTATTTGTAATAAATTGCAAGATGAAAGAAAAAGTATTAGTTAAAATAATTTAAAAAAGTCAAAAAGTAAGGTATGTGACATAAAGTCTTTAAAAAGTGCTTTGATAAAGATTCTTTGAAAAAGTAATGTGACTCAAGTCCTTGAAAAAGTAATTGACAAAAAGTTATTGAAAAGATGATTTGACATAAAGTTTTTGAAAAAGTGATTTGACAAAAGAATAATAAAACTTGATTTGACCCTAGGATTAGTGTATTGTATGTAATGTAACAAATGTGTAGGTGAATGATGTATGTAAAAAGAACATAAGAATACAAATGAAAATATAGGTAAATATAAATATTATGTATAGCCAATGTAGAGTAAATGTAAATAGCAAAATATATAGAAAAACAATTAGGCATGTAGTGTGATGGTATTGACAAAAGTGTAAAGAAAATACTTGACGATGTATACATGTATTGAAAATAAATAAAGTTATAGAGACAATATAGCAAAATATAAAGATAATGCATAAAAAATGTAGAGACAATAAGTGCATTCCTTTTAATGAAAAGTTTCTCCCTTCTTTTCTTAGTAGTTAAGTAATGTAAATATGTATCTAATGTATGTGTATAAAAATATATATAAAAGAATAGATAGATGTAAGATAATATAAAGGAAAAGTGTGGAGAGTGTAAGGAAAGTGTACGCAAAATGTAAAGAAAAATGTATAGAGAATACAAAAATATAGAAACAATATATGAAGAAATTTAAAGACACAATGTATATAAATAAATATAAAAATAATATAGATAAATAAATATAAAGGCAATGTATATAAAAAAATATATAAAGACAATGCAAGTAAATAAATGTAAAGACAATATATATGAATAAGTAAAGAAGCAATGTATGAATAAAATATAAAGACAATAAAAAAAAAATACAAAAAGAGGAAGAAGGTGCTAGCCTTGCTAGTCTTCTTATAGAAAGAAAATCTAGAGAGTGCAGAGAGAAGAAAAATGTGTGTGAGGTAGTGTGCAAGTGATGAGAAAAATGAGAAGGAAAGTCCTCCTTTATATAGGCAATGGTAAACTACTTTTTATCCAAACCCATGTGCCAAAATCATGGGCTCCACAAAATCATGTGCTAAATTTATCTGTGTTTAAAATTAGTTCATCCGACTTCCATGTAATAATAGACTGTAACTAAAATAATAAAGTATAAAAATATATTTAAGGTAATTTCTTGAATAAAGTAAAAAATGTGATTTGAATTAAGGAGACCTGCTAATTAATTGAAGTAAAACTGTATCAGCATGTTGTTTATGTACAAACGACTGTAACAAAATAATTATTTAAAATGAAAATAAATTGATAAAAATTCCTATTATTTAAAAATAAGGATAATCATCAATAAATTATATTAAAGTTAAAAAATGTATAAAAACAATATTTTGTGCTATTTAATGACTAGGAAGCCTAAAGAAGTTAATTTTTAAATACAGAGAGCAAAAATTAGGTGTCAACAGTCAATAGGGCTGAAAGAGAAGAAAATCCTTCCACGAACCTTCTATAATATCTTGCTAGACCCAAGAAACTATGTATCTCCATTGGTGTCGTAGGCCTTGGCCAATTCTTCACAGCTTCAATCTTTTGAGTATCCACTATGATGCCTTCATCTGAAATAATGTGACCAAGAAAAGCCACAGAGTTCAACCAGAACTCACATTTGGAAAACTTCGCATATAACTCTCTATCTCAGAGAACTCTAGGCACTGCGCATAAATGATCCGCATGCTCAGCCTATGACGGTGAATAAACCAGAATATCATCTATAAATACAATCACGAACAAATTTAGAAAGGGTTTGAAAACACGGCTTATCAAGTCCATGAATACGGCTGGGGCATTAGTTAACCCGAATAACATGACAGGGAACTCATAGTGCCCATACCGGCGAAATGCCTGGAAGCTCATCTAGAAACACCTATAGGAATTCATTAACCACGGGAACAGGCTGAAGGGTCGGTGACTCTACTTGTACATTCTGCACCCGAACCAGATGATAGATATACCCTTTCCTAATCATCTTGCTTGATTTAAGGTAGGAAATAAACCTACCCCTCGGCGAAGCAGCATTACCTTTCCACTCTAAGACTGGTTCACCTGGAAACTGGAACCGGACAACCTTTGTTCTATAATCAACATTAGCATAGCAGGAGGCTAACCAATCCATACCCATGACGATATCAAAATCGATCATATCTAATTCAATCAAATCTGCTACAGTATGACGATTACACACTATAACTACACAACCTCGATACACTCGCCTAGCTATGACTGGGTCACTAACTGGCGTAGATACCTCAAAAGACTTAATTGACTCGGGCTCTACCCCAAATTTACCAGCAATAAACGGGGTAATATATGACAAAGTAGATCCGGAGTCAATTAGTGTATACACATCATAGGAAGAAACTGATAATATACCTGTGACAACATTAGCAGATAACTCACGATCCTGTCTACTGGCTAGTGCATAGATGCGGTGCTGCAGCCCACTCGAGCTAGACGCTTCGCTCCTCCCTCTACCTCGTCCTCCTGGGGTTTATAAACCTTGGCCTGAAGGGCGTCCAGAGAAACAAGAATCATTTATAGACCTCGTAGGCTGAACAATGCCTGCGCCACCCCTCATCGGGCACTCCCTCATCTTATGGCTTGGCTGACCACAAGCATAACAAGCGTCTGATCCCAATCGACTCTGCCCGGTATGTTGCCTACTACACTGGGCACACCGAGGCAAGGGTGGTATCACTTGGCCTGACTCTGGTCTGTACTGAGAACCTAATGCTCGAGAACTCTGGCCAGCTCCAAAATAAGAAGACTGGTCAAATCTCGGACCTGAAAACTGCGGAGGTGTACTCCCTGCCTAATGGTATAGATACTGAGGATACTGCTATCTCTTTCCTCCTCTGAACTCGCTCCCAACATCTAAAGATCTAACCCTCTTACCGCGGCTCCGGTCACGCTCACACTCCGTCCTTCGCTGACGCTTACGATCCTCCATATTCTGTGCATAAGCATGTATACGGGAAATATCCATGCCCAGGCTGTAACGCAGCCATCGTACAATCGTCAATCAAATATGGCCATAAACTAGCCACAAAACGATAAACTCGATCCTCCATATCAGTCACCATAGTCGGGGCATATCTAGCCAAGGAATCAAAATGTACACAATATTCCTGAACACTCATATTGCCCTGCTCGATACGCATGAACCTATCTGCTCGGGCCCGTCGGACTTTTGGTGGTAAATAATAGCGAATGAAAGCATCTGAAAACTCTCGCCAAACAGCTGGAGGGGCATTCTCTCCTCTAGACAACTCCCATGTCCGATACCACTGAACCGCAATATCACAGAGCCGGTAAGAAGCCAACTCCACAAACTCGACCTCATCAGCGTGCATAACCGTCAAGGTCCTCTGCATACTATCAATAAAGTCCCGAGGGTCCATATTTTGCTTTAACACCAAGAACTCTGGAGGGTCTAACCCAAGGAAAGTCTTGACCCTCGCACTACCAGCTCGGTCTTCTTGGTAAACGCTGGCTTCCTGCCGCTAGGCTTGAGAGGCTACCAATCTGGTCAATAGCTGTACAGCATCCCGTACATCCTGGCCCGGTGCGTTTGGCTGAGGAACTGAGGGTACTGGGGCAGGTGTTGGGGATGAGGTATGTGAAGCCTGAGATGGGCTCCTACTCTGAGACTCGCCCCGAGCTCTAGTAACTCGCTGAGTGCAGCTAGTGGCCTCACTAGCCACACCCTTGCCCTTCTGGGCAGTTGTAGCCTTCTTACGAGGCATTAGTGGAATCAAAACAACTTATTAGAAAGGAAATCCTTACCTTACAGCTCTATCGCACGATCTAGGATAAAAAGAATGACAACATCCTAAATGTCCTGTAGCCTCCTGTTTATAAGTGTGGTGCATGACACACCCATAAACAAGACTCTACTAGACACGGTCTGTAGACAACCCTAGGACGGAACTGCTCTGATACCACTTCTGTCACAACATAATCAATGAGTCATGACGAGTACCTGATCTCTAGTGACCAAATACCCCTATACTCATATTTGAATAACATTAAATAACAGGGGCCCTTAAGTAGCTCAAACCGAACTTATACTGACTCATGATAGGATTTGTCATAAACTCTGCTTAATCTGTTCATATATATAAGATGGAAAGAACTATGCAAGACGATTAGGCCGCTACATATACTGTACCACAAAATGAGAGCCGTCAAGGCTACATAATATCCCAACTATGTACAATTGTCTACAAACCTCTAATGGAGAACAAGCTGTAGAATGGACGGGACAGGGCTCCCATTATACCCATATGTGCATATACGTCCCAAAACAACATACCAAAATAGACCTCATCTCCCGATCAAGTGGAGCGCACCGACAACAGCTGAGGGGAAGTCCTACTAAGTCGGATCCTCCCCCTGTCTACCTAAACCTGTGGGCATGAATGCAGCCCCCCGGGCAATAGGGGAGTGAGTACGGATGATGAACTGAGTATCTAAGGCATAGAAGTAACATAAACATAAGAATCATGAACTGAATCTGATCTCAGAAATCGACTGACTGTCCAAATGCATATGTATGACTAAGTATCTGAAAACATTTGCATTAATCTGTATACTGACAATGTCTCTGTGGGCACATAACATACATGCTCTCAATGATAATCATGCTCATGCATACATATAGGTCATAGTGCTGAGGAACGTTCAGCCCGATCCATATACCATATAATAGTGCCGAGGAACGTACGGCCCGATCCATATATCATCATCAAGGTGCACCAACTGGTAAGGTGGCAATGCGTATATATCGCCTATTCTTTTCCCCATACCCCATATACATATAATATACACGTATATAACGTCTTCTGGTCACTGGTGAATATGCATATGAACATGAATGCAATTCATAAATGAAATGCATACATAGAACTCTCGGAATAATACGATGTCACACTAACTCTGGTGGACAACTACTGAGCTAGCATTACTAATATATGAAATCTCAAGACCCATGAACAAAAGGAACATAATAATAGGGGTACAGGATCATCACGACTGAAGTACTCCTAGTGCTTCTAAGAGTAGAGTAATATGGAAGCTCGTTTGCTCGTTTTTTAGTTCATATCATAGGATCGTGCCAAAATGAAAGAAAGGACAGCCTTAACATACCTTCTTGGTCTTCTTAACTACTTACGTTTATCCTCCCGAGCTCGCAAATCTACATTTGAGAGAATTCATACCATTGTTAGACTTATCGTCGTATACTTATATCAAACATTCAAATTAAACTACTTCATATCCTATCAAAAATCGGGCAGCATCTCCCCTATTTATATGCCTAGCCCGAAATCATAATCCAACAACCAACAACAACAACAATACCAACATCAACAACAACATCATCAATACCAATATGCTCCATAAAATATCCCGCACAATGTTTTTCCAATTTTCTCAACTAACCAACTTGTTATATGAGTATTTAATAACTTTATCTCCATAAACAAACCTAAATCAATATCAATAAAGGACGATTCATACCTTTCCTCCGCTAGAACCACAATATCTTAACTTTCCACCTTGAGTTCAAGCCAATACTCTCCACAATACGATTTTATAACCGTAACTATATGCTGTCGGAACCTAAATCCGGATATTAAACTTGATTTTGGCTAAAAGTTGGGGGAAAGTTTCCAGAATTTTGGAAAGGATTTGGGGTGTGTGGAATGAAAAATGAGGGGTAAGCCCCGTTTTATAACTTTCCAGAATCTACCTTAACGGACCTAAAAATTACTCAGCGCGTTCGCATGGGCTTTGGGCTCGTTCGCGTAGGCTTATTTTATTGCTTGTGCATTTGTTCAGTAAAAAGGTCATAACCCTTGATCCCGATATTGTATGAGGGCCCACAACCTATGGTTGGAAATCTATTTCAATTATCTACAACTTTTTTGTTTCAAAATTCAAAACTTATAATGGCATTTTGTCCTCCTTAAGTCAGATTATCCAAAAACGTATCCTTAAATGATCCTCAGATCATCCGAAAACGTATTCTTAAATCATCCTTTTGGAGGGTTTATGCCCATATTTGGCTTAAGGGTCCTTCTTAAAACTTGCTCAACTTCTCATGTACTACTCATATAAATTTTCATATGTCCTTTATAAAACCCTGGCATGGGGGCCCCAACTTAACTTACGGTTACGAGCGCTATTCATCAAGTAACGTATTAACTGATTTACACCATACGGTCTCTAAATGCCATATATATGTTATTCTTATACTCATATAATATAATCTTCATCCCTAATCCTTGTATAACTTTACTCTCCCTTGAGCTCATACTAATCCATCTACAGTCTTGGTAACGCGAAATTTTTCGGGGTGTAACAATGTTAAAAGTAGGGACATTTTTGTCATTTCATCAGAAAACCTCAATTTCTTTTTCTGCCTCTTCTTTCCCCTTTCTCTCTTGATTTCCAATTCCAACAAACCCAATCTTCTTCTTTACTCATATCACTAATTTCTTTCTCTCTCAGTAAAACCCACAGGCCACAGCCGAATTCCATCCTCATTCTTATCTTCTTATTTTTCTCCCGTTTCCTTCTTTTTTTCCATATCTTCAAAATCTTCTTTTTCTTGTAGGTGCAGAAGAAATGGATCGGTGAAGCCCAAGCAAAACTTGATCCTCTTTCTCAAATCATTTTTGGGGTATAAATATATTTTTGGTGCACATCAAACACTTCAATTTTTAGATAATAAAGATTAAATGACAAATTAAAATTTAGTTTAACTTCACATAACCTTATTCTACACGTTCAAATCTACTAATTGGAATTGAAGAGCTCTCAATCCTAGAAAGAGAAAAAAAATAGAAAGGAGAGAACAGAAGGGGAAGGGGGGGGGGGGGGGGGGGAGATGATAGCTGGTTTTAATTTTTGAGCAAAAAGACAGAAGTGTCCATTTTATTAGTGTGTTTGTAATGTATAAATAAGGGCATTTAAGGAAAAAGAAAGTGGGGAGGCTGTCAAAATGGGCTTGGCCAGCCCAACCCAACTTTTTTTTAAGTAGGGTTGGGCTAAGATTCTTTGGCCCATTTAGAAGTGAGGCTTCATAACCCAGCTTCTCTTGGCCCGCTAGCCTCAAGGGTTGGGCTGAGGCCAGCCCTTGAGGCCAAAAAAGAATAATTAATTAATTAATTTTTAACAAAATAAGTAATTAAATGAAAAGGAAAATATGAAAAGGAAAAAGGTAATAAGAAAAGGGAATGCACTTACTACTTAGTAAATTAAAAACTGGAGTTATACTTTTTAGCCATAGAAATTATATTGTGTTTAATTTCTTTGGGACGTGATTTGAATTAGTGAACAAAAATAGTAATTTATATTTGTTCTCTTGAATTTGTTTTGTTTCTGTAATATGAGTTCGCATAAGAATGGGTTGTAGAAGATTCTATTTCACATTGCAAAAACTTTTATGTTCAAATTGTACCACGAATCACTTAAAAATGCTATTTCGGAAAATGAAAAACTTAAGGGTTGGGTTGGGCTCTTCAATAAAAAGGGCTGCGTTGGGTTGGGCTGGGTCAGCCCATTTTGACACCTCTAACTTCGCGCGCGCGCACATATATATATAGTATTATTATTTGATTTTACCATGTGTATTCTTTCTTTTATTTGGTTGTCATTATTTATTGATTGAAAATTGTTGGGAACCCACCCATACACTTTAAATTTTAGATCTGCCTTTATATGGGAGTCTAAGTTGATTTTCGGTTTTACCTTGTGTTCTCACATGACTATTCCTGAAGTCATAGATAATATGAATATCTATATTATCCGCCAGTTAACTTATTTTTTGTCCGTACTAAATATGAGTGGATTAATATTTTATCCATTTTTATTAAATCCATTTTCGACCAGCCCATATAATGCGGTATGTCCTGCCCGTTTGCCACTCCTAACCATAATATTCCTTGGTCAATAATCACTTCACGGGTCAGAAGAAGTAAAGGACGACGTCTTTCCTAGACATGTGAACTCTAATGCTTGAATGTTCATCAACGTCTAAATACATTAAAAACATAAAAGTTTTTTCTCTTTATTCTATTTTGCAGTTAATCACCGACAGGCAGGAAAAAAAAGTGTTACTGCGGAAACGACAAAACAACATAGTAATTAACATGGTTCGGATCGATGTGATCCTAGTCCACGGAGAACAGCCAGCACGTTTTTTAATATCAAGGGAGAAAGTAAGTTACAAGATTGAATACTCTTAGGTTCTATGTTCTGTCCTACTTAATAAATCCTAGCTAGCATGTATTTATACTACTAGGTCTAATCCATTCCTAGAAAGGATCTAAATACCAATAACACTCGAAAACCAACAAAGAAAAAAGTTTCCTTTTATTTCTTTCTGCTTTTGAGTAGGAATTGGCTTGAATATCTTCTCAACTTCACAATCTCCATCTTGAGCTGAATTTCGAGCTTCCATATGAATGTCATTCAGTCCAATGTCTCTAAGCCTACGTGATCTAACTCCATGTAGGAAACAAGAGACACTAACCGAAACCTTGTACATACTAGTAGCTCTACCTTGCCCTGCCATGCTCCATCCCGACGCATCAGTTGATGTGAACTCTGCCAAGTTCATACAATGACTGAACTTGACAAGAGGAACCACCTTGGTAAACTTATCCGTTGTGTTGTCCTTTGTGTCAACCTTCAAGACCTTAATTGTGCCTTGTTCAACAACATCACGAATAAAATGGAATCTAATATCAATGTGTTTGGTGCGATCATGAAATCTCTGATTTTTTTATCAAGTGAATAGAACTCTGGCTATCACATTTTAGAGTTAGTTCATGTTGAACCCTACTCAATTCTGACACCAAACCTTTCAACCATATAGCCTCTTTTACTGCTTCTGCTGCTGCCATATATTCAGCTTCTATTGTGGACAAAGCAACTATAGACTCGAGAGTTGCCTTCCAACTTATGGCACTACCTGCAAGAGTAAAGATATAGCCCGTTGTTGATCTTTTTTTATCAAGATCACCTGCAAAATCAGAATCCACATAACCAAGAATCGAGAAGCCTTCGTTTCTCATCCTACAAAAAGTTAAACTAACATTCGAAGAACCTTAAGATATCTCAATATCCACTTAATTGCTTCCCAATATGTCTTACCTGGATTAGACATTAATCGACTTACCACACCTACTGCTTGAGAAATATCAGGCCGAGTACAAACCATGGCATACAGAATGCTACCAACTACACTAGAATAAGGAACTTTTGACATGTACTCCATCTCTTCCTTTGATTGTGGCGCTATCAAAGAAGAAAGTCTGAAATGTTGTGCTAACGGTAAAGTAGCGGGTTTATATTTATTCATGTCAAATGTTTGAACTACCTTCTCAATATAATTTTTCTGTGAGAGATGTACTTCACCGTTCTTCCTGTGAATCTCCATTCCAAGGATTTTCTTAGCTTCACCTGAATCTTTCATGTCAAAATCCTTACTTAGTAGTTTCTTCAAATCATTTATCTCTGTCATACTATGAGCAACAATAAGCATATCATCAACATATAATAGTAAATAAATATTTGAGTACCAGATACCATCATGTGATACATGGAACTATCAAATGCACTTCTCGAGAAACCTTTAGTAATCATGAAAGCGTCAAATCTCTTGTACCACTGTTGTGGTGATTGTTTTTCTTCAATTGACAAACCTGGTCTTCTTTTCCTTCAATAAGGAAACCCTCGGGTTGATTCATGAAGATCACCTCTTCAAGTTCACCATGTAAGAATGCAGTCTTGACATCAAGCTGATGAAGCTTCAAGTCATAATGGGCCAAAGCAAGTAGCAAGAGAATTGAGCTATGCTTCACGTCTGGTGAGAAAATCTTATTGTAGTCGATTCTCTCCTTCTGATAAAAGACCTTAGTAACCAATCTCGCTTTGTATCTAGCATCTTCTACACCCAGAATGCCATTTTTTTTTCTAAAGAGCCATTTGCAACCAACAGTTCTCTTCCCCTTTGGTAGACTCACCAAATCCCTTGTCTGGTTCTTGTGCAGAGACTCCATCTCTTCGGTCATGGCTAAACGCCATTGATCAGCTTCACCATACATAGTAGCTTCTGTATAGCTTGAGGGTTCCATATCCCTTATTTCCTCCTCGGCAGTAGCTAATACATAGGCCACATGATTAGCTTGCGAAGGCTGAGGATAATATTTTGGATTAGGCTTCGGAGTTCGTTTGTCCCTTCCCATAGCTTCACCTTCAGGTACTATTGTGTGAGTTTTTTCATTATCTGACTCCACCTGAGTCATTTTATCCTCCTGCTTGATGAGTTTCACATTTTTCTCCACCATTTATGTTGTAAGAACTTTCTGTCCTGCAAACTCAATAGAATTCTTTCCTAGATCGAGCATAAAGGCCTCATCAAAAGTAACATGTTTGCTGATTACAAACTTAAGAGGATCTAAACTCCATATTCTATATCCTTTTACCCCTTTGGCCTATCCCATAAATAAAACTTTTCGAGCTCTAGGTTCTAGTTTTCCATCACTTACATGATAATATGCGGGACATCCCAAGATTCTTAAGTATGAGTAATCAGACGGTTTACCTGACCATATCTCATTTGGAGTTTTGAAGTCAATCGCTGACGTTGTAGAACGATTAACAACATAACAAGCAGTATTTACTACTTCCGCCCATAAATCCTTAGGCACCTTGGCATTAGAGAGCATACATCGTGCTTGCTCAAGAAGAGTGCGGTTCATCCTTTCAGCTACTTCATTCTGTTGTGGTGTATGCCTAACAGTTCTATGTCTCAATACACCATGAATCTTGCAGAAATTGTCAAACTCTTCATTGCAAAACTCCAAGTCGTTACCTGTTCGAAGACTCCTAATCTTTCTGTCACACTGATTTTCAATTAATGTCTTCCAGTTTTTGGAAATTCTCAAAGACATCACTTTTAGCCTTTAAGAAGTATACCCAAACCTTGCATAAAAAATCATCAATGAAAGTAAGAAGATACCGCTTTCCACCCTTGGATGGAACCTCAGATGGACCCCACAAATGTAAATGAATGTAGTCAAGTACCCTTTTGATTTTTTGCTTGCCCGTGCCAAAGCTGACCCGTTTCTGCTTTCCAAGGACACAATGCTCACAAAATTCAAGTGTACTAATCTTCTCACCTTTCAAAAGGTTTCGGTTGCTCAAAATTGCCAACCCCTCTCGCTTATGTGACCTAATCTCATATGCCACATCTTAGCTTTGTCATCATCTGATAACTGTGAGGTTACAGCATTCGCAGCACCTAGAATGGTGCTTCCCATAAGTACATAAAGACTACCCTCCAGTTTGGCCTTTAACATGACCAGAGAACCCTTGGTCACCTTGCAGATTCCACCTTCACCCGCATGTTTGTATCCGAGCTTATCAAGAGTACCAAGAGAGATCAGATTCTTTTTCATATCAGGAACATGTCGAACATTAAACAATCTTCTTATGATGCCGTCATGACACTGTATACGGGCTGAACCAATGCCTGCTATTTCACATACTGCATCGTTACTCATAAGTACTGTCCCACGCGTCGGCTCGTCAGTAAACCAATCTTTTCTAAAGCACATGTGAAAGGTACAAGCTGAATCTAAAATCCACTTGTGTGTCTGAATTTCATCTGTTGAAGCAGTTAGCACATAATCTTCTCTAAATGTCTGAGCTACCTGAATCGTTAATGCACCGGCTGTTGTTTTATCAATCTTCTTATTCGGGCAATCCCTCTCAAAGTGACCCTTTTGATGACAACCCCAATATTCAGCATCCTTCCTACTCGCCCTTTTCCTAGACTTTGACCTAGCTACTGATTTGCCTCTCCCTCTTTGGCTTAAGCGACCTCTAACCGCCAAATCCTCACTATGGTCATCTTTCTCACCATTGTTGATATGGTTTCTTAAGTCATCCGAATTCAATGCATGTCTTACCATCTGTAACGTGAGCACCTCCTTACTGTACATATTTAAATTAACTACGTGTTTGTACGTCGGTGATAATGAAAACAGTAGAGTGCACGCTAGTCCTTCATCTCCCACTTTAATATCAGCAGGAGTGAGATCCATAGCCAATTTATTAAAAGCATCAAGATGATCCTGTAAAGTTGTACCTGTCTCCATCTTGAAGGTGTGTAAACACTGCCTTAACAACATTCTAGTTGTTACTGATTTCTTCTGGTCGAGATCTTCAAGTTTCTTCCACAAACTCACAGCTGTTTTCTTGGTACTCACTTCACATAACACGCTGTCTGATAAGAATAATTGAATTGCGCTAAACACATCTATCTCTATCTTTTGCTTCTCGGTATCTTTCGTATTTTCGGGATACGAGTCGTCCAAAGCATAGATTGATCCTTCTCTCCGTAACAACACCATGATCTTGATCTTCCAGAAGTTGAAGTTATTACTTCGCCCATCAAATTCGCTACCTCAAACTTCACAGATGTCGTAGTTTTCTCGTCTCCTAGATCTCATGACCTGTAGGCTCTGATACCAATTGTTAGCGCGAAAACGATAAAAAACACAGTAATTAATTTGGTTCGGATCGATGTGATCCTAGTCAACGAAACGACCGAAAGGATCTAAATCCCAATAACACTCGAAAACCAACAAAGAAAAATATTTCCTTTTATTTCTTTCCGCTTTTAAATTGGAATTGGCTTGAATATCTTCTCAATTTCACAAAAAGAAAGCAAAGAAGGGAGAGAAAATAAAGATCATTTTTCAATTAAATGTGGCCAGGGTAAAGAAAATCCAACCATGCATTAAAAACTTATATATTTTATTATATTTTTGTAAATCTGCAGATTTAATGCATTATATTAGCTTCGGTGGCGACAACAACAAATACCAAATTGACATGCTCCAGATTGAAACCCCATGTGATGAGTGCATTGAAAATTGCAATCCTCCGATGTAAATCGGGAATAGCATTTCTTAAAGCAATATCCCTTATCTGGATCATCACCTATCACACAAAAAATATTGATTAAAATAAAAATAAAAATTAACATGCAAAAGTAAAAATATAAGTATGTCAAGGGATTTTACGTGATTTACCAAGAGGATTTGATGCAGTTGAAAATGGAACAACTAAGAGAAGGAAAACAATCAAAAACTTGGGGAACTCCATTTGAGGCTTATTGTTCCTTTGATATATGCTTAAAAGTATAAAACTTAATTAGTACCAAAATAGAGAAACAAACATAGCTATTTACCTTGTACAAAAGGAAGGGCATTTAAGAATTTTGAGATTGAAGCAATGTTGAGAAAAAGGTTAGTAAGTAGAAATACATATCTTTTCTGTACCAAAGGAAGGACATTTAAGAATTTTGAGATTAAAGTAATCTTGAGAAAAAGGTTAGTAATATTTTTGGTAATGTATCTTTTTCATTTACAAGAGGAAAGGTATTAAATAAGCATTTTGAAGTTAATAAGATCTTGAGAAAAAAATTAGCAATTTATTAGGGGGAAAGCCGCTAAAATCAGTTTTTGAAAAAATAAATATTAAAAAATATTTTTTTTACTTCTATTCATTAAAATAAAAAATAATCAGGTCAATTTTGAGAAAAGTACTACATAATGGGATTAAACTTTTTTTTTGTTTTTGTCAGTTATTCATTAAAACAAAATAATGAGAAAAATTTGAAGACGACAACATATTTCTTAACAAGTGTGAGCCCTTGGTACAACCAAGGGCAATTCCGTAAATTAAATTGGGATATTCTCATTTTTTCATTCATTTAAGGTACGGTCAAATCACTCTGTAATAGCAGCGTTTCTCCGAAAGTTTTATAGCTGTTATAGTGAGGTGTTGTTATGTATGTATACTGACATTTAATGTTTAGATCTCATTTAGCTATTATAAACAAAAGTACGCAAACAATTATTTTTCTGTACTTTTTATGTTATTAACGAAAACAATATACTTGTTAATTTTAAAATTCCTATTGATTTTCATATCTCCTTAATTAAAAATTAAAAAGACTAATAAATCCATAATTGGTTGTACCATACCGATAAAGAATTAAAATCTAAGGAATACATGCATTTAAAATTAATTGAAAATTTAAATATTTCAAGTTTGAATAAGAATTCTACAATCATAGGTTGTTTTGTAAATTTCAGTCTCTTACTGATAATATAACACTTGAAATGGCGAAGAATTTTGTCCAAACTTTTAGCAAAAGGGAATTCAATAGCTTTTCCTTGAAGGCTGTCTAAGAGCTTAACAATTGAATCTTTTATCTCACCCCAAGTAGCAGTAGATTGAGTCTCTTCATCAACACTTTTGTTGTCGTCCTTCTGCATCCGATGTCTCTTGTTCTTCCACTCCAATCACTTGTGCAATTTCTCTTCATCAGTGTAAGTTTCAGGGATTGAAAGTGTTGCATCAAACTCCATATAAATAGTAGGATCCATTGCTAGATTGATGTTATGAGATGGGATTTGGGCTATAAGTGATGACACACTAACAACATCCTCAAAGAGTCATAAATTTTCACTTTTAACATTGGGGTTGTCATCTGTAAGTAGAATTTCGGTATTTCTCTAACAAGGGAGAATGAGAGAGGTCTTAGCATCATTTCATGCTTCTACAAGAGTGTTAATTGCTTGTCGTAAGTTGAACTTGTTGTCATTAGATATCCTTTTAGATATTTGTACTTGAAATTTACTATATGCATGACATGAACGATGATTATCATAAATATTCTAATAGTTTATTTTGATATATAATATATTTTACAAAATATTATTACACAATATTTAAGTATGGGTGTTAATGAGAGGTAACTTTACAAAAAATGTATTGCTATAATGAATGTCACTGCTCTTACAGGTAAAATACTGTTATGGAAAAGTAAAATATAACATGAAAAATCGATTCCTAAAAAAATCAGGCTATAATAGTGAAATGCTGTTATAACGAATGACAATTATAAAAAGGTTTAAACTATAACATAAAATAATATTGGAGAATTGATCTATCATTTTTTCATTCATTTAAGGTATATAGGGATTCTCAAATCGGCTAGATGTTTTGTTACTTTTATAAGCAAACTAGTTAACTTATATGTGCTCCGTGCGGCTAAACATTTATCATTTTGTAAACTTAATATATATATATAGTGTGTGGGGGGGGGGGGGGGGGAGGGGGGGGAGGGGGGGGGGCGGGCGTCGAAGAGATAATTATAATACCAAGAAACATAAGCCTACTAGCCTTCCTCAACTATTTAAATGTTTACATTAAAAATATAGTAATTATTTGTCACGACATCAAAACTAATGGTCGTGCAGCCATCTAAAGAGCATTTACCCAATAGACATACCAAATTTAACAACTAAAGAAAGAAAACATAAATTCAAATCATTTGTAACATAGACAAGATATATCATCATCAAGCGAAAAGCTAGAAAATAACAGTCTGAATATACTCAAAACCCAGTAGTAATGTCAAGTAGCATCTAGGAGTACCTGAGTATAACTAAGGGGTATCCCCGACAACAGAGAAATCAAAGAAAAGTAAACTGATAGTCACCACCACGAACAAGAAGCAGTTGGCTCACCTTAGCAAAACACAACTACTACCTCGAACTAGATCAAAATGGCTCAGATCTATTGCAGTACTAATACAAGGATCCGTGCAAAATAGAAACAATAATAAGGGTAAGTCTAAACCCAGCAAGATCATTGACTTGCCCGTCATTATACCTGCTGAGAAAGTTTCTAGAAATATCATAACATGATATCTCAGTTAAACTCATCTCATACTCAATGACAGTCATGTATGTCTTCCCGGTGCAAGTGCTCGAACTGACCCCTCAACTTGTTCCTCCTGTTGGTTGGAATAAACTTCTTAAGGAAGAGATGTTTGAACTGTGCCCAGGTAAGAGGAAGAGGCTCTGTTGGCCTGGTTTGTACATAACTCCTCCATCATTGGCTAGTCTAACCCTTTAGTTGAAAGTAGTGAAATCAACTCCATTGGTACAAGCTCCCATCAACCACAAATGCACGTCTCTTTACCATTTGTGAGAGAATGAAACAAGAGACATTTAGAATTACAGTTGAAACAATGTCTCACAATAAATATACCACAAAGGGAAATTTCCTAATATCCCTTATAATCTCTCGAAGATAAGTTCAGACATCTCCCTATCGATCCATACGACTATGCTAGACATTGCTCATGACTCATAAGACATGTGAACCTAGGACTCTGATACAACTTTTTCACCATCTAATTTGATTAAGTTGTGATGGAAAATAACCCTAACCTACTAGGCGAACCCGATAACATACAATCTTCGCTTGAGTTATGAAAACACAAATATAAGTTTAAAAGCAAATAAATGAAATAGTGAAATATAGTTTGAAACCCAAATAGTGCGAAAAAACTAAAATAACCCAGAGTCTGGTGTTACAAGTCATGAGCTGCTAATACAGGGTTTAGATAGTAGTCTCAAAATAAATATTGTACGGAATGAAGAACATCAATGAAAAGATAGAAGAGAATGCTTGGTGCTGCGAACTAGTCCAAAAAGCTCACCCTGAATTCTCCAAACAACTCTGAAGCCCACTCTTGAGCTCCACTAGTGCAAGGATTAGTGTCTGCATAAAAAGTATAACAGGTGCAGTATGAGTTCAAGACTTTTATCAGCTGTCCCCTAAAACTAAGGACGAGGCTTTGTTAGAAAATACTGGCTAATATCTGCGCAGTTATAATATAATCTGAACAAAAGTAATAGCACGGAACAACATAGTAATGAAGGTACATATACAACACAGGAATATATGGATAGTTACACAAGTTAGATGCATGATAAAGTCTCAAAATTTACCCAACGCAACGCTCTCAGCGCAAATAATAGATCTCACAAGCACTCCTAGGGCTAAACAATATTGTGTGCACACTGTCTGAGTGACTTGGGTGATACTATGACTCATGAGGGATAGATCTTTATCCGCACCCCATAACCTGAGTACCAAACTCTATAACTAATGACACCCAAGTGATGATCTTAATTACCTGACGCATTAGCTCAAACCACATGTCAACAACGACAACAACATACCCAGTGAAATCCCACAATGTGGGGTCTGGGGAGGGTAAAGTGTACACAGACCTTACCCCCACCTTAGAACGTAGGGAGGCTGTTTCTGAAAGACCCTCGGCTCAAGATAAGAATAACATATGTGAATAGATAAACATATGCATAGTGTATGACTGCATAGTTAGACATTTAATTAAACATGCACATAACTCAAAATGTTAAACTAAAATGGTCGTGTTTCTAATAACTGTTACATCCCGTGTTTTCGTACATCGAGTTGCGTCGTAAGTTATGTCGACGAAAGCCGAAGAGCAATGTTATTCCTAAGGTTGTAAGTGCTTAAGTACATTGTTAGTAAGCATTGGAAGGATTAGAGGTTAACAAATTGAAGCGAGTAAGTTTCCACGAAATTTTCAACTTATGGAGTGACTTACGAGCCGTACATTGGAGGTACGGGCCTATGTTATAACCCACACTTTTGCAGTAATTAACAGAAAATGTGACCCAAATGCAAACCAAAAACCTCAAACCATGAAAGAAGAGCCCAACATATCAAAAAGACAAGGAACCAAGCCCAAATTGTATTATTATAATGCAAAAGCTATAATTCAGAACAAACATGCCAAACTTGAACATTATTTCTAATCTTTTACGCACACAGGATTCCCTCAACAAACTAAAATGACACGGAGTAAACTATCATGGATAATTTTTTAAGAAATCTCTTGTCATGAAGAGGATGAAACTATTAATGGGTTGATAGGTCTAATGCACACTAACACATATCCAACATGGTGTTAGATAGATAAAGGACATACACACAACTGGCAAACCATGTCAAAATAGGCAAACTTCATGGTCAGGCCCCTGCATGCAAATCTAAACTTTATTACAGCTTTCCAAACACAGAACTATCGTACTAGTATCATGTGATAATACCATCAAAGTTAAAAGAAACGTTCGTAGGCTTAAAACAGACTCAAACAAAAAAGTAATGTTGCACAGGAGTACTCTTTTAGTAAATAAAGATATTTGGTCAAGTGCAGAAAAGATACACTATATTCAACTTAGATGATTGATCTTATCATAGCATATTTTGTCACAACGTGTGCATATATATACTAAACTTCAGGTCTAGAGTCTCAAAATCCAAGTTGGAACATGCTTATTAGACCATCACATAACTAATTAAGTATTTTTTATCTAAATAATGCATAAAAGCACCTAACATGACATCAAACTAAGTCTAGATTGGCTGGGTCTCTTTTTTAAACGAAACTATTGAGCTTACATGATCTTGCCACAGTTAAACACGCCATATATAACTATCAGCCACTATAAGTTTAAATCAAATTTTAAATTAGACAAGGATTTCCTTTTAATCATGTTGTATTACATCAGGTTTAACTAAACCAAAATAGACCTCATGCTAGTCAATGATGACTCATAGTCCATTTAGCTAATACGAAGCCAACTAATCATGGACATATGAACATATCAACCGGCTGATGTACTAATATACTAAACATAAACATGTAAGTAGACTATACAAGCTTATTTAGAGCATAAAACTAAGCTTAAGCAAGAAGGATAGTATCTAAACATGGCTTTAAAACTGAGTTAACACCAAAACAAGATTTAGTCCAACATGATAAAGACTCAACTATCAACTAAAATCAGAGTAAATCAAAGCTAACTAGAGGAACCGAGACAAGAAGCTAACATATATAAATATGACAAAACAGGATTTAAACAGGGATAATATGCCTACACTAGTAACTAATGACCATAACTAAGCAAGAATAACCATTAACACATATAAACATAACTTAAACTAGCAATTAACACCACTACACTAATAATTTAGCATACACAAGCAGCTAGCAAATAAAATACAAAATAGCTAAAAAGGAAAGAAGATTACCTTTTATGAGTGCAGCCAACGTCGAGAATGGACTTGAAGAATCCTTTCTTCTCCACCCGAACTCAACCACACACAAGGAAAGCAATTAAAATTTTAAACTTTAACTAAATCGAATAATTAAAGGTCCCAAAAATAGAAATCCAAGGTAATTCGATATTTTGAGTATATTTCTGATATTTCAGTATGCTCAGAGGTTGTGTAATATTGTGAATTGGATAGAACCCTAAAATCTCAAAACCGTAGATCATTTTCGATATGGGAGTTTAACAATTTGAGAATTGCATCTCTCAATACCACATCCAATGGCTGAGAATTGATCATACAAGCAAATAAAGGGTCGGATTTGACTCTGAATTGGTCAATCCGTGGGGTTTTTCATAAACCAATAAAAATCGTGGATTCAAACGAATACAACAAAACCCATTAAGGTTTCTCAGTCTTATGACCGTTGAAAATAGCAAAAAAGCAAAGAAAGGGAGAATTAATACCTCGTTTGGTTGTGATATGGTGGAGAGAAGAGGCAAAGCATTAAATGCTTGCCTCAAATGGTTGAACCACCTCTGTAAAATGTACTCGTACACTGTAGGTTTGCCAAAAATGGCCGATGACGATGAGAGAGAGTGGGTCAAACCACGGTGGCGAGGGTTTCTCTCATTTAGGAGTCGTTTGGTGTTGAAGAAAAAAAAATGAAAAGGAAAGAGGGGTTTAACCCTTTAACATTCTGTTGGGCCGAGTCAGGTCCTTATTGGACCGGGCTTGGCCAATTTTCAAAGGAAAAGAGGGGGTGATACGTATGTATATTTATACGCAAGGCTTAAAACTATTTAAATAAATGCCCATAATTAACGAAAGCTAATTAATTTAAACTCCTTAATTATGACTTAACACAATTAACCAAATGCCCCAAACTGAAGACACAAATAATTAAGCAATTTGCAATTATGATCTTAATTGAACTTAAACCATGGATTTGGTTATTTCACGTATGGCCATATTTAGTTAAATCAAACAATTAAAGACTAATTTTGCAGTAATGACCTCAATTGACTTAAGCCATGAAATTGGCTATTTCAATTAAGGCCAGAATTCACCAACAATTTATTATTTCAATTGTGGTTGCAATTAATCACATAATAAGCAATTTATGAATATAGCCACAATTAAACACTTGATTTATTATGATTAACTCCAAAAATTGCACAAGTACAAATTGGACATGCAAAAATTAAGACTTGAGAAGTAAGATGACTAACTTATCTAACAAATCAGATTCCTTGAATTAAACGGAATAAAAATGCTTGCTAAATGAACTTTCAATAATTTTAACAATTAACTAAATAATTGCTTGAATTATTTTCTGATTAAATTTTGTAAATGCTTTGTATTAATTATAAAAATATGTAAATTGTTTTCTAAATGATTTATAGTATTATTGAGGTTATTTTGCTAGACGAAAATGGTAAAATATTGCCGAGACAATTTTATAAAATTAATTTGACTTATAAAAGGCGCATATTTAACTCCGTCTGATATCCAAGGACTCCGAGTAATTTAAATAAATTATGGGAGGTCAAAATTTTGGTGTCAACAACTGCCCCTTCGGTGTTCGGGCTGTGCAACAAAATTTTGACAAACCCTAATATTTGACTGACCCATTCCAGACTACTTCTCATTTTTATGCGATTTTCAAATATATGGACGGACCCTGGTTTCTGGGTTTCCTATATGTCTTAGGGTACATGAGAATTCAGGCCACTTGTAGTTCGACTCAATTCGACTTCTAAATGCAAATTTAAGCAAATTTGGATTTCCCGACTGTCGAAACTGAGAAGTCCGGAGTGATTGGTTAAGAGTGTGACTGACTCTCTGGTATCGGGTCCGCCAACATATCCCTGGTCTTGGGAATCAAGTCATTTGTAGTTTGACTCTATAAGAAGAAAAGGATATCCCTTATGTGGGAATGCCTTGTGTGTGCCGGTGTGAGCCCGACCTGTTGCGGGCAATTAAAAAGGAAAGCAAGTAAAGAAAATAATCAAGTTTGTGTGGATGAGCATGAGGTGAAGCGATCTTTCAAGTCCTGGCCAAAGAGCTCGACTCTCATGGGCACCCTATCTCGACCGGTTGCATAAGAAAAATTTCCATGTTCGCTCCGTATGCGTCTGAATTTGGTCCGAGCTTGCTTTTATTTTGGCGGCTGCTAAACCTTTTTCACCTAGCTAAACCTTTTTCACCTAATGGGTAACATTGTGGTGGACTCCTTGGTCTTGTTTTTTCTTTTCACCATTCAGTGTGTTCTTGTTGACACCTGTTTGGTATTGTATTGCGATCTTCGTGGCGCTGCTTGAAAAAAAAAAGACCATTTAGGTCTTGTGTCATTGTCTTTGACGACTTCACATGGTTCTATGGCCTTCACGGTAGTTTAATATGAATGGCCCTCGCGATAATTGATAACGTCCAAATACACTCCTCAAAGAGAAAGTGTACACGGTTGTATGCAATATATTTACCCAACTATGAGTCGGGGTCGATCCCACAGGGAACAATATGCTAGGCGATTAAGAAAGTAAGGAACTTTCACCAACTACGCTAAAGCCAAACGATAGGTAATATTTTGGTTTTTGAGAAAATTATGACTAATGCGGAAATGTAAACTAACCTAGAAAGCAAGTAAAATGATCAATGGCCACAAGTTTGGATAATAGGAAATTACACTCAAGTAGCGATCCAACGTATTTTATGATTTTACAACTAAGAGCGGATTTGTGTTGATAGATAATGATATCTAAAATCTCATTGAAAGTCTTCCAACCAAATCAATGAATTTCACTCTAAGCTTTTCCAAGCCTTAGAGTGTGATATTAGGTACAATCAATTTAACCTCAAGTAACTATCCTCTTCCGAGCTCAAGTTATTAGATGAGTTTAATGACCCAAATTCTTGTTAATTAATCTTTCCCAACCTAGATTTCCTCTTCCAAGCTCAATCTAAGTAAATGGGTGAGTCCTAGGATTAGCTACTCCCTTTGGAAACATTCAAGAATGAGATTAATTAAATCAACAAAGACCCACTTCAATAGCAATAAAAATCATTCAATACATAAACAAAACAAGAGTTTCAATCCAAACTTTAATCAAGAATAGTTTCACAATCAAGATTCAAGTAATGGAATAAATACTACACACTTAGATATGCAATACAAAACAAGGAATTGAAGAAAGGATTAACAAAATATCTCATTGAAGTGCTTTCAATCTTCTCCTCCAATATTGTAGAAAAACCCTAGCCTCCAAAACTTGCAAAATGACCAAAGATGTCTATGTTTTTCCCTAAGCCTCTCTTTTGTAGCTCCTCTAATTCTTCCAAGTTTAAAAGAATGTCAAAATCTGCCCCCATATTTCTGTTTTTGCAATTCTGCCCGTTTTTGCAAAACTGTCCACTTTTGACAGTTTTGCAAAAATGTCCAGTTTGGCCTCTTTTTTGACTTTCTTTTCACTTGGTTTCTTCCGATCACTCATTTCAGCTACTTGGCTTGTTTTGCTCTATTTTGTTCCATTTTGGTCCATTTTGATCCATTTTGCTCTTTTATGCTCTCCGGGTATCTTTTCCTACAAAACAACATAAAAACATAAAAAATAATAACAAAAGTGCTTAAAGAGTCACAAAAACTTAAGGAATTAGCATCGAATATCGCGTAATTTCACGACTCATCAACTACCCCCAACTTAAAGTCTTTGCTTGTCCTCAAGCAAATCAAAACAAAAATCTCAATGAGGAACCACTTTAAGCACAAAAACATGACTTTGGTTGGTACCAACAATTAGGTTACAAGCATGTGAAGCTTCAACCAAAACACTCCCTCATTCAAAATACAATTTCAAGAATGCAATAGAGATATAAAACTATCAAGCAACAACACTCAAGTCTCAATAAGTGACTCAAAACCACTAGTTTACTAGATATGCTCAATTGACTCAACTTGGAATTTTTGAACATCACCACTCTATCATAATTCATATGCCCTCACAAGAAAGAAAGTCCCAAAATCACTATATTCACAACAACGACACAAGGGACAAATACACAAAGTCACTCACACTCAACAAAGAAATTCTAGTGCTAACAAATATCACACCATAAGCTTGCCCTTATTTTCAATCATCGCTAACTCAAGAACCTTCAGTTGGAGATCACATAGGGACTTTTTAAGCTTGTAATGTAGGCTTAGGGAAGGGTAGGATAAGTATTTGGGATACAAGTGACTACGCCCTCCTTGAACACCACACAAAACCTTTTGTTACATCCGACATTTTTGTTCATTCGAAAAATTCAAGATAAAATGACTTGTGATGGATAAGGCCACAATTGGACCTTACTTGGTATGAATGTGTAGGTTATGAATGCAATGGTGTGGAATTACAAAAGGTGGCCAAGGGCAAAAATTGGAATTTTGGAAACTTGTCCCATAAAATTACAAAATTAGCCAAGTGGGCTCAAAAAAAAAAGGGAGAAAATTAGGCCCAAGTGGGAAGGCCCAACCGGCCATGTACATTGATCCAAAGCCCATGGAATTAATTAATTCCCATGTGCTAATATATAGCATCCCTATCCTTAAGAATATTCAAGAAAGAAATCAAAGAGAAGCAAAAAAAGGGGAAAGAAGCCATTTCGGGTTTTGGAGAAAGAAAGAAAGAAAATAAAGAAAAAACTTTTGGAGCCAATCCTTTGGTCTAAAGAGTTCAACTCTTGAGAGATTATTGCTAAGCACAAGATTCTCTACAAGTTGATGTAAGCATCTTGACAAGGAAACAACTTCAACCCCAAGTGAAGAACTTGAAGAAAGGTAAGGATTTCATGATTTTGTTGTGTTAAAAATGATGTATGTATGTTGTAGTGTGTGTGAATGAATGAAAAATATGGAAATTTGGTGTGTTGGAATTTTTGGATGTGTGGCCGAATGCATATAGGGTTATTGCATGATTTTAATGGTTTGAATTCTTGTGTAAGTTAGTTGTAGTGTGGTGGAAATTGTATTAGAAATGAAAGTGGAATGAACTAGTGAAATTTGGAAAATATAGCATGTGGCCGTGTGGTGTGTGTTGGTGTTGGAAGGTGAATTGAATCTTGTTAGCATGTTAATTATGTTGTTATGGAAGATTGGTTATTAAGTTGTTGAAGGAAATTATTGAACTTTGTTATGACTTGTGTATAAGTGAAAATGAAAGTGTTAAGAGGCAAATTATGCTTATGACAATGAACTTGGAATATAAAAATGTGTTGATGAGTTTGCATGTTGAAAGTTAGGAAGGGATTGGAAAAGTAGTGACTTGATGGAAAGTTGAATGTTTGTGAATTTTATGAATATCTTGTGAATATTATGTGAACATGTTATGGATGCCTCCGATGTATGTCGTAATGATTTTGATGGATAATGGCTATGAAAATAATAAGTTTTGGTTGGAAATGTAAGTTTGAAACGAAAGATAATTCGTCGTGTCGAAAGGTGGCTAATAATGCCATAGGGTATGATTTAGTGTTTATTGATGTTTGTTGTTGTTTGGATGTCTCCTCTGGGTTGTTGTGTTGCTAAATTGAGCCGAGCTAAGTCTCGGGGATGTCGTATATACAGAGGAAATGCTGCCGAAATTTCGGTAGGCAATTATGTGTAAAGTTAGAATATTGAAAGAATGGAACTAACCAAATGGTAAACTTGACCATTTCCAGATTTTGGGCGAAATTTGGATTGACGCCAAGAGAGCATAAGGCGCCATCGAGGTATGTGAAGCACTTCTCTACGTTTCTAGGCATGTTCTGGATGTGGTAGGCTCGGCCGCGAGCCTTAGGTCCGACTCCGTTCCCCGGAATTCGAGACGGAAAACCGCTCCAATTCCTTCAATTCAATTGAACCTATTTTCTTACAAATTGCCCTTAAAGTGAGATTTTGTACAAAACTTCCCCAAACGGAGTCGGAACACTTCCGAATGAGTATGGGTTACCTCATAAGGTCAATTAGCAATAATTTACGTATATAGCCTCGGGTTGGTCCGAGGTGGGCCCATAAGGCCCGATACTTCCGGTACGATTTTAAATACTTCTGTTTCGGGTCCGATTTTCTCTAAAAACTTCTGAATTATTATTTTGTGTATATTATGGCTATTTTTGTGTAATCTATATAACATGCTTTCTGAACATCTGAGCATCCCATTCTGATAATCTGTCGTGCCTTCCCAACTAGGTTATAGGCGCGTACTATGCATACTATCTGGACATTCTGATTTTGGCTCGCCGTTTGGCACCCTTCAGTTTGATTGAGTTTGTATGTTGAGTCTGTAGGTAGGTGGTTTCTCATTTATCGATTCGTGTCTGTCTCAATGCATTCTTTCACTGCGACCCGGGCCAGGTTCTGTTATCGTGCACATTTCTCTGCATTGTTCACCGCGTCCCTCGGCGTACGGGCCGGGATCTGTATGTCTGTATGATCTGTGTATGGGGATGGCGGCCAGGATGGCATATGATCTGATTTGATTCTGTCTGTCCACCGCGTCCCGTACTAAGAGGGCCGGGTTCTGTTACCGCGCCCCCAGACAGGGCCGGGATCTGTATGAATATATGCGTGTGCTATCTGTACTTATAAAGCACACGCCTCTGTATGATTTTGTATGACTCTGTGCTACTCTGCATGCATAATTCTGTCCGACATACTACTGTCTGTCCGTCTGTGCTTCGACTATTTCTGTATGTCCGTATGGATTCTGACTCTGTATGTCCGTATGGGTTCTGATTCTGCCCGTCCGTCCGTATTATGATTCCGTCTGTCTGTCCGAACTATAATTCTGTTTATTTGTATGGAACACGATTCTGTATGTCTGTCTGGATCATAACTCTGTCCGTCAGTCTGATTTATGGTTATGTCCGTTATATTTCTGTGACTCCGGTTCGGACTATGTTTATATCTGTTATGTTTCTGCTTTACATACTCGGTACATTTTTCGTACTGACCCCCGTTTTTCGGGGGCTGCGCTACATGCCCGCAGGTACAGACGCGCCAGGTGACACGCCGCCAGCGTAGGTTCTGACTCTGCCATTCGAAGAGCTCCTTTGACTCGGAGCATATCTTTTGGTATATATTTTCTGTCTTCTGTGTACTCCGTATGTATGTATATTCTGGGTACGGCGGGGCCCTGTCCCGTCATATGATTCTGTATGTCTGTAGAGGCCTGTAGATGGATATGTGGGTTACGGGTTTCGTCTGTATGTTAGCCTTATCGGCTTATCTGTAAATGTCTGTATGTTCAGGTATATGTATATATATATATGTAAGTTACGCGCGTGCCGTAATTGTATCGGCCTACTTTTGTAATTTCTGTTTTAAAAAAAAAAAAAAAAAAAAATCCGTATGATTCGAAATTCGGTCGGGTAGGTACGTATGGGTACCCAGTTAGGGTACCAGTCGCGGCCCACGGGGTTGGGTCGTGACACCTTTCGTCCACTTTCCTCTTCATTTCAAAACAACACTCCTTCCTTTGCATACTTGTTTCCCAAATTATTCCAACTTCCTTTATAAAGTTCCAAAATATAATGTGCTAGCACATGCCAATGGGCACGGTCGTATGCAAATATAATTACCCAACTATGAGTCGGGGTCGAATCCCACAGAGAACAATATGTAGGCGATTAGGAAAAGTAGGAATTTTCACCAATAATAGCTAAAGCCAAACGATGGATAATATTTTGGTTTTGAAGAAAATTATAACTAATGCAAAAATGTAAACTAACCTATAAAGCAAGTAAAATGATCAATGACCACAAGCATGGATACAAGGGAAACTACGCTCAAGTAACGATCCAATGTACTTCATGATTTACAAATAATGGTGAGTTTATATTACTTAGCCTCGGATAATGACTCTAAATTAGCTTCTTCCGAAGACTAACTAGATTACCTAATTGAATATCCCTAAAGCAATTAGGAGCATTAAGAACACCCGAATATGGCTACAAGTGGTGTCGCCTATCCCTAGGTCGATTTCCATTAGATGAGGGTTAACACCCCAAATTCTTGTTAATTAATCTTTCCCAATCCCGAGTTTGCCTCTTCCAAGTTTAAATCGAAATAAATGGACAAGTCTTAGGGTTAACTACTCCCTTAAGAATCATTCAAAATGAGATTAATTAAAGAAACAATAACCCACTTCATTAGGAATAAAATCATTCAACACATAAGCAAAACAAGAGATTCAATCCAAACTTAAACAATATATACTTCCATAAACAAGGTTCAAGTATTGAAATGAAATATTACACACATAAATATTCAATACAAAGCGAGAGTAGAAGAAATGGGTAAAGAATTTCTCATTGGGTGCTTCCAAATCTTCTCTTCCAAGGTGTTGGTGATGAACCCTAGCCTCCAAGAACTTGTGTGTTGTGCCAAAGATCAAAATATTTTGCCCCCTAGTCTTCCTTTTATGTTTCCCAATTTTTCCAAGTCCAAAAAATGACAAAATATGCCCCAGATTTCGTTTTTGCAGTTCTGCCCCTTTTTTGCAAATCTGTCCCGTTTTTTTTTTTGCAATTTTTTTTTTACTGGCACGACCTGCGACCCCATATGCGATTCGCAGGTCTGACCTGCGAGTCGCAGGTGATGTCACCTGCCAATTTTTTTTTTTTTTTTTTTTTTTTACAAAGATACATTTTTTTGCACAAAAAGTTTGCAACCTTTTTGTATTTTTCAAATTTTCTTCCTTTCTTTTGACTTTTTCACAGCACCAACCTTCACCACTCTCAAGCAACACTAACACCCTCAACTTAGGCTTTTGGCCTCAAATTCACAATTTCATGTTCAAGGAGGGAAACGTTCAAAAGAGAGACTTTTCATCAAACATGGTAAAGGCTTGTAATGTGGCAATCAAAGAAAAGGTCATAAGCTCAAATGGGGTTACTAGTGATATTATTTATGCAATGGTAGGCTAGAAAGGCTAAAGAGGTTTTTTCACAAAGATAGCCCAAGGTCATCTCTCCAACCAACATAATCAAAATTAGCATTGAACGACTAACCGGGCAAGTTCTAGATGATAAAAGTAAACACAAGATTTATTCAACAAACACTCACACACATGGCATATGAACTAGTCAAGATGGATCAATTTCACTTCCCAAGCAAGAACAACTAGTTCAATATCTCATAATCCAAAGTCAATACACTAGTAGGTAGAGAGTCACAAAATGAGCCAAAAAGTTGTCACAAAGATCATTCTTTCCTATGCACCTTGCTTTTTAACTTTCACAACAATTTGGAGAGGTATTCACATTTCAATTTCACATGCAAGAGACTAACTCTATTAGTACCAAACAAGCCAAGAGTTTTCACATTTTTCCTCAAAGGAGAACCTACACCTAAACTTACAAGACTAATGAAAGAAGCTAAGAAAGAAGATAAAATAATAAGAGTGACTAATCCACAACATGTCAAAAGAACAAAATTTTCAAAAATTTTGAGCAAGTTTCAAAATATAATGCGCTACCACGTGCCACCCCCAACTATAAACATTGCAGTGTCTTCGCTGCACATAATCAAAACAAAACATAAAAATATTGGAATTTTTTTGCTTACTGTCACCACCTGCGACCCCACCTGCGATTCGCAGGTATGACATGCGAGTCGCAGGTGATGTCACCAATTTTTTTTTTTTTTGTCTCTGTCACCATGTGCGACGTGACCTGCGAATCGCAGGTTATGACACCAGAAAAGATTTTTTCTCAGCTTTTACTGGTTTTGGGGGCTGTCCGGATATCCGACATGCTCAAAACAACTCCAAAAATTCTGAAACTTTGCAGATTAGTCAAAAACCATAAACTAAACTATTCTAAAAAATAAAATTTCAAAAACGATTTAAAACTTTTAAAACGATGGGTTACCTCCCACCAAGCGCTTGATTTAACGTCGCGGCACGACGGTTACCTTTACCACTTTTCCTTCCATTTGGAAGATATGAATTTGCGCCCCAACTTTGAATCAAGATCATGATGACGCTCATGGGGCGGTGGCAGAAAAACGAGGCCAACTCTCGGATGTCGCATTTTGCACTTCTTGGCCCTTAAGTGAGGCATGCCATTTTGTCTTCTTGGCATAGCAAACTTCAAAATGAAAACGCTTTCTTCTTCATTTCCGCAATTCTCCATAGGCTCGGTTAGTTCAACTTCCATATCATCAACCAAGCACAATGTTGAAAAATGGTTGGAATGTGGTCTAAGGCGCTCCATTTTCAAATTCGCTTCATTTTTGACTTCCTCACCCAAAAATGAACTAGAGTCTTCAAAAACCATTTCATGAAGTTTTTTATGCAACTCTAGTATCATTTCTTCAATCTCGGCATCTTGCATTATATTTGGATTGGTCGGTTGGCAATTTATCATTAGCTCTTGAAAATCAATGTTGACCACTTTTTCATTGGAAACTAACTGAAAACTACTATCTATGACTATTTGATGTTGAGTATTGCATACCTCAACTTTTGCATTCAATTCGGTATTCAAGTCACGGATAGCAATTTCAAGTTCCTTCAACTCTTGACTTTGCTCAACATGGATTTTTAAAAAGTTTTCCATCATCCTTGAAATGCCTTCACGATGATCTCCATAGGCTCCAAGTTGTTGAGCTTGAGTCATAAGCCAATCTTGGCTCACAACTTCCACTTTGTCAAGACTTTCTTCAAGTTGAGGGTCAATCAAAGCTTGTAAAAATCCACCCTTGGAGAAATTCATGTTTTGGCCACTTTCTTGTCTACTTTCAACATCCTCAAGTTGTTGAGCATTATGAATCTGAACCAATAATTTCATTTGATCCTCCAAGGTGTGAATAGCTTTGTCATTGCAATTAATTGCTTGCCTCAAGTCATCAAGTGGTTGCCTCAAGTCCTTAACCGCTAAGTCCTGTTTTTCAACTTTTTCAAGGATGGTCTCTAACATGAGCATTACCCTCTCATTTTGAGCATTTGAGGCTTCTTCCATTTCCATATCCCTACTATCATCAAAATCAAAACTAGAATAGTCATAGTGGGGGTTCGGGGAAGGGAAGGACAAATAATCACAATTATCCCAATGACCATTTTGACCACCACACCTATCACATATACTCCACTCATAGGTTTGGGATTGTGCGCACAATCCGCCCCCGGGAGAATTCAAACAATTTTGCCATGAGTGTGGTCCTCCACAATAAAGACAAGGGTCATCAAAGTATGCATAACTACCATCCGACCGATTTTCATTATATGATGCCATTGTTTTTTTTTTTTTTTTTTTTTTAGAACTGGACAGTTTCTGCAGAAACAAAAACTGGACAATTTTTCAGAACTGGACAGTTTCTGCAGAAACAAAAACTGGACAGTTTTTCAGAACTGGACAGTTTCTGCAGAAGCAAAAACTGGACAGTTTCTGCAGAAGCAAAAACTGGACAGTTTCTGCAGAAGCAAAAACTGGACAGTTTCTGCAGAAGCAAAAACTGGACAGTTTCTGCAGAAGCAAAAACTGGACAGTTTTGCAATTCTGCAAAACTGGTCAGTTTTTTTTTTTTTTTTTTTTTTTTTTTAGATAAAATAAAGCAATGAAAGTTTGAACCAAAGCAAGTTAGCTTAAATCCCAAACTAACTCAAATACGCCAAATTGTTCCCCGGCAACGGCGCCATTTTTGATAACGTCCAAATACACTCCTCAAAGAGAAAGTGTACACGGTCGTATGCAATATATTTACCCAACTATGAGTCGGGGTCGATCCCACAGGGAACAATATGCTAGGCGATTAAGAAAGTAAGGAACTTTCACCAACTACGCTAAAGCCAAACGATAGGTAATATTTTGGTTTTTGAGAAAATTATGACTAATGCGGAAATGTAAACTAACCTAGAAAGCAAGTAAAATGATCAATGACCACAAGTTTGGATAATAGGAAATTACACTCAAGTAGCGATCCAACGTATTTTATGATTTTACAACTAAGAGCGGATTTGTGTTGATAGATAATGATATCTAAAATCTCATTGAAAGTCTTCCAACCAAATCAATGAATTTCACTCTAAGCTTTTCCAAGCCTTAGAGTGTGATATTAGGTACAATCAATTTAACCTCAAGTAACTATCCTCTTCCGAGCTCAAGTTATTAGATGAGTTTAATGACCCAAATTCTTGTTAATTAATCTTTCCCAACCTAGATTTCCTCTTCCAAGCTCAATCTAAGTAAATGGGTGAGTCCTAGGATTAGATACTCCCTTTGGAAACATTCAAGAATGAGATTAATTAAATCAACAAAGACCCACTTCAATAGCAATAAAAATCATTCAATACATAAGCAAAACAAGAGTTTCAATCCAAACTTTAATCAAGAATAGTTTCACAATCAAGATTCAAGTAATGGAATAAATACTACACACTTAGATATGCAATACAAAACAAGGAATTGAAGAAAGGATTAACAAAATATCTCATTGAAGTGCTTCCAATCTTCTCCTCCAATATTGTAGAAAAACCCTAGCCTCCAAAACTTGCAAAATGACCAAAGATGTCTATGTTTTTCCCTAAGCCTCTCTTTTGTAGCTCCTCTAATTCTTCCAAGTTTAAAAGAATGTCAAAATCTGCCCCCATATTTCTGTTTTTGCAATTCTGCCCGTTTTTGCAAAACTGTCCACTTTTGACAGTTTTGCAAATCTGTCCCGTTTTTGCAAAACTGTCCAGTTTTGACAGTTTTGCAAAAATGTCCAGTTTGGCCTCTTTTTTGACTTTCTTTTCACTTGGTTTCTTCCGATCACTCATTTCAGCTACTTGGCTTGTTTTGCTCTATTTTGTTCCATTTTGGTCCATTTTGATCCATTTTGCTCTTTTATGCTCTCCGGGTATCTTTTCCTACAAAACAACATAAAAACATAAAAAATAATAACAAAAGTGCTTAAAGAGTCACAAAAACTTAAGGAATTAGCATCGAATATCGCGTAATTTCACGACTCATCAATAATGTTTGTATGAATGGCCCTCACGGCAATGTTGGAATAAATGGCCCTCTTGGCAATGATTGTATAAATGACCTTCTTGGCATGCTTGTATGAATGGCCCTCTTGGCATGTTTGTATGAATGACCCTCACGGAAATGTTTGAATGAATGTCCCTCATGGAAATGTTTGTATGAATGGCCCTCTTGGTATATTTGTATGAATTGCCTCACGGCAGTTTGATATGAATGGGCCTCGCGGCAATGTTTGTATGAATGGCCCTCACGGAAATATTTGAATGAATGGCCCTCTTGGTATGTTTATATGAATGTCCCTCTTGGTATGTTTGTATGAATGACCCTTTTGGCAATGTTTGAATGAATGGCCCTCTTGGCAATGTTTGTATGAATGGCCCTTACGGAAATGTTTGAATGAATGGCCCTCGTGGCAATGCAAATGACAAATATGGCTCATTCAGCTAAATCGTCTTTTTTCCGTCCTTTGTATCGGTTGTGACCCTCATGATCAGATGTGTCGTTTTACTTTGTCATGGCCCATTTAGTCGGATATTTGCCCTTATGGCGTTTTGGTCATTTGTAGCCCTCGTGGCTAGGTATTTTTCCTTGTGGCATTCAGATCCATTTGTAGCCCTCGTGGCTAGATATTTTTCCCTTATGGCATTTTCGTCCTTTTATAGCCCTCGTGGCTTTTGACTGCTGCAAACCCTTTCTTTGGTGGAGGCTTCGACCTCATTTGGCGCACTTATCTTTACCTGCAAATGAAACAAGGTTAGAAAAATGGGTCGTCCTCCTAACAACATGGAGACCTGCATCAACAATGGGTTAGTTTTCTAATAAAGTTGATCCCTGTTGCTGCCTTTGGCCTCGTCTTCGGTTTTGCTAGCTCCCTTGGGTTCAATCCTCTTGGATTCGGTATCTCTTGGATTCAATATTCGAAAGATGAATTTATCTTAACATAGAAAAGAAAATATTTTTTCGTAAATCATGGATTATGAGTTATTTATTTGTGAAAGAAAGACGTATTACTTTTTTCCAAAAAATATTTAAGTTGATTGTCATGACATGCACTTTTGAATGAAAAATCTTTCCTTCTCCGTTGCTTTCGATAACTGAGATTCCTGCTTTCTCTTGCGGAAGTTTTTGAGATCCTCTCAAAAAATTCTGCCCCAGTCTACCTATTTTCTTGGCGAACTCTCTTGCTGAGTCTTGAGTGTAGAAATTTTGAGGAGATCTCTTTGTACCAAATCTAAATTCTCCTTGAAATCCTGACTCTGAGGCTTCATAGGAATTTCTTGGGTTTTTCTTTTGGTACGACCGAGCTCAAATAGAGCCTATGTATCACGTCACAGCAGGAATCAGGTTGAACGTAGTTCGGAATAAAGTAATTAATTTTACTAATAATGCGACCGGGTCCCAGATGGACTGCCTACGTATCCGATTGTGGGAATTTAGGTCATTGCGTAGTTCATATTACAAGGAAATAATTTGTTTTTCTGTCTATTACAAATTATTACAAGAAAAGAAATAGTTGTTGCAAGAAAATAACTAATACTATTGAAAAGCGCGTCTTCACGCGTAGTACCGCTTGATCGCATTCGAGTTGATTGGTTTGGGCCACTCTTGCCAGTCCATTTCTGCAAGCGCTACTGCTCCTCTAGAGAGCGCTTTGCAGACCATATATGGTCCTTGCCTGTTGGGAACAAACTTCCCTTTGCACTCGTCTTGGTGCGAGAACATTCTTTTGAGGACCATTTGCCCTATTTGAAAAAAGTCTAGCTCTGACTCGTTTGTTGAAAGCTCGCACCATCCTTTATTAGTATTGCTGACCGTGACATATGACGGCTATGCTCTTTTCGTCAATCAGAGCCAACTGCTTATATCGAGTTCGGACCCATTCTGCATTATCCAATACTGCTTCTTGAATGATTCCAGCGATGGTATTTCAACCTCAGTAGGTATGACTGCTTCTGTACCATAAACAAGCAAGTATGGAGTTGCCCCTGTTGAAGTTCGGGCTATCGTACGGTATCCTAATAAAGCATACGACAGTTGTTCGTGCCAACACTTGTAATTGTCCTTCATCTTTCTCAATATCCTCTTGATGTTTTTGTTAGCCGCTTCTACGGCTCCATTTATTTGTGGCCGATAGGCAGTTGAGTTCTGATAAGTGATTCAGAACTGCTCATATCTTTCATCAGATGACTGTTTAGGTTTGCCCTGTTATCCGTTATGATGTACTCGGGTATATATGCCAAAGCGGCATGTGATGTTGTTTCGCACGAAATCGGCTACTACTTTCTTTGTTACTGATTTGTGTGATGCTGCTTCCACCCATTTGGTGACGTAGTCTATGACAACCAGAATGAATCGATGTCCATTCGAGGCGGCTGCCTCGATAGGTCCAATGATGTCCATGCCCCAGGCAACGAATGGCCAGGGTGAGCTCACTCTATGAATCTAACAATGATGTCATATTTGCACAAATTTGCAGCAATCTCCTTCCATTGTCATCCAGTAGTAACCCGCTCGGAGGATTTTCTTGGCCAGCATGAAACTATTTATATAAGGCTCACAAGTCCCGGTATGTACTTATTTCAGTAGTTTCGCAGCTTCAACAGCATCTACACATCGGAGCAGACCCAGATCCAGTATCCGCTTGTAAAGTATTTTTTTTATTGAGGAAGAATCCATTGGTCATTCTTCGGATGATCTTCCTTTGGTTGCTTGCGATACTCTCGGGGTACTCCCATTTTTCTAAATACAACTTGATGTCGTTGTACTATGGTTTTCCATCTAGTTCCGCTTCCACGTGGGAACAGTAGGCAGGCTCTTCTCTTAGACTTATTTCAAACGGGTCGATGTGAGTTCTTTCGGGATGCGGAATCATTTATGCTATTATGGTCAAGGCGTCGGCAAACTCGTTCTGAGCCCTTGGAGTATGCCTAAATTCGATCCTTTTGAACATTTTTCACAACCTCTGTGCGAGGTTTACGTACGGTGAGATTTTATGATTCTTGGTGGCCCATTCGCCTTATACTTGGTGGATCAATATGCCTGTATCTCCTATGACCAATAATTCATTGACATCCATGTCCAACGCCATCCTGAGGCCTAAGATGCAAGCCTCATATTCTACCATGTTGTTGGTACAACGGAATTTGAGCTTTGTGGCCATCGGGTAAGTTGCCTGATTTTCGATATCAAGACCACTCTGATTCCAGAACCTTTATAGTTGACAACCTTGTCAAAGAATAATCTCCCTACTATGTAGGGCTCCATCGTTTCTTCTTCTATGGCCAGTACTCCCTCATACGAGAAATGAGTTTGAAGTGGTTCGAGATCCTCATCCACTGGACTTTCAGCTAGTAGGTCGGCCAAGGCTCGTCCTTTGACGATTTTTTTGTGCTATGTACACAATGTCGAATTCACTTAATAACATCTGCCACTTGACTAACTTTTTGATAGGCATGGGCTGGCTAAAGATATACCTCAATGGGTCCATTTTGGATATGAGGTGGGTGGTATATGACAACAAGTAATGCCTCAGCTTCTGAGCCACCCATGTTAAGGCGTAGCAAGTCTTCTGCATCAGTGTATATCTGGCCTCGCAGACAATGAATTTCTTACTTAAGTAGGAGAGTGCATGCTCCTTTTTACATGTCTCGTCGTGTTGTCCTAACACGCACCCAAAGACATTTTCTGAGACTGACAAATATAGCAAAAGCGGGCTCCCTAGCCTGGGAGGTACCAACCCTGGTGCATTGGACAGATACTTCTTGATGGCGTTGAAAGCTTTTTGACACTCCTCAGTCCATTTTGTGGGCGCATCTTTCTTTAGGAGCTTAAGTATAGGCTCTACAATCATGGTGGACTAGGCTATGAACCGTCCAATGTAATCCTGCCTTCCCAGGAAGCTTATGACCTCTTTGTTGGGGCTTCGGAAGGGATAGCTCTTGAATTACTTTAATCTTTGCTGGATCTAGCTCTATGCTCTTACGACTAACTATGAATCCCAATAATTTTCCAGCGGGCACTTTGAATGCACACTTGGTGGGGTTCAGTTTCATATTAAACTTTCGGAGTCTGTGGAAGAACTTTCGTAAGTGTGTGGTAAGATTTGAGCTTTCTCTTGACTTAATGATGATGCACATATACTTCAATTACCCTGTGGATCATGTCGTGGAAGATGGTAGTCATAGCCCTCATGTAAGTGGCGCCGACATTTTTGAGGCCGAACGACATTACCTCGTAGTGATACACTCCCTATAGAGTGATGAAAGCTGTCTTTTTCGCATTCTCTTTGTCCAATAGGATTTGGTGGTATCCCGTGAAGCAATCCACAAACGATTGTAATTTGTGCTTGGCACAGTTGCCTATGAGTATGTGGATGTTTGGGAGTGGAAAATTATCTTTGGGACTAGCTCTGTTGAGGTATCGGTAATCCACACATATTCGTATTTTCCCATCCTTCTTGGGCACCGGCACTATGTTGGCCAACCATGTAGTGTACGAGGTTACCTCTACCACCCTTGATTTGATTTGTTTCTCGCTCTCGTTCTTGATGTGGATACTGAAATTCCGCTTGAACTGCCTGATTTTTTGTTTCACGAGGGTAAAACCCGCATTGATGGGCAATCTGTGGGATACTACACTAGTTCAATCCCGGCATGTCAGCGTATGACCATGTAAAAATGTCCACATATTCTTATCAGTTCTTCTTTTTGGGATGCCTCTAGGTGTGCACTTATCCTAGTTTCTTTGATATTCTCTTCATCTCCTAGATTTATGGCTTCTGTTTCATCCATATTTGGCTTCTGCTCGTTTTTCAATTGTTTTACCTCTTCTATAAGACCCTCAAGTAGCATTGTTTTCTCGTCATACTCTTCGTACTCTTCCTCCTTTATACCATTTGACTCATTCATTTCGCAACATGTAATGACATTTGAGGTTACTTTATGGTTTTTATTACTGAAAAATCAAGGCAAAGTGAGGTTAGAAAACTAAAAGTAAAGCAAAGTCATTTTTCTATAATTCGAGGCTTCATTAATTTGATTGCAATAAAAGTACAAACTGTGGTCCTGGCTCGGATCAACATCGAGTCATTTCTATTTTTGAATACATTGCAAGGTAAATAAAGTGCAAAGGTTGAATAATCGGGCCTCAACCGATTCTCACTGTTTTCAAAATAAATTCATCATTTCTCTATCGAAGAGCCAATAGCGGGGTAAAGGTCCAGTTGGACAGTTGCTCGCCCGAATCAGCATCTTGGATGGTGGATGCTTATGTGCACTCTTCTAATATCACCAAGCAATCTTCTTCTCGGAATAACATCCCTATACCTTCTTATATGTTTCCATCATCTGGCTTAGGCATCCTATTTGGGAATGACTGGTACAAGTCTGGAATAGGCTTGCAGAGCTTCGTAGCATCTTTCTTCTTTTTAGCTGCTGTTGAGACCTCGTCAGCAGTTAGGAAAAACCCCAACCCAAAGTGGAAATTATTTTAGGGAATGGGAATTGGCTTTGTGATGCCGTGAAAATCCCTTCCAAAGCCTCACTCAGGTTCAAACTTGCTCTGGAACATGGTAGAGGCAATCATTCTATAGACCGCTGGCATAGGTGCTTATGTGGAGTCCATTTTGTGGGAGGCCCCCACCAGTTCCATTATGCGAAAATCTATTCCCTTTAGGACTTCTTCAATAACCGGTACCGAATTATTGGGGTAGTTGTGGATGCTACCTTCCCTGTTGATCACAACTTCGTGGCCGTCCCACAAAAATTTTAAAGACTGATGAAGTGAAGATGGCACGGCTCCTTCCATGTGGATCCATGGCCTACCCAACAACAAATTGTAGTTTGTAGGTATTTTCATGACATGAATTTCAGTGACAAATTTTGCTGGTCCCATTTGAATGTGAAGGTCCACTTCTCCGACGGCTTCACATTGAGCCCCGTCGAATGTTCAAATGTTGGTACTACTTTGGTGGACCTTTCCGAGGTCATAACCCAACTAGGTCATAGTGGATTCGAGGCAAATATTGAGACCATCCCCATTGTTTACCAACACTCGGGTAACCACTTTGTTTCGGCACATAATAGTAATATGTAGTTCCTTGTTGTGATCTGTGCCTTCTTTAGGCAATTCTTTCTCATTGAAGGCAATTTGATGTTCCTCCATGACATTGGCGACCATTTTGGCCAAGTTTTTATAGCTTGTCCCGATGGGGACGTGGGCTTCTTCCAACACTTTCATCAAGGCAGCTTGTCCCGGTGGGGACGTGGGATTCTTCCAATACTTTCATCAAGGCTAATCGATGCTAAGGTGAACTTAGCAAGAGCGCCAGTACAGATATTTGGGTCGGGGTTTTCTTCAGCCACAATGGAGTATTCTTTCGGCTGCATTCGGCGCCAGAAATCTTCAGCTTCGCCTTCAGTGATGGGCCTCTTTTGATTCCTTTCTTTTCGGGGTGCTCCTTCAGGAGTGTAACATCTCCCTGACCATGTCATTCCATGGGCTGTGTGTTGACACCTAATTTTCACCTCATAAGACGCGTATTTTAATTTTTCCAAATTTCTCGAGTCCAAGACGGAGTAAGGATGCCCTTATAAATTTAAAATTTTTAAAATCCTGAGAAAATTGCAAAAATTGGCGTTTAATCATTATTTGTATAAAAATTAACAATTGCAAGAAATTACGAGTTATTTACTTTTGATAAATATAATTCAAAAGAAGATACGTATCCCGCTCCGTCTAAATTCGGGAAATTCAGCAATTGAAACGATGTACGAATTACGGTTCATTTTTTATGGCATTTTTCACATCCTTAAAAATTATCCGGAACTATGTCAATATTGAGCTTACATTAAAGCTTGTATTTTAAAACGACATATTCGAAATTTGGAATTTATAAAAAATGGGTCTACGAAAGAGTTGTAGACGAATATGTAGTTTGACAAAGTTGAGTATTTATTTATTTTTAAAAAAATTGTGTACAGGGGTCCTTTAAGAAGATACTTTCTAAACATGAGGGGCCTCTTTACATTTTTCTAAAACATTTGTAAGGGGGGGGGGGGGGTAGGTACTATATATTTAAAATGGGACCAAAGTTATCATTTGTTGTGACTGAGTCGTCTTTCTCTTTCTCTCTGGCCAACAATGGCGATTTAGGGTTTGAGGTTTGCGATCCTTGTTGTGGCCATTTCATGGCTGCTTTCAAGAAAATTTTTGAGGGGTTTTGCTCCCCTTGTTCTCCTAATACTAATGGCAGGTTTTATTTTATGTTTTAATCGCATTTTCATGTTCAATTCAGAACCCTAATTTGGGAATTTACTCTTGTTTTCTTCGTGTCATGGGGGGCATGGACAGGGGCCTTTAAGCCTACTGTTATCTTGGTACCATGACACACAAATGGAGAGAATTAAAGGGGGAAATCCCAAAGGTTCGAACCGGTTAAGGAAATTTTGGGGATTTTATCTTTTAATGTACTATGTGAACGTTGTACTGTACTAATTTTGGCTGTTTGTGTGACTCACTGTACTATCCTAGTATTTGGAAATTTATTGAATATTTTGTGTGTAAATTTTAGTACTACCTGTTAGAAATTATCTGATATTTATTGAATATAGGATAAGGTAGTACATGCTGAGGAAGAATCTGGTCCTTTACTCGTTTTTGAATTTCGTAATATGGAAATTAGGGTATTTGGGGGGGGGGGGGGATTAGTTTGGATGAGGGGCTTTCCCTCTTTTGTCCCTAAATCCCTAATTGTTTACAATAAGTAGAAGGCAATTGTGCCACTTTTAGGCATCCAGACCTTTTTGCTAAAAATCCTAAGCATTCAAAGAATGTATAACTCTCCTATTACTCATATACACCAAAGATAAAACCAAAAATATATATCATATATACACTACCTAGATACTACAAATAGACTACTTGAGAATACTATAAGATATACCTGCCTATATGATTATAGTATACACATATTATACAAAGGTTTGAAAAAGAAAGGCTATTTTAAAAAGGTTTTAAGTGTTGGTGTTTTAAAGCTAATTCAATCTCTCCATTTTGATCTTTAGGCTACCCCAAATAAAGGTAAATTCTGTTCTAGTTCTTTTTTCTTTATTTCCAGTTATGATATGCTTTGTTTAAACCTGTTTGCCATTTGAAATATTATGAATGCTTAGTTTAGTATTCAGTGTTATTGTTTCTGTGCTTGTTTTCATCATTTTTAGTTATAAAATGAACTAAGTATTAGATGATGTTAGACTAAATGGATATCATGACTTATTAGTTCAAAGATAGGAGGAAATGATTGCATATGGGAGTCTAAGTTTGTCTTAAAGTTTTGTTATAAGGGCAGTTCTATGCAGTGTGGAGTGTTTTTGGTAGATATTGGTATTTGAAAAGGGTTTAGATGAGGAGAAAGAGTCTGTTTCTGCTTCTAGTCTACTGTTATATTGGATTTTCTAAAATATAAGTTTGTTATGTTGATTTCTATGAATTTTAGTGTTGCAGTCAAGGTTTCTTAAGATGTTTTCTTCTTTGATTCTGGTTGCGCTATTATTATTCTCATTAGACTCTGAGGTTTCTTGTTCTATGGTAGCTTTTGAGTTTTTTCTGAGTTTTGATCATCCTATATAGTGGTTCTTTCAAAGGATAAAGATTCATGCTTGCTTAATATGGTTTATAGTCTAAAATAAGTTTTGAGGATCAAAAGTCAAAAAATGGTTTTGAAAAAATGAATCCTTTCATCTTTGTTTGAAGCTGTCTTGAGGCCAAAATGAGTTGGTCTTTCCTTCATTTGTTGATAATGACTAAAATTCCCCCTTTAAAAACGTCTTGTGATATTTTTGTGTCCTTTGAAGTAACTTGAAATCCTTAAGTATGAAACTACCTAAAAATGAATTTTAAACCAAAATTTTCCTATGCCTTGGTATGTTTAAGTATCTCTGGAGCTTCTTGTTTGATCTTTTAGTATATAGCAGTGCCTATTGCAAGTGAACTCTATTACACTATCTAAGGTTGATCTTCAAAATGAAATGACTTTAAGAAAAATCTGCGATGTGCTCTTTGTTTCTTTGTAATAATTATCTAGCTTAAAATATAGATGTCCATTGCCTCTGCTACTTAGTTTGTCTTATCTTGAAACCAATAGCTATTTTGTACAGAAAATGACTTTCTATTTTTTTTTTGTCAATATAATTTGTAACTGGGACTGGGAAGAGGTTTGAGAAGTATGGAATCCATTAATGCTAAGAATCTCTAAAATGAACCTTGGTTCCTTACTTTTTTTTTTAGATTATAAAAGAAAAGCTTGTGTCTTTGACCTAAAAATGTGATAATGGATTTGGGAAAAGATCAGTATTGCTGGAGATTTTGTCTCATTTCCATCCTGTGTCCTATTTGCTATTGGTTCACAGTATCTATGTAATTTGCCATTTGTGTATTGAACCCTCCTTATACTGACATTGTCCATAGTTTACTTAATCTCTCTTACCTATCACAATCACCTGGTAGACTGAAAATGCATTTCAAAAGCTGAAACTATGGTTAAATGATCCTGTTTGCACTGAGCTTCCTTGTAATGATAGTAACTAGCTTCCTTGTAATGATAGTAACTAGCTTCCTTGTAATGATAGTAACTTGTCCCTTGTTGATTTGTTTGAATTAAGTCTTGTCCAGTAAATTATCTACTACACCTAGGACAGTGCCATGAACTCTTTGGTTTTAGTCTTGGAATTTTTTTAGACTTGTCACTATTCCTGCCTGGAGTTCCCTCTCACTTTTGGTTTGCTTGTGCCTTACAGACCATTGGTCTTGACTCATAGTGGTTACTTGTCTGCAATGTCCATGATTGGGTTGTCACTTATGATTTGTATTCATACTTGGAATTGTTATAGCTTACTTGGTTCTCTTTACTTAATATGATCATCTAATAGACTACGTGTAAAGAACCTAAACTAGGACTAAAAGTTGTTCTAGAAGATTAAGTGTGATACTTGCTTTCTGTGATATACTTCCGTTGTCATTTGTTTGTGAGATTCTGTGTTGCCTTATTTGCTTTGAATTTAATCTAAACCTTGGCTTGTCATGCTCATGTTGAGCTCATCTTCATGATCTAAGACTGTTGTTCTTCTTATTTGTCATATAAACTTGTAAAAAATGGTTTCAAATCTCCTCTTAAAACTGGTATGTTGAAGACTCCCTTTTTCCCTAAAAAACTATTTACTTAAACCTGGAAGGTTGATATGGAAACTCTGTTAGTTCCTGATACGCTCAAATTACACCTTTTAATAGCATAACGTGGACGTTGTCAAATATAGTAACTCAACAAGGTTGGGGTCGAATCCCACAGAGAACAATATGTAGGCGTTTAAGCAGATTAGGAATTATCACTAACAACAGCTAGGCCGAACACATCAATGGTGGGTTTTAGATGATAAAATACGAAAATATTAAATCTAATCTAGAAAGCAAGTAAATTGATCAATGGCCACAAGAATGGAATAAAGGAAACTACTTCTCAAGTAACGATCTAATATATTTCACGAATTACAGATAATGGTAATATTATGTTAATTAGCCTCGGATAATGACTCTAGATTAACTTCTCTACCTAATTGAATATCCCTAAAGCAATTAGGAGCATTAAGAACACCCGACTATGACTACAAGTGGTATCGCCTATTCCTAGGTCAATTTCCCTTAGATGAGGGTTACTGCCCCAAATTCATGTTAATTATTCTATCCCTACCTCGTTCTTCCTCTTCTCAGTTTCAAACAAAGTAAATGGGTGAGTCCTGGTTAGCTACTCACTTGAGAAACGTTGAAGAACAAGAATAATTAAAATAACAATAACTTACTTGATTAAAAATAATGTCGATCAATAAATAAGCACAACAAGAGTTTCAATCTCAATTGTGACCAAGAAATTCCCATAAACAAGGTTCAAATAAAAGAAAAAAAAATATACGTTGGAACCCTAGCCTTCAAACTTATGTTTTCTGCCAAAGATAATTTTACAATGCTCCTAGTTGGCATTTAAATGAATTGGAATAGAAAAAATCGTCAAATCCAAGTTCTGCTCAGACAGGGCTTGAAGGCCTTCAGCGCGAACGCGCTACGTGGCAACGCGAACGCGTGGATGACGTCAGCACCACTGCTCTTCTTCAGCGCGATAGAGTGACACACTCACGCGAACGCGTAGAGTCACTGACGCGCGTGGGCGTGAACGCGTGACATACCTGCGCGAACACGCAGGGTAAATTTCCAACAAAATTTCCAGAATATCCAGTTTTTCTAGTGATCAACTCTTTTTCCTCTTTTTCTCTTGTTTTCCACACTTAGGCTCTAGGGACCTCGTATTACCTAAAACATAATAAAAACACATAAAATCACATAGAATTGCTTAAAAACAAGTAAAACTTATTGCCGAAAAGCATCTATTGTGGCGTAAAATCACGCCATATCAACACCTCCAACTTAAAGTATTTGCTTGTCCTCAAGCAAGCCATACAAAACAACGACTCAATCTAACACCTAGATGTCACAGAGTAAGAATGTCTACATTGGTTTTGACTCTCAACTACCGACACACATGTTTTTCTTCCAAGAACCACCCCATTTTTCGATTTTCAAAACCATATACACAACCCAAGAACGCTATGACTAACAATGAAGCATCAATGCATGACATTACATTATCAAACATATTATGATGCACACAAACGCTACTTTAAGCGGTCACTTTATTTTGCTCAATTCTCGTCCTTATGCCCTCATATAGACCAAAGAATGTCCCAACACACATATATACAACAAGAATGGGACGAAGATGAAAGAGAAGAGAAAAACACTCACACTCACGAAGAAATTCATATCTACACATGCAAATACCATATGCTTGCCCTTATTTTCTATGTTTTCATCCTAGGCTCGTTCGGTTGTGATCACATTAGGACTTCTTCTGGCTTGTAATGTAGGCTTAGGGACGGGTAGGATACTTTTTGGATATTAGTGACTCACCCTCATTGAACACTACAACATCTCTTCACCTTAATTCACCTCTTTTCTTTCCAACCCCTTTATTTTCTTTCAAGTTTTCGACCTCGATGTGGTTTTATGCCTAACCAACTTACAAATCTTTTTGTGTTACAATTTTTTGATTTTTCTCTTTTTTTTTTCTTTTTATATATGCAACTACCACATCGAATCTCCACTAGCAAACTCCACCACCCACAACTTATGTTTTTAACATCTACTCCACATTTAATTCACCACTAACTTAGGCATTTTGCCTCATCTATCTAGTAGCATCAATGAGGGAACGGGTGCGAAGATGGATTAATTGCACAAAGGGTAAGGTTTCATAAGTGGCTAGCCAAGAAAAAGGTCAAAAGGCTCAAAAAGGGAAACTAGGGATATTTGAAATTTTTGGTAAGGCTTATTGAGGCAAAGTGACTATTTACACAAAGAAAGCCTAAGATCATCTCACAACCAAACTAACTTTCGGATTTCAAACAAGACCAACCAAGCAAGTTCTAGATTATACATGCATAAACATAACTAAACTAACAACTCACACACATATTGGCATAAGAACAATTATTTTTACACTTGTGACCTCCTAAGTAGTCATTCATCACACACAACACCCCAATAATCATAATGTCATATAAAGAATCAATCATGTCAACCACTAACTGTTTTAAGTATGCATTTTTTAAATTTTCAAGGGGTCCAAAATTTCCAACAAACCATAACAACATGCCATCAGTTACAGAGTAACACCAAATAAGTCCAAACTACTCTAATCAACCTAAGCAACATCCTAAATATGTCAGTTTCAACAAAATAAAACCCCTTAGGAAAAGAACTCTGACAAAGAAAAGCCGAGGGGGTTCCTAAACACATATTTACAGCACAACAATACCAGATATCCTACCCCCAACTAAAATTTTTTGCAGTGTCCCCATTGCATCACATAAGCATACAAATTTTTTTTAGGCATACCTGCTAGCACTGAGTGCTGGAGTCATCTCTGCTCACCCTCGGAGCTGGAGCTACTGGGATCTGGCAAGACCAAATCTTCCTCATTATCCTCCTCATTCTGTGCTCCGCATACACCCCTCAAAATACTCATCATCTTGTTCAAAAACTTGCTTTGCTTTTTGGCGTGCTCTCTTGCCTATTTCTGCCTCTTCTCCATCTTACCCTGTTTTTCCTTTGTATGCTTCAACTCTTTCACTACACTTGTTAATGTCGGACCACTAGATCCAGAAGAAGCTGTAGATGAGCCCAGTAGCTCCCCGACAACGGCGCCAAAATTTGATACGTTCAAATTATACCTTTTAATAGCATAACGCGGACGTTGTCAAATATAGTAACCCAACAAAGTTGGGGTCGAATCCCACAGAGAACAATATGTAGGCGTTTAAGCAGATTAGGAATTATCACTAACAACAGCTAGGCCGAACGCATCAATGGTGGGTTTTATATGATAAAATACGAAAATATTAAATCTAATCTAGAAAGCAAGTAAATTGATCAATAGCCACAAGAATGGAATAAAGGAAACTACTTCTCAAGTAACGATCTAATATATTTCACGAATTACAGATAATGGTAATATTATGTTAATTAGCCTCGGATAATGACTCTAGATTAACTTCTCTACCTAATTGAATATCCCTAAAGCAATTAGGAGCATTAAGAACACCCGACTATGGCTACAAGTGGTATCGCCTATTCCTAGGTCAATTTCTATTAGATGAGGGTTAACGCCCCAAATTCATGTTAATTATTCTATCCCAATCCCGTTCTTCCTTTTCTGAGTTTCAAACAAAGTAAATGGGCGAGTCCTAAGGTTAGCTACTCCCTTGAGAAACATTGAAGAACTAGAATAATTAAAATAACAATGACTTACTTGATTAAAAATAATGTCGATCAATAAATAAGCACAATAAGAGCTTCAATCTCAATTGTCACCAATAAATTCCCATAAACAAGGTTCAAATAAAAGAAAGAAAATATATGTTGTAACCCTAGCCTTCAAACTTGTGTTTTCTGCCAAAGATAATTTTACAATGCTCCCGGTTGGATTTTAAATGAATTGAAATATAAAAAATCATCAAAATCCAAGTTCTACTCGGACCGGGCCTGAAGGCCTTCAGCGCGAATGCGCCACGTGGAGCGCGAACGCGTGGATGACATCAGCACCACTGCTCTTCTTCGGCGCAATCGCGTGACACACTTGCGAATGCGTAGAGTCACTGATGCGCGTGGGCGCGAACGCGTGACATACCTGTGTGAACATGCAGGCTAAATTTCCAGAATCTCCAATTTTTCCAATGACCAACTCTTTTTCCTCTTTTTAGCTTGTTTTCCACACTTAGGCTCTAGGGACCTCGTATTATCTGAAACATAATAAAAACACGTAAAATCACATAGACTTGCTTAAAAATAAGTAAAACTTATATCTGAAAAGCATCGATTGTGGCGTAAAATCACGCCAACATCAGTTCCAAGAATATTTGAAAAGTATTTTTGACTTTCCTGTCCTTGACTCTGTGACTTTGAGAGATTTAGGAGAAAGGTTGCCTTATGGCTATTATTTGTTTGGCTTACATTATGAATTACCCTTCTTGAATCCTGTCAGTCATTAGAAGTCTAAAACATGCCCCCTTCCCCCCTGAATTTACCTACTTAAATTTATAAGACTAATAAGTGGCATATTTTCTTAAAATAAGGACCTTAAAGACCTGTGACTTGCCTTGTTAGTCTATTTTTCTTTTTAGGAAATTTCAAGTCTGAATATTGTATGGATGTTGATTCGGTTACTCTTGAGGATTTTTCTCAGAGGGATAAAAGAATAGGAAGTATGAGGAGGTTATCTTTCTTGACTGGTTTGTGATGTGCATCTGATAGTAGCATTTCTCATAGTTGCTTGGTTTTCTTGGTATAATCTTGTTATCTATGTGGACTAAGTATAGGAAGCATGAAACCTAATCTAATGATAAGCTCATGATTTTTTTTTCCCATCCTTTCTATATGTCTGATTGTTGAAACTTGTTTCCTATGTCCCTTGCTTACTGTTGAACTATTTTATGCTTTAATAAACCAAAACTAAACTAAAAGGAGATTAACATGAGTTCTCTCTGTTCACCATATGAATATTTAGTCATCTATATGCTTTGCTCTTAGCTGTGTGCTCACTACAAATTGCCTACTGCTATTTGCTAGTATAACTTCTACCCTCACTTTCTTTATTTGAACTAGGACATGTCTAAAAGGATGTTTGAACTCAGAATAGTGCTATGAATCTATCCAACCATGGTTTAAACCCTTGTGGGATCTGTAACTGCTTTCATATGAGTTTTTTTCTTTTCATTATTTGTGACCTGCCATGACCATTCTTTATGGCTTAATGAGACCCTATTTGCTCCTATAGTTGAATTGGCCCAGTTTGTTTAAGTTCCAAGAACAAGACTGAGTATAGACCATTAGGCCCTGTGAGTGTCTTCCATGAGGTTGTTCATATGCTAAGATGATCCTTGTAATTAGTTGGGACCCTTGTGACCTAAGATTTCTGAATCCTGCTAAGTACATGGAGATTAAAATGAGCCTTTTGAACCTGTTGGTGAGTTGTGAGACTATCTAGGTTGAGAATTTGTTTAAAAATGAGAACCTGGAAGATTTGTAGCTTACCTAATTAATCTTTGAAGAGTTTAAGTGCTCTGAATCTTATGCACATTTGTTGGTTCTGCTTTCTGTAAACTGTAAGGAAAAGATAGAGGATAAAAAAGTTGTAAAGAACTTGGCTTTTGTTTCAAAATTAAAATAAGAAGAATTGGGAACTAGCATAGGATTTATGCCTTGCCTTGTTTATTTCTTTGGTTTTAGTTTGACATGACTTTGCCTTCTATTTATGACTATGTTCTTGCTATTGTGGTTGTGGTGTTATTTGCAAGTTTTCAAATACTTTGCTTTGCTTAATTTGGTAACTTCACACCCCTTTAGACCTATATGTGTATCAGTGTCAAGTTCTTAGTCCTTAAGTTGAATATAAGTGAACATATCAGTCCTTTTGGGTGTTGTAGATCACTGATTGGCTGAAATTTACCATGCTTTAGGACCAATTAGTAGTCTAAAGTTCTTGGCTGGAAAAAATGGAGTTCGTGGAGAATTCAGTCTAGTTTTGATTCTGGAAACTAAAGTATTTAAGTAAGGTATATACAGAGTATACATGGAGGGTATGCCATTATGGTTTTGCTCTCCATTAGACGTACACTGGGTGTATATCAAGTGTATATTACAGCTTGACACTTCGAAAAAAATTGAGAAAAATAGAATAGCATACCTGTGGTATATCATGTATATCCCCTTTATACTTAGGAAATTTTCAGCCGGGGCTTGTCATTTGGGCCTGTCGCTTGTGTGGCTTATTATTACTATCATCTCTGGGGCCTATTTTATATCTGGGCCATTTTCGTTATTTGCCGTCACAAAGTATTAAGTGGGCTAGGCCCAATAAGTTGTAATTAATTTTTTGGCATTGTAATAGTTATTGTAGCCTTTTAATTATTGTACCTAGTTTAATCCATTAACGTATTCGAATGTTGAGTATGCCCTTCTATGTCTTTGTCCACCGAAAACCCGTTGGTTGGGGCCCACTAACGTGACTAGATCGAGTCAACCCAACTTGGAGCAAAATGGAGCATACGTTGGAATTAAGACAAACCTGATTGCATAAACATTTTCCTTTTGGGCTTGGTCTGCCCAAATTCTCTATCTCTTTTAATTATGTACTTTAAATTATTTTTTGCACAATTATTATGTCAATTGGAACCCTTATGAGATTGTCATACTTTAAAGTCGCCAAAAGGAATTTATTATAAAAGTCGAGACTAATTTTGGGGCATTGATGCAAACTTGAGACTGATGTGAATAAAAGGACCAAAACTGCCGATTTTTATGAAATTTGGAATTGATTTGAACATTTATGAAACTTTTGAACTTATGACATATGGACTGATTTAGACCTATATTCAAAACTTGTGGGACTAATTGTGATTATTTAGACTTAAACTAAAAATAAAATTTGACTAAAACTTAGCAAAAGATAGAATAAAAATGGTCTATATATGTAGAATACTATGGACTATAATAGTATACCTAACCTATTTCCCTAAAACTATTTTCCTACACTCTAACTATTTTTTGGGTGGACTTGCGTAGGGCCCTACTTAGGCTAAGAGCCTTCGGGTATTAGTCTAAGTGTTCTAGTCCGACACCCTAAACGCCCAATTTCTGGCAAAATTTTACCACTTTTAATTCTTGAAACGCGGTATTTGTTTTACATAAATGACTAATTTCTATTTGCGAAAATATAAAACAAAAAACTGTTTTTATCACAATCAATTTATATTTACATAAACATAGTATTAGAACCCGTAGGTCAATCGTATTTTACGGATCCTTAATACCGGGGTGCCTAACACCTTCCCCGGGGGATCACCAGAACCCTTACCCATACTTTGGTTAGATTAGGATTCTTTTAAGACTTAACTGCTTTAAATGAACCCTTTTCGAACTGGTTTTCCTAATTTCCTAAACATTAGTTGGCGACTCTAAAATAAGTCCATTTAGAGTACCATCCACGTAGAAGTATATTTTTCCCTTTTTCCCGGTACGAGGACACTTTCATTTTTAAATGAGGCAAGTGAAAATACGAATCAAATAAAATATGACCCGCTACACTACGGTTACTTGCACCAAAAATTCTTTTCTAGGTGCCACTGCCACTTCTTGAGATACATGCGCAACAACTGGTGCAAGAATTAACACTTTGAATTGTGAGCGTTCATGTATCTATTTGGAGGAAAATCTCTTTATTGTCAATCATATCTTGTATCTTGTATCCGTTAGAATGGTAAGCACATGTTTTGTTTGACTGATAAAATCGGTTCCTAGGATCGACAACCTTTGGGGGAGTGTTTGGATCAATTCTGCAGTGCTCCACTTTTTGAACACTCAGTTCGAGTTTCCATCAATGGGGTAAATATGCGGGCAGGCTTCTTCTCACTGTTCTGACGTGGCGCATTGTAAGCATTTGGTGGTGGTTGGTTTTTGTAATGTATTGGAGAGTTATTTTGTGGAGTTCTATAAGTAGGTGTGGGAGTTTGATAATTTGGCTGTGGAGCTTGGTAATTTAGTGGTGGTGATTGAAAGGTATTTTGTGGAGCTTAGTAGTTAGACGGAGGTGATAGGAAAGTAGGTTGCGCGTAATAAACGGGCATCGGGTTGTATAGAGGGGGGTGATGATGGGTATATCTCCGTTGGAGACTGAAATTCTTCCTTTCTTTTGGGTCTCGGGCTAGGAGTATGGGAAACATTCCCACGTCCTCCTTCTTCTTTCTACTAAACCCTGTTGAGCTCGATCCGGTAGCCTTGCCGGCTACACTCATGATCCTTCCTGACTTTAAACCATCTTCTATGGCTTTCCCCATTTTCACATGTTCGGAGAATGACCTTCCTGCCATTGACAACATTCGATCATAAAAGTTTGTTTCTTCCGAACGGATGAATACTGAAACTAATTTTTCCTCGCTCATTGGCAGTTGCACTCGAGCAGCTTCAGTTCTCCATCTTCTCGCAGATTCGTGGTAGTTCTCGGTGGACTTTTTTTTACTTTTTCCAAGTAGTATTGGTCTTGTACTGTTTACACATTAAAACAGAACCTTTCCATGAAGGCTCCAGCCATATCTTCCCACATAGTCCATCGACGTATGTCTTGTGCCATGAACCATTTGGAGGCTTCTCCAGTCAAGCTTCAGCTAAACAACCTCATAATAAGTACCTGATTATCTCGGACACCGACCAATTGGTCACAATAAGCTCGGAGATGGGCCTTGGGGTTGCCCGTTCCATTGACCATTTCGAACCCTAGCACTTTAAAGCCTTCGGGAAAGTCCAAGCCCGGGTGCTTGCACAGATCATCATAGCTCAAACTCGTAGCTTTGCGAGAAGCTCTCGTGGATTGTTCCAACATTTCAGCCATTTTGCGCTCTAGTTCCTTATCGCGCCTATCCTGCTTGGCTCTTCACACCTTTTCCATCTCTTCGCAGTGGTCAATCTCTTGGTGATCTGATGAGAAGGCTTTTGGGGTGACAGCTGTATGGAAGGAAACAGTTGGATGCACAGGGTGATTTTTAGGAATATGGGTGGCTTGCGCGGTAGGTAGGGCAATGGTGCCTAGACGTACAATGGAGCTGGGGTGAGCATTTTTCGGTGGTGGTTAGGAGAGAACTGAGTGAGTGGTTTCAAGGATTCAGACAGTGTTGGGAGGTGGTGGGGTTTGGTATGAGGTACCAATGTGACCGACAACAATTGGGTTTAGAGTAAATAGCATTGTGGTCCTAGTAGGGTAGGTGGGGAAGTGAGCGGGTAGGTGGGGAAGTGAGCGGGTAGTGGTGAGCTTAAAGATGGAAAAGGCGGTGGAGGCCTCCTTGCCTCAGTAGGCGCCTCTTTGGCAGCATTAGCCGTTTCCGCTCTTGTGACATTTTCTTGGAGGTTAGCAACTTTCTCAAATAGTATCTTATTAACGTCCTCAGAAGGCAAGGATTCTTGAAATTCCGGTGTAGGTGACTCCCTAATGGCGAGTTAAGTCCGGTTTTGTTCATCTTCTGAGGTACTAGTCATTTTTGCTTTGCTTTGGTCTTGTTGGGATAGCGATGCTATTGCAGCTTTAGATCTTGTGAAGTATTCCAGTGTTAAAATGGATCAACTTTCGCTTTCTATAAGAAAACAATTACTCAAGGGCAAGTGATGTTAGTACGATAGGAAATAATAAATAAAGCAAGATATCACATAGAGTTGACATATGTAGCATGTAAAAGTCATATGTTTCACTTGAATACCTGATTGATCCCTTGTATCGGGGTTTCAGGTGTTTTGGCTCTTTTTGAGTCATGTGGGTCTTGGTTTCAACAATGGGGAGGGGGGGTGCTATATATTTATATAATATAGGGACCGAGTCTTATGTAGGCTGCCTATGTATCCCTATGTGGGAAATCAGGCCTTCCCGTAGTTCGGGTTACATAAATAACGACACTTCTACTTTAAAACTACCCGGAGCCTTCCCAGACCAGGCCCAATAAGGGCTTCCTACGTAGCCCTCCTTGGGACATCAGGTCGGACATAGTTTCTTTACATATAAATAAGGGGGACAAATCTTTCAAAACACAAAATGGGATCCCTAAATCTACCCTAAAGTGACCTCTATTTGAGATCGGAACGGGTTGTTTGTCCTTTCAACCATGTTTTCGGCCAAAAGGCCCTATTTCCTAGTACTGAGGTGGGAGTACTACCGAAATCCCCCACTCAACCTCGTAAGGACCAAATGCTCTAGCTCAAACTTGAAAGCCTCGCATTCTTCAATGTCATGCCCCCAGGCTCTAGAGTGGAAGAGACAAATCCTCCTTTGACTTGTTCCCACAGACGAGGTCTTCTAAGTAACCCTAATTGGCTGGATTTTCCCCGTGCTTGCCAATTTCTGGAAGATGCTCGCATACGAGTTCTTAAAGATGGCGAAGTCGTAACGCTAAATATGGGTGTCCAAAGTGATCCCTTCATTAGGGGAGACGGTACCGTGGATCAACAACGATTGGGGTCCCCACAGCTTGTGGATTGTCTTGTCATCGATCAATCTTATGATTCTTTTCCTGAAGGCCAGACATTCATCAATGGTGTGGCCCGGTTGCTCCTTGTGGAACGGGCACCTCTTGTGCGCGAAAATTGGAGCGCAAGGTGGCAACCGTTTATGGCTAGTGCAAGTGGCCCCCACACTCTTAAATTTCTTGAATATTTCCTCACATTGCACATGTTTCGGTGAGATGCGGCAAGGGCAAGCGACAGCCTTGAGTGCAATTTCCGACCAAGCTGGTGATGTCGAGAGAACAAACTCTATTTGTACTTCGGGCTCTTCTCCTTGGTTTGTGGAGGCAACAGAGGCGGCCTCTTTATATGGACAAGTAGGCTCTTGTGTGTCAGATTCCACTTTTTAGTCTTCGGCTTCTTGCCCGTCGAACAACCATAAGTACCAGTGGGATGTCCCTTTGACTTTATCCGAGAGGTCCTCTTCGTGATTCCCCGATCTAGCAGGCTCTTTAGGCGGGCTTTCCGCCGAATTCATCAGTTCATCGGCCTCTTTGATTTTGGCTTTGACAGCCCAGATTTTTCTTTCCAAATCTTGAATCTTTCTACGAAGCGATCCTTCGTTTTCCCTTTTGATAGCAGTGTGCTCCGGGGTGTTCATGGCAACCATTTGGAAAAGTGACTAGGGTTAGTTGAATCAATTGGTTTTCAAGTTATTTTGGGTGTTTTCCTTGTTTTGCTTCGGGATGGTGATTGGTACATGAGATCAATCAATCATTCAAACGAAACATATGAATCACAAAAACACATATTCATATAACAATATATCAATAAGCATAAATTTACTACTCGCATTCCTAAAGTTTTCTAATCATTTGAAACATAAATGTGCCATTCGTACCAAACTATTGCCCCCATAATCATAAATTTCATTAAAAATATTCTTTCTCAAAAGGGTACAAAAGATAAATAAAGACAAGACAGAAAAATAAATCAGCAAAAGTGTCCTCCAATAGCCGATGATGAAGTCCTATCGATCCTTGCCCTCTTGGCCTTTCGGAGGGCAGTCTGGATGTGGAGGTTAGTCGATGTCAACATAGCTTCCATCAGAAACCCTTTCTCTGTGAATCTCATCAGAACAATGTCATCCAAAGTCTTCTTCATCCGATCATCGAGCTCTATCAAACAGTCATAGGTGAACTCCAACTCATTGTTCAAGCTTTTTATGGTAGCTTGATCGTGCTCTATTTTTTCCAAGTGCTTAAATCTTTGTCATCGGCCCTTCTTTGGATCAAGCAGGATCTAATATCGGCTTTGGAGGCCTTGTATTGCATGCAATGGTAGAGGATAGGCTTAGGAGCGATAGTACCTTTCAAGTTGCCCCTCAACCAATCTCTATATCTTCTTCACAACCTGGATGAGATAAATAAAGACAAGATAGAAAAATAAATCAGCAGAAGTGTCTTCCAGTAGCCAATGATGAATTCCTATTGGTCCTCACCATCTTGGCCTTTCGGAGGGCAGTCTGGATGTGGAGGTGAGTCGATGTCAACATGGCGTCCATCAGAAACCCTTTCTCTGTGAAGCTCATCAGAGCAATGTCATCCAAAGTCTTCTTTATCCGATCATCGAGCTCTATCAAACAGTCATGGGTGAACTCCAGCTCATGGTTCAAGCTTTCTATGGTAGCTTGATCGTGCTCTATTATTTCCAAGTGCTTAGCATCTCTGTCATTGGCCCTTCTGTGGATCAAGCGGGCTATAATCTCGGCTTTGGAGGCCTTGTCTTGCACGCAATTATAGAGGATGGGCTTAGGAGCGATAGTACCTTGAGTCGGCTCTCAACCAATCTCTATAGTCTTCACAACCCGGATGAAACCTGTCGGGAGCTAAAGTGTTTGGACCTTAAGATGTGCGACTATTCCATTCTCGAACACAATCCCCGGCTTGCTGAATCTTGTCACCATCATAGTCGATGATAAATTCCCTCATATTTCCAACTTGGGGTATGACTTGGTACCTATAAAATTGCCTCAAGACCCTAGAGGGTGCATAAGGACGAATCCCTCGAATTCCCATGAATGGTAAGAACGGGCATTTCCTTCCCTTAACCACAACAGTGTCGGTTATGAAGTTATTGAACATCTATTGCATGCCATCATATCTAAGCCTGGAAAAGATGAAATCCCAACCTTGTTTGGTCTGATTCCCGAAGTTGGGGCAAAGGGTATGAAGGTCGTCCTTTTCTGCATAGTTAATCAACTACTGGGTACCCCCGACTTTGTTCATGTGTTTAAGGATCCACCATTGTAGAAGTAGGTTGCATCCTTGGAAGTACCTAAAGTGGTTTCCATACAGGCTCAAGGCTCCGTACATATCGGCAAGGATGACGGGGGTCAAGTCAAAGTATTTGGATTCGTCATTTCGGGTTATGCCATGAAAGATAGTATGGGTGACTGAGATGACTCGGGTGTCTATGGCTAAGGTGCCATATTTTGGGGAAAACCATAAGTCCAAAAAACCAAATTGAAAAGGCTAAGGGTCGGGTGGCTTCCCACTTGGTATATGTTTTGAATTCGGCGGGGTGTTCTACAAATCCACTTGGGATACCGAATCTTTTGTACAACTCTATAAAGGGTATTGTTGGAATGAATGTCCAATTGGCACAGGATAAAGATAACATTTTCAATATTTGGTTGTGGGTGGGCTTTTCTGGGATTAAGACATGGTTGTCGGGTTTCTTTCTTCTTTTCAGCAAGTCCCCACACTATCTATGACATCTCGCAACTCCTTCAAAGTCGGGGCCATCTCCACATCATCCCCAAATTAGAAAACCATCCTATCTCGGTCCCAAAATCCAATAATCACCTCAATTATCTCCCTACAACCCTTCATCATCATAATAGAGGGTAGGTTTCGTAAGTGGTAGGTGATTTTCTTTCTTTTATCCTTGTTCATTCTACCCCACCATATATCCAACAAGTCGGGTACTCAATGACCATGTCAAACTATAAATCGATCAGCATCTACAAAAAATACAGGCAAGGTTAATGTGCCCCCCCTCCAATTGGCAATGGTTTAGCACATAGGCACATAAAATGTTTCCACTTAGTACATAAATGAGTGCGGTGTCTTTCGGGTCGTAGACCGTATTTGACACGGGGTGGTCTTCCTAATGGGTTTAGATACGTCTTAAATATCCAAACCCTTCTAGTTCATCTTTGGATTTGGCTTAGCTCTACCCTAGGCATATGCAAGAGTGGGTTTTTCGAAGTGACCTTGGACCCGAGCGGACTAATCGGGGTGAACCGCTGTCGGCTATTGGGTGACCGCACACCAACTCCGTGTTCAACATGTTCCAAAGAAGGGGTGTTTCAGTTTTTTTAGTGAAGGCTAGACAGCGAGCCCGCGTGTCCCCTTTGAAGCCATGCTTTTTGCCAGAAGTGGTGGAATTTATGATATGAAATGCATGACAGTTTATAATTGTGAAAAAGTAAACACTTAAGCAAATATTCATAATTATATCACATTATATTTAAACCCTTATGGTTAGAACCTAGAATATCCCCAGCGGAGTCTCCATCTATTACGGTTCACTTTTACGCGAGTGCATAAAAGCTACTAAGAACTTGTTAGTGCTCTAATTGGATTTCGTAATTTTTAGAGTCGCCACCTAATTTTATAATGGAAATTAGGAAAACCGGGTAAAAAGAGTTTATCAAAGAAGAGAAAAATCCTTTTAAACTAGAGTTCGAGGTAAGGGTTCTGGTGATCCCCTAGGGAAGATTTTAAACACCCTAGTATTAAGGGTCCGTAGAATAAGGTTGACCTACGAGCTTCAATATGTGATTATTGTAATTATTTGCTTAAAATATTTTCTTTATCGCAAAAGTGTCATGCTTATCATAAATTCAAATTTCCAACAAAAATGTCCCCTTTAAAAGGGGGTTTTGGTTTCAAAATTCATATAAGTGTTCAACTCACTTCATTTCCAGACCAAGACACACTCGGGATTTCTTCCAAGTAGAATCGCTACTATTTTTGGTCCTAATGGGATAAGTTCCGTTCTTATAACTTTTTATTACTTATATGTAGGGAAAGTAAGTGGAGTATATCTCCTTTATAATAATTATATAGGCATCAAAAGAGTTTATCAAATTTGCAGTTTTTAGTCCATTGAAGCTCATAATCAACTATATTCCACTTTCCAAAACCAACTTATCTCAAATCGGTCCAAATATAATTCCTCTTTTTATCACTTTAAATTTGGGCTTTTGGCGCCAAAAAGCTTTGTTCTTTTTTCTGAAAATTGTCTTATGTCCAAGCAAGTTATAAAAGGGTCCAATTTACTCAGTGAAAGTTCTGATGTCTTATTTTCCATTTTTATCGATCTTAATTCTGCAAATATGTCTTGCGTCCAAATCATTTTAAGGTTCAATTTCTAGTCCAATTCTCGTCACGGCCCAAAGGACAAAAACAGTTTATAAAAAATGGTTCAAAGTGGGCTTACGGCCCAAAACTAATTTAATCCTTTATTCATTCCATTTCCAGATTTCACAAAGGGACGAAAGGCCCAAAAATACAACTTAGTTCCATTTTCATAAATCATTTAGGCTTAACCACATACCCAAACCAGTTTTAGACTTGAAGAAACTTATAGAAAGTTAAGTACCGATTTCATGCATGTGTTAGAGTTTAAGCGAATTTAAAAATCATTTAAGCGACTTCCTAATAATGCTAACGTATTTCCTAAGTTCTAAGCATATAAAGGGTTTCAATATTTATAAGTATCTTTACATATACAAGTGAGTACATCAAATAAAATACATCAAATAAATATGAAAAGTAAAGAGAAGTTTAGGCTGGTGGGCCTACCTAAGCCCACCAGTTGTCTATTTTCAACCATAGGTGGGCTTTCAAAATATTAGCTTCCCTTATTTCTCTTCGGACTCGATTAAGCAAAAATAGTTGGGCCTCAGGCCCAACAGATTTCAAACGGAAGGAAATGGCCCAAGTGGCCTCGGTATTTTTTACATGCAACACAAAGGGGAAAAAGGAAGGTAATGGATTAGAGAGGCACCTAGAACTTAAGCACTTATTTAATATAAACTAATTATACATGTATGGTAATCGTCTAAGTAGACAGGAAAGAAGAAACACACACACATTCAAAAGAGATACTCAGCCCAGATATCAACACAAAAGGAAATCTAACAAGGCAGGCCCAGTTTTGCAGTAATTAACAGAAAATGTGACCCAAAAACCTCAAACCATGAAAGAAGAGCCAACATATCAAACAGAAAAGGAACCAAGCCTAAATTGTATTATTATGATGCACAAGCTATAATTCAGAACAAACATGTCAAACTTGAAGATTATTTCTAATCTTTTACACATGCAGGATTCCCTCAGCAGACTAAAAAGACACAAAGTAAACTATTATGGACAAATTTTTAAGAAATCTCATGTCACGAAGAGTATGAAACCGTTAATGGGTTGACAGATCTAATGCACACTAACACATATCCAACATGGTGTTAGATAGACAAAGGACATACACACAACTTGCAAACTATGTCAAAATAGGCAAACTTCATGGTCAGGCCCCTGCATGCGAATCCAAAATTCACTACCAAAATTCACTACAGCTTTCCAAACACATAACCATCATACTAGTAACATGTGATAATACCATCAGAGTTAAAAGAAACGTTCATAGGCTTAAAACAGACTCAAACAGAAAAGTAATGTTGCACAGGAGTACTCTTTCAGTAAATAAAGATATTTGGTCAAGTGCAGAAAAGATACATTATATTCAATTTAGATAATTGATCTTATCATAGCATATTTTGTCACAGCATGGACATATATCTATATCTATATATATATATATATATATAGAGATATATTAAACTTCAGATCTAGAGTCTTAAAATCCAAGTTGGAACATGCTATCAGACCATCACATAACTACTTAACCATTTTTTTTTTTATCTAAATAATGCATAAAAGCACCTAACATGACATCAAACAAAGTCTAGATTGGTTGGGTCTCTTTTTTAAACTAAACTATTGAGCTTACATAATCTTTCCACAGTTAAACATGCAATATATAACTATCAGCCACTATAAGTTTAAATCAAATCTCAAATCAGACAAGGATTTCCTTTTAATCATGTTGTATTACATCAGGTTAAACTAAACTAGAATAGACCTCTTATTAGTCACTGATGACTCATAGTCCATTTAGCTAATACGAATCCAACTAATCATGGACATATGAACATATCAACTAGCTGATGCACTAATATACTAAACATAAACATTTAAGTAGATTATACAAGCTTATTTAGAGCATAAGACTAAGCTTAAGCCAGAAGGATAGTATCTAAACATGGCTTTAAAACTGAGTTAACACCAAAACAAGATTTAGTCCAACATGATAAGGACTCAACTATCAACTAAAAGCAGAGTAAATCAAAACTAACTAGAGGAACTGAGACAGGAAGCTAACACATATAAATATGGCAAAATAGGATTTAAACATGGACAATATGTCTAAACTAGTAACTAATGACCATAACTAAGCAAGAATAACCATTAACACATATAAACATAACTTAAACTAGCAATTAACACCACTATACTAACAATTTAGCATACATAAGCAGCTAGAAAATAAAATGCAAAAATATCTAAAAAGGAAAGAAGATTACCTTTTATGAGTGCAACCAACGTCGAGATTGGATTTGAAGAATCCTTTCTTCTCCACCCAAACTCAACCACACACAGGGAAAACAATTAAAATTTTAAACTTTAACTAAATCGAATAATTAAAGTTCTCAAAAATAGAAACCCTAGGTAATTCGATTTTTTGAGTATATTTCTGATATTTCAGTATGCTCAAAGCTTATGTAATATTGTAAATTGGATAGAACCCTAAAATCTCAAAACCCTGGCTCATTTTTTATATGGGAGTTTTATAATTTGAGAATTGCATCTCTCAATACCACATCCAATGGCTGAGAATCGATCATACAAGCAAATAAAGGGTCGGATTTGACTAAGAATTGGTCAATCCGTGGGGTTTTTCATGAACCAATAAAAATCGTGGATTCAAACGAATACAACAAAACCCATTAAGGTTTCTTAGTCTTATAACTGTTGAAAATAGCAGAAAAGCAAAGAAAGGCAGGATTAATAAATCGTTTGGTTGTGATATGGTGGAGAGAAGAGGCAAAGCATTAAATGCTTGCCTCAAATGGTTGAACCGCCTCTGTAAGAGGTACTCGTACACTGCAGGTTTGCCAAAAACAGCCGATGATGATGAGAGAGAGTGGGTAGAGCCACAACAGCTAGGGTTACCACTATGGAAACCCTCTTTTTCCCTTTAGGGGTCGTTTGGTGTTGAAGAAAAAAAATGAAAAGGAAAGAGGGTTTAACCCCTTTAACGTTCAGTTTGGCCGAATCAGGTCCTTATTAGACCAGATCGGGCCAATTGTTTAAGGAAAAGAGGGGGTGATATATATATATATGCGCCTTATGTATGCATGATATACATGTATACACTTGTATATCCTAGTATACGTACGTATATATATAGGCAAAGCTTAAAACTATTTAAATAAATGACCATAATTAATGGAAGTTAATTAATTTAAACTCCTTAATTATGACTTAACACAATTAACCAACTACCTCAAACTAAAGACACGGGTAATTATGCAATTTGCAATTATGATCTTAATTGAACTTAAACCATGGATTTGGTTTTTTCAATTATAGCCGTATTTAGTTAAATCAAACAATTAAAGACTAATTTTGCAGTAATGACCTCAATTGACATAAGCCATGAAATCGGCTATTTCAATTAAGGCCAGAATTCACATAATAAGCAATTTATGAATATAGCCACAATTAAACACTTGATTAATTATGATTAACTCCAAAAAATTGCACAAGTACAAATTGGACATGCAAAAATTAAGATTTGAGAAGTAAGATGACTAACTTATCTAATAAATCAGATTCCTTGAATTAAAAGGAGTAAAAATGCTTGCTAAATGAACTTTCAATAATTTTAACAATTAACTAAATAATTGCTTGGATTATTTACTGATTGAATTTTGCAAATGCTTTGTATTAGTTATAAAAAAGTATGTGGATTGTTTTAGAATGATTTATAGTATTATTAAGGTTATTTTTCCAGATGAAAATGGCAAAATATTAGCGAAACAATTATATAAAATCAGTTTGACTTATAAAAAGCGCATATTTAACTCCGTCTAATATCCAAGGACTCCGAATTAAAATAAATTATCAGACGTCAAAAATTAGGTGTCAATAGGTATTCCTTGACTCGCCACTATGACACGATGTGTATTATTTATTTTCTATGTGAACTATGAAGTTTAGAGCTCTCAAGTGTAGTGATTCCATGTCTTGAGCCTACGAATCCCCTAAGAAAAGTTATGTGACTATAATCAGTTGTTACTCGAGTGTATTACTTCTCGAAGTCAAGTCGCAATGAAAATAGAGTTCCCCCATAGGTGGGACTATATTAGTAGTCTATAGAGTACGATTCCAAAACATAATTCGAGAGGTGCTCCAATTTGTGTATTTGACAGTTTCATGTACTTCCTATTTGATGCTGCCCTGATGACACGAGTTTCATATGTCTAATAGCAGTCTCTTGTTCCTTTCAGTAGGTACGAACAGGCCATAATGACACCTCAAAAGAGTTTTCATGGCATGACGATGTTTACTTGACGATCGGATAAGAATCTTATATGTTTGATAGTTGTGGTATGTTCTAACGACCATTAGTAAAAGTGGCATGGAGAGTTATTTATTGGAAAATTTCTAGTTAATAACGAGATAAGAACCTTACTTGTGTGATAGTCTATAAAGTACGACTAAAGGGATTATAGACCAATGGCTAAGATGAATAATGCTTAGGATGAATTGTATGATGATTCTCAAGTGACAATTGGAAGTTATAAATCTATGGCTAAGGTATGGTATTTGATAGTTATGGGCTATAGGCATGGGACTATAGCACATTACTTAAGATAAACGATATCCCACGACTAATGTTTGAGTGACCATTATAGGATGTGGAATATAAAGTTTGATTGGGTTGTAGAGAGCCCTTATAGGACAAGTCATGTGAATATAAATAGGTATGATTCCTCAAGAGAGTACAAAGGCCTTAAGAGGCTAGAGCGCAGATTTGAAGTACCAGTCGAGTATTATAAACGCAAAAGTATGTCCGTTCTTATTGTATCCCTCGACATGAAGTCGAGTCATTTGTCTCCTCTCCTATATGAGTTCCATAAGATAAAGACTGTAAGCCTTTCACTCGTATTTAGTTGTGTCCGTTATGTGATGTCATTTGTATCGTATCAAGTTCCCATTTTCCTATGCACATAACCTTGGTTAGTATGAATGTTAGTTGTCGTCACATAAGTAATCCATGGACCATGAGAGATTTGAGTGCTATTAAACCAATCCGCATTTGAATGAACTTATTATAGTCGTAAGTGACGACTATTTGTCCGTCTTCCTTGGCATGGATCCTTAGTACTTTTCCTCCCTTATAAACCAAGAGCGGTTAAAGGCTGTCACGACCCAATTTCACTAAGTCCCGCGGGCACCTACCTTTTCATCTCGGTAAGCGAATCATTATCCTAACAATCATAAAAACATGAATAAATAAATAAGCGAAAGAAGATAGAATAACGTAAGTCTTATGATAATGATATAAGAAAATGCGGAAGTAATGAAATACATCCTAGTATCTGGTCTAGTCATACAAGAGCATCTAACTAAATACTACAAGTCTGAATAATAGTAATACATCATTGTCTCAAAATCATGTCACGGACGGAAATAAAGACACAATAAAAGAAGAGTCTTCAAGGTGACGAACGTCCTCGTGCTCACCCTCTAAGACTCATAACATCAATCCTCGTCTACTATCAGCCACGAGGAGTAGAGGTCGATCTCACCTGGAACTCTGCAATCATAAATGAATGCAGCAAGGGCAAGTCAATATAAACAATAAGTACTGGTAGGTATCATAGGCCGACTAAGACTAGCTAACGTATATATAAATAACAAAGCAAGATAAACACATAAACCAACAAGTACAAGTTAACACGAATTTGTATCCAAAGTACAAGTCATCACCTATGTTATAGTATCTAAACCCAACTATGCCAAGTCTTAGTATAATCAATCTGAATCAGTCTATCATAATAGTGTCACAACAAGCCATCAGAATCAAAGGTACAATGCCATGCAACAGATGTATATATGATGAATGTAATGCATATGCATAGTACATATGTACTCAGACTATGGAACATCACATCTCGGCGGCACAACCAATGGGGGACCTGCGAAGTCCATGTACCACTCTCACAATCCCGACAAAGACCTCGGGTATCGGACACTCAATTGTTCCCAGCAACTAACCTCGAGCAACGTACACTCAGTCCTCTCAGATAAATGACCTCGGATCATGGACTTTCAGTTTTCTTTTACGCTCTTCGACAGAAACCTCAGAGGCTACACTCCCTCACTTCCATCGTCAATACCGTAACCAGGCAATATCAATGAATCATGGAAATGAGTATGAATACGATGCAATGTAATATCAAAGTATCAATTCAATCCAAACAGTACCACCCAAGGCACATAAGTAGTATCAATAATAACATAATAAGCCACAATGAAATCCCAATCTCGTCTCAATATCGAATCAAGTAAAGTACCGCAATATATTAGTCATGATATAACACTAGTAACAATTTCCCAATGTCTCAACGTGGCAATGAGCCAATAAATAAGTAGAACAAGATAAGTAGGTCAACACAATGAGGTGGCTAGTCCTCAAATGATACAACAAGGCCCAACCTAAGACAATATCCAACACAATTTCATACTCGAAGGTTTACATGCATTCTCCGATAATATCATCTAAACATACGCTTCTCTAATCGAAGTCTCACCATAAGGTAAACCATAACCTACCTGGAGAGTCGAACAGCAAGGTCTCCAAATCAAACCTTAGTCTTCCCCTTCCGTTGAGCCTCAAGATAGTGAAAGTCTAAACATATCCGAATCATGAAATTATAATCAAGAAGAACATCATTCAAGCCTTACTTATATTCAAGACCCAAATCCCAATATATGGAATAGGGTTCATGAACTAGAAAGATAGAAATAAGAATCTGCAGGTCCCAACATGAAATTAAAGTTCTAGATGATCAATTCCCATCAATAATAAGCTAGGAGAACTAACAAAATACTTAAATTTGGATTCTAGGCAAAACCCCCAAATTTGGGTATAAACCCTAACTTTCAATCCCATAAATTAGCCACTAATTAGGAAGGAATCATGAAACAATAAATTCTAATTATCAATTCTATGCTTAATGAAGCTAACCCAAACAATAAATCAAGATTTAAAAGCCTAGAATGAAGAACCCATTGAATCCGCTTTTAATCATCAAACTCTTAAAGAAGTAGCATAATAATGGATTCCTAAGGTGATAATGTAATTATGGAATGGAAAGGAAAGTGAAGGGACTTACCACAATGATTTTCCCCCAAGAATCACCTTGAAATGCTCCCACTAACTCAGTTTTTCGAATAGTAATGAATGGGGAACTTAGGGCTTTTAACACTCATTTAATGAATCTATCTGCCCGACTCGCTTCTGCGACAACGATACCATAGCGGTGATACCGCTTTAGCGCCCCCTCAGACCGTTGTGGTGGTCAACTAGTGACTACACTAGGCCGCTTTTGCAGCGTGGCCACTGCTATAGCGGTGCCGCCATTGCGGTCCTAGTGCCGCCACAGCAGGCATCGGACACCAGAAATCCCCAAGTTTCACAATCTCAACCCGAAATTTTGACTATCATCCGAGGCCATCTGCTCACATACCATATATGCAGACGTACATAAAAACACTCTAGAAACGCACTCGTCGCCTCAGAATTTCCAACGGAGGTCTCGTTGACCGAGTCAAGCCCCGGTACCTCAAATCCAACTTCCCAACCCAAGTACCAAAAGGCGGCGAACGTCCTCGTGCTCACACTGTAAGACTCATAACAACAATCCTCATCTACTATCAGCCACGAGGAGTAGAGTTCGATCCCACCTGGAACCCTGCATTCATAAAAGAATGCAGTAAGGATAGGTCAGTACAAACAACAAGTACTGGTAGGATCATAGGCTGACTAAGACTAGCTAACGTATATAAAGATAACAAAGTAAGATAAACACATAAACCAACAAGTACAAGTTAACACGAATCTATATCCAAAGTACAAGTCATCACCTATGTTATAACATCTAAACCCAACTGTGCCAAGTCTCAGTATAATCAATCTGAATCAGTATATCACAATAGTGTCACAACAAGGCATCAGATTGAAAGGTACAATGCAATGCAACAGATGTATATACGATGAATGCAATGCATATGCACCGTACAAATGTACTCCGACGATGGAACATCACATCTCGGCAGCGCAACCCATAAGGAACCCGTGAAGTCTATGTACCACTCTCACGATCCCTGCAAAGACCTCGGGCATCAGACACTCAATTGTTCCCGACAAGAAATCACGGGCAACGTACACTCAGTCCCTTCGGTAAATGACCTCGGATCACGAACTTTCATCTATCTTTTATGCTTTCCGGCAAAAACCTCAGAGGCTACACTCCCTCACTTCCATCATCAGTACAATAACAAGGAAATATCAATGAATCATGGAAATGAGTATGAATACGATGCAATGTAATATCAAAGTATCAATTTAATCCAAACAGTACCACCCAGGGCACACAAGTAGTATCAATAACAAGGATATATAATAAGCCACAATGAAATCCCAATCTCATCTCAATACCGAATTAATTGAAGTACCGCAACATCATACTCATGATATAATACTAGTCATAATTTTCCAATGTCTCAACGTGGCAATGAGCCAATAAATAAGTAGAACAAGATAAGTAGATCAGCACAAAGGGGTGGCTAGCCCCCAAATCATATAACAAGGCCCAACCTAAGTCAATATCCAACCTAACTTCATACTCGAAGGTTTATATGCATTCTCTAACAATATCATCTAAACATACGCTCTGCTAATCGAAGTCTCACCATAAGGTAAATCATAACCTACCTGGAGAGCCGAACAACAAGGTCTCCAAATCAAACATTAGTCTTCCCCTTCCATTGAGCCTCGAGATAGTGAAAGTCTAAACATATCTGAATCATGAAATTATAATCAAGAAGAACATCATTCAAGCCTTACTTATATTCAAGACTCAAATCCCAATAGATGGAATAGGGTTCATGAACTAGAAAGATGGAAATAGGAATCTATAGGTCTCAACCTGAAATTAAAGTTCTAGATGATCAATTCCCATCAATAATAAGCTAGGAGAAACAACAAAATACTTAAATTTGGATTCTAGGCTGAACCCCCAAATTTGCGTACGAACCCTAACTTCCAATCCCATAAATTAGCCACTAATTAGGAAGGAATCATGCAACAATAGATTCTAATCATCAATTCGATGCTTAATGAAGCTAACCCAAACAATAAATCAAGATTTAAAAGCCTAGAATGAAGAACCCATTGAACCCTCTTTTAATCATCAAACTCTTAAAGAACTAGCACAATAATGGATTCCTAAGGTGATAATGTAATCATGGAATGGAAAGGAATGTGAAGGGACTTGCCACAATGATTTTCCCCCAAGAATTGCCTTGAAATGCTCCCACTAACTCAGTTTTTGGAATAGTAATGAATAAGGAACTTAGGGTTTTTAACACTCATTTAATGAATCTATTTGCTCGATAACCGCTCCTGCGACAATGATAGTGCTGTGGCGGTACGGCTTTAGCGTCCCCTCAGACCGCTGCGGTGGTCAACAAGTGACTACACTGGGCCACTTTTACGGTATGGCTACCGATATAACGGTGCCGCCATTGTGGTGCTGGTGCCGCCACAATGGGCACCAGACACCAGAAATCCCTAAGTTTCAAGATCTCAATCCAAAATCCCACTATCACCCGAGGCCATCTGCTCACATACCATATATGTAAACATACATAAAAAAACACTACGAACACGCTCGTGGCCTCAGAATTTCCAACGGAGGTCTCGTTGACCGAGTCAACCCCCGATACCTCAAATCCAAGTTCCCAATCCAAGTCTCAAAATGCACCCGAGTGCATTGGGAGCCAAACCAAATATGCGTACAAGTTCTAAAAGACCATCCGGACCTCTCGAAATTGATGGATTTTCGAAAAGAAGTGTGTTTGCCCAAAAGTTAACTTTGTGTCAACTCTTTTTCGCTTTAGGCCCAAATTTTCCAAAAGTCGCCCAAATCATATCCAAACACCTCGAGAAGTATATCAACGGTCTCCTCGGGTCAAGTGTGATCTAAACAAGCTTGGTGAAGGGTCAAAAGTACTGAAAGGACTATAACGACCAAATGGGTCATTACATTAGATACTAATTAAACTATCGCTCGTCCTCGATTGACGAAGGGAAAAGAACGGAAAAGTACCTGAATCAGCAAAAAACTGAGGATATTGGCTGCGTACGTCGGACTCAGTCTCCCAAGTGGCCTCCTCAACAGGATGATGCTTCCATTGTACTTTCACAGAAGCTATCTCCTTAGACCTCAACTTTCGAACCTACCTATCTAAAATCGCAATATACTCCTTCTCATAAGTCAAATTCTCATCAGGCAACATCGAGTCCCAACGAACAATATAAGTTCCATCGACATGATATTTCTTCAGCATAGACACATGAAAAACTAGATGAACGCCTGCCAAACCAAGTGGCAAGTCCAACTCATAAACAACATCGACTACGCGATCAAGGATCTCAAATGGCCCAATATACCTCGGACTCAACTTACCTCTCTTCCCAATTCTCACAACACCCTTCATGGGTGAAATATTCAATAAAACTTAATCACCAACGGCGAACTCTAAATCTCAGACATTCCGGTCTGCATACATCTTCTGTCGACCTTGAGCTGCCAAAAGCTTAGCCTGAATGACCCTCACATTCTCCAGAGACTCTCTCAATAGATAAGTACCCTAAGGTCGAACCTCAAATGCATCAAACCAACCAACCGGAGGTCTACATCTCCTACCATACAAAGCCTCAAAAGTTGCCATGTCGATACTCGAGTGATAACTGTGGTTATATACAAACTTTGCCAATGGAAAGTACTGATCCCAATGACTACCAAAGTTTATAACGCAAGCCCTCCACATATCCTCGGACACCTGAATGGTCCGCTCGGACCGTCCATCTGTTTGGGGGTGGAAAGTTGGGCTAAGATCCACTCGGGTACCCAAATCATCATGAAAAGATCTCCAAAACTGGAAAGTGAAGATAGTACCCCGATCAGATATGATAGAAACGGGAATCCCATACAATATCATAATATCACAAATGTACAACTTGGCTAACTTCTTCGCACAATAAGAAACCTGAACCGGAATGAAATGAGCGAACTTAGTCAACCGATCAACTATCACCCAAATCAATTCAAACTTACCTAAGGTCTTCGGAAGACCCACAAAGAAATCCATGGCAATCCTCTCCTACTTCCACTCGGGAATGGGCATCCTCTGAAGTACACCACCTGGTCACTGGTGCTCATACTTAACTTACTAAAAATTCCCACACTTAGCCACAAAATCGGCTATATCCCTCCACAAAATCGGCTATATCCCTCTTGATATAATGTCACTAGTAATGCTGCCTCAAGTCCCGATACATCTTGGTCGCTCTCGGATAAATGGAATAGCGAGAGCTATGGGCCTCAGTCAAAATCAAATGAATCAAGTCACCAACACGAGGAACACACACGCGCCCCTTAATCCTCAAAGTACCCTCAGAATCAATCATGGCCTCCCTAGCCTTACCCCTCAGGACCCTATCTCGAATCTTGCTCAATTGAGCATTTTCAAACTAATGAGTCCTGATCTGATCTAATAAGGATGATCTCGCCTCCACACAAGCTAAAACTTTGTATGTGCTGAAATATCAAGACGAACAAAATTGTTGGCTACAGTCTGAGCCTCCATGGCCAACGGATGCTCGAAAACAACTTAACGGGCTAAACTCCCCATACTCTTGGACTTGCAACTCAAGGCATCAAACACAACATTGGCTTTTCCTGGATGATAAAGAATAGAGATGTCATAGTCCTTCAGGAGCTCCATCCATCAGCGCTGCCTGGAATTAAGATCTCTCTAGGTAAACACATGTTGCAGGCTATGGTAATAGGTGAAAACCTCACAATAGACAGCATACAAGTAATGCCTCTAGATTTTCAAAGGGAAGACCACAGTTAACAACTCCAAATCATAGGTAGGGTAATTCTTCATATGGATCTTCAACTGACGGGAAGCATAGGCTATGACTCTACCCTTCTGCATCAACACAACACTCAAACCCACACGGTATGCATCACAGTAGACTGAGAAGTCCTTACTCTTCATGGGTAATGCTAGAATCGGGGTTGAAGTCAAAACAGTCTTGAGCTTTTGAAAGCTCTCCTCACAATCATTGAACCACCGTCCTTCTGGGTCAATCTGGTAACCGACGAAGTATCATATTTGGCACAAATATCTATGTTTAAGTGTCACTTTACCTCTCATTCTTAAGACTTTAATCACTAATTATATGTTGAAATCATTGTATTTGCGCTTATGTTGGTATATTTTGTGTAATCAGGTGTAACGAGGACAAACGATGGAAAACCGAAAACTTTTGGATTGACTTTAGGACAAAGGAAGATTACATGAGTTTCGAAGTTGATAGAGACAATTTGAGGCACCAAATGTGCTAGCCCAGCGACGCGGGGTTCCATTCATGTGTTGGCCCCGCAACGGAAAAGTCCAGCTTTAGAATATGGATGATTTTGTGCCAAGCCCGCATCAACACAATTTGTAACAAAAACCACTAAAGACCCCATGTTGGACCCGCGACGAGCGACCAACATGGGAACGCCCAGTTTCAGCGGAGTTAAACTAGGATTAGGACCCTTTTATTTTGATTTTAACCTTAAACTATAAATATATGTTTTATTTGTTATTAATGACGTGCTGGGATTATACCAAGACTTGTAAGTAGTCATTTTTACATTTTCTCTTATTCTCTTCAACCCTAGTTTCTTCATGAATTCTTATTCTTCATCTAGAATCATGAGTACCTAAACTTCTTAATTATGGGGTTTTTGCGAAAGATAAGAAGATAGGTAGAAGTGTCAGAAGATCAACTAGATTGTCGAAAGCCATGACCTTGGAACTCTCCATCATCGGATAAACCTCACAATCTTCTTCATAATTGTCTCAGTCATAAAAACACCCACACTCAATTATTTACTTTCAGTTTTAGTTTAGTCACAACAAAACACCTTGATTGTTACTTTCTTGAATAGTTTCATTTGAATTTGAATTAGTTTAACTGTAGAATCTAAGTCTCTGTTGGATCGATATCTGGACTTAAAAGTTCTATATTACTTGTACGACCACGTATACTTGCGTGTGCGTTTGGGAGCAACAATTTTTTGGCGCCGTTGCCGGGGACTTACAAAGATTTACTGTTTTTCTAATTTGAGTTTGTTTCTCTATTCAAGTCTTTACAATTTTCGTTGGCCTACTTATGTCACTTCAGGTTTCTTTGGTTTATGCCAAGCACTAGAAGTTCAAGAAAATCGTTAGTTGAGCTTGATCCCGAAAGCAAAAGAACTTTATACAGACAGAGAAAAACAGCTGAGGAAGAAGCAAGACTTGCTCTTGAAGTGGCAGAAAGGGAAAGAAATAGAAATGGGGATGAACAGGGTGTAAAAGATACTGCGAGGGCATAAGAACAACAAATTCTTTTGTCCAGTTATGCTAGACCTAGTCAAGCAACTATTGCTAAGGCTATTGTCAGGCCTGACATTATTGGAAATTTTGAGCTGAAAGAAGGAACAGTGCGGCTGGTGCAGCATACATGCCAGTATATGGGTAAGTCTAGTGAAAACCCGCATAAGCACTTGATGCAATTCGTGGAGTTAAGCGAGAATTTCTAATGTAGAGATGTTCCTGATGATTATGTGAAACTGTCCTTATTTGTGTTCTCATTGATTGGTGAAGCGAGGGAATGATTGACAAATCTGCCTGCGGGTTCTATCACTTCTTGGAAGGTATTATCGAATAAATTCATCAACAGGTTTTTCTAACCCAAGAAAACAAAGGAGCTACGAGGGAGAATTGCTAACTTCACTTAGAGAGACTTTGAATCTCTGACACACGTTTGAGAAAGGTATAAGGGCTATTTGCGAGATTTCCCACATCACATGCATCCAAAAGAGATCATTGGAAACTATTTTATAGAAAGACTTAAGCATGAATCAAGGGCCTTGTTGAATGCTTCAGCTCAAGGGCAGATCTTAAACAAAACATATGAGGAGATGGAAGCTATCCTTGAGTTAATGTCCGAAGGTGCTTATGAGTATCAAGCGATGAGCCGGGGGTTACCACAGAATGTTGTTGGGGTTCTTCAAGTAGATGATGTTGCAGCTATTCAGGCTGATATAAGTACTATTACTAATGTGATGTTGAGGGCGTTTCCTCAAGCTCAGCAGATCCAGCCAGTTCAACATATTTAGCAAGCAGTGTGCGCAAGTTGTGGTGAGCCTCATCATTATTCTAATTGCCCATTGAATCCAGAATATGTCTATTATGTGGGGCAGCAGAGCCATGGTGTCGGAAATCATGGGAACTATTATGGAAAAAATTATAATCCTCCATTCGGGAAGAAGGACTTCCACAAGCCACACAATTATCAACAACCCCAGGCTCAGCCAGCTAGCAATTTGGAAGAGATGATGAAGCAGCTTATAACTCAAACACAAGTAATGCAACAACAGAATCAGAAAATTCAGAGTGAGATGCAGAAATCTATTCATAAACTTGAGCGTCAAATGGGGCAGATGGATATTGAATGTCAGACCACAGGGTGCTCTTCCTAGTGATACTGACAAGAATCCAAAGGAGTGCAAGGAAGTAACCTTGAGGAATGGCAGAGAACTTAAAGAAGTGCCTCCGAAAAAAAAGAACATAGCAGAAGCAGAACTCATCCCTGCTAAGCGAGCTGCGCCAAAGTAGACAGTCGCAGAGCAACCCATAGAGGAAGTAGTTCAACCACCCCCTCCCTTTCTGCAGCGACTTCAGAAATAGAAAGCAGATTCAGTTTGTAAGAAATTTCTTGAACTTTTAAAACAGGTACACATCAACATTCCTTTGGTGGAGCTTTTGCAAGAAGTTCCAAAATATGCTAAGTATCAAAGATGTGGTTGCAAACAAAAGGCGTTGGACAGAGTTTGAGACTATTGCACTTACTGAGGAGTGCAATTCTAGAGCGAGGAGTAAAATTCCTCCAAAGTTGAAAGATCCGAGTAGCTTCACGATTTCGATTACTATTGGAAACATTGAAGTTGGACTAGCATTGTGTGAATTGGGTACTAGTATTAATCTGATGCCTACTTCCGTGTTACGAACATTGAGTTTGGGTCAGCGTAGGCCAATGACTATTACTTTGTAGCTGGTTGATCGATCTCTTGCGTATCCTGATGGTATTATCGAGGATGTTCTTGTGAAGGTAGGCCCATTTATTCTGCCAGTTGATTTTTTTATACTTGATTATGAGGCAGATAAGAGTGTTGCTCTTATTATGGGAAGAGGATTCTTGGCTACTGTTGATGCTGTGATCCGAGTTAGAGATGGGAAGATGTACATGACAGTTGATAGACAAGAGTTGACTTTTGACATGTTTAAAGCTACCAAACTTCCAGCCCATTATGAGGAGTTGAAAATTATTACCGTGGTGGAGCCTGAGCTCACTAATGCAGAGTTAGAACACTTTCTAGCTTCACGAGATCCCTTGGAGACAGCTTTAGTGTATGGGGAAGACTTGATGATCGATGCAGAATTCGAGGAGTGTCTTAGCATCCTTGACACATCATGTGCTTATTTGCGAGCAAACACTCCATTTGAGGATTTAGACAGACCAGAGTCGAGGAAGAAGCCGAAGCCATCTATCGAAGAAGCTCCAGTTCTTGCGTTGAAGCCATTACCTCCTCATCTTCGCTACACCTTCTTAGGTAGTGGAGATACATTACCTATGATTTTCTTTGCTTATTTGACTGATGTGCAGGTTGAACGTGTATTACAAGTGCTAATAGATCGAATTCGAGCCCTTAGGTGGTCGATAGCTAATATTCGGGGTATTAGTAGTTCATTTTGCATGGAAAAAATATTATTAGAGGAAGACAACAAGCCTAGTATTAAGTGCCAGAGATGACTGAACCCCATTATGAAGGAGGTGGTGAAGAAAGAAGTAATCAAGTGGCTTGACAACTGCATTATTTATCCCATCTCTGACAGCAAATGGGTAAGTCCTGTACAATGTGTCCCGAAGAAAGGGGGCATGACTGTGGTAGAGAACGAGAAAAATAAATTGGTGCCTCAACGAACTGTTACTAGTTCGAGGATATGTATTGACTATCGCAAGTTGAAATACGCCACTAGAAAATATCACTTCCCGTTGCCCTTCATGGATCAAATGCTCGATAGATTGGCTGGGCACAATTATTATTTCTTTCTGGATGGTTATTCAGGCTACAACCAGATCATGATAGCACTAGAGGATCAAGAGAAGACCACATTCACGTGTCCATATGGCACGTTTACATTCCGGAAGATGCCTTTCGGTTTGTGCAATGCTCCAGGTACCTTCCAACACTGCATGATTGCTATTTTCACCGATATGGTGGAAACCTATGTGAAGGTATTTATGGATGACTTCTCTATTTTTGCAGACTCCTTTGAAGATTGCTTGAACTATCTTGATAACGTTTTAGCTCGTTGTGAAGAAACGAACTTGGTACCTAACTGGGAAAAATGCCATTTCATGGTTCGAGAGGGCATTGTTCTTGGGAAAAACATATCGATCAAGGGAATAGAAGTTGAAAAGGCAAAAATTGAAGCGATTAAAAAATTGCCGCCACCCGTTTCAGTTCAGAGGGTGCGCGGTTTTCTTAGGCATGCAAGCTTTTATTGACGATTTATCAAAGATTTCTGTAAAGTTACTAATCCGATGTGCAAGCTGTTAGAAAAAAATGTGAATTTTGTGTTCAATGAAGCTTTCCTGACGGCTTTTGATGATTTGAAGAAGAGGTTATTGTCTGATCCTATTATTATCGCACCCGATTGGTCTCTCCCTTTTATTTTGATGTGCGATGCGGGTGACTTTGCTGTGGGAGATGTCCTTGGACAGAAGAGGGACAAGCAATTTCATCTGATATACTATGCCAGCAAGACTATTGATACAACCCATATGAACTATACTGTCACAGAGAAGGAGTTATTGGCGGTGGTCTACGCCTTTGACAAGTTCTGATCATATTTTGTAGGCACAAAGGTAATTGTCTATACTGATCACACTGCAGTTCGATATTTGTTTGCGAAGAAGGATGCAAAGACAAGACTTATTAATTGCCTGTTGCTGCTGCAAGAGTTTGACAATGAGATTATTGACCGAAATGGCACAGAAAATCAAGTATCAGACCACTTATCAAGATTGGAAGATTGGGAATATGTAGATAAAGCAGTGGTGATTAAGGAGACTTTTCCTGATGAATAACTTTTTGCTCTTCAGTCAGCTGAGGTTTCATGGTATGCATACATTATGAACTTTATAATGAGTCAGATTTACCCCCCCGATTTTGATCCTGAGAAGAAGAAGCAGATTTTGCATGATAGTCATTTCTATGTATGGGATGAGCCTTATCTCTACAGGGTTGGCACAGATCAGCTGATTAGAGGGTGTGTCCAGAGGAAGAGGCCCCCGTGATTCTTGAGAAGTGTCACTCGTCACCCTATGGTAGACATCACGCTAGTGACAGAACAATTGTGAAGGTACTTCAGTCCGGGTTCTATTGGCCTACTTTGTTCAAAGATGCTAATGAATTTGTGAGAGCCTGCGATAGCTACCAAAGAATCAGAAATATCTCCAAGCATCATGAAATGCCTTTGATGGTCATCTTGGAGATTGAACTATTTTACGTGTGGGGTATCGACTTCATGGGTCGCTTCATACTGTCCAAGGGTTACGATGAATAAGTACATATTGATTGTTGTAGACTATGTCTCGAAGTGGGTGAAAGCCATTGCACTTCCCACCAATGATACTAGTGTGGTGGCAAGATTTCTGAATAAGAACATTTTTACAAGGTTTGGAACCCCTCGAGCCATCATCAGCAATCATGGTACGCACTTTTGCAATTGGATTTTTGATAAATTATTGCTCAAGTATAGGGGTGAAACACAAGGTAGCGACAGCTTATCATCCTCAATGAGTGGTCAAGTGGAGGTATCGAATCGAGAAATTAAGAGAATTTTGGAGAAGATTGTGAGCGTGAGTAGGAAAGATTAGTCGCTGAAACTCGATGATGCTCTGTGGGCATACAGAACTGCCTACAAAAATCCTATTGGCACTCTCCTGATAAGGTCATCTTTTGGTAAGGATGTCATCCACCGGTTGAGCTCGAGCATAGAGTGTAATGGGCAATAAAGAAGCTAAATTTTGACATGGTTCAAGCTGGAAAAAAGAGATTGTTGCAGCTGCACTAGTTGGATGAATTTTGCTATCATGCTTATGAGAACACAAAAATGTACAAGGAGCGAACTAAGAGATTGCACGATAAGCTCAACCAACCTCGTGAGTTTGAGCTTGGGCAGTTAGCGCTGCTGTATAATTCTCGTCTGAAGATATTTGGTAGGAAGTTGAAGAGTAAGTGGTTTGGGTCGTTCGAGGTAGTTCGTGTGACTGCACATGGAGCGGTTGAGCTAAAGAAGCCCAACTCGGATGAAACATTCTTGGCGAATGGGCAGAGAGTGAAACATTATTACGGGGAGGCTACTGAATATGCAAGGACCTCCATTTATCTAGAAGTGGCTTGAGTAAAGCCTGTGTCGTGCCCCAATGTTAAATCAAGATCTTTTCGGGAGGCAACCTGTGATTGTAAAAGTAGCATAAATAAAAAGAACAAAAACATGAAAAAATGAGAAAAATACAAAAAGCGTCGTGCCACGACCTTAACTAAGGCACTGGTTGGGAGGCAACCTAACATTTTTACAAGTTATATGTCACTCTTGTTCATGTTGCGGGACAAGGGAAGGAGGAGGACCACAAAATTTACGAGAAAAAAAGTCAAAAAATTATTCCAGGCAAAATGGCTAACACCAAAGGGAAAGGAAAATTGACTGCCTCCTCCACCTCTCGAGGCATGAAGAGGGCTAGAGCTAAAACCTCGAAAGCAAAAAAGTCTATGAAGTCAACTTCAGGGGGAAAGCAGCCAGGTGCACTTATTCCTCGACCTTCACTTGGGAGACCTGCGCCGGATCTAATACCGACGACAGAGGGTTAGTACTCTGAATTCAAACCCGCATTCGAGTACATATATGAGCGGGCTATAAACCCATCCACTCTGGAGCGCAGGTTCCAAAATGTTTACAACAAGCTTGTGGAGATGAGGTGGGTAAAAGTCTTTGAATCACCAGGGTCGTGCAACATTGATCTAGTACTTTAATTTTATGCTAACATCCGGTTCCCCCGAGACGTACATAGCCAAAAAGTGTTTACTTGAGGGGAGAGGGGGTGCCGATCTCAGCAACCACATTGTGTGCACATCTTGGGGTCCCTATTATCCCACCGAGACATTAGAGGAGTTCATCAAACGGCCTGACTACAAGGCCATCCATGAGACATTGTTTGGTACTAATTTAAGAGCTTCGTGGGACCATTATGCGGGAAAGTATAGGCGACACAAGTTCTTAAGGATGAGCAATTTCTGCCAAGAAGCCAGGGTTTGGCTGCGTCTTTTGAACTACCGCATCTTGCCATTGGAGCACTATTCTAAAGTGCAAAAATAGAGAGTGTGCATTGTTTTCTTCTTGATGATAAGACATCCCCCGTCAACATAGGGCACTTGATGATGCAAGAGATGAAAAAAGTGCGTGAGAGTATACCTCCGAGACTGAGTTTCGGAAACACCCTCACACTACACATACTTTGCCTTAATGAGAACTTGCAAAGGCCACATGATAGGGTCTTAGGAGCACCATGTGAGGTACTTGACATTTCAAATGCCAAAGCACCCGAGCTCAGTAAGAAACAGAAGCTCAGTCCATCCGAAGAGAGAGCGGGCTAGTCTACCTTGTTGGCCTTGCTATGCAAGATGGCTATTTGCGCAAGTGAGAAATATGATGTGGATTTTTTGGGGCGTTTTCTGAGGTCCCACACACTTCATACTCTTGGGCTCTTGTTGGTGAGGAGTCTAGGCTGCCGACCGATGAGGATGTGAACTCATTGGACTTGATAGAGGCCGACATCGCCGCTGGTGAGGAGATGGAGTCGCAAATGGCAGAGGAAGAGAATGAGGAATATGTTGAGATGGAAGCCGAGCTTAAGGACGGGGAGGATGATGATTTTGATGATGATGACTGGGCCCTAGTAGGCCCCAGGAAGTATTTCGTACCTTACTTGCTTTTAATTTTCAGCCTATATGAACTGAGGGCATTGCATGATTTTAAGTGTGGGGTGGGAAATATGTCCTTGGTTTCGTAACAACATTTTGAGGTTGCGGATGATGACTAGTAGATGCCTTAGGATTTTAGGATTTTTTTCAATTTAGTTTGAGTCTTAGTATCGAAAAAAAAAATAGAAAACTGGAAAAAGTTGGAAAATTTCAAAAAGATTTTTACTTTCCTTGTTTTTCTTTGATAACTTCTTAAGTCCATCATTAGTTGGCATTCATCATGCACCCCTTTTGGTTTTCTTATGGTCTCGGTTCTTTCCTGAGGGGGGCCTTTGAACTGGGCGTAGTTAGATTTTTCTTCTAAGTCATAGAAAGGGCTTTTCCTGATGACGGGTGGATGACAACCTGCTTGAAGGAAAATTAGTTCTTAGGTTGGGAACATTCAAATGCTAGGTGCGCGGGTTAGGCAACATATTGGCACATGAGTGATTCTTGATTTTAAATTGAAAGCATGCCTTGAAATTGCATCAGTTTTCTCAAAGCACCTGAAAATTGGATTTGTTTGAATCATGCATGACCCACTTGACATTGTTGATGTATTGTTGTTTGATTTGAGGGACAACTGGATCCCTCTTGCATTGATTGTGTGCCATGTGTGTGTAAGGTTTTGCTATTGTATCCATGCTTGGTATTGACATCTAGAACTTGCCTCGAGTGCTCGTGAAGCGAAATGAAGTTTGAGTGAACCTAGGAAGTGATAGAGGCATTTCTTTGATTATTCACTAAAAATGCTAAATTGGTCATCCAACCAATGTGTAAAGATGACCCTAGTTAGCCCTTTTGAGCCTCTAGCCTTTGCTTTGATAACAGTCAATTAACCCGTACCTCTTCGTTCTACTTAGCTTGATTTTTTTATCCAAAATACCCCATGAGCACTTTAATGATCCAAATATGTAATGGGAGTTGGGATGTGAATAAAAAGGGGGATTGGTTGTTGATTTAAATCTAGGAAGTCTATGGGAACACTAAATAAGAAAAACAAACTCACTTGTTAGTTGGGGATGCTTAAAGAAAAGAAAAGATAAGAGCATTTAAAAAACAGTTCCCTTCTAACTTGTGTGATAATAAAGAATGGTGCATAAAATGGAAAAGAAGAAAAAGGATGAATTGGGAGAAGTTGAATGTTGGTTGATGGTTGGTTTTTGGCTAGTGAAGGAATTGTGCAAAATAATAATGTGTATATGTATTAAAGTGCTTAGGGAGGTTAGCCACTATTACTCAAATATTTCCTACCCATCCCTTAGCCTACATTACAACCCTCTAAGTCCTACTTGATTCTAGGTTCATCATACTTAGATTAGTAGAGCGGTTACACTACGGGAAAGCCTATGGTATGTCTTATTGAGCTTGGGATATTCTTTGTGAGAGTGAGCGGATTTGTAGATTCTACGTCCATTAATATAAAGATATATGTGATTCATGTGAGATATGGACAACTCTCTTTCGGTGAGGGCACATAGTTGGCAATAGAGTAGTGATCTCTGGAAATATTTGCTTAATATGTTTAAAGTGGTGTCGATTTAGTCAAGTGTCCTAAAAGTGAGGTGTTTTGAGATAGTGGTGGTATGTACTAAATATGAGAGTTTTTGATCTTTGGGCATGACTTTCTAAAATATTGGCTCATTGTTTGGTTTTGAATTTTTATTTTTTTGTGAATTCGCCATTTTAGCCGAAACCCATTGTAGACATGTTTGATTGACTGGGCATGAATTGTAGTTTGGTGTTAATCAAGGTTTGCTCGAGGGAGAGCAAAGTCTAAGTTGGGGGTGGTGATATTTGGCATAAATATCTATGTTTAAGTGTCACTTTACCTCTCGTTCTCAAGACTTTAATCGCTAATTATATGTTGAAATCATTGTATTTGCGCTTATGTTGGTATATATTGTGTAATTAGGTGTAACGAGGACAAACGATGGAAAACCGGGAAAATTTGGTTTGATTTTGGGACAAAGGAACCTTACATGAGGTTCGGAGTTGATAGAGACAATTTGAAGCAGCGAATGTGCTAGCCCCGCGTCGTGGGGTGCCATTAATGTTTTGGCCCAGCATCTGGGGGACATGATGGAAAAGACCAGCTTCAGAATATGGACGGTTTCGTGCCAAGCTACTGTCATGGGCTCAACACAATTTGGAACCAAAACCACTGAAACCCTGTGCTGGACCCGCGACGCGCGGCCAACACGGGAAGGCCCAGTTTCAGTCGAGTTAAACTAGGATTAACACCCTGATTTTGACCCTAAACTATAAATAGATGTTTTATTTGTTATTAATGACGTGCTGGGATTATTCCGAGACTTGGAAGCCGTCATCTTTACTTTCTCTCTCTAGAATTATTTTATTTTCTTCTTTTCAACCCTAGTTTCTTCATGAATTCTTGTTCTTCATCTAGAATCATGAGTAGCTAAACTTTTTAATTCTAGGGTTGTGGGGAAAGATAAGATTGGTAAAAGTGTTAGAAGATCAACTGGATTGTCGAAAGCCATGACCCTGAAACTCTCCATCATCTGATAAACCTTACAATCTTCGTCATAACTGTCTCAATTACAAAAACACCCACACTCAATTATTTACTTTCAGTTTTAGTTTAGTCACAACAAAACACCTTGATTGTTACTTCCTTGAATAGTTTCATTCAAATTTGAATTAGTTTAACAATAGAATCAAAGTCTCTGTGGGATCGATATTTGGACTTAAAAGTTCTATATTACTTGTACGACCACGTATACTTGCGTGTGCGTTTGGGAGCAACAAAGAAATAGAAGCAAAACCCCTCACAAATCAGCAGTAGTAACTGGCCGGCCCCATAAAACTACGGATCTCGGTCACAGTAGTGGGCCTCGACCAATCCCTCACAGCCTCAATCTTCTGAGGATCAACCATGATGCCGTCCTTAGACACAACGGGGCCCAAGAACACCACAGACTCCAACCAAAACTCGCATTTTGAAAATTTAGCAAACAAACTATTCTTCTTCAACAACCCAACTTCAATGCGAAGATGGCTCTAATGTTCCTTTCTACTCTTGGAATACACCAAGATATCATCAATAAACATACTCACAAAGGAGTCAAGGAATGCCTAAAGATGCCCTTCATCAAATTCATGAATGCATCCGGGGAATTGGTAAGCCCAAATGGCATCACCAGAAATTCATAATGCTATATCTTGTCTAAAAGTTGTCTTCGGAATATCCTCAACCATGATCTTCAGCTGGTGGTAGCCTGAACACAAGTTAATCTTCGAGAACACTGAAACACCCTGTAGCTGGTTAAATAAATCATCAACACGAGGCATAGGACACTTGTTCCGAATAGTAACTTTGTTCAACTGGTGATAATGAATGCACATCCTCATAGATCCATCTTTGATGCATATCCTCTTAGATCCATCTTTCTTCTTCACAAACAACACAGGAGCACCCCAAGGGGAGACACTGGTCTAATGAACCCCTTGCTCAACAAATCCTGTAACTGCTCCTTAAGCTTTCTCACTTCGGCGGGTGCCATCTGATATGGAGGAATATAAATAAGACGGGTGCCCGGATCCAAGTCACTACAAAAATCAATATCGCGATCAGGTGGCATACCCGACAGATCGGACGAGAATACCTCCGTGAACTCGCTCACAATAGGGATGGACTCAAGGGGTGGAGATGCAACAGTAGTGTCACGCACATGAGCTAGATAAGCTAAATACCCCTTGTTGACCAATTTCTTGTCCTGAAGAAAGGAAATAATCTTCTTCGGAGCGGGGCTAGGAGTACCCCTTCACTCAAGTCTAAGAATGCCCGGCATGGCTAAAGTGACTATCTCGGCATGACAGTCTAAGATCGCATGATAAGGAGAAAGCCAGGTCCTACCCAAAATAATATCAAAATCCACCATATCAAGGATCAAGTCTACCCACGCGTCATAACCCATTCAAGTAACCAAGCACGACCGATAGACTCGATCAACCATAACAGAATCTCCGACTGGAGTAAACACATGAATAGGTACTGTAATGCTATCACAAGTCAAGTCCCAACCAATAACATGATATGCAGACACCTACAAATAAGTGGATCCAGGATCAAATAATACAAATGCTGCTCTATGTCGGACAGAAACGGTACCTCCAATGACAGTATCTGAGGCCTCCACCTCGGGTCTGCCTGAGAAAGAATAATACTTAGCCCCACCATGACCAGATTGTGATCCACCTCACAAACTCTGGGACCCACCTCTATCGGCCTGGGACTCACCCCTAATACTGCGGCCTAACTTAGCGCCGCCTCTCGACGAAGCACCACCTCGGCTACCTTAAGCTGCCGAGGTCCTCTGGGGCTGACAACCCTACTTGGATATGGACACTCTCGAGCATAATGAACAAGTGCTCCACACATAAAACAAGCCTAAGAAGGCAGAGACTGATACACCAAAACTGAAGACCCAGCTGGAACAACTCTGTCTGCTGGTCGAGAGAACAAGCTCTTTGCCTAGATGGCTACTAGAGGAAGCCTGCAAAGCTGAATGCATAGGGCGGCTGGAATAGGGCTGATACCGCCTAGAAGACTATCCGGCACCCCTCGAGCTGGAACCACCATAACCCCCAAACTGTCGCTGCCTCTTCTTACTAACCCCTCCAAATTTGCGGGCCTCCGCTGGCCTTAGCGGCCTGGACTAAGAAGCACGCTCAACAATGGACTGGAAGGAAGCACCCATGGCCTCAATATGAAGGCATGGAATCTGAAGAGCATTAGAGAGCCCACCATAAAATCATCTAATCTTGTTGGCTCAATAGGAATCAGGGGTCCTGAATAACATGCTAAATACAAATAGCGAGTCACATAAGCATCCACGGACTCATCTCTACGGGTCCCTCTCAAAGCCCGAGGCACATACTTCTCAAGGAAGGCTCGATAAAATTGTATCCAAGTAAGTGGAGGAGAACCCCCTGGTCTACAAGAAATGTAGTACCTCCACTAGTTCTTTGAGTCTCCGCGAAACTGGTATGATACATAATCGACCCGGTGGGTCTCAACAATCCCCATCCTGTGCAACAACTTATGCATGTCCAATATAAACTCATATGCATCCTCTCCAGAAGTGCCAACAAATCTCAGCGGCTCCATCTTCGTGAATCCCCCTACTAGTTCCTGATCAGTCAAGGTCATAATAGGGCATGCCATGGGTATAAGATCATCTCTCGGAGCGGGCACTGCATCAATAGGTGGAGCTACAACCGCAGCAAGATGCGCTGCACGGGTATGCCTCTGCTCGGGGGTCTGCACGCTACTTCTAGTCTGTGATCCTCCACCCGGAGAATTAACACCAGCGGCAGCCTGCTGGGAGTCCAAGTGAATTAAAACACACACAATAGTATCTTGCATCATTTGCTCTGAAGTGGCCTCGGGTGTGTCCGCGCTGGAGTCACATCATCCTCGACGGCCTAGTCTCGAACCTGCTGAACCTCTGGCTGTGGAGACGGAGATCTCTCACGCTGCTGCCCTACCACAGGAGTCCTGACCCTGATTGGGGCGGCACCGCGTCCTCTAGCTATCACTCGTCCCCTGGTGCCAGTCGTAGCTACAAGCTTTGGCACCTGCTCTCAGGCTATCGTAGCTCGAGTCCTCACCATCTCTGAGATATGAGATAAGAGTCATATACTAATTCGGTCGTTCCAGATACCAATTAGAATAAAGTAGAATGAAAGAATGAAAGCAGGTTAAGTTTTCTAAATGTCCCATAGCCTCTCGCAAATAAGTACGGAGTTTATCGTACCGATCCATGGGACTCTACTAGACACGCTTTGGTAATATAGACCGGGTAACCTAGGGCTCTGTTATCAACTTGTCACGACCCAATATCACTAAGTCGCACTGGCACCTGCCTTTCCCACCTCGACAAGTGAACCCTTATCCCAACAATCATAAAAACATGAATAAATAAATAAATAAGCGAGAGAAGATAGAATAACGTAAGTCTTACCATAATAATATAAAAAAATGCAGAAATAATGAAATACACCCCAATATCTGGTCTGGTCATACAAGAGCGTCTAACTAAATATTATAAGTCTGAATAATAGTAATACATCATTGTCTCAAAATCATGTCTTGGACGGAAATAAAGACACAATAAAAGAAGAGTCTTCAAGGTGACGAACGTCCTCGTGCTCACCCTCTAAGACTCATAACATCAATCCTCGTCTACTATCAGCCACGAGGAGTAGAGGTCGATCTCACCTGGAACTCTGCAATCATAAATGAATGCAGCAAGGGCAAGTCAATATAAACAATAAGTACTGGTAGGTATCATAGGCCGACTAAGACTAGCTAACGTATATATAAATAACAAAGCAAGATAAACACATAAACCAACAAGTACAAGTTAACACGAATTTGTATCCAAAGTACAAGTCATCACCTATGTTATAGTATCTAAACCCAACTGTGCCAAGTCTTAGTATAATCAATCTGAACCAGTCTATCATGATAGTGTCACAACAAGCCATCAGAATCAAAGGTACAATGCCATGCAACAGATGTATATATGATGAATGTAATGCATATGCATAGTACATATGTACTCAGACTATGGAACATCACATCTCGGCGGCACAACCCATGGGGGACCTGCGAAGTCCATGTACCACTCCCACAATCCCGACAAAGACCTCGGGCATCGGACACTCAATTGTTCCCAGCAACTAACCTCGAGCAACGTACACTCAGTCCTCTCAGATAAATGACCTCGGATCATGGACTTTCAGTTTTCTTTTACGCTCTTCGACAGAAACCTCAGAGGCTACACTCCCTCACTTCCATCATCAATACTGTAACCAGGCAATATCAATGAATCATGGAAATGAGTATGAATACGATGCAATGTAATATCAAAGTATCAATTCAATCCAAACAGTACCACCCAAGGCACATAAGTAGTATCAATAATAACATTATAAGCCACAATGAAATCCCAATCTCGTCTCAATATCGAATCAAGTAAAGTATCGCAATATATTAGTCATGATATATGTTATACCCCATTTTAACCGGGTTGAAGCGAAGTACAACATATTGGTGATTCCTATTTGTTTTATTTTTAGGAGTCGCCACCTAATTGATTTTAAGGTGAATTAGGGCACCTAATTACTAACTAAGGTAAAGTTAAAACTAAACCTCCGTTAATAATCTGCTTAACCAATGTGATTCTGGGTAAGGGTTCTATATTAGCCTAAAGGGAAGGGGTTAGGCATCCTCTAGAATCCGTTAACTACGGTTGTCCGGCCAAACTTAGGCTAATTAATTAATGCTAAAGATTTAAGAAAAATAGCTTTGAGAAAAAAATATCAACTTATAACTTACGAAATTCAAAAATATTATTATATGAATGATGCACCCTATATGGTGAAAATAAGTACTAAGTGTTCAGAGCGGTAATTCTAAATGATAAAATCTACCCATTCTAATCCTATGTGAATCATAAGTGACACACGTTCTTTCAAACCATAGACAAATCCAACATACAGATAAATTAGCAATCACAAAAAAAACAAAGGGGCGAAATAAAATGAATGATGAGGAAAGAGGAGAAGAGAAAAACGATAAGGATGTCATAGACAGCCTCAAGCGATTAGAGATTTCACTTGTTTCTCGCCGAGTGTTGTGATTAAAGAGTATGGGACGCATCGAATCCATGCATGGGTATAGCAATAGCGTCGAGTCTCATTTCGAGACTACATTGTGAGAGAGTCCTGAATTAAGACTCCATTTGCTCCCAAAGTGTACATGCAAAAGAAAGAGGAGATAAAGAATGAGTATTAAAAAAAACACAAGAGTTCTAACAAGATGCTTGCTTGCTTAAACATCGTACTTTGGTTTATGTTTTACAAGCAGTTTAAAAATGACTAGTAAAGCCAAGCTTCAAAACAGTCACTAACTCTTTAATTTGAAATCTAGGAATTTATTTCTTGCTCAAAGAACTTGTCGAGTCCCATTGTTTCAAAGATAACATAAACAGCTAAGATCCACACGAAAGGCTTAACAAAACAATAGCTAGCAATCAGGAAAGCCCAGCAATCCTCTTTCTCAGACGCATAACCAATAAACCGAAGATACATGCCAAGTAAGGGACAAGCAAGACATTAAGAGATAGCACAGAACAACTTCTGGAAATCTGATTCCCTTTAAACATACAACATTAGTTTTTTCACTCTTACAAATCATACTTTTACTCATCTCGGATGAAGAAACAATGGTGGGACGAGACCCTTTATAAATAAAGAATTTGTTCATATAGGCTTAAGCTGAAACATGCAATTAAAGGAGGTTTAAACCAGGCAAACATACAATCATGCTTAATTATAAAATAGCTCATCTTATAAGGCTTCCATGGATTAAGCTAACTTAGGCAGGCTAGATGATTCAAATACTGAGCAAAATAGAAAGGGTCTTTCTCTTTCGACCGCGATCACAGTTTCAGCGAACAAATCAAAGTAGGGTATATCATCTTCATTAAAAGAGATCAAGCTAAACATGATACAATTCCTCAACAAATGAAACAAAGAGATTTACACTGGCATAGCAACTAGTCGGCTAACCATACAAAACATCCAGCGATGAATAAGAACCAAGACATTCAAACATACATAGCTAAATAAGATCAATCTATTTAAGAGTCAAATATCAGGGGCTTAGACCATGTTAAACTAAATTAACATGTCAAGCAGACTTAATCATCCTACATAAGAACATTATTAACCTGATTAGCATGTTTAGTGACTAGGTGAATTCTTTCCCATAATCCTATTCCTTTTAACTAAATCGAACTGAACACGATTATGATTCGCACACAGAACCCAACTGTCCTAACACGTATACAAGTACTGAATACACAAATCCATAGAGGCAGTAAAATAAACCAACGCAGGATAAACACACCTAAAATAAAATAAAAAGACGCGAAAGGGAAAGGAGAATCACCTGCTTCGGGTGCAGCGAAATGGGTGCGAGGTCTCCGATTCACACTCGAAACAACTACAACCTCCGAGTTTGCGTATACGGAACTCGAACAGTGACAGGCAAAATAAGAAATGCAAAAATGAAGCCACGCTTCGAAAAACGACTGGTTTTTGACTCGATGTTCAGAAAATAAAGCTGATGAACTTAGTTCTTGGGGGGGGGGGGGGAGGTTTCCAAATCGAAAAAAATCCTCCTCGAAAAAATGGATTTGAAGCAAATATTTATAGGGGGTAGAAACGGCTAGGGTTTCGTTTGTGACGAAGAGAGAGAGGAGCGTGGGGACAAAGGGAAGTGGGGGACAGAAGTGTGGGGAGCAGGGGAAGGTGGAGATGACAGGTGAGGGAGATGGAGGAGAGAAGGAGAAAGAGAAAGAGAGAGGAGGGAGATGAAGGAGGTGCGGCTGTTGGAGAATGAAAGAACCCTAGGGTTCTTTTGTTTCAACTGACCCGGGTCGGTTCAAATAATGTGTTGGGTTGGGCTAAAAATATATGGGCTGGGGTATTTAAAATGTGGGCTAATAGATTTGGTTTAGTGAATTAAAAAGGATGGGCTGATTGAATTAAAATGTGGCTAGGTAAATTAAAAATGTGGGTTGATTTATGAATTGGTCCAAAAATAGTATGGGTTGATTGGATTACTACATTTAAATAAAAGACCTATTTAAATAACTTGTGTTAAAATATTATTTAAAATACAATATGCAATTATTAGTGCTCAGATAAAAAATGGTGTTGTAATAGCCGTGCAATAATATTTCGAAAATCCACAGTAAATAAACATTATTATTTAATTATGCAAAGATAAATGCGATGCGTGTGCGTAAGTTGGTAAAATGCCGAAAATGATAAAAATTGTGAATTATAATAATAATAATAATAATAATAATAATAATAATAATAATAATAATAATAATAATAATAATAATAATAATAATAATGGCTAGTAACTGTAATAGAATAATGAAACGCCGGTTTGATGAGAGGCTAGTAATTATAGTAAAATATAATATATATATTTTTTTATTTTCCAAAAATATTAGAAGCGCAAATAGGTATTTCGGGGAACAGGCGGGACAAAATTGGGTGTCAACAACTTGTCCTTCTTTGCCCGGTAATGATGAAAGAAGTTGTCGGGCAAAGACGTTGACTTAGTAGCCTATTTTGTCCCGGCTAAAGGATTATGGAGGTCTAAGGGTAAAGAAAATTACGGCCGAACTCTGGTCTCTGAATCGCCTACATATCTCGGGCTGCACGAGAATCAGGACGCGTGTAGTTCTGGAATATCTGCGACACTTATGACTGGCAAATCACGATTGGTGCGAATCTTTGCAAAATATTGTCCCAGTGTCGAATTATGATGACACTGGGTATTGTGACAAAAATCTGAAAATTGACTTTGCTGGAACGCGAACGGGATATTTGGGATTGGAGCCGAGTGTTCGAGGTAGATCTTTGATCCTTGTCGGGAAGTCTGCTTATCCTTCCTGACGTATTGCCCCAGTTCGCTGCCGAAGAAATAGTTCCACGTTGCGCTAAAGCTCCTGCGAAACTTTAAGCTAGATAAAGATAGTCCGTAACAAATAAATATTGAACTAAAGCGATGCAAGTACGGTGCAATGCGGCTGCGAGCACACGCAGGGGCATTTGAAAATAATAATAAAACAGGGCAGGTGCGATGCGATGTCTTATGCAGAAATTTTCCAAAGGGCGGTGCGCAGCCTTATGCAGAAACTACAAAGGGCGGTGCGCAGCCCATGCAACATGAGAGGCGGTGCATAGCCTTATGCAGAAAATTTAAAGGGCGGTGCATTGGCCAGGCAGTATATGAAAGAATTGCAAAGGGCGGTGCGCATCCCATGCATTATATGAAAGGCGGTGCCCAGACTTATGCGAAAATTTTAAAGGGCGGTGCATGACCCAAGTAATATATGAAAGCGATGCAAAGGGCGGTGCGCAGCCTTATGCGGAAATTTAAAAGGGCGGTGCATGGCCCAGGCAATATATGAAAGTGATGCAAAGGGCGGTGCGCAGCCCATGCATCATATGAAAGGCGGTGCACAGCCTTATGCAGAAATTTAAAAGGGCGGTGCATGGCCCAGACAATATATGAAAGCGATGCAAAAGGCGGTGCGCAGCCCATGCATCATATGAAAGGCGGTGCACAGCCTTATGCGGAAATTTAAAAAGGGCGGTGCATGGCCCAGGCAATATATGAAAGCGATGCAAAGGGCGATGCGCAGCCTTATGCGGAAATTTAGAAGGGCGGTGCACAGCTTTGTGCGAAAATTTTAAAGGGCGGTGCATGGCCCAAGCAATATATGAAAGCGATGCAAAGGGCAGTGCGCAACCCATGCATCATATGAAAGGCGGTGCACAACCTTATGCAGAAATTACAAAGGGCGGTGCGCAGCCCATGCAACATGAAAGGCGGTGCACAGCCTTATGCAGAAAATTTAAAGGGCGGTGCATGACCCAAGAAATATATGAAAGCGATGCAAAGGGCGGTGCGCAGCCTTATGCATCATATGAAAGGCGGTGCGCAGCCTTATGCGAAAATTTTAAAGGGCGGTGCATGGCCCAAGCAATATATGAAAGCGATGCAAAGGGCGGTGCGCAGCCTTATGCATCATATGAAAGGCGGTGCGCAGCCTTAACTGTCCTATTAAAGGCGGACGAGCCTATAATGTCCAATTAAAGGCGGACAAGCCTAAATGACCAATTAAAGGCGGACTAGCCTATAATGTTCTATTAAAGGCGGACTAGCCTATAATGTCCAATTAAAGGCGGACTAGCCTATAATGTCCTATTAAAGGCGGACTAGCCTATAATGTCCAATTAAAGGCGGACGGACCTAAATGCGGTGCTTTTGCGAACAATGATGTTGTGCCTTTGCAGGGCATTTGAAAGTGATAATGTAATGCAGATGCGGTGCGATGCGGCTGCGCATACATAGGGGCATTTGAAAATAATAAAGCAATGCGAGTGCGGTGCAATGCGGGCAATGATGCAGTGCTTTCGTAGGGTATTTAGTGCATGTGCAGTTCTTTGATTCGCGTTGACTTTGAAGATCTGGCTCTTGACGCTTCATGCTCCCAACTTTGTCCGGACTTGAAAACTCTGCCTATTTCTGAGTCTTGGCTAACTGGGACTGGGACGCACTGTGAAACAAAGCGAGCGTCCTTTTCCCAAGTTTCCTTTTGCCTGATGATTCTGTTGGCCATATACTCCTTCATGTTTCTCGATGTCGCTTGCGATGATGCCCTTAAAAATTTGTCCCAGTTTTGGCATATAAGGATATTGAGCTTTTGCAAACGACGAATCCCACTGAGGGAATCGGATCGAGCGTAGTTCATGTTACAAAGCAGAATAAAATTGAGGTAGAGGACGGTGCTCGGCCTTATGCAAAAGCATCAAGAGGGCGGTGGTAAGCCCATGCGACAGATAGAAGGCGGTGCTCAGCCTTATGCATAAACGTCAAGAGGCACTGCTTGGCCCATGCAACATATAAAAGGCGGCGCTCAGCCTTTTGCAGAAATTCCAAAGGGGCGGTGCACAGCCCATGCAACATATAAAAGGCAGTGCTCAGCCTTAAATGTCCTATTAAAGGCGGACGAGCCTAAATGTCCAATTAAAGGCGGACGAGCCTATAACGTCCTATTAAAGGCGGACGAGCCTAAAGTGTCCTATTAAAGGCGGACTAGCCTAAATGCAGTGCTTGATTTATGATTACTAGAATTAGTGCGGAGCGAAGAGCTTTTGCGATGCTTGATTTATATGCGGTGAGACGAGTTTTGACGCAGTGCGTAATTTACAGCAACAAATATTCATGATGCAATGCTGAAGACTTGGGGACCTTCCACCCTGCCAAAAGTTCCTGCACTCAAAGAAATTTGTGAGTTTCAAATTTAATTAATATTAAGTTGGCTTTGCCCTTTGCTTTATCCGAATCTTGTAATGGTCGTCTTGATACTGTGCGACATCCTTCAAGAATAGCTAAAATATGTCCCTGCGTTACTCAAAGAAAACTTGTCAGTGTAAAATAAAATGGTTGCCTTGCAATGAACACTGGAGCTTTGGCATTGAATCTGCATTTCTCGTGGTGATGGCATTGCAACAATCTGGCGACGCTAATAATTTGCTCGGGATTTACATTCATGCTTTTATCGAATAATGATAGGCCTTTTGCAAAGCTGCCCCAGTGTTGTTTTATGGGAAAACGGTTTTTTTTTCACTATATTAAGACCGTGTCCGAAAATGGACTGCCTACTTATCCCGAAGGAATCAGGTCAAAAGTAGTTCAAACTACAAAGCTTTAGCCAAAATTACAAGAAGGAAAGTTGATCATGAGGCAAGTGGGTGGAGAATGCTAGTCACAGTAGATCCTTTCAATCATCTTACTTAGTTCCACGCTTCCTTTTCAAATGTCTCGGTACCAATTTTGATGGATCACCGGTAACAATAATTGCATTTTCAACTGGAGGGCCATCATTGTTGCACAATTTAATTTGTTGCACGCTTATCTTATCCTTTTCGATCATGTTCTGGATTTTATGCTTAAGTGCTGGGCAATTTTCTGTGTCATGACCTGGAATATTAGAGTGGTAAGCACAACTCTTGGACCAATCAAAATCTGGCGGTAGGCTTTTAGGGATCCATCCTTTCTTTGGCTTCAGGAGTCCCTTAGCTTTCATTCTCTCAAATATGCTGGTTAATGACTCTTCAAACGGGGTAAAAGTGCGAACTTTTACGTGCTCTGACTGTCGTAAGCTAGATTGTGCTTTCTTGGGTTGATATTGAAAGCCTCGTTGATGAAGAGATATATGATCACGCGAAACTTGATAGTTCTGTCGCGATTGCGGTTGATATGTAGACCTGACAGCTGAGTCGTTTCCTCTGTTTTTGTCTTGCAAGTTGTTGAATGTCTCAGCTTGAAAAGTTGCTTGTACTGATGAAGTGTCAACAATTCTCCCTGCTCGAATGCCCGCTTCTACTTGCTTTCCAATTTGAATTAGATCAGAAAAGTCACGTAACCGTGCACATAACAACTTTTCATAATATATGCCCTTTTGCATCTGGATGAAAGTTGAAATCAACTCATTCTCGGGCAATAGAGGGCGTATTTTTGAAACTTCCAATCTCCATCTGATGGCATATTCCTAAAAAGACTCATGTGGCATTCTTTCTACCTCAAGCATATCATAAAGATTTGGACTAACCCCGATGTTAAATTTGAAATGTTCTACAAAGTCGCGGGCCATGTCCTCCCATGTGTACCATTTGCGAAAGTCTTGTTCTGTGTACCAATCTAATGCTAACCCTGATAGGCTCTGAATGAACAATTTCATTCGTATGGATTCATCTTGTCCAATTCCCATTAATCTGCTACAATAGTCCTTCAAGTGCGTAACAGGATTTCCTCTGCCATTGAAGGTGTTGAATTTTGGCACTTTGAATCCTGGCGGCAACTCAACATTTGGAAGCATGCACAAGCTTTCATATCTTAAGCTTTGGACATTTCCTGCCCGCATCTCTTCTTCGACAATTCTCCTTAAATTGTGGAGCTCTATATCCGAGTCATCCCAATTGATTGCATTCGTTTCATTTCTCAATCTCTTGTATGGGCATACCGCTAGCTTATTTTGCTGGTTTTCTGTGAAGGGTGCTGCAAGTGCAGGCTTTTGAACATTAGGCATCAGCGTGACTTGCAAAGCTTCTGGTTCAATAGAGTATCTTGGTGGTATATATGTAGGAGCTGGGTGAGGAGAAATAGTGAAGAAAATGTTTTGGGTTGAGCTGGAAGCTGAACTTGTGTTAGGAAGAAGGCTAAAGGTACTTCCCAAATTGACCAACACGCTTCTTTATACCACATTCTTCTCGTTATCCTCATTTTGCGCTTGCACCAATCCCACACCGACGTTGGATGATTCAAATCTTTTTGCCATTGTATCTTGTCCTTAACGCAGATTCGCAGCCAACGCAATGTTCAATGCTAGGCAACCTCTAAAGAATTAAAACTAAACAAGTAGAAAATAAATTCAAATACTTCTCTTAGCATCAAGTAATCGCAAATAAATTCAAGAGCGAGCATATTACAAATAAATTCCAGTAAATCACTTAGCAAGTAAGCGAGCAAATGACTTACAAAGTTTATAAGACAAACATTAATGGCACGTCCTAATATGCAGGGACCTCTTTATGCCAGAGGTAGGCCTAAACGCCAAATATTCGAGATTATGATAGAGTGATCCAAGCCATTTAATTGAGACACACTTGAGTTTGGGAATAAAAGAGGCCAAATTCTATTGAATAAAAGCGAGTACTTCAAATAAACCAAAATACATCAAAGATAGCATAATATAAAAACAATCAAGAACTTGGCCTAAAATTTGCATTTGATCACTTTGGCAGCTGAGCTGCAGATGTTTGAATTGAGCGCACATCTCGTGAGTGACAACCATGGTCCTTAAGCGAGGATGTCTTATCCAAATTTTCTTCTTATGACGACATCCAAACGTAATAAACACTCTCAATCCAAGCAAAACTTAATTAAATTAGAATCCTAATAGAAAATCTCCATACGTAAACCAAAAGAAGAAAAGATCGTGAAATCAAATCTTATATAAGTTTGTCTCTCTCCTGCTACTACACATACAAATATCAAAGAAAACTAGATGGTTCAAAGCATCATTTGATTCCCCAGTTAGCACCAAACGACTTTATCCTTAAGGAAACCAGTTGGTATCCTTTTCCTCCTTAGTTCTACAAAATACAGCCTTTAGCAGTTGCAACCTAAATTAAACAAAACTTTGCTGAAATAACAAGCCAAGGAATGTTCCCAGGAAAAGAGAAGTGCATTTATTCAACTGTGGGCATATCGCACGATACATTTCACGTTGTTTGGTATTCTTATCATAAACCTATGTCGTCGTGCAAGGACGCGTGCTTGTTTGCCGAGGGTCTATTGATAAAGAAACTTATTTTTAGAAGTGTCAATACTTCAATCACTTTAGCAACCCACAATGCAGTAAGTATTTTTTTTCGGCCGGCAGAAACAAAGGCGAAAGACATCATAAAAAACACTCAGTACATGCCAAAACATAAGGAGTACCAATAAGTTGGTAATTATTATGCCTTTAAGTGTGTGGTAATAATAAATAAAATTATGATGCCAACGCATGCTAAGATTCTATGTTGGAGAAAGTTTAAGAATTTTTTTTTTTTCTTGTGCAATACCATTTGAGAAAACCTATTTAATATGTATTCATTGAACTTCAAAGTACACTAACTTCTGAAAAGTCAAGAACACGACCATGAATGAAGGATCTCTGAGCATATTTTGCAGCATAAAAACTGAAACTTTTGAGCACAGCAATTTCAAGAATCCCATGCCAATATCAATCTAAACCAATCAACACATAAAAACATTGAATCTTTTTTGGGACCCATTACACCAAACAAGATTTCAAACAACCCCACCTTTATCTTCAACTTAAAACTTAACCAGAATAAACACCACCCCACCCCATTAAGTGTAGAAATCTGCTTTTTTAAAGAACATAGCAGCAGCAACTGCTTTGCTTTCGTCAAGTGTAGCAATTTTCAGCAAAGAAACAATCATTAGTTGACCCAATGTGGCACCAGTATCTTAAAGCCATATGTTGCAGCAACCAGCAAACAAGTAGCAGTACTAGTTTAACTAAAATAAAATACGCCTATGATGCAACATCATCTAGAAGTCCCAAAGTGCGGCATCTCAAAAGCAGCGACAACTTTGCCCTAATTATAGTAGACTCATTGCCAATACATCCACCAATAGCAGGGGAAATCCTTCTTAGTGCAGCAACCACTGGATCAAAATACAACAACAGCAAACCAATCTCAGGACCAACCTTAACTTCCCCAAATGCAGCCAACATGTAATAGCAAACAACCCTTAAAATAAAGTAATAACTTAAGCCAAGATGAGTGGCTCAGCAGCAATAAGACAGCTCAAACGACAAAGTCCCATGCAATAGTAGGGATATCAAAACATGCAGTAGAACTTAACTCAAGAGTGCATCATCTGCCTGCCTGAAAATAGATCAGATGCAACACTTATTTACCTTGGCGATGATGCATCAGACTACAACATCTAGCTCAAATTCAGTAGCAAAATATATCTTAAAAAGAAACATCATCAGATTCTGAGAGAAAACAGCAACAAACAGCAGCCTCAACTCAAAGGTGTATTGGCATTTATATGCCTTACCTATTTCTCAGAGAACCATGGCAGCAGGAGTTGCCTCAAGGGATACAAGATTCATTTGAGTTTTGAGATATCCTCTCAAGTCATGCAAAGAATAAGAAGGAGAGTATCAAGAGGTAAAAGGATTCTTTTTTTTTTTTTATGAGATAAATCAAATGAGAACTTCACTAATTGTCACAACCTTGTTTAAACTTGGGAAATAGTTATGGTGACCAAAGAATCAAGTTCAAAGTCATCAAAATAGTTCATAATACAGACCAAAATTCTCCAGAAGTTGTGAACTAGGAGAGGGCAAGGATAAATTCTTTAGAGCATAGACATCTGGGAGTTTTATTGTTACAAGAACTTAATAGCCAATTTATGATGTGATTACCAGAAAGTAGGGATTTCCACTAAAGTCTGAACATAAGGTGCACTAAAATGTATTTAGAGACTGGCCATCCAACATCAATATTAAGCAGTAAACTTGAAAGACAAGACAGCTGAGGGTGGGGGGTTACCACCATCCGTATTTTCGATGTCGTACAAGATCAAAAGTTCTCTAGAACCTTAGGCTTGGCAGGCTATCGGAGGAGGCTAAACCGCACCCAAACCTTGCTTTGACCTTACAGTTCTATTCACACAGTCAACCTATATAATGACAAGTTAACACAGTGTACCAAACATACTGATCCTACTTAACTCAGGGTGAATCACTAAACCACAATCCTTTGAAACCATTCATGCCACCAAAAAAAAGCCTTATATATCAAACTGCAGTTGTTTTGAAAAGTTGAATGCAAAACTTCCTTTGCACAACAATAGTGACTGGTTCTTTTCGAAAAATAAACAAGTGACTTCAATCATTGGCATAAAAAAAGGTTTGGGAAAGGTGGCAGCCTTACACAAGTGCCATTAGTCCTCCTACTTCTTAAGCTCATCAGGAAATGACTTAAAGACAGGTTGAATCATAAAAGAGGGACATAACCAATCTCTACAAATACTTTTAAAAAATTGAATATTTTTAGATATGTCCTATTAGAAAGACTGCTTTTGACTCCCCTTTTAAAATCATTTAACCAAAACTCTGATGTAATTACCAACAAGGGGAAACACCACTTAGGACATTTGATAGGAAATCATACAAGACAAAAACCACTACTTCCCAAAACAGGATGGTGTTTAATAAACCTTGAAGCCTCTACTGTTTTCAGAGGTCAAATTTCAACTGTCCAACCAATACAATTAGCAATGATAATCAATCAAACCATTTACAACCCATGGATAAATAAGCTTAATCACAGTAAAGTTTGAAAAAATTTCCTGGGAACTTGTTTAGACAAGAGAGAGATGCCTTCAAGGGAATAACGACTAAGCTTAACACTTCAGCTATTGACAGAAAACACACAACAAGCACATATCTTGATGTATCTATTGTCACTTTCTAGGATAAACAAGGCAAGGAAGGTGAACTTATTCATCTAAAACTGAGGACCTCATTCTTTATCTCTTTAGAGTAATTGATTAAGCAATAGGAAGAAACTCGAATTGAACACCTGTACTGTATTAACACTTTGCACTTGGGAACTAACAGGAAGAGTTAGTCATGAAGAATACTGAACTAAGAAGATAGCCCCACTGTTTACAACATATTTAGTTTGGCCTATGTTCAGTTCAAAGGTTTAAAAGGAGACTGATTCCAATCGAGGGAAAAGATTTTTATGCTCAACTGTAGTTGCTTGGAAAGAAGAGAACCTTCAACTTCAGGAAATAACTGCTTCATTAACTATCCGGGAAAATATTTTAATTAAGCAGAATCAAAATTATCTACTGAAAACCAACAATCCAACAGTAGGCTGTCAAACATAGTCAACATATATCTCTTCAGAACAACCACCTCTCAAAACAACAGAACAGAATTTCACTATATGAGTTTAGAATCACACATATGCATATTAGGATGGCAAGATTTCCAGATACACTTCACAGAATATTTTAAACCTTTGAAGCCTAAAGCAGCACCTAATAGCACAGGAAAGAATACTTGTATACAAACAATATATGAAGAGGAACCAACTCATAATAGCAGACCTGCTAAAGCCATGTTCAAATAACTATTCCTGAGGTTAAAACATAGACAGATATGTAATTCAAGATTGACTCTACCTTAAACCATTATAGGACCGATCACAAGAAAAAGAATCAAATACCAATCCTATCTAACCTGTTATATTTTAAATGGGAATCCTAACCAAAATTAAGTAACTAATTAGCCCCCTAGGTCCATACTTAGTTGTTATCTTTAGTTAGAAGAGAGTGAGACTGACTATAATTCTACGGCAGAATAGCAAGGGACAGGCTTTAAGGTCATGCAACTCAGCTCAAACAGAAGCAAACCAGGGTAACTTATTCTTTAAAACTTTCATTCCTTACTAACATATGAACTGCCTCATTTTCCTTAACAACACACAAGCAATCAAGTACAGGAAAAGAGATAAATATGACTCATTAAGTAGGAACATGATCATGCAAGGCTCAAATTCAAATCCCTTCTGTTTTTTTTTTTCTCTAAGGAAGACTGAAATCACATTCACCTTCCTTTACCTTTTCCTTTATTAATGAATCAAAGAGGAAACTGTAATCACACTTATTCATAACACAGTGTTGGACTACCTTGAGATATTTGTCAATGCTATGTGTGCAAAGGCTAAGAATAAGGAAACTTAGGGGGTTACTACCTTCATATTTTCGATGCCGCGCAAGATCAAAAAGTTTCTAGAACCCCAAGCATGGCAGGCTATCGAAAAAGGCTTAACCAATCCCATAAGTGTTCCTCGACTATCATTTATGCTCTCAGATATAACACAATAGCAATTCTGAATAGCAACAGAATTCTTAGCAGCAATTTTTCATAATCAGCCAGTAGTTTATCAAACAGTGATCAAGGGTATTGGGATGGAGCAGACTTTAAGAGCATTTGAGCATAACAACCACCATTTTCACTCAGATTCCAGCTAAGCAACAAGTTCATCAAGTATAGCAATAACTCAATTGTGCAGCAATGGTATTGTCCAGAAGGCAACAAAAATGCAACAGTAGAGCAAAACAATGATGGCTTGATTTCACCAGTTTGTCTCAAGTTTAGCATTTCAAATCAGCAGGATGCATTCTGGGCAAAGGCACAAGCATTCATCAAACAAAATCCTATTCATTTTGACTTAATCATGTATACAAGCACACCTCAGACCAATCTGCCCTTTCCATCTTAAACTGATCCTGAGGTTTGTCTTTATTTTCTCCCCTCTTTATAATGTGTAAGCAGTTAGGCAGAGGAAAAACAAATTAAGACAGATCATACATGCCCAAGGTAGAAATAAGGAATCATGAGATTGTGCAAGAAAAGGGGCTACTTGACTGGTGTAGAAGCTAAAGCATAACTCTTGTTTATTTATACCAGCCGGACTTTAATCTCAGAATTCAAAATAGCCCCATAAATGTCGCAGAATGCTAGCAACTAAACTAGGGTCATTTTAGTCAAGAAGTTAGTCCAAACAGAACATCCTTATTCTTTAGCATACACACTAAAGGGAAGAAGAAAGACAGAGGCTTAGATTAGGTGCACATGGGCATATTTCCAAGTTTTGAACTAACATATAGTGACTTTATGGCCTAAGGATCTATGCTTGCCCTCAAAATGGTTTGAGATCAATACTTCAACTATTTTGAAACAAGCTTAACAGATTAAGAAACCCGGATAACTTGTTAACAGATGGAGAAACTGAAGCGTAACCGAGCTTTCTCATGCCTAACTATGAAAGAGAGAAAGGGAAGTATATTCAAAGGGAATCTATGCAGGCAATTTAGGCAATTTATCACTGATTTAAACATATATGGGCAGTTAGGTATCTCAATTCTTAGGGGGATAGTCCTGAAAACATTAATTAATTTCAACTTGCCAAGCTAGCTTCAAAATGCAGGTCTTTAGAATCTCACATCACAACTAGGTGTCCAGCATTTCATAAGACCTTAACATTCAACAAAGGATTTTGGCAAGAAAATTAAACACAGAAATACTCTCAGGTGGGGGAGCTTGAAACAAAACTATCAGTTAACCTACAGTGCATTTGACCAGGAATTATAATTGAACTACTTACCTACAAACCAATATTCAACAAAGTCACTTATAAGATCAAAGCATGAGTGAATCATAAATAACTTATGCTACTTATTGATAAATAAGATCAACATCATATGCCACTGCAAAGTGTAGGATGCATAAACTAACAGATCTGGCAAAAATAAGTTCAACTTTGAAAGGGGTTGTGAAAAACCATCCTACAAAACGAAATGATTCCCAAACTCGACATGTCGTGGATAGGCTTGGATCTTTCTATCATTATCACGTTACACACGATATGCTTGTTCGGTCGTTGGGTTATGAAACCCGTCGACAATTTGGTAAGTTTCCTAATTGTGGAGTCGATACCAAGGACCGACCCACCTGAGGCTTATGCATGCATGACTTAAATAGAATTGGTGGCATAGCTCTATCTTAAGTTTTTCTAGGATTTGGCTTACTAGACGCAAGGTTCCCGAGCGGACTACTCGAGTGAGAAGGCTACGCGGTCCCCGTTACTCGGGCACCCCGCGCATACGCCAACTCTCCTAAAATTTGGATTCTACGAAGAAAAAAAATTTGCGGGTGCGCAAAACACACCTCGCGTGTACGTGTGATAATGTGAGTTTTCCAGAAGCGGAGGAAATATGAACGGAATGCCAATTTAAGGAAAGCGGTAACATATTATTACATAGAAAATTTCACATAATAAAGCAATCACTTAGAAGAACATAAAAGAAAAACAAATGAAGCAACAATAAAAGCAAAAATAAAGAAAAACAACCAAACATCCGACAAATTAATTATTAACCTAAGTTGTTATGGTCAAGAACCTAAAATAGTCCCCAGCAGAGTCGCCAAGCTGTTATACCCCATTTTAACCGGGTTGAAGCGGAGTACAACATATTGGTGATTCCTATTTGTTTTATTTTTAGGAGTCGCCACCTAATTTATTTTAAGGTGAATTAGGGCACCTAATTACTAACTAAGGTAAAGTTAAAACTAAACCTCCGTTAATAATCTGCTTAACCAATGTGATTCTGGGTAAGGGTTCTATATTATCCTAAAGGGAAGGGGTTAGGCATCCTCTAGAATCCGTTAACTACGGTTGTCCGGCCAAACTTAGGCTAATTAATTAATGCTAAAGATTTAAGAAAAATAGCTTTGAGAAAAAAAGATCAACTTATAACTTACGAAATTCAAAAATATTATTATATGAATGATGCACCCTATATGGTGAAAATAAGTACTAAGTGTTCAGAGCGGTAATTCTAAATGATAAAATCTACCCATTCTAATCCTATGTGAATCATAAGTGACACACGTTCTTTCAAACCATAGACAAATCCAACATACAGATAAATTAGCAATCACAAAAAAAAAACAAAGGGGCGAAATAAAATGAATGATGAGGAAAGAGGAGAAGAGAAAAACGATAAGGATGTCATAGACAGCCTCAAGCGATTAGAGATTTCACTTGTTTCTCGCCGAGTGTTGTGATTAAAGAGTATGGGACGCATCGAATCCATGCATGGGTATAGCAATAGCGTCGAGTCTCATTTCGAGACTACATTGTGAGAGAGTCCTGAATTAAGACTCCATTTGCTCCCAAAGTGTACATGCAAAAGAAAGAGGCGATAAAGAATGAGTATTAAAAAAAACACAAGAGTTCTAACAAGATGCTTGCTTGCTTAAACATCGTACTTTGGTTTATGTTTTACAAGCAGTCTAAAAATGACTAGTAAAGCCAAGCTTCAAAACAATCACTAACTCTTTAATTTGAAATCTAGGAATTTATTTCTTGCTCAAAGAACTTGTCGAGTCCCATTGTTTCAAAGATAACATAAGCAGCTAAGAGCCACACGAAAGGCTTAACAAAGCAATAGCTAGCAATCAGGAAAGCCCAGCAATCCTCTTTCTCAGACGCATAACCAATAAACCGAAGATACATGCCAAGTAAGGGACAAGCAAGACATTAAGAGATAGCACAGAACAACTTCTGGAAATCTGATTCCCTTTAAACATACAACATTAGTTTTTTCACTCTTACAAATCATACTTTTACTCATCTCGGATGAAGAAACAATGGTGGGACGAGACCCTTTATAAATAAAGAATTTGTTCATATAGGCTTAAGCTGAAACATGCAATTAAAGGAGGTTTAAACCAGGCAAACATACAATCATGCTTAATTATAAAATAGCTCATCTTATAAGGCTTCCATGGATTAAGCTAACTTAGGCAGGCTAGATGATTCAAATACTGAGCAAAATAGAAAGGGTCTTTCTCTTTCGACCGCGATCACAGTTTCAGCGAACAAATCAAAGTAGGGTATATCATCTTCATTAAAAGAGATCAAGCTAAACATGATACAATTCCTCAACAAATGAAACAAAGAGATTTACACTGGCATAGCAACTAGTCGGCTAACCATACAAAACATCCAGCGATGAATAAGAACCAAGACATTCAAACATGCATAGCTAAATAAGATCAATCTATTTAAGAGTCAAATATCAGGGGCTTAGACCATGTTAAACTAAATTAACATGTCAAGCAGACTTAATCATCCTACATAAGAACATTATTAACCTGATTAGCATGTTTAGTGACTAGGTGAATTCTTTCCCATAATCCTATTCCTTTTAACTAAATCGAACTGAACACGATTATGATTCGCACACAGAACCCAACTGTCCTAACACGTATACAAGTACTGAATACACAAATCCATAGAGGCAGTAAAATAAACCAACGCAGGATAAACACACCTAAAATAAAATAAAAAGACGCGAAAGGGAAAGGAGAATCACCTGCTTCGGGTGCAGCGAAATGGGTGCGAGGTCTCCGATTCACACTCGAAACAACTACAACCTCCGAGTTTGCGTATACGGAACTCGAACAGTGACAGTAAAAATAAGAAATGCAAAAATGAAGCCACGCTTCGAAAAATGACTGGTTTTTGACTCGATGTTCAGAAAATAAAGCTGATGAACTTAGTTCTTGGGGGGGGGGGGGGGGGGAGGTTTCCAAATCGAAAAAAATTCTCCTCCAAAAAATGGATTTGAAGCAAATATTTATAGGGGGTAGAAACGGCTAGGGTTTCGTTTGTGACGAAGAGAGAGAGGAGCGGGGGGACAAAGGGAAGTGGGGGACAGAAGTGTGGGGAGCAGGGGAAGGTGGAGATGACAGGTGAGGGAGATGGAGGAGAGAAGGAGAAAGAGAAAGAGAGAGGAGGGAGATGAAGGAGGTGCGGCTGTTGGAGAATGAAAGAACCCTACGGTTCTTTTGTTTCAACTGACCCGGGTCGGATCATTGGGATGGACCGGGTCGGTTCAAATAATGTGTTGGGTTGGGCTAAAAATATATGGGCTGGGGTATTTAAAATGTGGGCTAATCGATTTGGGCTAGTGAATTAAAAAGGATGGGCTGATTGAATTAAAATGTGGCTAGGTAAATTAAAAATGTGGGTTGATTTATGAATTGGTCCAAAAATAGAATAGGTTGATTGGATTACTACATTTAAATAAAAGACCTATTTAAATAACTTGTGTTAAAATATTATTTAAAATAAAATATGCAATTATTAGTGCTCAGATAAAAAATGGCGCTGTAATAGCCGTGCAATAATATTTCGAAAATCCACAGTAAATAAACATTATTATTTAATTATGCAAAGATAAATGCGATGCGTGTGCGTAAGTTGGTAAAATGCCGAAAATGATAAAAATTGTGAATTATAATAATAATAATAATAATAATAATAATAATAATAATAATAATAATAATAATAATAATAATGGCTAGTAACTGTAATAGAATAATGAAACGCCGGTTTGATGAGAGGCTAGTAATTATAGTAAAATATAATATATATATTTTTTTATTTTCCAAAAATATTAGAAGCGCAAATAGGTATTTCGGGGAACAGGCGGGACAAAATTGGGTGTCAACAATATAACACTAGTAACAATTTCCCAATGTCTCAACGTGGCAATGAGCCAATAAATAAGTAGAACAAGATAAGTAGGTCAACACAATGAGGTGGCTAGTCCTCAAATGATACAACAAGGCCCAACCTAAGACAATATCCAACACAATTTCATACTCGAAGGTTTACATGCATTCTCCGATAATATCATCTAAACATACGCTTCGCTAATCGAAGTCTCACCATAAGGTAAACCATAACCTACCTGGAGAGTCGAACAGCAAGGTCTCCAAATCAAACCTTAGTCTTCCTCTTCCGTTGAGCCTCAAGATAGTGAAAGTCTAAACATATCTGAATCATGAAATTATAATCAAGAAGAACATCATTCAAGCCTTACTTATATTCAAGACCCAAATCCCAATATATGGAATAGGGTTCACGAACTAGAAAGATAGAAATAAGAATCTGTAGGTCTCAACATGAAATTAAAGTTCTAGATGATCAATTCCCATCAATATTAAGCTAGGAGAACTAACAAAATACTTAAATTTGGATTCTAGGCAAAACCCCCAAATTTGGGTATGAACCCTAACTTTCAATCCCATAAATTAGCCACTAATTAGGAAGGAATCATGCAACAATAGATTCTAATCATCAATTCTATGCTTAATGAAGCTAACCCAAACAATAAATCAAGATTTAAATGCCTAGAATGAAGAACCCATTGAATCCGCTTTTAATCATCAAACTCTTAAAGAAGTAGCATAATAATGGATTCCTAAGGTGATAATGTAATTATGGAATGGAAAGGAAAGTGAAGGGACTTACCACAATGATTTTCCCCCAAGAATCACCTTGAAATGCTCCCACTAACTCAGTTTTTGGAATAGTAATGAATGGGGAACTTAGGGCTTTTAATACTCATTTAATGAATCTATCTGCCCGACTCGCTTCTGCGACAACGATTCCATAGCGGTGATACCGCTTTAGCGTCCCCTCAGACCGTTGTGGTGGTCAACTAGTGACTACACTAGGCCGCTTTTGCAGCGTGGCCACTGCTATAGCGGTGCCGCCATTGCGGTCCTAGTGCCGCCACAGCAGGCACCAGACACCAGAAATCCCCAAGTTTCACAATCTCAACCCGAAATTTTGACTATCATCCGAGGCCATCTGCTCACATACCATATATGCAGACATATATAAAAACACGCTAGAAACACACTCGTCGCCTCAGAATTTCCAACGGAGGTCTCGTTGACCGAGTCAAGCCCCGATACCTCAAATCCAACTTCCCAACTCAAGTCCCAAAATGCACCCGAGTGCATTGGGAACCGAACCAAATATACGTACAAGTTCTAAAAGACCATCTGAATATCTCGGAATCGATGGATTTCTGAAAAAGATCCATTTGCCCAAAGGTCAATTGTGAGTCAACTTTTTTTCGCTTTAGACCCAAATTTTCCAAAAGTCGCCCAAATCATATCCAAACACCCCGGGAAGCGTGTCAACGGTCCCCTTGAGTCAAATGTGAGCTAAAAAAGCTCAGGAAGGGTCAAAAGTACTGAAAGGACTATAACGACCAAACGGGTCGTTACAAATGCAAGTTGTCATTAGAGCTCCATTCATGTACTCGATAGTTGTCCAGTTTATGCAGTTGGTCTAAATCACGATTTGCTGGTTGGTATTTAATCGTATATACTTGGGTGATTCTTGAGAGTATTCAGATTCCTTAATTGTATCGTTTGCAAGTTACAATATTGTCTGAATAATTGAATCATTTGTAAGACTTCCCCCAGATTACTATGTGGACTAAGTATGTAGTTGTCGTACAGAGTATGTGGCCTACAGAGGCTTATTTGCTAGCCCACAGCAGCTTATTTGTTGGCCTATCGAGGCTTATTTAATGGCCTATCGAGGCTTATTTGACGGTCCACACCGACTTATTTGCTGGCCTACAGAGGCTTATTTGATGGCCTATCAAGGCTTATTTGACGGCCTACAACGGCTTATTTGCTGGCTATAGCAGGTCGATATTTTTCGATTCGTATTTGCACTTGCGTCATTTAAAAAGGAAAGTGTCCCGGGGAAGTATGGTTGTCAATCGTACCGGAAAAAAGGAAAAAATATACTTCTACGTGGATGGTGCTCTAAATGGACTTTATTTTAGAGTCGCCACCTAATTTTTAGGAAATTAGGAAAACCAGTTCGAAAAGGTTCATTCAAATCGGTTAAATTTTAAAAGAATCTTAATCTAACCAAAGTTCGGGTAAGGGTTCTGGTGATCCCCCAAGGAAGGGTTTAGGCACCCGGTATTAAGGATCCGTAAAATACGATTGACCTACGGGTTCTAATAGTATGCCTTTGTAGATATAAATTGTTTGTGATAAAAAACTGCTTTTGTTTATATTTATGCAAAGCAAGATGTCATTTATGCATAAATACTCACTTTTTGAAGAAATAAAAATGGTAGAGTTTTGCGCAAAATTGGGCGTTTTGGATTTCGGATTAGAACAATTAAGTTAAAACCCGAAGGCGTTAACCTAAGTAGAACACTACGTAAGCCCACCCGAGTTTAGAAAAAAAAAATAGTTTAAAGTTTTATAAAAAAAAAAAAAATCACTTTTTGACATACTATTACTATCCATATTTTAACCATATTTTATATTTTTTTGATTTTTATCCTTTTAGTCCAAGTTAATCCAAAAAATAGTTTAAGTCCAATTTTGTCCAAGATGTCCATATGCACGGTCCACAATCATTTTTGTCTCTAGTTCCGTAAAATTAATCAAGTCCATTATTTTGTCCCAAAAATCATTTTTATATGCTAATAATTGTAAAAATCAGTTTCATATGTAGAAAACAGTTTTTTGGCAACTCTAATACATGACAATCTTTAAGGGTTCCAATAAATCACATTTAATCAATTTTGACAAATAAATAGTAACGAGATAGGGAGTTGGGCCGACCAAACCCAACAGAAAAATGCATAAGTAAATATTTTCGCTCCAAATTATGCTCCAATGCCTTAGTCCTTCCATGATAGGGGTTAACTCAGTCTAGAAATTTTAGTGGGCCTCGAAAGACCCACCAACAAATTTGGGAGGTTACAAAAGATAGGTGTACAAAACATTAGTAATAGGCCTAGGTCAATTATCTAATTTACAAAGCCAGAATGAATTACAATGCTTTTAAGCCTAGCCCATAATTATCATACTTATAAATAAAAGGACAATTTATGCAAAAGGCTCAATAGTTGCTATGAATTAGTAACAAACTCACACGAACTAAGTTTTGTTTTTTTTTTTTTTTTTTTTTTTTTTTTTGGAGTAAGTTTTATAACTAGAAAATGTTAAATTTGACATTACATAATTTTAGCACAGAATTAAACATATCAGTTTTTGCTAAATAATATCTGACCCCCCCCCCCCCCCCCCCCCCCCAAAAAAAAAAAAAAAACATAACCCGTGTCTTGGCAGAATTAATATAACTTAACAGATTTAAGGATTTATTCCATAATTAAAACAAGTTATTGCATTCCATTTAATAAGGACACCAATTAATAATCCCTATAAATAAGCAAAAAGACAAATGCAGAGAGGATAACTTCCTTATATAGTTCATCAAAAAAATTCCAATATATATACACACACAAGTATACAAACAATCTATGTTCAGAAAAAAATGTACGCATCTTTTTAAAAATATAAAAAAATATATTAGATGTATGCTAAATTAGTAACCGTGTATTTTATGTATATATATATAAAAAATATATGACATGTTTTTTATATCCCAGGTATATATATTGCTATAATTAAATTTTAAGGTGGTGAATATATCACAAACAATTTGAAAGGACTAGACTCTATTGTGAATACTATTAATTTTGCGGATACTCACTTAATCATGTAATTATCATACTTACAAATAATATTTAATAAATCATACTAAACCTACCACCGCTATGTCAAAATTCTAACTTAAGCTACTCTTTTTCTTATTTGTTTTATCAATTTAACTAACCTAAAATCACTTAACATTGTCTAAATCAAACTTCTAATTTATTTTCATTTTTCAAATAGTAATAAATCCATGGGATACTCACTTAATCATGTAAATAAAGTTAGGCTAGCAAATAATCCTTTTCAACTACACAAACATCATAAATAACATATAATCATAACTAAATGAAATAAAGGATGGAATAAGAGGTTACCTTTTGATGGGGCAACCTAAAGATCAAAAGGAGGGATTGAGTCCACCAAATTTAAGCACCAACACTTCACAAATCTTTGAAAACCCCTTTGTCTTTTTAATTTTTTTGGATGATATCCGTATTCTTCTATGTATATATATCTATTGTATTTATATTTTGTGTATTTTTAGTAAGAGTGTGTATAGGCTACTAAGTTTTTGCATATATAAATCAAACCTTAGTTTTTTTTTTTTTTTGCTAATTTTCGAACTCCCTTTCTTTGTTTTCTTTTTTCCTCTCTTGTGTGTGGTTTCAATAATGGGTTTTTAGGTGGTGAAAATGGTGAAGGTAAAAAAAAATGGAGTAAAAGAAGGTGGTGATATGTTTTTTTATTGCTATGAGTCCCTCCTTTCTTTTTTCTCATCCGTGACCATTTTCTAGGAAGATGATGATGAATATTTTTTGTTTTCTATTGTGTGGTCCCTATCCCCCAAAATAGAAAGATAAAATTTTCCCCTTTTTTCTCTCTCAAAAAAACGTGACCTCCTCCATTTTTACTGTTCATCCCTTCTATTTGTAGGCAAGCCAATTTAGAATTCTATGGACAAAAATAGGTCATGTGGCCATAGCTTTTCCCCCCAAAATCCTTATTCATATTTTCAAAAATCATCCAACTAAGCATTTAGAATTCTATGGACAAAAATAGGTCACTTGGCCGTACTTTTCCTCCCAAGAAGATCTTATCCAAATAGTACCAACAAAGGTATAAATGAATAAAATCTCCTCCTTATTTTTTATATAAATATAGCATAGTTTTTATATAGTTTTAGGTTAATTAGTCTGCTACGCCCCTTGTAAAATAATATTTTGATGAAATAAAAATCAAAATACGTCGTTTTAAAACACGAGCTTCAAAACGAGCCCAATATTGATATACTTCCGAGTAATATTTAAAAATGTGAAAAATGCAGTAAAAAATGAGCCGTAATTCATACGTCGTTATAATTAACAATTTTCCCCTAGTTAGACGGAGCAGGATATGTATCTTCTTTTTAAATCATGTTTGTGAAAGTAAATAACTCGTATTTTCTTGTAATCGTTAATTTTTATGGAATAATAATTATACGTCAAATTTTGCAATTTTCTCGGGATTTTTAATTTTTTTTTAAGGGCATCCTTATTCCGTCTTGGACTCGGAAAATTTAAAAATTAAAATACGCGTTTTATGAGGTGAAAATTAGGTGTCAACACTGGCCTATAGAGGCTTATTTGATGGCCTACCGAGGCTTATTTGACGGCCCACAACGGCTTATTTTCTGCACAAAGGCTTATTTGATGGTCTACCGAGGCCTATTTGTAGGATAGATATTTGCCGTACTTATACATGATAGATCTCGTTGTGACTCGACAGAATGCTTGTTATGCTCGCATACGATTTATGTATTCTAAAGAAAGGTAAAGAATTAAGTTAAGGAACGGTAATCAAAGTATATGATCCCAAGTGAACAATAAATGGTCCCAGAACGTCGCTCCACATAGCGATCCAAAGATATCATCAGAAAGACAGAAGTACAGTAAGGTTCAGTAAGTGTTCCTATATATGTTTTAGAGCTTTCAGTTATATCTACTTGATTACACTTCAGTTGTCTCCTTTATGAGCTTCAGTTTATAATGTATGTTTCGTGTCTGCCTTATGTACTCGGTACAATCTTTCTGCACTGATACCCCTTAGTCGGGGATGCCGCATTTGTTATGTGTCACATTGCATGTTCAGATATACGGGATGACAGTCATCCTCTCTAGACATTGCAGATACTCAGCGAAGGTATTGTAGGCTCCATTTTCATCTAGTCCTGAGTCAGATCTTGTGATTTCAGTAATATTAGAGACTTTGAGTAACTCGGGGCCCTGTCCCCGGCATTTATATCATTTTTTCAGTAATAAGTATTTGTAGAGGCTTCATAGACAGTTGTATTATTTAGTCTTCTCGGTTATGTCATACAATTGTGCAAGTTCATAATAGTTGCGTATAGAGGATAGTCAATCCCATGCGGGTTTAGGGCGTGACAATAACATTATGCTTATCATGATAGGAACCTCAAAGTAGTCATGACACATAATTAAGCACGTACAACAAGTATTTCAACAAGCACCCTACATTCCGTAGAGCATTAATAACTCCAATACCCGCATATATTTGGAAATATATGCGGGTAATATACACAAAACAAAATTAATTTGGAAACGTTCTCTCATTGAGGTCAAAACCTTAATGTGCCTCGGGCCAAAGAAGTCTTAACCTTTATGAATCACCTTTCTTCGCTCGAAATAACCTTGATCTATTAAGAAAATACTCTACAAGGTTAGACTAATCCACTGATACTAATTTTGCAATTTTATACTAGGTCGGGTCAAAGTTAACTCCAAAAAATAAAATTTGAGCCTCGTGGTCAAACCTTAAATTTTATTATATTTTTGTATTACCCATAACTCCACGAGTCTAAATTTATCATGAGATATCAATTCCGAGTTTAATTCAATGTTCAAATATCTAGTTTATCCTATATTAACTCTCGTGCAATCCCCCAAATTCTATATTCAAATTCATGATTTAGGATTAATCTAACATAGATTCATGTATAATTACTAGAAATCAATCTAGAATTGCTACCTTGGTGTTATATGATGTTTCCTCTTCGGTTCACTTTCCAATCCATAACTTAGTTCTCCCCAAAATTGAGTTAGAATGTTACAAAAATCTTGAAAAGAGCCGCTTTATACCGCAACACCTTTTGCAATTGCAGAGGCCAGCCTCACGATTATGAAGAGCCCTTAATCTGGCTATTTCCGCAATTGCAATAGCCACGTCGCAATTGCAGTGTCGCAATTGCGAGGGTATTATCCTGATCGGCAAACAGAAACTACATGTTTTTAGCTATCTTCCGCCTCATATTTAGATATCTTTTCTTGTGTTTAAATATATTTCGTTCACTTTAAGCTTAATATTTGTGTTTCATTGTGTAGGGAACGAATTAGTTAAAAGATGAGAATTGGAAACTAACAATGATGAAAATGGACTTTGAAGTTTGAGTAAAAGTCCAAGTCATGAAGTGGGATCGAGTCTAGAAGCCGAAAATCAAGTGCACATGCAAAATATATGAAATAGGAAAAATAGGACAAAAGTATGTGGACACGCCACTAGGCCACGCACCACAACAATGCATTGTCAGAAAACCTGTATAGTTAACTCTATAAGTTTTGATTTGGCACCTCGTGCTACACACCGCACTTGGTCTCTGATAAAAGAGTTACCAGTGCAATTTTGGGTATTCGAATTTACTTGGTTTGTTAAGGGTGTTTTTTTCTAAGGGCTTCCCTACTCGGTATAAATGTGACTTAAACACGTTTTTGATGGGGGAATTCACTGGAGAAGGATCGAGAGACGGCTAGAGGATGCGTGTCGTGGAAATTCATTGAGTTTTTCTTTATTTTATCTCATCTTGTAGTTTATGTTATTAATAATTAGAGATTTGTATGCCATGAACATGTGTGGCAAGCTATTATATGTCGACGATCAAATTGAAAATTTGCTTCTCCTGATTGCATAATTTCCATCATGGTGTCCAAAAGTCCTTAGTTTGCTTCTCGTATGAGAATGAACATGTTTATCAATAATCCTCTCAAGAAACTCATCAAACTCCTTTGAAAGATCCTTGAGCTTGCGGCTGAGTCCACTATTAGAAAAATGGCCTATAGCGAAGGGAAACATGGTCCCTAAAAGTGGGTTTTCTGGTCCCTAAAGATCATGAACGACCAGAAAAAGCTGGTCGCCACCTGTCGCTCTCCACCTCTAAAAGTCATCAACGACGAGAAAAATAAGCTGATCCTTAAAGAGTAATAGCGACCATCGACAATCTGGTCAGTAAAACACTTTTAGAGACCTTATTTTCAGTCCCTAATAGATGAAGTTAAGTCTTAGTAACTGGTCCTTAAAGCTTAGCGACCGGCTACCATGTAGTCCCTAAAAGTACTTTAGGGACTAAAATACTGGTCCCTAAAGATACTTATGACCTGGGTCTCTGTCCAACATTATTTCTGCAAATCATATTCAATTTGCAACTAAAAACTAGATCACAAAAGGATAATATAATGATGATCCTGCTTTCATACACATATAATTAATTACAAAAAAAAAAAAAAAGACAAGATTTGCATTAGTTGGCATCTTACAACCACAATATAAGCTATAGTAACAATATTGTGTACATGTTCCCTTAGTAGAAAATGTATGAAGCTAACATTCCTAGCCTATAATATAGAGTTTGTCAACTTGCTTCTTGAAACAAATTGATAGTCAACCAGCTGTATGTCCTCAAAAACTTGCTTCTTGTAAACTCCAGTATTCAAAACCTGTAACAAGTACGTAGTAAAAAAACATCCTTTAGAAAAAACTATAAAATCAACTAGACAATTGGTTAAATAATTTTCTATAACTTTACTCTAGTAATGTTTTGACCATTAGTTAATTCCCCCAAAAGCAATCCAGATGGATCTAGTGTATGAATACAATTCAGAGATAAATAAAACATGAGGCATACTCCATGTTAGATTCCAAATATCACACTGTACAATTATTTTATAAAAAAAAAATCATTTTCATATGTCATACCGAACATACCCTGTTCAAATGCACGAACTAAAACGACGATTCAATTATGTTCTGCACTTGTAAAACATATTAAAAGCTAAAACGACAAGTCAATATGAAAGCAAGAATGAGAAATGGAAATCTATGTAAAAACCTGTATTAACAGTACACTTCTGAAAGTCTTAAGAAAATAATGCAAATAACAGACAAAAAGAAAACAGTGATCTTCATACATGGAGCTTGAAACCCTATAGAGATTTTTATTTTCATAGCAGAAAGCCTAATAAACGAACTAGAGTAATTGACTTTAGTTTGAAATACGGTTACATCCTTCCTTGTTCTATTCTAAATGATTGTAGATAATGTTGCTAAATTCCTTATGTAAGATTGAACTTAAACGGGCTTAAATTGACGATATGGACATGAAAAATTCATTTGATGGACTCTTAACTTGCTTGAGGTTGCCAACTATATAATTTTAAACAGTTTGATGATCAGCAAAGAAAGAAATAGCAAAAGATAAGATTGTGATTAAATGTTTTTCCTATTCCTAAACTTTGCTGATGTGCCAATATATGCTGGGAAGGAAAAACCAGTTTATTGGCAAATGAAAGAAATGGAAGCTACTGTGATCAACCTAGCCAGTAAATATCCTGCTGGTGTTATTTTTAATATCACCCCTCAGGAATATTCTATAACATTAGTTTTTTAAGACCAAAGATTAGTTGCTGTACACATAATTTCATCAACATTGGGATTACAGATAAAAAATCAGACACGCAAAAATATTAAACATTTACAAAGTTGTGAAACATCAGCAGCAACACCCAAATTAAGAAAGAACAAGAAGACAAAAACACCAAAAACCCAGAAATTAAAGCTGAAACTAAGCTCGAAGAACGAAAATTGACAACAACTAATAATGTTGCTGCTCATAACCAGCAAATCAACAATCACCAAAAAGCATAAATTCCCCAAATGATACATATGAACATACACTAACTAGGTATATTATGTCAAACCTGAAAACTTTCGGTGGAAAAAATATTCTTTACCAACCATTCTCATTGTTTCTTGTCTACCCCCATCGTCAAATTCTTAAGAGCGTCTTGGATTGGCTTACCCTTCACATACTTTGCATCAATTTTCCTCTGCTTTTGTTCCAAAATTCTTTCATCCATCCCAAGATATGATCGCGATTAATATCCTTGTCATCACTCTCAAATTTATCCTGCAATAAATAAAACTTAGGTTGAACTCTAGTATGCAATTAAATTCCACAAAAAATGAAACAGTGGCTTCTAGAGTTAGGTTGAACTCCTGTAAGAATGTGGCTTTTAGAGTTAAGCAAAGAAAAGAAGAAAAAGAAAATCAGAGTACTAAAATGAAGCATTACACACAAAAAGAAAAAAATAGAAACAGATAAACTCAACCTTCTGTATAACAGTGACAAGAATCATAACTGGCAATGTATAAGTTGATGAACAAAAATAACACTTTCTGCTAAACCCCCAAATGACGTATTTCTCAATAGCCTGTGCAACTTTAATCAGAAGTAGTATACAGAGCAATATAGCAAGAAGCTGCTACAATATTTTCATACACATCAACAGAGGTTATAATATAGCAATAAACTTTCTCCCAAATTGTTTTTTTCATTAAATGAGTCAGTAGGTTACATTCATGTACTTCTCATTTTGTTTCTTGAGAGTCTAGGAAAAGATTCAGAAGGAATTTTGTACTACAGTGTGATGTTTCTCATATATATATATATATATGTCTCTCACTCCTTGAGATATGTTTACCATTTTCTCAGTAAATGGCACTGTCTTAGATGCTTGTACTAAGCAACTGAATGAGCTGTCACACTGATTATCAAGTTTCATTTTTTAATAACCCTTTTTCTTATTTAACTAAAGCTTTTATTCTGACAATGAATTCATTTTAATGTATCATTCTCAACATTGTTAACTCAAGTAACCATTAAAGACCATCCACATCTTCCAGGGAAACATGCTTCTATTGATAGGAGTTAAACCCAAAATTGACAAGTACACTCTAATTTCTCTTCTAGTATCCTTGTGTGTTCTGTTAAGCAGTATACATAATCATACACAAAATTACAGTAGCAGCAACAGATAAGAGAAGAAGAGAAAAGAAGAATAGAAAGTAAAAAATCTGCAGTAGCAGCACCAGATAAGAAAAGACAAAAGAAAAAAAAACTATAATTATAGTAGCAGTGATTTCAGATCAGAGAAAACAAGAAGAGAAAGTAAAAAAGAAACTGCAACAGTGATAGCGATAGCAGAAAAGAGAAAAGAACAGAACAAGAAAGAAGACATAACTATACCTGAAGAAGATAAATCAGTTGCAACACGCAAAACCTAGACCAAAGAAGAGAGCAATGAAACAGATAAGAAACTTACATCTTTTTCATTTTAAAGTGTACTTTTTTTTGTGAAAATAAATTAAGAGCATGCTTCAGTTGCTTCTTGCTTCATCTACACTTCACGTTTTAAGCGATCGAAGCAACAAGTGCTTTAAATAACACTGGAAATGTGAAGTAGTGCAAAAAGAGAAGTAAATAGGGAGTTTTAGCGATGCAAAAACAACTTTTCAGCTTTCCCCATATAAACAACCTCATGATAGGAGTACATAATTCTTTTTGGCTAGATTTTTTCCTAACAGCAGTAGCTGAAAAACTGAACGATAAGAACTTCAAATACATGAAGAATGTAAATGTGTGTACGGAAAATCTTAATCTTTAACTATTGGTATGTCTTTCAGAAAGAACCTTAAGCTTTAATTTGCATAAACCAGATTTTATTTTCAGCTTTTCTTCAATTTGCTTGAAGAAACAGGTTTACTATGCCCTTAACTAGAAGTTCCACTGAAATTTCAATCAAAGCTAAACATGCTGGCTGCTATCTACGTAAACTATTTTCAACAAGAAAAGCAAAGTTTTAAGAAATTATGTATAACATCCATATTCTCTTTGAATAGTCCAATGAGAATGTACTCTATAATGCTCATACATAAATATCATAAACAAAATAAGAAGAAAAAAGATAGTTTGTTAAGAATATATTCATGAAGTGAAAAGGGGGGGACAGAAATGTTGCCAAATATTACAAACGCACAACAACATATTTATCGTTCTAATTTCACTACAAAATATTATTTCCTTTTAACTTCATGAGAAGTCAATTTGTCTTTGTATTTCTCTAGAAAGAAATAAATCCAACCATCATCCTTCATAAAATCAAGTTTGTAATAATATTTATCAAGCACTTTGTTGCCTACCAAAATACTGCTAAAAAGGTCTAGAAAGACGAAGGACTACCTAAGCAAGAAAAAGCTTAATCTGAAGTTTCTACAGTAAAGGAAATAACCTAATGGGTCAAAAAAAAATTCAATCAATTCATAAGAAAAATCAGAACAGATAAAACCTCACAGTAAATTAGACCCACAATATTTCCTTATTCCTTCAGCCAAGTCTCCAGAAGACTTTTCAATGAAAACCAACAGAAAAACCCCACAATAAACCCTGTAATATGTCCTCAATCGTTGTCGTCCAACCCATTACTCCCACTTTAAGCCCTCACACAACGACAATCAATATTCCAAGCAAACAAAGAAACCCAATCGCAGAACCTTGGGTTAGAAAGAAAGAAGTGAAGGAAGATTCCTTTTTTTCATCCAAAAAAGAAATTTGAGCAAGAAGGGAATCTGGTTTGAGCGAGAATAAATCAGACAAATTAAATGAGCAAGAAGAGAATCTAGGTGTTTAGCCGCAGACCGACGATCACATTCTAAGCAATTTGGGATTTTAGGGTTTTGGCGCTAGAGACAGAGGGAAAGTTTTAGAGCTTATATCAATTAGCGCCTTTAGTCCCTGAAATTTCATTATTAGCGACCGGGCTTTTGGTTTATGCAGTACCACATTAAATCCGATCCCTTCGTTACTTGGAAAATAAAAAATAATCTCATCCCTATAACTATACCATTAGGGACCATATTTCAGACCCGTCGCTAAGTCTTGATCTCTAATAACCTTTTTTCTTGTAGTGGTCCCTAGAGATCAGTAAAACCAAGAAAGGGGGAAAATCTCCTAAGTTGGTGTTGCTGCTAAATGCACAACATCTTGAACTACAACTTTGAATCCCCTCCTGCTTAAGTCCTCATCCATGTACTTCTTTGCAAAAACTATTAAGCAAGTCAAGTTAGCATTCAAGGACGTAAACTTCCACTAAGGTCAACAGCTACACAGTCATGAGCTTCTCTTTTAAGTGATTCAATCACAAGTTCAACTTCTTGCTTTCTCATGGATTGGAATGAATTTGTTTTATGACTATTCAAGAGAGCATAGTGCACAATTTGCCCATGTTACGACGATACGCACCATATTTTGCAAATATCAATTTTTTCCGGCCATAAGCCAAATACTGAGATGCCTCATGATGAGGCCTACTAGCAAATATGTTATCATATATCTTGAGGACCTTTTTGACTGCATCAGCAGACGAGGCAACGATTTCAGGTACTAGCCCCAGTAGCATATATTGTAAAAATGAATGTGATATCTCAAAAAAGAAGTGTGCAAATTTATTCCTACTAAAATAATGTCTACATTCATTTCTTATATATTTAATTTTTTGTTAATGAGATTAATTATAATATTATAATAATATATTTAAAACAATTTCTAAGGTCTCAATATATTTTTGTAGCAGACCATTATTACTCTCAACATTCAGTAGCTTTGGAAAAACGTATTTGACTGAGCCTTAATGACAGCTATATTAAAGCAATTTAAATGGTCATCATGACATTCAATATGGTAAAGTTGTTAATTGCTAGCAGATTTTAACGTTATTTTTGGCTATCAAAGAAGGCTTGAATCATTTTTCTTCATCACTATATATGTACTATCTTGTGTGTTCAAAGAGAAGTTCTTCTTCTAATTTCGTATTGCTAGATTTTCTTTAAGATAAATTTTTGTTAGATTTTGACTCCTAGTTTTATATTAAAAGAGCTTGTTGAATTCTGGGGATACACCCATACTGCGTTAAAATCCTTAAGGACAGTGTCTTTGACATGCTTTAAGCTTTGAAGAATTCCATACAAGTGTTAGATTAAATATTTTCAGTAAGATTTCCAATAATTTTTAGGATATTTATTTCCCAATGATTTTATGGAGAATAAAAATTACAATGTGAATCAAAGGGAAGAGAAGAGAAAACAGTAGTAGCAGACATAGATGGAATGGAACTTTACTTGTTGGACTGTCAGATATAGAGTCCGTGGCACGTGTTGTTATGCCAAAGTTCTATTCGAGCGAGTTGCACAGGAGACACGACTTTGTTTTTTCGTCGTGTGGGAAAAGAGATATGCATGTACAAGGGAAGAGCCATTGGATTCGTGAATGAATCTCGAATCCTTGTTGGAATACAATGGTTGACGAAGTAACACATTTTTACTTATGTTAATGAGGTATGTAACAATATCATAATCTCTATGATTTAATAAAATAATTATTACTCCCTCCGTTTCAATTTATGTGAACTCATTTGACTGGACACCGAGTTTAAGAAAGTAGAGAAGACTTTTAAACTTGTGGTGTTAATAAGTCACATATATTTTGTGTGGCTATAAATCATTGCATAAAGGTAAATTGTTTCCAAATATAGAAAGAGGTCATTCTTTTTTGCAAGGACTAATAAGGAAATAGGTTCATATAAATTGAAACAGAGGGAACATTATTTTGGTATATGGCAAAATATGCCATCGTACTCCGGTGTATGGCAAAATATGCCATCGTACTCCTCAATGTAGAAGAAAATTAGCAGAAATGACAATTCCGCTAAGTAAAGTAAATTTAACTAAGCGGGTGATATAATTATGTTATGCTAATGTTAGATTTTAAAGTTTCATCTGACCAAATGATTGGCTTTCATATAATAGTTACAAAACGTTGGTGTATTGTCTGTTATGATGACTATGAAATTGTCATTTGTCTTAAATGAGTTTTAATCATTTCATTCATTAAAATCATTGAAGTCATGTTAGATGTGAACAATGCCTTTTTTACATGGGGATCTTGATGAGGAAGTGTACATAAAGCTACCTCCTGGTTACTCCCCTCCTGCTTCTTCCTCTGTTCCTTTGGCTTGTCAGTTGCAAAAGTCTCTTTATGGCTTGAGACAGGCTTCTAGACAATGGTATGCCAAGCTATCTCAAGCTCTCTCTTCTAGGGGTTATTCTCACTCTCTGAATGATTACTCATTGTTTACAAGAGGGTTCGAGTCTTCTTTGGTGATTCTAGCTGTTTATGTGGATGATATAATCCTCACTGGCACTGATTTCTCTGAAATATCTGCTCTGAAATCATTTCTCCACAATCAGTTCAAGATTAAGGATCTAGGGTTTCTGAATTATTTCTTGGGTATTGAGGTGTTATATTCTACCTCAGGTGTCCTGCTTCACCAAAAGAAATTCATCCATGATCTTCTTGAGACTTTTGACTGCAGTAATGTTTCCCCTGTTCTGTGTCCACTTGAGCAGAATGTCAAGTTGAAACTTAACGAGGGTGAACCATGTCCCAAGCCTGAAAAGTACAGATCTTTAGTTGGGAAGTTGAGCTTTCTTACACATACCGGACCTTATATTTGTTTGTTGTGCAACACCTTAGTCAGTTTATGCAGTTTCCTTGTTTGCCCCATATGAAAGCTGCTTTGCACTTATTGAGATACTTAAAGGGTACTACTGAACATGGCATTTTCTTCAACTCCAGCCCTGATTTCTCTGTGACTTCCTTTTGTGATAGCGATTGGGCTACCTGTTTTGACACTAGGAGATCAGTTTATGGTTTTTGTGTTATGCTTGGTGGTTGTCTCGTTGCTTGGAAGTCCAAGAAGCAACCCATTGTTTCCTTATCTTCAGCAGAGGCTGAGTACAGGGCTATGAGCAAAGTCGTGGCAGAAGTTACCTGGTTGTCTAGGCCGTTATCTGATTTTGGTATTTCTTGTCCTTCTATTCCAGTTTATTGTGATAATCAGGATGCCATTCATATTGCTCACAATCCAGTGTTCCATTTGCAAATTAAACACATAGAATTGGATTGTCATTTTATACGGACAAAGCTGGTTGATAGGCTTATTCACTTACTCCACACTTCTAGTTCCACTCAATTGGCTGATATTTTTACTAAGGGGCTTGGTGGTACTGCTCATCATGGATTTCTTCCCAAGTCGGGGGTTTTGTCACCCTCCAACTTGAAGGGGGGTGTTGGAATAATACCCTCTCCTCTAGATTGATACTTAGTTTAGGTGCTATTTCATTTATCTATATTGGGCTGGGCCCACTTTGTAATCTATGTGTTAGTAAAGCCCACCATATTTGTATGGGGGTGGATACAACATTAGATCAGATTTTCATTTGTACAAAACAGCCTCAATAATATTTCTCTCTCTTCTCTCGAATTCTCTCTAACACTCAAGTGAGTTCATATACTTTTGTCGAATTTTCCGCTGCTAACAAGTCATTACTATAATGATGTTATTGGAAATCAGATGGGCAACATTATAAGCTATCAAATTAGTCAGCATTCATTTGTGTTTTATATCAATATACTAGTTAAGTAACCCGCGCTTCGCGAGGTGTAACATTTCCTTTATAAATTTAGTTATAAAAAATTATAATATTAAAGTAAAATAAATTATACAATATAAATCATATATCAAATACCTATGCCTTGGTCCCAAGCAACTCGAGAGAAAACACAAAAAATATACTCCCTCCGTTTCAATTTATATGAACTCATTTGACTGGGCACAACATTTAAGAAAGAGAGAAGACTTTTGAAACTTGTGGTTCAAAATAAGTCTTGAAAATTTGCGTGACTGTAAATCATTCATAAAGTGAATTTGTTTCCAAATTAGGAAAGAGGTCATTCATTTTGGCACGGACTAAAAAGAAAATAGGTTCAAACAAATTGAAACAGAGGGAGTAAATAAAATATCCGAGGATTGAAATATATAAGGCAAAAAAAAAATCCTTGTCGTTGAGAACACTAGTAAGCCTTATGACCATGTTTTCCGCACACATAGCAAGCTCCTTTCGCCATCTGGATCTGACTCTTCCGTTTCTTGAAAATTATAGTAACATTTATTAGTGACAGTAAATAAAAAGAATTATACAAATTAAATATACAACAATAATTCTGATATATATGATTATAAAATAAAAATAATAACAATAGTTATTACTGCATTTTCTTCCTTACTTCTAGCTCCATTTTCTTCTTGACTCATTGTTTCAAGTTCCGCCTCTTTATATAATTACTGTCGGAAAAGTATAATAAGAAAATCAAAATCACCGCCGCTACTTCACTAAATAAGCATTATCATTGTCACCACCGCTACTTCAATATTGATAGTTGGATGTATGTATAACGTTGACTCAACTTCACGACTAAAATCTCTTCGCCGCTTATAGTTACATATTATCTGTCTGGGATTTCCATGAAACCATCAGTGTGCATCTGCAATATGTCATGACAATAAAATAAAATCATACATTTGAAATATTTCAGGCAAAATTAAGCGTCACTAAAAACTAATAAGCCTGATTGAAAAACATTTGCATGGATATATAGAAACGACAGATGATGAAGAAATTGTTTAAGAAAAAAATGCAGAGCCTAAAAAGGGAAAAGACAAACCTAATAGAAGAGCGTGTTTGCCTGGATAAAAAAGACGCACAACAAATTTCTTGAAAAATATTGCAACGCATAAAAAGGAAAATATTAGCACCAATAGCAACCAAAATCGATAAATATAAAAAAACTACCAAATAATTTGCTCCATTTTGTACCTAAAAGGGAAGATAACGGAGAAGGTAAAAATTAATGGAGGAAGAGGTTGGGAAAGTTATATTGTAAATAGATTACAACCCGTAAGCGAAGCAGTCGCCGACCCACAGTGTCGAAGACAGGTTTGGCCGAACACACAAGCTTTTGTTAAAACCTTATATTACCTTAAGAAATTTATGTAATATGTATAAATTAGTAATTTAGAACCCAGTAACTTAAAGGGTTTGAATTCGAAACCCACAAACCTCAAATTCAAGCTCCACCTCTGAAGCCAAGTAAAAAGATTTGGTATGGAACAACCTGTGAAACTTTAATCCTGAGAATTTTGAGCCATCAAAGACATTGTTAAGAATAGATTGTTTCATGTTGAGGAGAAAGAGGCTATTAGTTTATATTTGCAGGGGATTAAATGTAACTTTTAAAATCATATTTATGGGTTTAGGTGATGTAATACAATAAATAAGAAGATGGGAAAAACGTTTTGGATGAAGAGTAACAGTCTTTTGATCGTGCATTTGACTAAGATAGAGAAAAGGATGACTAATTACATCCATTAGCTAGTAACATTTTGCACGTAAGGTAGAATATGAATAATTATTGATTAGAAAATGATGGAAAGATAGAGAAAAATCTCAAAAAAAGGAGAAAAAGGATAAATACAATCCTTGGCCATAGAGAGGTGTCACGTCATCTTGTCTATGCCTAGCTTTATAATATATATATAGATACTTATAACTGAAATATTTGGAAGTGTGGAAGTGCCTTGCTAATGTTGTATCACTCAATTTTGAGAAGAAAATAAAATATAAAATATTTGAGATGTACCATAATCATGGTACTTTATACAGTGAACTTTTGTTGTACTATAACGGTACAATGATGCAAAGTGGATCTCAAAATTCATAACTGGTGATGTTTGGTACAAATATCAATATTTAGCATCACTTTACCTCTCGTTCTCAGTACTTTAATCATATTTTCTATGATGGAATCATTGTATTCATGCTTATGTAGGTGTGTTTTGAGTGTTTTGTGTGTTTAGGTTCAAGGAGGACAAATCAGTAAAAAAATCGAGTAGTTTCGATCAAGTTTGGGAATCAAGGACCAAGTGTGCAGGAGAAGAGGTAAAGAAAAGAGACGACAACACACCAGGAAGGTGGCGCATCGGCTGGGGTGACGCCCAGCTCGACGCGCTTGGACAAAGAATGGAAAACCACTAAAAACACGAAGTCCCTGTTAAATCCTCTTGGGGGCGCCGCCCACCAAGCCACTTTTTGTGATATTTTTCCATTTCGATCGAGATTTGGTCTACTTATTTTATTTTTTCCCTAGACTATAAATATACGTTTTATGAGTTGTAAACGTGGTGCTGGGATATTTCTAAGACTTGTAAGCTGCCGTTCTACTTTCTTTTTCTAGGTTTATTTTATTTTCTTCATTGCAACCCAGGTTATTCATGAATTCTTGTTCTTCATCTATAATCATGAGTAGCTAAACTTCTTAATTCTAGGGTTGTGGCGAAAGATATGATAGTTGGTTTGACGATAATTTTTATCAATTAAATTTTCATATTTTGGGTTGCTTTATTTATTCTTATGCTTAATTGTTTAATTACTTGATCATTAATTAGACACTATCTGTGCGTGAGTTGGACTTGAAATAGGGAATTCACGTACGTAATAAGAATAAATAGAGTTTGTTCGATTTAATCGTTTCGCTACTGAGGATATAGATATACCCTTTAACCCTACTTACTTGGTTACGAAGAAATAAATGTGTTCTTGTTACCTCTGGCGATCATAGAGATATAGGCGTTATAGTAGCATCTACCAGCTTGTGAGTAGTTCGTGAGAATATCATAAAATTACAATTAACCCGTCAAAAAATAACCCAGGAAATAAGATAGGTAGAATTGTCAAAAGATCAACTGGATTGTCGAAAGTCATGACCCGAGAACTCTCTCTCATTTGATAAACCTTACAGTCTTCATCACAAGTTTGTTAGTCACAAAAACACTCATACTCTATTGTTTACTTTCAGTTTTATCTTAGTCACAATAAACACTTTGATTGTCACTTTCTTGAATAGTTACAACAAAATTTGAATTAGTTGAATAGTATATTACTTGTACGACCGCGTATACTTGCGTGTGCGTTTGGGAGCAACAAGTTTTTGGTGCAGTTGCCGGGGACTTAGAAAAAATTACTGTTTTTCTAGTTTGGATTTTTTAATTTCTATTCAGGTTTTTACTCTGGTTCTTTGGTTGACTTGTGCTCCTCAGGTGCATTATCTTGTTTATGCCAAACACTCGAAATCAAGGAAAAGCATTAGCTGACTTTGACTCGTAAATTGAATGGACATTACACAAGCAGAAAAAGCTGGTGGATGACGAGCGTAATCTCGAGTTTGTCGAAAATCTTGGCGTTGATAACAAGGAAGTTTTTCGAGTTCCTGCAAGAGTTGCTGAGATGGCACAAGAACAACGAGTTCTTTTGTCTAGGTATGCTAGACCTAGTCTGGCGAACACTGCTATGGCTATCGTCAAGCCTAATATTACTGGAAATTTTGAGCTGAGAGAAGGAACAATGCGGCTGGTGCAGAATACGTGCCAGTATTAGGGTAAACCTCATGAAGACCCATATAGGCACTTGATGACATTCGTGGGGTTGAGCGAAAATTTTCAATATAGAGATGTCTCAGATGATCATGTGAAGCTCATTGTTTCCGTTTTCATTAATTGGTGAAGCAAGGGATTGGTTGACAAATCTTCCTGCTGGGTCTATTACATCGTGGGAGATAATCGGGAAAGTTCATCGATAAATTCTTGTCACCCAAGAAAATGAAAAAGCTAAGAGGAAAATTGCCACCTTTAATTAGAAATACTCTGAATCTCTACCACAGGCATGGGAGAGGTTTAAAGGTTACTTGCGAGATTGTCCACATCACAAGCAGCCGATGGAGATTATTGGGAATTATTTTGTAGAAGGGCTAAGGCATGAACCGAGGGCTTTGTTGAATGCCTCTGTTCAGGGACAGATCTTGAACAAAACATGTGAAGAGACAGAAGCTCTCCTTGAGTTAATGTCTGAAGGTGCTTGCGACTATCAAGAACCGAGTTGAGCAGGGATACCACAGAAAGCCGTTGGGGTTTTTCAAGTAGATGATGTTGTAGCTATTCGAGACGATATTGGGACACTTTGTAATCTTCTTACGAGGGAGCTTCCTCAATGTCAGCAGATCCAACCAGTTCAACATATTCAGCAAGAAGCATGTGAGAGTTGTGGTAGGCCTCATGCTTATATTAATAGTCCTTTGAATCTAGAACCAGTCTATTATGTGGCGCAACACAATCGTGGTGGCGGAAATCAGGGAAATTATTTCGGAAACAACTATAATCAGCAATACGAAAAGTAGGACTTCTATAAGCAGAACAATTATGAGAAGCCCCAAGATCAAATAGCTGGGAGTTTGGTGGAAGAAATGTTGAAGCAATTTCTAGCTCAACAACAAGCGGTTCAGCAACAAAATCAGAAAGTACAGAGCGAGTTACAGAAATCTATTCATGAGATCGAATGTCAAGTCAGGCAGATGGCGATTGCTCAGAATGTCAGACCACAGGGTACTCTTCTGAGTGATACTGAAAAGAATCCGAAATAATGCAAAGCAGTCACCTTGAGGAATGGCAGAGAACTTGAAAAAGTACCATCAAAGAACAAAAATAAGGTAGATGCTGAACTCATTCCTGCTCAAAGAACTGAAGTTGAAAAGAGTCCCGAGAAAGTCATGCAACAGCCTGAACGTGTAGTGACTAGACCACCTCCACCATTCCCACAACGCTTTTAGAAACAAAATATAATTGCAGCCTGTAAGAAATTTCTTGACATATTGAAGTAGGTACATATCAACATTCCTTTAGTAGAGCTCTTACAAGAAGTTCCAAAATATGCTAAGTACATCAAGGATGTTGTTGCAAATAAGAGGCGCTGGACAGAATTCGAGACTGTGGCACTTACTGAGGAGTGCAGTTCTAGAGTGAGGAGCACGATTCCACCAAGCTGAAAGATCCGGGCAGTTTCACTATTTCTATCACTATTAGTAATATCAAGGTTGGGCTGGCATTGTGTGATTTGGGTGCTAGTATTAATCTGATGCCCACCTATGTGTTTCGAACGTTGGGGTTGGGTGAGCCAAGGCCAACAACAGTCACTTTGTAGTTAGCTGATAGATCTCTTACATAAAGATGTTCTCGTGAAGGTGGGTCCTTTTATTCTGCCAGTTGATTTTATTATCCTTAATTACGAGGCAGATAAGAATGTCCCTCTCATCATGGGAAGGGGATTCTTAATGACTGTTGATGCGTCTATTCAAGTCAGAGATGGGAAGATGTCTATGGCAGTTGATGGGAAAGAGACTATTTTTGATGTTTTCAAGGCTACTAAGCTTCTTCCCCATTATGAAGAATTGAAGATGATTACAGCTGTGGAGCCCGAGCTCATGAATGCAGAGTTAGTTAGATCACTTTCTAGCTTCTCGAAATCCTTTCGAGATAGCATTGCTATATGGTAAGGACTTGTTAGAAGATGAGAACATCGATGAGTGTCTTCACATTCTTGACACTTCTTGTGCATAGTTACGAGCCAACACCTCATTTGAGGAGTTAGACAGACCAAAATCATGGAAAAAGCTGAAACCATCTATTGAGGAAGCTGAAGCCATTACCGTCTCATCTTCTCTATGCTTTTGTTACACCTTGGAAAATTCCCCGTTAACGTACAGTGAATAGGCTAGCGAAGAGCACGATGGATACAATGTTTAGATAAGTACAAAATACCATTTGATGATTTTAAATAAGATTTCAGAGACATTTGAGATAGGAGATGAAAGTTGATAAGGAAAGCAAGATATATGTTGCGTACCGAACAGAATTTATGAATATCGAATTAATGATGGCTTAGTAATTTTTTTGGAGAAGAGTTATAATATCCCTTAGATTGTTAACGAGGTGTTAAACAAGTATCAAGAAGGCTTCACAAGGATTTGAGGTCAAACGAAGTGACGAGAACCAAAATCAGAGAAGAGGTAGATTATACGACCGATTATACGGTCCGTATAATATTATACGGTCCGTATAACCTGTCGTATAATGGTCACAGAATGAAGTTGTTGAGGGGGTGATTTCACGGTCACTTATACGGACCGTATAAATTTATACGGACCGTATAATGTGCCGTCAAATTGACACAGAATGGGATGGTTACTGGAGCAGTTTCACGGTCACTTATACGGACCATATAAGTGTCTGTATAATGATGTCGGGACAGCTTTTTCATTTATAAAAGAATATCCCAAGTTCATTTAATTCATTTTATTTTCTCTCTCCATGACCCAATAGCTCTCTAGAACTTTCCAAACTCCTCATATACAAGAATCCAAGTGAAATTGATGATCAACTTCATCAAATCAAGGGAAACAAGTGCAAGAAACTCACTAGGGTTCACCTAAGGCAAGAAAATTTCATGGGAAGTGAACTAGGGTTTGGTGAACGAGAAATATTTCAACTCAAGGATTATTCCTACACTATCTAAGGTGCGTTTTATGGTATTTACATGTTATTTAAGGTATTAAAAAGTTGAAACACTTGGATTGTAGAAAGAGGTAAAAAATGGGTCATGAATGTGTGAATAGTGTCATTGTTGAGTAGTAGTTTGGGGTGAATTATGAATATTGGTATGTTGTGATTGTAAGTATGTTATGAACGACATTTAGAACATGGAATAATTATTATATGTTAGAAAACACAATAATGAACTATGATCATGATTATGGAGAAATTGGAGTGAAACTACGAAATGTGGGTAATGTAGATGAATGATGATTGTTGCTTGTGATATTGTGAATGTTGTTATCGATGTTTGGGAGTTGATATGGAAAATAGGGAAAGTCGTATAAACAAAGGAAATGCTGCCCAATTTTCCCTAGAAATAGTAAGCACGTTTAAGTAATCAATTAGCTAATGTTAATGTGAATTCTCTTGAAGGTAAAAACGTGGGCATCAAAGGAGAATGAGCAAGCGATAGATTAGTTAAACGAAAAAGGTATGTGAGGCTAGTCCCTTCTTTGTATGGCATGAATCCGATGGCATGATTTTTCCTTCTTCTCCATGAATCCTCTATATCCCGGAAAGCTAAGAGTCTATGTTCATGAATAGCTACATGAGATAAGAGTTACATTACGAGCCCAATAATGATGATGATGAGGTTAAGTCTAAAGATTCTAGAGTTTATGATACGATGTTCTTATAGAGTTAATGATGTCGTTTATTGTATACACTCACCTTATATACTATTTCCATCAAGGTGAGGTAGAATACTTATAAATGCTCCATAAGGGAATCGGGGGTTCACAACCTTATGTCACCCCGACATAGCCATAGTTGCCTTCAAGTTATAATGTATGTTTTTAATAATAAATGTATAATGATGTTAAGTTATGATATGTCTATGAGATGATCAATAATGTAAGTTTATAATATGCCTATGCCATGTATGAAAATATTGAGTTACGATGGGTATATGACGATATGATTCCACCGTGCCCAAGAGGTCGGACATGTCACCGCTAAGGCGGGCTGCTTATGATTCCGCCGTGCCTAAATGGCCGGACATGTCACCGCTAAGGCGGGCTGCTTAAGATTCCACCATGCCTAAATGGCCAGGCATGTCACCGCTAAGGCGGGCTGCTTATGATTCCACCGTGCCTAGGAGGCCGGACATGATCACCACTAGTGGGTGGCATATGATGGTTACCCCGACGCGGGTTAACGATGAGGATTATGATGTGATGATATATGCGCTATGATGACACATGTACTATGATTATATAAATATACGATATATGTATGAAATGTATTCACCTATGAAACTCATGCAGGTTATATCTTCCTCCTATGGCTTATGATTCTTCTATTATGTTCATTTCATTCTTGCCTTACATACTCAGTACAATGTTCGTACTGACGTCTGTTTTCTTTGGACGTTGTGTTCATGCCCACATGTAGACAGGGAGGTGAGCTTGATCCAGACTCGTAGGAGCTGTTAGCTAACTTGAGAGCACTCCGTTGTTCCGGAGGTGCCTTTGATCATTCTTTTGTGTATATATGTATATTTTGGGCACGACGGGGTCTTGTCCCATCCTTATGTCTAGCACTCTAGTAGAGGCTTGTAGATACGCAGGTGTGGGTAGTATGGTCTCACAATGTTTCTAATGTATATGTTTATATTATTTCGATAGCCAAAGGGCTTATGTATATATATATATATATATATATATATATAAAGTGATTATTTTTCCCAATGAGAAGATGATTTTTTTATGATATGAATATGATAAGTAAGGGAATGAGTGGTGCTCGGTGGTTAGCCTCGGGTACCCGTCACGACTCCTAGTCGGATCGTGACAGCTTTCTTGGGCAGTGGTGACATATTGCCCATTATCCTCTCTGCTTATTTGTTTGATGTGCAGGTTGAACCTGTATTACGAGTGTTAGCATACAGAATCCAAGCCCTTGGGTGGACTATAGCTGTCATCTGAGGCATCAACAGTTCATTTTGCATGCATAAAATATTATTGAAGGAGGATAGCAAGGAAAGTGTTGAAAGTCAGAGAAGGCTGAACCCGATCATGAAGGAGGTGGTGAAGAAAGAGGTGATCAAGTGGCTTGATAGCTGCATTATTTACCCCATCTCAGACAGAAAATTGGTGAGCCCCGCCAATGTGTCCTGAAGAAAGAGGACATGACTGTGGTGAAGAACGAAAAGATGAGCTGGCACCTCAGAGAACGGTTATTGGTTGGAGGGTTTGCACTGATTATCGAAAGTTGAACACCGCCACCAGAAAGGATCACTTTCCTTTGCCTTTCATGGACTAGATGTTGGATTGATTGACTGGGCACGATTATTATTGCTTTATGGATGGTTATTCAGGTTACAACTAGACTATGATTGCACCAGAAGATCAAGAAAAGACCACTTTCAGATGTCCATATGGCACTTTTGCATTCTGGAGGATGCTCGGTTCATGTAATGCTTCAGGTACATTCCAGAGATGCATGATAGCTATTTTCACCGATATGGTGGAAAACTATATGGAGGTATTCATGGATGATTTCTCGGTCTTCGAGAATTCTTTTGATGATTGTTTGAGCCATCTTGATGTTGCGTTGGCTCGATGTGAAGAAACTAATTTAGTGCTTAACTGGAAAAAATGTCATTTCATGGTTCGAGAAGGCATTGTTCTTGAGCACAAAGTAGAAAGCCAGGGCATTAAGGTTGACAAGGCTAAGATTGAGGCGATTGAAAAATTGTTATCACCCGTTTTTGTTCGGGGAGTGCGCAGTTTTCTTGGGCATGTAGGCTTTTATCGGTGGTTCATCAAGAACTTTTCCAAGGTTATGAATCCGATGTGCAAGCTATTAGAGAAAGATGTGAAGTTATTCAATGAAACCTTTCTGAAGGCTTTTGATGAGCTGAAGGTGCGGTTGGTAACTGTATTCATTATCATTGCACCTAATTAGATCCTGCCAGTCGTGTTGATGTGCGATGCAAAAGATTTTTCTGTGGGGGCTGTTCTTGGTCAGAAAAGGGAAAGTATTTTTAATCCTATTTATTAAGCGGGCAAGACACTTGATGCAGCCCAGATGAACTATACAGTCACAGAGAAGGAGTTATTGGCGGTTGTTTACGCCTTTGATACATTCCAATCTAATCTAGTGGGGACAAAGGTGATTGTCTATACTGATCGCGCTGATGTTTGGTATCTATTTTCTAAGAAGGATGCAAAGCCCAAACTTATTCGGTGGGTGTTGTTGCTACAAGAGTTAGATATTGAGATTCTTGATCGAAAGGGCATAGAGAACCAAGTAGCAGATCACTTATCGAGGCTTGAAGATCGAGAGCATGTTGGTGAAAATGTGTTGATTAAGGAGACTTTCCCAGATGTGCAACTTTTTGCTCTTCTACCAGTCGAGCTGCCTTGGTATACATATATGGTGAACTTTCTAGAGAGTGAGGTGTACCCTCCCGATGATAATCATGAGAAAAAGAAGCGAATTCTGCATGATAGCCGATTCTACATTTGGGATGAGTTGTACCTCTACAGGGTTAGCATAGATCAGTTGATTAGGAGATGCATTCCAAAGGAGGAAGTCCCTGCAATTCTTGAGAGTTGTCACTCGTCACTTTATGGTAGAAATCATGCATTTGACAGAACAACTGCAAAGTGATTCAGTCAGGGTTTTATTGGCCGACGTTGTTCAAAGATGCTTATGAATTCGTGAGGGCATGTGATAACTGTCAAAGAACTGGAAACATTTGAAAGCGGCATGATATGCCATTGAATGGCATTTTGGAGATTGAAGTATTTGATTGTTGGGTTATAGATTTCATGGGGCCTTTTATACCATCCAAGGGGAACGAGTACATTCTTGTGGCAATTGATTACGTGTCAAAGTGTATGGAAGCCATTGCACTCCCCACCAATGATACTAGTGTGGTAGCGAAATTTCTAAAGAAGAATATTTTCACGAGGTTTGGGACCTCGAGGGCTATCATCAGCGATCAAGGTATATATTTTTGTAACCGGCTCTTTGATAAATTATTGTTTAAATATGGGGTGAAACACAAGGTAGAGACTTCTTACCATCCTCAGACGAGTGGCAAGTAGAGGTGTCCAATCGAGAAATCAAGAGGATCCTGGAGAATACGATGAGCGTGAGTAGGAAATATTGGTCGCTGAAGCTTGATGATGCTCTGTGGGCATATAGAACAACCTACAAGACTCCCATTAGCACATCTCCATACAAACTGGTTTTTAGTAAGGCGTGCCATCTACCGGTTGAACTTAAGCATAGATCTTATTGGGCAATAAAGAAGAAGTTGAACTTAGACATGATACAAGCTGGTGAAAAACAATTGTTGCAGCTGAACGAGTTGGATGAGTTTCGCTATCATGCTTATGAGAACGCGAAAATGTACAAGGAGTGAACTAAGAGAATACACGATAAGAGAATCCAACTTGGTGAGTTTGATCCTGGGCAGTTAATGTTGCTGTATAATTCTGAAGATATTTGGTGGGAAGTTGAAGAGTGAGTGGTCTGGGCCATTTGAGATAGTGCGTGTGACAACACATGGAGCGGTTGAGCTGAAACCGCTGGATTCTGACAAGTCATTTTTGGTGAATGGGCAACAAGTAAGGCACTACTTTGGAGAGGTCATTGATGGCGATAGGGCCTCGGTGGAACTGGAAGAAGCTTAAGAGATCCTGCATCGTGCCGCAATGCTAAATCAAGAGCTTTGAAGGCCTACCCAAGACCACCGTACTTTGGAGAAAAGCTGATGCTGATGCATCGGCCTCATCTTCTGAGGGCGAAGCAACTGCAGAGGAGGAAAAACTCGTAAAGAGAAAAAGACGGTCTCTCGACCCTTCCGATGATCCTGCTAAGGGCAAAAAGAAAAAGAGGATGGTGGTCAAGGTCAAAAGGAGAGGATTTCAAAAAACCACCGAGAGCAGGCTCAAAGACGAGGATATTATGTTATCCTCTGTGGTCCAACCACTGAGAATCTCAGAGGGTATCGATCCGAGCCTCCAAGACTTGGAAAACACCAACCAAGAGTTGAAAAGCTCAAAGGACACTGTTCCATCGTCGGTAGTTATACAAACTGCTGACCAAGAAACAGGAGTCCCCGAGGACACTATTATCGTGCTCTCCCCGACTCGGGGCCTCAAAGAAGATTCTGCTGCTGCTGTTCCGAAGGATGCCTTTCATACCCCGGCCTAATCCCCGTATAAGAAAGACTTACTGCATCCGGCTGGGGATGTATCTATATTGGGAGAGGCCACAACACACAAACAGGAGTCATCATCCCGCTAAGCGTCTGCCCGTTCTGAGGATGTCGATGCAGAAGAGAGACTGACGGATCCATCTCGATCTTTCGACCAAACCATCGACCACCTGTTCAGCGGTGGGGAAGCCGGTGCTGTAGAGGACTACTCTGGGTTTCGGCGCCCGACAGTCCCTAGGAAGGCCGCTCTATTCGGGGTCACCTGTGGACCCCCGTTAGACAAGAAATTCTCTGCCCTGAGCGTAGATCCTAACCATATGAAGAATGTTACATTTCTGGTGCCGGCAGATGTGAACATGCTGTCCGGTCCAGTCGGAGTGGCCAGTTATTTACGCGTTTTGGAGTCCGATGAGGACCTGCAGAAGATGAACGAGGTCAGTGAATCGTGCCTCTTTAACGAGGCCCAGTAGGCCATTGATAAGTTGGTATTTTCCAACTTATTTCTTGTTTTATCTTAGACTTTTGATTTGTTTGATTGAGAAAATAGTTCATTTAATATCTTTTACTTCCATTTTATAGGTTTTACATGCTTGAGAAGTGATCGGAAATAAATCAAGTGAAAAACAAGTCAAAAAGAGGTCAAATTGAAGAAAATGAGAAAATTGGCTAAAAGCGCAAAAAGTGGCTGGAAATGCAAATCTGAAAATCTGAAATGTGAAGGTCATTTTCGTCACTTTTTAGTGGGGGAAAGTTGTTGAACTATAAAAACAAGACATGGCAGAAAATATTGTCATCTTTGGCCATTTTACAAGCTTTGGAGCTAGGGTTTTTACACCACACCTTTGGAGGAGAAGATTGGAGCTCTTTAATGATAAATTTCTTAACCCTTTCTTCAATTCCTTGCTTTGTATTGCATATTTAAGTGTGTTGTATTTTATTCCATTACTTGAAACTTGTTTATGAAAATATACATTGTTAAAGTTTTGGATCAAACTCTTGTTTTACTTATGTATTGAATGATTTTTATTTCTAATGAAGCGGGTCTTTGTTGCTTTAATTAATCTTGTTCATTAATGTTTCTTAAGGAATTAGCTAACCCTAGGACTCACCCATTTACTTTGATTGAGCTCGGAAGTGGAAATCTTGTTGGGAAAGATTAATTAACAAGAATTTGAGTCATTAAGCTCATCTAATAACTTGAGCTAGGAATAGGATAGTTACTTGAGGTTAAATTGATTGTCCCTAATATCACACTCTAAGGCTTGAAAAAGCTTAGAGTGAAATTCATTGATTTGGTTGGAAGACTTTCAATGAGATTTTAGAAATCATTATCTATCAACATAAACCTGCTCTTAGTTGTAAAATCATAAAATACATTGAATCGTTGCTTGAAGGTTCCTTGTATCCATGCTTGTGGCCATTGATCATTTTATTTAAAAACTAACAAAGATAAAACTAACTAGAAAGCAAGTAAAATGATCAATGGCCACAAGCATGGATACAAGGAACTCTCAAGTAACGATCCAATGTATTTTATGATTTTACAACTAAGAGCAGGTTTATGTTGATAGATAATGATTTCTAAAATCTCATTGAAAGTCTTCCAACCAAATCAATGAATTTCACTCTAAGCTTTTCCAAGCCTTAGAGTGTGATATTAGGCACAGTCAATTTAACCTCAAGTAACTATCCTATTCCTAGCTCAAGTTATTAGATGGGTTTAATGACCCAAATTCTTGTTAATTAATCTTTCCCAACTAGATTTCCTCTTCCGAGCTCAATCAAATTAAATGGGCGAGTCCTAGGGTTAGCTAACCTCTTAAGAAACATTAATGAACAAGATTAATTAAAGCAACAAAGACCCGCTTCATTAGAAATAAAAATCATTCAATACATAAGTAAAACAAGAGTTTGATCCAAAACTTTAACAATGTATATTTTCATAAACAAGTTTCAAGTAATGGAATAAAATACAACACACTTAAATATGCAATATAAAACAAGGAATTGAAGAAAGGGTTAAGAAATTTATCATTAAAGAGCTCTAATATTCTCCTCCAAAGGTGTGGTGTAAAAACCCTAGCTTCAAAGCTTGTAAAATGGCCAAAGATGACAATAGTTTCTGCCATGTCTTGTTTTTATAGTTCAACAACTTTCCCCCAATAAAAAGTGACGAAAATGGCCTTCACATTTCAGATTTTCAGATTTGCATTTCCAGCTTTTTGCGCTTTTAGCCAATTTTCTCTTTTTCTTCAATTTGACCTCTTTTTGACTTGTTTTTCACTTGATTTCTTTCCGATCACTTCTCAAGCATGTAAAACCTATAAAATGGAAGTAAAAGATATTAAATGCACTATTTTCTCAATCAAACAAATCAAAAGTCTAAGATTAAACAAGAAATAAGTTGGAAAATACCAACTTATTAAGGGCCTACTGGGCCTCGTTAAAGAGGCACGATTCACTGACCTCGTTCATCTTCTGCAGGTCCTCATCGGACACCAAAACGCGTAAATAACTGGCCACTCCGACTAGACCGAACAACATGTTCACATCTACCGGCACCAGAAACGTAACATTCTTCATATGGTTAGGATCTACGCTCGGGGCAAGAAATTGCTTGTCTAACGGGGGTCCATAGGTGACACCGAATAAAGCGGCCTTCCTAGGGACTGCCAGGTGCCGAAACCCAGAGTAGTCCTCTACAGCACTGGCTTCCCCACCGCCGAACAGGTGGTCGATGGTTAGGTCGAAAGATCGGGATGGATCTGTCGGTCTCTCTTCGGCACCGACATCCTCGGAACGGGTAGGTATTTCGGCCAATATCGATACATCTCCTGCAGGATGCAGTAAATCTTCCTTATTCGGGGATTGGGCTGGGGAATGAAAGATATCCTTTGGAACAGCAGCAGCAGAATCTTCTTTGAGGTCCCGAGTCAGGAAAACATGATAACAGTGTCCTCGGGGACTCCTGTTTCTTGGTCAGTAGTTTCCATAACTATCGACGATGGAACAGTGTCTTTCGAACTTTTCAGCTCTTGGTTGGTGTTTTCCAAGTCTTGGAGGCCCGGATCGATACCCTTCGAGATTCTCAGTGGTTGGACCACAGAGGATAACATAATATCCTGGCCTTTGAGCCTGCTTTTAGTGGTTTTTTTAAAGAAGCACCTTTTGACCTTGACCACCATCCTCCTTTTCTTTTTTCCCTCAACAGGATCATCGGAAGGATTGGGAGACCGTTTTTTTCTCTTTATGAGTTTTTCCTCCTCTGCAGTAGCTTTGCCCTCGGAAGATGAGCTCAATGCATCAGCATCGGCTTTTCTCCGAAGTATGGTGGTCTTGGGTAGGCCTGCAAAGAAAAAGAAAAAAGATGCCCGGTTAGTAACGATACATTAAGAAAGAAAATGAGGGAGCTATTGGCCTAATGTACTCACCGTGATGAAGAGCCTCCCATCTATTTTTTGAAACTAGCCGCCACTTGCGCTCGGCATAAGTAAGCTGGCTACATAAGCTCTCGATCCAAAGGTTCCATTTTGGAACCGTATTAAGAACTTGAGGAATGGTTGCAAATAAAGGCAAAATTTACAGTCTTAAAAGCACGGTACCGAAAAGGTTTTCATTTACTTGGAGGAAGATGCACTTATGCTTTGGGTTCCACTTCTCGGAAAATGGAAGCTAATCAGAGGGGATGAGGTCCTCGGACCTCACACAGACGAACCTGCTTTGCTACCCTCGATCCCTATCCTCGTCGATGCACGAAAAAGGGACTGTACAATCAGACAAGATGGTTAATGGTGAAGGCCTGCTTCGCTTCGGCCGTAAAGTAACGGAGAAGTCTCCAAAAGGAAGGGTGAATTTGACCGAGGCAGAGGTCGTACCTCTTGCAAAATTCTACGACCACTGAATCGAGGAGACCAAACGTGAAAGGCTAAATGTAAACACTTAGATACCCTTTCACATACGTCGTGATATCCTTCTCGGGGCCGAGAATGACAATGTCTTTCCCTTTCCAGCCGCAGTCTTCCCTGACCCTTTCGAGTTTGTTCGGGCTAATGGTGCAAAGATATTTCCACACTTCTTCACCACGATCTCCCTGCGAGCAGAGGACTATTTAAAGTATTTGCAGGAAACTTTGAACATATTAAGGAAACACAACATGAAGCTAAACCCAGAAAAATGTGCCTTCAGTGTCAGTTTGGGTAAGTTTCTCGGATTCATGGTATCGAATCGAAGGATCAAGAATCAACCCGGACAAGAGAAAAGAAATAAAAGATATCAAAGGGGTGCAAAGATTGACCGGGATTATAGCTGCACAAGCCGCTTCATCTCCAGGTCCTCGGATAAATGTCATCGGTTTTTCTCAATGCTGAAGAAAAAGACCGACTTCGCCTAGACCCCCGAGTGTTTGAAGGCTTTAGTAGAACTCAAAAGATATTTATCAAGTCCACCTTTGCTACATACACCAAAGGCAAACGAGCAGTTCTACCTCTACTTGGCGGTGTCCGAGATAGCGGTAAGTGGCGTCCTAGTTCAAGAAGAAGAAGGTACGCAGTACCCAGTTTATTATGTGAGTAGGACTTTAGGTGACGCTGAAACCAGGTACCCACACTTGGAAAAATTAGCACTTGCTTTATTGAGTGTATCTAGGAAATTAAAACCTTACTTTCAATGTCATCCCATATGTGTCGTAACATCGTACCCCTTAAGAAATATTATGCATAAGCCCGAACTCTCAGGCCGGTTAGCAAAATGGGCTATAAAAATTAGAGGGTACGATATTGAATATAAACCCCGAACTACTATCAAATCCCAAATGCTAGCGAACTTTGTGGCCGACTTTACACTGGAGATTTTACCCGAGGTCTTATGAGCGTATCGTACAACGATAAGATCCAATACTGAGGAAACCCTGTTCTGCCTAGTGTATGGAGTCGAGGCACTAATAACCGTCGAGGTCGGTGAACCAAGCTTAAGATTTCAACAAGCTACAGAGGCATCGAACCACAAAGCAATGGCCACTGGTCTAAATCTAGTAGATGAAAAAAAAAGAAGCAGCCTATGTCCGATTAGCAGCTCAAAAGCAAAGGATGCAAAGATACTATAACCGGTGGGCCAATCTTAGGAATTTTCAAATTAGGGACTTGGTCCTGCGAAAAGTCACACTCCACACAAAGAACCCCAATAAAGGGAAATTGGGCCCGAATTGGGAAGGGTTGTATAGAGTCACCGGCATAACAAGGAAAGGCTCCTATCAGCTCGAGTCTGAAAATGGAAAACAACTCCCAAACAACTGTAATGTGGTGCACCTAAAATGATACTATTGCTAAGGTATGAACAGTCTTTACCTTTCTAGTCTTTAAAGTCTAGCAATGCAGGCATACGTCGAAGTGGATATTGGAAGTAGCACAATGGGAGTCGAGAAGTCATAAATTTAGGACTGAAAGCACGTGTTGCACTCTTTTTCTCTTCGATCGATTTTGTCCCGAAGTGGGTTTACGACAAGGTTTTTAATGAGGCAGCGCCATACAACGTGCTATTAAAACTAAGAAGACCGGTCAAGAACTGGGGACTGGGGACTGCCCATGTCAGATCAATAGTACTCGAGCCCTCACACTTCGGACTCCAGTGCTAGGGGACTATCATACCCTGGACAAATCGATACCTATTCAAAGCCAAGGCTTGAGTGATAGGATTCTTTTGTAAGGGCCAAATGATCAATTGAATCATGTTCGTTCTTTCCACAACAACTATTGTAGTCTTGTCTCCGGTTCAATCAATAAAGGAAATTTCTCAAAGTATCATTTTAGCTGTTACTATTACTTTTGCATTAGAATTACATTTTATCGGACCCCCGAGAGTCCGATGTATAAAAAACTGAAGGTTAAAGCCCAAATTATTAAAGACTACGGTCTAAAGTCTTAAAGACTACGACTTGAAGTATTAATGACTACAGTCTAAATTATTTGAGACTGCGTTCTAAAATATTAAAGACTACGGTCTAAATTATTAAAGACTAAGGTCAAAATTATTAGCCAAAATTAGTAAAGGATGCGGTGTATGACATCAAAGAATATGGCCGACTAAGATCCGAGGCCTTAGAAACTTCGATCTAAACACATAGTGCAACTCAGAGACGTCTGAGTATGAAAACATGAAAATAAAAGCTCGTACATATTTAACAAACTGCCACCGGTTAGAGCTATGAGACCACCGGTCTCAGAGTTATTTCTAAAAAAATTTGTCGAGGCAACATTACACATCAGTCTGAATCGAAACCGAATACCTGATTATTCTAAATCCTAAGCAGAACAGATAAATGAATATCGAACGAAGAAAGATATCGAATAAAGCCGAACAAAAACTTTTGTATATATATCCAAAATATTTACAAAGGCTCGAAAAATGGCCTCGAGCATAAAATGGCCCAAAAATTACATATAGACAAAAAAATAGCTAAGTCTTTTTAAGCCTGTTCTTACTCTGAGCCACCGGAACCTCCGATCGAGTCAGCATCATTGCCCGACTCCTCGGGCTGATACTTAGCCTTCACCTCTTTCTGGAGCCTTTTGGACTCCTCGACTAAGGCTAATACATCTGCTCCCCCGACTTGGCTCTTGGCCTCCTCGACCAAGGTTGATACATCTGCTCCCCCTGCTGGGACTTCTTCTAGTGTCTCCCTCTGGGATAAGCATCGCATATATTTAGCCCTGACGCTCCTTCGAGCCTCTGTCTATTTAATATCGGCCTTGTACTGAGCCAACATCTCATCAACATCGAATAGTTTCTCAGAGTCCTGGTCGATTTTACACTTCAGCTCGATATTTTCACGGCCAAGAGTGTCATGCTCTATCTCGGCCGAAGCAAGTTGCGACCGGAGTTCTCCAATAAGCCTAGACCATCTATCGGCCTTGTCCTTTACTACCCGAAGACTATCCTTTCTCGATGCCAAGTCCTCCTTAAGGACATCTCTCTCTGAGGCAAGGCCGTCCGTCTTGCTTTTGAAGGCTTCAAGTTCATCCTTGAGTTGGTCAAGCTCGGACCGGAGCTGGTCGATTAGGGTTACTCTCTCCTGGGCCTGAGAAGTAGTGGCATTAGCTTCAACTATTAACTGATTGTTGTAAGCTTCAAAAATCCTTGCCTTCTCAGCCAAAAGGTCACGATCTTCCCGAGCCTTCTCCAATTCAGATTGAAGGGTGGAGGAATTGGGCATACCCCTGATATACTCCTTTCGTTGTTCATAGAGTCGTTTGTACAACTCCGTCTGTTGGGTCTTCTCCCGGAGCCTGATCGCGAGACGGTCTACCTCCACCCTCAATCGAAGGAAGCTTTCTTAATGAAGCACAAAGGCCTAAAGTAAAAGAAGAAGTCAATTATCAGGGTAACAGGGAGAAACAAGAAGTTTGCATAAAAATAAAAATAAGATGAGGCATACTTGGTTAATGGCCTGCTGGGCCTCATTAAAGAGGCACGTTTCCCTGACCTCGTTGATCTTCTACAGGTCCTCATTGGATGCCAAAATGCGCAAATAACTGGCCACTCCGATTGGACCGGATAGCATATTCACATCTGTCGGCACCAAAAATGTAACTTTCTTCATATGGTTAGGATCTATGCTCGGGGCAAGGAATTATTTCTCTAATGGGGGTCTAGAGGTGACCTCGAATGGAGCCACCTTCCTAGGGACTGTCAGGTGCCCCAAACCTGAGTAGTCCTCTACAGCACCGACTTCCCCACTACCGAATAGGTGGTCGATGGTTTGGTCGAAAGATCGGGATGGATCCGTCGGTCTCTCTTCTGCACCGACATCCTCGGAACAGGCAGGCATTTGGCAGGATGATGAATCCAATTTATGTGTTATGGCTCGTCTAATATAGATCCATCCAGGGCCAAATCTTCCTTATATGGGGATTGGGCCGGGGTATGGAAGGCATCCTTCGGAACAGCAGCAGCAGAATCATCTTTGAGGCCCCGAGTCGGGGAGAGCACGATAACAGTGTCCTCGGGGACTCCCATTTCTTGGTCAGTAGTTTCCATAACTACCGACAATGGAACAGTGTACTTCGAGCTTTTTAGCTCTTGGTTGGTGTTTTCCAAGTCTTAGAGGCCCGGATTGATACCCTTCGAGATTCTCAGTGGTTGGACCACAGAGGATAACACAATATCCTCTTCTTTGAGCCTGCTCTCGGTGGTTTTTTGAAAGACACTCATTTTTGCCTTGACCACCATCCTCCTTTTATTTTTTCCCTCAGCAGGATCATTGGAAGGATCGGGAGATCGTCTTTTTCTCTTTACGAGTTTTTCCCTCTCTGCAGTAGCTTCGCCCTTGGAAGATGAGCTCGATGCATCAGCATCGGCTTTTCTCCGAAGTATGGTTGTCTTGGGTAGGCCTGCAAAGCAAAAGAAAAAAGATGTCCAGTTAGTAACGATACATTGAGCAAGGAAATGAGGGAGATATTAGCCTAATGTACTCACCGTGATGAAGAGCCTCCCATTTTTTTTTGAAACTAGCCACCACTTGCGCTCGACATAAGTAAGTTGTCTACATAAGCTCTCGATCCAAAGGTTCATTTTGGAACCGCATTAAGAACTTCAGGAGTGGCTGCAAATAAAGGCAAAATTTACGGTCTTAAAAGCACGGTACCGGAAAGGTTTTCATTTACTTGGAGGAAGATGCACTTATGCTTTGGGTTCCACTTCTCGGGAAATGAAATCTGATCAGAATCCTCACACGGACGAACCTGCTTTGCCACCCTTGATCCCTATCCTCGTCGATGCACGAAAAAGAGGCCTTCTTAGTTCGTCTATTGAGCTTGATTAATCCACCCCGAAATACTCGGGGCCTGTATAATCAGACGAGATGGTTGATGGTGAAGGGTTGCTTCACCTCGGCCGTAAAGTAACGGAGAAGTCTCCAAAAGGAAGGGTGAATCTGACTGAGGCAGAGGTCGTAGGTCTTGTAAAATTCTATGACCACCGAATCGAGGGGGCCAAACGTGAAAGGGTAAGTGTAAACACTTAGATACCCTTTCACATATGTCGTGATATCCTCCTCGGGGCCGGGAATTACAATGTCTTTTCCTTTCCACCCGCAATCTTCCCGGACCCTTTCGAGTTTTTCCGGACTAATGGTGCAAAGATATTTCCACGCTTCTTCACCCCGATCTCCCTGCGTCGAGTATTTTTCAACTTTAAATTCGCTGTCCGATGAGTAGGTGCTGGGAATGAAATCCGACGTGGGTGGCTCCGGTTTAGCAGCCGAGGAAGTTCCCTCGGTACCGGAGGCCGGAGCTACGTCTTGGGGTTTAGTTTTTGAAGTCTTCGCCATTTTTCTAGAAAATAACAAGGATTGGAGATTGGAAGATGAAGATATGAAGATATAGGGAAGACTAAATGAAGATGCGAAGAAAATCTGGGCAAAAGGAATGAATGTATGAAGGTATGAAGATTTGAAGGTTTTAGGAATAGATTGAACAACGATGGTAAATTGGAAGAGCTTGAAAACAATAGTAAAAAGGTGAAAGTGAAAATTTCACACTTTTATACAGTGGAACCGAGACGGTTCACATTCTGTAACCGTCGACGTAGCCTAGCAGGACTTGACGCGTGTCCGATGTCAGAACGATATGACTGATGCGTCGCTTGAACTTATCAACTTGCCTGAAGCTTACAAAGGAAGGAACCGAATCGGATCAATAGTACTCGTGCCCTCATATTTTGGCCTCCACTACTAGGGGACTATCTGTATACGGGCAAAACCGAGGGCAAGGATACCCTCGATTTCCCGACAAGAAATGTAAGATCATGATGGTTGTTGTTGGATAGGACGAATCCCAGTTGGGGTCAAGGTCAACATTGGAGCGTAGCAAGATCGGGCTATTCTGATCTCGGGTCACTGAGTCGGGCTGGAACTGAACATTGAGACAAGACGAGAAGGCGGTTAACAATGATAAATGAGGGTCCGAAATATCCGCCATTAGTCGGATATGGCGGCGCCTATTTCGCTTATCAGTAACTGAAGATTTTATACCTTATTTAGACTTGTACTAGGATTAGGACTCCTCTACTATATAAAGAGGAGGACCCCCTTTTTTCTTGGCCAGTCTTTTATACGCACAAACACACAAAACAATACAATTTGATTCTAAGCGATTATCCATCTCTCTAAGTGCTCTATCATTGTTCATTACTTAACCACTGTAACACGAGCCCGATTCCTAGGGCCTGAGCCAACCGATCAGTCGCTTCCTTGGACTAATCGTTGTTTTACCGTGGTTTGATTGTTTTTTTACTCGCACTTGCATAACTATTTTACTATTTATTGTTTTATAGTCATTCGTATTAAATCAAACCGCATATCCTTTGCACCGCGTACAAATTTAATTGTTATCCATTTTAAGGGTAAACACATTCCAGATCTAGATGAAAGCTGGTGTGGTATGTTTCTTGCCTTCTTGGACAAGAAATGAGAAATCACTTTTGACAATATATAGTTAGACGGGTGTTGTTGCCACCTTTTTGAATAATTCTTTTCGCACTCGGAGATTTTCAGTCAGGGCTCCATATTCATGTCGAGGTCATATTTTAATCGGAGTTCTGACCGTGCATCTAATATCGTTTCTTCTCAATTCGGTGTACAATCTTTCATCTCCCTTTAATTTGTTAACTATGCTATGTGACTTTATTTTGTTGGATAAGAAATTGAATGTTAAGGGATCAAACAAAAAGTAAAGACTTTGATTCTAAATAAAGGATAATAAATAAATGGGGTCTTTTTAAAGGTTTTCTTGTGATTAAGGTCCTTCATTAGTGAATATTTGGAGAACTGTCTCAACCCCTTATCAGGGTCGTTTCAACAAGATTGGGGCCCTAAAGCCAAACTCCATAGCGAGACCCTATTTTTGTTTTTATTTAAAAAATAAATCATCATATATATTTTTATTTAAAGTCTAATTTTCTAACTTTTATAATGCGAATCCATTAATTATTGTTTTAAAATCGTCAAGAACAATGCAAAGTTGTTAACAATTTTTTCAAATCAATATATTTCTAAAAAAATTTCAACTGACAATATAGTTAATCAATCACGTGACTAAAAAAAATTTATTCTCTTTTATTTATAAAAAATTATGTACTCCCTCTGTCTCAATTTATGTGAATCAATTCGAATTTCGAGAGTCAAACTTCGTTATATTTATCGTGAATTCAGACAATACAATCTTTAAGTTTTTTTGAAGAATGATTTACATATTTAGAAAAGTTTCGAAACAAATTTGCCATAAAAACTTCATTAAGAAATTGGCCCCCAAAAGTTTGGGGACCCAAAGCCATTATCTTACTGGCTTGGCCTTGAGCCGGCCCTGCCTCTTGTTTTATCTTTTATTCAATCTCTAAATTTGGAACAAGAGAAGCTTGCATCACGACATTACTTTAGATTTTTTATTTGTGTCGTTAATCTTTTCATGCTGGCGCTTTACAAGCTTGAAGTATCGCTTGCACAAATAAGAATCTCCTCTATTACATGATTTCTTCTTCATATAGATAGATATAAGATATATGTGGCAATGACCTAAGTTGTTGAACGAAGAAGGCCAACCTGAGTGACCTGTCTATTGATATATATCAGCCAACCCCTGTGTAGCGGCTGGCCTATTGATATACAAAAATTCGTATCAACGTTCTTTTTTAACTATTTATTAAAGCAATTATAATATGGAAATTGCTTTAGGTCAAGTGTTTGGATCATTATTATGTTTACCCTTGAGACGTTCAACGAAATATTTTAACCTTATAAAATAATCGGAAAAGGGCCAAATATACCCTTGAACTATTGGAAAGGGGCTAAATATACCTTTCATTATACTTTGGGGTCAAATATACTCCTACTGTTATACTTTAGGCACAAATATACCCTTTATTTTAACGGAGGACACGTACTATCATATTATTGGCCTAATTTAACTATTTTTAAATTAATTAAAAATTGCGGCAAGCTCCATCAATGACGCCGCCGTTGCCACCTTCTGCCACCGTCGCCGGCGCTAGTCAAAAATAGTTATTGATGTGCTAAAGATAGAGTTTCAAGGAGACGATGTGCAAATTGTTTATTTCGTTCATTTAGGGTTGTATCTTTGTTTACATCCGATCAGCGGCAACCAACTTCAACCGTCAACAGGTCAAATAACTGAGAAAGGGTGAGGTGGCAAGGATGAAGAGGTTACGATATGAAGGGAGCCAATACAAATAGGATTAATGCGGATATATTTAGCCCTTTTCCAATAGTTCAGGGGTATATTTGGCTCTTTTTCGTAAAATAATTTTTGAGTTTTGGATTGATATGTTTTAGATTAGAAGGACCGTGAATTCTTCATTTTTTGCTTCCGTGATTAAGGCTAGCAAAATGGTTAAAACAATAAGTAACCATCCAATCTGATTCATTAAATATAGATTGGATAACCGATTTTTTAAATATGCATATTTATATCATTGATCGATTAACTCATTTTTTGTTCGTTTTAAATATGAGCTAATCACATATTTTATTCATTTTTATTTAATCCGTTTTCGACCTATTCATATCCGTTCTGGTCCGCCGTTTACCGCTCCAGATATTCATCGGTTAATAATCACTTCATGGGTCGGCAGAAGTAAAGGATGACGTTTATCCTAGATATGTGCACTCTAATGCTTGAATGTTCATCAACGTCTAAACACATTAAAAACATAACTATTTTTTCTCTTTATTCTATTTGGCGGTTAACCAGCGAGAGGCAGAAAAAGGCGAAGGAAGGAGAGTAAATAAAATCATTTTTCAATTAAGGAGGCCCGGGAAAAGAAAATCCAACCATATAAGCTGACATAGTTTATTATAAATTTTTAAATATGCAGATTTAATACATTAGCTTCGTTGTGACGACAACAACAACGATTACTATCACATGATCCATAGTCAAACCCTCGGCCTTTGCAATCAAATTGGCAATCTTCCGATGTAAAGTCAGGCGTGCATGTCTTAAAGCAAAATGGCCTCTCTACATCATTTGTGGTACCTATCACACACACACACACACACACACACACAAAAAAAAAATAAAAAAAAATTAACAAAAAATAAAGATTAACATGCAAAGTTAAAATATAAGTATGTCAAGGTATCTTATGCGATTTACCAAGAGGATTTGATGCAGTTGAAAATGGAACAACTAAGAGAAGGAAAACAACCAAAAACTTGGGAAACTCCATTTAAAACTTATTCTTTCTGGATATATGCTTAGAGTATATAACTTAGTACCACAATAAGGGAAAACATAGCTATTTATAAGGGGCAAAATTAATAAGTAGATATACATATTTTTTTTTTGTACAAAAGGAAAGAAGCATTTATGTTTGAGGTTGAAGCAATCTTGAGAAAAAAGTCAACAATCCATTAGGGGGGAAATCGCTAGAATCTTTTTTGTTTACAAGAGGAAGGTTATTAATTAAGCATTTTGAGATTAACACTATCTTGAGTTTTTTTTTAGCAATTTATCAGAAAGAAAGCTGCTAAAATCAGTTCTGTTTAAGAGAAAGTGAATTTAAAATTTTGAATTATGAGAAACTATTTCACGGGCCGGTCTTGTAATACTCCAATCCATCGTTTTAACTTTTTTTTGAGTGCTTGACAATTTTTTGAACATGTCATGAAGTTGCTAAAACTATTTGAGACTTAATCTGTTACAACTATTATTGACTTATGTAAGTGATTGGAGTTGAGATTGAACGGATTCGAATACGTTTTGGACTGAAACACTGAACTTTTTTATTATCTGCTCTTGTGGATTGGACCATTAAAAGTTTTGTGGCACCAAATGCACTCGTGGTTACAACACGTGAGAATGTGATGTAGTTTGATTTCATGACAACCAAAGGATGTGGTGCAGTGGATGAGGTTGCTCCTCTCTTAACTAGATGTCTCGGTTTCGAGTCCTAGCTATGAAAAATCTTTGACAGGGAGCGCTTCCACCGAATGGGCCGTCTGGATTTAGTCGGGCTCCAATGCAGGTACATGACACTAGATGAAAAAGCCAAAAAAAAAATTGATTTCATGTGACATATTTAAGCAAAGTTGAGTTACTTTTTGATAAATATTCCGACATAAGCATCCTACAATGTTACGCAAGGCTGTTTTACTTTTCTTGAGACCCCGGGGACATTGGCCTCCGCTACAGTGAACTATTAAGGATCGCATCCCCAACATATTCTACATTATATCTTGCACCTGTGCAATAATAATTTAATAACTTTAGCGCAATAAAATGAAAGTTTTGGGTCACCGTTCATGAATCCCGACAAAGCTAAACAGTGAGGTTAGGCACGTGTTCCTTTTTTAAGTTAGCATAATTAAAACTCTCAACATTTAGAATAGCCCCTTTATGTCGAAGTAATATTTTCAAAAAGAAAGTATTCAATTTCTTATAATTACCCTTTTGTGTTAACAATCGTATAAATTGGCAATTTATTTCCAAATGAATGCTTCTTCGACCAAATACGTTATACTAATAGAACCAACACACGAGCAAGCTGTGCGAAAAACCGCTTGAAATAAACTACCTGAAGGATAGAATACATGGAAATTGAAATTGCTCATTTAGCTTTTTTTATTTTTCTCTCTTTGGCAGGAAGAAGATGTTAGATAGTTTGTAATATAAGAGGTCTTAAGTTGAATAGACACATCTGTTCGTGAAAAGACATGACTATTCTGAAAAGTCATCTCTCAAATTCCATAAATAGAAGGACACTCTTGAAGTAGCATAGAGAAAAATTTGCTGGTATAAACATGGGCTTTGTTGTATCCTGAAGGGAATTGCTTGTATTTTCCCCAATTTATATACGGGCAATATCTCTTTAAGGAAAGTCGATTATTCCATGCCTCAAAGTCATTTCTTCTTCGATTATATTTACCTATTTTTTCTAACAATCTTAAAGAGATATTGAGTTTTTGCGAAGCATTCAAAATAGTGATTGCATGATATCACTATTGCTGCAGATTGAAACTCGAATTCGAGTGTATGAGTGTATCCTTCTGGAGGCAAAGAGCAGATCACATGAAAAGAAAATAAGCCAATGATGATGGCAGACATAGAACTCCTAGGCGTCACAGTCCAACATGTGACTTACTCCCGCTTCTTCTTTTTGTGAAACAACAGATTGGTTTCACCATTTTCTAATTTGGATCTTATCATGTGATTCAATGTAGAAGGTTGTGGGACTAATGATGTAATAACTTAAAGTTAGAGGAGTTAGTTGCAAATAGTTAGTTAGTGACAGCTGTAAATGATTAGTTAGTTAGACCAGTTAGTGGAGTAAGTTTTAAATATATCCTTGTATTGTACATTCAGTTCAAGTTCAATAATGAAGCATTTTCTCTGAACTCTTTTTTGCTCTCTTCCTTGTGATAATTGATTCTTCCATGGCTGAATTCTCTCAACATGGTATCAGAGCAGCTAGGTTACAATAGCTAGGTTAGCTACAAACGAAGGAGATTAAGAGTGCAATTAGAGATTTGTGAGTTCATTTGTGTGAGAATTCAATCTGAATTCGATCGAAGCTAGGGTTTCTAGTGAGAAATTGTTTGTGTGCTTGCATTGCGAACTTCAATTCAAGCAATTTGAGATTGAAATCGAGTAAATTCTACAAAAGCAGCTTACAACTATGGCTGTTCATGAAGAAATTGCTACAGATACTGAAATTCAAAATCAAAACACTCAACAGTCGGAGCAAGTTCATCACAATCATCTGCTATATATTCATTCATCTGATACTCAAGGTTCGGTTCTAATTTTAGTTTTACTTCAAGGATCTGAGAATTATTCCTTATGGAGCAAGTTTATGAAACTAGTGCTGCAAGGCAAAAACAAACTAGGTTTTGTTCTAGGCACCTATAAAAAGGAAATGTATGATTCTAGTCTTCATGAAACGTGGGATAGATGCACTGCTATAGTATTAGGATGGATTATGAACACTGTGTCTAAGGATTTGTATAGCACAACAATATATGGTTCTGATGCTCATAAGGTCTGGGAAGATCTCAAAGAGAGATTTGATAAGGTGGATGCATCGAGGGATTTTTTCCTTCATAAAGAGATTTCTACTTTGACATAAAGAACTGCATCTGTGTCTGCATACTTTTTCGTGACTTAGAGAGTTATGGGATGAATTGCAAGCACTGATTCGTCCTCCTTGTTGTCCTTGCCCTGAATCAAAGAAATATGTTGGACATTTTCAGTTGCAGAGATTATGGCAGTTTCTCATGGGGTTAAATGAAACCTATGATCATGCTAAGAGTCAAGTCCTTATGATCTACCCCCTTCCTACCATAAATCAAGCATATCCTATGATTTTAAATGTGGAGAGTCAAACAAGGATTGGACAGAGTCATGTTACAGGAATGACCAATGATGCAAGTGACACCAATGCTCTTATGACTAATAGAATGCAACTTGCCATGGCTAACAGAGTTCAAACAGTTGATCCCACTGCTTGCCTGTCTAACAAAGGTGTTCATGGTGGTTATAACAACAGTTTCAGGTCTAGGACTAATAGTTCTGATAAGTCTCAAACTTACTGTGCGTTTTGCAAGTTTAAAGGTCATACAAAGGATACTTGTTTCAAATTGCGTGGCTATCTAGCTTATTTCAATTTAAAAAGAAAGGAGGACCTGTAAACTCTTATGCTAATAATGCAATGACCTCTGAAGATCAATACCAGTCAAACTACTCTAATGCACCTGGTTTCACTTATGGTTCAGGATCAAGCGATCCAGTACCAAACACACCTATGTCATTCTTTACTCAGGAGCAGTACTATCAGATCCTGCAAATGCTCAAAGTGAAGGAACATGAACCTATCGCAAATAGTGCTAGGCTGAACTCAGAAGCTAGCACTTCAAGAAACACACTAGGTATATCTGCCACTGCAGGTAAATAGACTTACCTTGCTATTTTGTCTAAGTTAGTTGAATCTAATTGGATAATTGATATTGGTGCCTCTAATCACATGGTACATAACATATATTTACTCAAAAGGCTTAGAGTGCAGGATGTGAAAGATAATAATAAAGTTAACTTACCAAATGGTAAATAGGTAGATATCAGTCACATTAGTGATGCATCTATTTTGTAAGATAAAACCATTCAGAATGTTCTGTACATACCATATTTCAAATATAATTTGTTGTGAGTCTCCAAAATCACCAGGGCACTTGGCTGTGTAGTGGCATTTTTTCCTGACTTTTGTGTCTTTCAGTACATTTCAAGTGAGAAGGTGCTAGGGGTTGGTAGAGAGGATGATGGCCTCTATATCCTATAGGCAGATCAAGAAGTTCTACACAAGAAGAAATATGAGCAGCACAATCTTCCTACTGCAAAGCTATCTGATCAGTTTACTTCTAACACTGTCAATATTAGTAGTTTGATTGCTGAGAATAAAATGTGAGATATTCATTTGTGGCATAAGAGACTAGGTCATGCCCCACTTAAAGTGTGCTAGCTCAAATTACTTTGCTTCATAATGTGAAGCCTAAAGATCATGTTTATACAGTGTGTCCCATTGCAAAGGAATTAAGACTATTATTTCCTACTAGTACATCTCAGTTTACATGTGCCTTTGAATTGCTACATGTTGATGTGTGGGACCCTTACAGGGTGCCAACTTATGATGAGAAAAGATATTTCTTAACTCTTATTGATTGATGATTACTCTAAATTCAATTGGATTTTTTTTATGGTTACTAAAGCAGACAGCATAGTTGTTCTTAAAAGTTTCCTTCTTATGGCCAGAACTCCGTTTAACAAAGTGGTGAAGTGCTTGAGAACTGACAATGCAACTGAGTTCCTCAATGAGTAAGTTACTTCCTTACTCACATATCATGGTATGCTCCATCAGAGCTCTTGTGCGTACACACCCCAGCAGAATGGGGTGATGGAAAGGAGGCATAGAACTATCTTGGACATGGCTAAAGCTTTAAGATTGCTCACATGCCCTTGAAATTTTGGGGTCATTATGTCTCCACTGTTGTCTACTTGCTAAACAGGTTGCCTAGTCAAGCTCTAGGTGGTCAATCTCCTTATGAGAAACTGTTTCAAACCCTTCCATCTCTAGATCACTTAAACGTATTTGGGAGTCTATGCTATGCTTCCAAAGTCAAAAAAAAAATTGAAAAGTTTAGTCCTAGAGCAGTCCCTTCTGTTTTTCTTGGCTACTCTTCTTCAGAAAAAGGTTACATACTCTTTGATCTAAGTTCTAAGGATATCTTTGTCAGTAGAGACACTATCTTCAAGGAAGATATTTTTCCTTTTAAATCCACTCAACCTGATATTTCTCCTATCTTTCTTGTTTTGACTCTTACTTCTGATGATGATGGTGTTACTTCCTCCTCTCAACCTCTTCCAGTATTGTCCTCTCCACCTGACTCTCCTAGCCATGATAGTGATCAAAATATGTCCTCACTAGATCCTATTTCTTCTCCTACTCCACCTAGTCCTGTTCCTCTTCCTACTTTACCTTCTACTTCTTCTGATGATGTGAGAAAGTCTTCAAGATCCATCAAACCTCCTGCCTGGATGACTGATTATGTCATGCCTTCTAAACCTAAAATCTAAACTTCTTTATATCAAGGGATGACGAACCATATTATCCTGCATTCCTTAAACCTATGTTGTGAGTCGTGTAGGTGGCGTGTTTAAATTAGGACCATACATTGGGATTTTTTTCCTTTCATCACTAGCCAGTCGGGATGCTATCTCTCTTCTCCTTTGCAAACATCTGCTCATGCTTTTTCTAGCTTTGTTTCTTATGATCATCTATCACCTCAATACAAAGAAGCTTTGACTGCTTTCTCTAATATTATTGAACTAATATTCTTTGCTAAGGCTAGTAAGGACCCATTGTGGGTAAAGGCTATAGAATCTGAATTTGATGTACTAGAGGACAATCACACTTGGTCCATTGTAGACTTGCCTTCTGATAAACAACCTATTGGTTGTAAATGGGTGTTCAAAGTAAAATATAAATCATCAGGAGAGGTGGAGAGATATAAGGCCAGACTAGCGGCTAAGGGTTATAATTAACAAGAGGCGTTAGATTATTTTGAGACCTTCTCTCCTGTAGCAAAGATGGTCACAATCTGAGCTGTTGTTGCCTTGGCTGCCTCTTCTGCTTGGTATGTGTTTCAGATGGATATGCACAATGCATTTCTCCAAGGTGATCTACTAGAAGATGTTTATATGCGCATTCCTGATGGCTTTGCAAGCCAGGGGGAGTCTCAGAGAAAAGTGTGCAAACTTCACAAATCATTGTATGGTCTAAAACAAGCCCTTAGGCAATAGAATTTGAAGTTGACTGAAGCTCTGACAGATATGGGGCTTGTACAATCTCACTATGATTATTCATTGTTTACTCAACAGAAGGAGGGTGCTATTCGAATTTTATTAGTCTATTTAGATGATCTACTAGTAACTAGTAGTAATCTAAGACAGATTAAACAAGTGAGACAAGATCTCCAAGCCAGGTTCAAGATGAAGGATTTGTGTGAATTGAAGTTCTTTTTAGGAATATAATTTGCCAGTTCTGAAAAAGGGATTCATTTGTGCCAAAGAAAGTATGCACTTGAGTTAGTCTCAGAATTGGGGTTAACTGATTGCAAGCCATATAACACACCTCTTGAATTCAATCACAAAATTACCTCAGTTGAGTATGACACTTTGTTTCAACCTGAAGTAGCAGAACATGATGCATTGTTGTTTGGTAAAGGCAGCTATCAGAGAATTGTTAGTAGACTGCTATACTTAACCATGACAAGACTTGATCTAACTTTTGTAGTTCAAGTTCTAAGTCAACATATGCATGCACCTAAAACCTCTCACGTGGAAGCTGCTAACAGAGTGGTTAGATACATCAAGGGAACTACTGGTCTTGGTCTGTTTATGCCCTTAGATGGTGACAGGAAGTTAACTGCATATTGTGACTCAGATTGGGGCTCATGTGTTGAGACTAGAAAGTCAGTTACAAGATATGTGGTGAAACTTGTAGGTGCACTGCTATCCTGGAAATCTAAGAAACAACAAAAAGTTTCTAAGAGTTCTGCAGAAGCTGAATTTAGAAGTATGGCTTCTCCTATTGATGAAATCACATGGTTGAATAGGTTATTTAAAGAACTGAGCTTGAAGCTGATGTTACCAATAACTCTATTTTGTGACAGCAAGGCTGCTATACAAATTGCTGCTTATCCTATATTCCATGAGAGGACCAAACATATTGACATAGAATGTCACTTTGTAAGGGAAAAGATTCAAGAAGGACTCATACAAACTCAACACATTGGAACAAAAGAACAACTTGCGGATTTGCTCACAAAAGCCTTGTGCAGACCACAACATGAATATCTTGTATGAAAGCTGGGAATGAAAAACTTATTTTCTTCCATCAGATTGAGGGGGAGTGTAGAAGGTTGTGGGACTAATAATGCAATAACTTAAAGTTAGAGGAGTTAGGTGAAAATAGTTAGTTAGTGATAGCTGTAAATGATTAATTAGATAGACTAGTTAGTGGAGTAAGTTTTATATATATCCCTGTACTGTACATTCAGTTCAAGTTCAATAATGAAGCATTTTCTCTGAACTCTTTTCTCCTCCCTTCCTTGTGATAACTGATTCTTCCATGGCTGAATTCTCTCAACACTCAAACACCTGCAAATAATGAATGATGACTACAAGACTTGCAGCTTCGTGTCATAGTTACGTTATTTGCAAGTATATGGCATAATACAGTATACAAAAATCCCTAAGTAGATCGAAAGAAAAAAAAATGCAAACCTTCAATTCTTATACATATGTGAAAGGTTGTCGGAGAAAATTGTACCTTCTCATGACTGGAGACATTTTCATTTCCACAATTGACTTGGAGGATGAAAAAAGTAATCGCATCAAAGCAATGGACAAAGAATTGGCAAAAATGGGGTTCTGTTTTCTTCAACTCTTTTATTATTTATTTATAAATTTCTTCTCTTTGTGGTTTGATAAATACAATTGATATAAATATTAGGGTAGACAAATTGTTTTGTGGTGATCTTTAAATGCATGATAATCTTGGGAATAACATATAAATTTGATATATGTTTATGATAAATTTGTTATTCCATGACAATAGATTAATTATAGATGACTGTGTTGCATGCATTAGATCATATGAAATATATCTTCAAGTTTGTTTATGATATAAAGAATTTCAATTGGTTGGATCATATCTATACTTGAAAAATGTTATAGTGATTTGGAATCTTGAGAATTACTACCAAAAACGCGTGTTTGAGCCACGGTTTCGAAAACCGTGGCAAAACAGACTGAAAATTATAAAGTTATCTACATTAACAAAACCGTGGCTAACGTTTCATGGGCAAAATGGGACGGGTAAAAATTTCACTCCCTCCCTTTTATTTTTCATTTTCCCCCATTTATCTACTTTTTGGGTTTTTATTTTTTCTCTTTTAACAATTAACAATACCCAGCAACCGAACTTCACCCAAATTAATGATACCCTGCTCCCAAATTCAACTGTTCCCAAATCGATTGCTCCCAAAATTCGACCATCGATTCCTGCTTATGTGACGAAATATTTACTCCATTTATGTGATTTAGCTATTTTCTTTTCAATGATTTGATTCTTCCCATGAATGCTTGTGTGTGTATGTGTATGTGTATGTGTATGTATGCATTCTTGAAATACATAAATAGCTGGTGATTGCTACTATTTGTTAATGGAATTTGATGCATAAATGACAATACCCTTTTCATTTGAAGGCCTAATTTAAGCGAATTTATGGTTGACGAGGTTAAGAACCTCCCCTTTTCTTTTCTTTTTCTTTTATTATTTAGTATAAATTATACATGGAATTTGGTGAAGGAAAGATGGTATGGGAGATAAAAAAAATGGTTTGTGGAATTTGAAGTTAAGTGAAGAAAAAGCTAATTTTTTGTTTAATCTTCAATTGGTTCCTTTAGGGTTTCTGTTTGTGCAAAAGTTTAAAAGAAAATTCCCTTTCTTCACCTATGCATGAATGCAAAAGCAAGTTTATGCTTTGTAATCTCTTAAATTTCTATCACTTCTATTGTTTTATTGTTAGAATTTATGGGATTTTGGGATATTTTGACTGGGATTTTGGGTTAAATTGATATGTTGAAAGAGGAGATTGTGCTGAGAGTTTTAAGGAGTTTAGTTCCAATAACATTAGGGATACTTTTAGAGTTATTTTGCAGATGGGTTTTGTACTTATGTTTAGTGGTCAAATGTCTGTCATCAAGGTGATTTTGTGAAAAGTATCCTGCATATTTTAGGAAATGAGAGTGTACCATGATAAATGGATTGAGATTTGCTTGTTTGTGTGATTTTTGAGCACTCTATTTCTTAATATAGGATGATATACTCAAATATAACTAAGATATACAGCCTTGTGGTGCCTTTGGCCACACTAAGACCTGTATATTTAAGGGATACTGAGATATACCACTTCTATGGTGACTTTTGAATTGCATGCATGCTCCTTTTAGCTGATTTATGCCATGATTAAACCTTTTGTAAGCATGTATAGTAGTTAATTTGAGTATAATGATTGTACACAGGGGAGGGGGTATATCTAAAATATACTAAGTATACTCAAAATTCTGTACACCCCAAGGGTATATGAGTTTGTATATATATATATATATATATATATATATATATATATATATATATATATATATATATATATATATATATATATATATCTTAGGGTTGTTTGAATGCTAAGCATATGTTATTCTTGTATTGGGCTTTAATGAGATTGGGCCTATTACGTTTGGTTTGTTTCTTTCTTTTTCTGATAGGTGTATGGACTGTTCTATTCAACCCAGTTGAGTTATCCGATTTTCTGTGTCTTGGGCCAGTCCCTATCCTATTATTTGAGAATTGCATATATATATGTGTGATAAATTATGTGTAGTCCTTATTTCTAGTTATGCATACAAACCTTAAGCATCTACTAATCCTTATCTCTTTGTTGTTCCATGTAAATCCAACTTGAGCCATTCGGGCCATCCTTGCATTAAACCTGTTGGGCCAGAGGCCCAACCCCTTTTCTTAATCGAGTGCGCATAAATCTAAGAAAGGGAAGCTAATATATTGAAGGCCCAACCATGGGTGAAAATGGTGAAGGCCCAACTATGGGTGAAAATAGTAACTGATGAGAGCTTAGGTAGGCCCACCAGCCTAAACTCCCTTTTATTTGATTCATTATATGTAAATGTACTTGTAAAGACATGTGAAATTATTGAAACCCATGTGGATGTAGAACTTAGGAAAAACGCCTAGTATTTTAGAAAAGTCGCCTTAAATATTTTCAAAACTCAACCATTTTCTTAAAGTTTGTAGGAATTGGATAATTAATTGAAATTTTGCTAAGCTTTAAAACTAGATCAGCACTGTAATGAGCCTAAACAATCTCAAAAATGGCTAAATAGAAATTTTGGACTTTTCGTCCTTGGCAGAATCTGTTTTGGGCCTTAAGCCCACAATTAAGGTGGTAAATAGAAAAATGAACTGATTTCAAAGTTATTTTGTGGCTTCAAATGATAAAGGACAACCTCTTAAACCTATGTTAATTGTTAAATGATAAGATATTAAGACTTGGAGATTTTCAGAAATCAAAGGACTATGATTTTGGACTTTGAAACTTGAGAAAGAATTTGAAACCTGATGGGCTGAAAGCCCAGAAACTGCCTGTGGACCGAAAAACAAGGGAAAGATATTAAGACCAAGTTTGAGAAAAGATGGCTTTGGTGAGAATATGGTTGATCTATTCGAGCTCCTAACGGGTAAAATCAGACTTAAACTAAATAATTGTTTTTTTTATATCTATATGTATAAAAAATCGGAGATATACTCCATATATATATAGAGCAGTAGTGACTCTACAAGGGAGAAATCCCGGGTGTGTCCTAGTCCGGCAATAAAGTGAGTTGAGCACTTACGTGGATTTTTGAACCCCAAAACCCCTTTTTCTAAGGAGACTTTTTGCCAAAATTTTTCTTTAGTTTATGATTAAAAAAAATGAATGACATTTTGCAGAAAACCAAACACTTTTACGCAAATAATATATTAGTTACACATTGAAGCTCGTAGGTCAATCGTATTCTACAAATCTTTAATACTAGGGTGCATAAAACCTTCCCTAGGGGATCACCAGAACCTTTACCTCGAACTTTGGTCCAAAAAGGATTTTCTCTTGTTTGATAAACCCTTTTAACCCGATCTTCCTAACTTCCCTTAATAAACTAGGTGGCGACTCTAAAATACTAAAATACAATTAGAGCACCTGCCACCTCCTAGTAATTTTTATGCGCCCGCATAAAAGTGAACCGTAAAACATGGTATGGGGATAACCAACTCATGCCCAAAATAACATCAAAGTTCGCTATATCAAGAATCATCAAATCAACCCAAGTCTCAAAACCCATCATGGTGACTATACAAGATCGGTACACCCGATCCACCACTACAGACCCTCCCACCAGAGTAGAAACATAAACTGGAACATCAAGAGACTCACACATCATATCTAGACTCGATGCAAAATAAGTAGACACATATGAATAAGTAGAACCCGGATCAAATAAGACAATAGCAGACCGATGAAAAGCAAAAATAGTACATGCAATCACAGCATCTGAGGCCTCTCCCTCGGGTCTACCCGAAAATGCATAACACTGGGCTCCACCACCACTAGAGTGGGAACCCCCATGAACACCTCCGCGGCCTGTTGAGTGCCACCTTTACCCGAATAAAAACTCCCTCTAACACTCTGGGAACCACCTCTCGATGGATGACTGCCGGTTTGAGTGCCACCTCTACCCGAATGAGAACTCCCTCTACCACTCTGGGAACCACCTCTCGATGGATGTCTGCCGGTTTGAGTGCCACCTCTACCCGAATGAGAACTCCCTCTACCACTCTGGGAACCACCTCTCAATGGATGACTAGCTGGCCTCGGAGTAAAAACCTGAGAACTGGGGTGTGAACCACCCTGTCGAGCTCTGGGGAAATCTCTGGCAGAGTGCCCACCTGACCACACTCAAAACATCCACCAGAGGCCACTAGCTGAGGACAAAAATAGGAATAACCACCACGACTATCTGGCCGAGAATATCACGACTGAGAGCTCTGCCCTGAACTATATCCACAACTACGACCCGAAATACCACCCTGAGAAGGTTGGATAGCTGCCTTGACTGGCCGACTGAAGTGAGGACGATGGCCTCTACTATGGTGATCACGACCTCTAGAAAAGGAACCTTTAAAACCTCCCGAAGAATGAGGCCTCTTCCCAGACCTATCCCCAAACTCTTAGTACCTAAGGGTATCCATACCCCGAACAGCATCAACAACACCCTGAAAGTCCTTGCTTGAAGAGGCAATAAACATAGCAACAACCTTGAGATGATACGATAAACCTCGAATGAACTTGTGGATCCTCTCTGCCTCATCAGGTAGAATAGTCAAGGCATGACAGGACAAGGCATAAATCTCCATCTCGTACTGAGTAACACTCATAGATACCTGCTCAAAATGGTCAAACCTCTCACGCCTCCCCTCAAGCAAGCTGAAAGGGACCCACTTCTCTAACAAGACTATCGAAAAGTCCTCCGAAGTAAGCGGAGGTGATCCAACGAGCCTAGTCTCCAAGAATACCCTCCACCACTGCTTGGTGGGGCCAATGATCTGCATCTCCACAAACCCCACACCATTAGACTCCACTGGTCCCAGGGTATCTAACCTCTCATGGAAACTAACCAAGAACTCATAAGCATCGGCATCAAGATGTCGATCATAAGTCTGCGGCTTCATCTTGTCAAACTTGTCCCACTTCTTCTGCTCATCAACAGTCATAGTAGGCGGAACCCTTGGCCGTGCAACAATACCCCAAAGATTTATACCCGGAGTAGGAACACCTACAACTAGGGCTCGAAGAGCCTGAGGAGCCACATCGGCGGCTGGCTGCACTCCTGAAGTCCTGAAACATGCGGCTACCTGCTCGAGAGTATGTGCTCCTACCCGAGTCCAGGATCCTTCAGAAAGTGCTGATATCATGCCTGCTTAAGACATCTAATCAAAGTAACTCAAAAGACGGGCTATGGTATTCTAGCGAACGCTGCAGGCGGGTGAAGTGGGTACCTCTACGGGTATCTCACCCTCAACCTGGTCACCGCTGACTGGCTCCTGAGACGCATCACAAACAGGTCATGAGTAGTTGTGGGCGCTCTAGCAACACGGGCTCTAGAAAAGCCTCAACCTATACCACGTGCCCTACCTCCCCTAACGACTCGGGGAGCAGGTATGGGAGCTGGTGCTAGACCCTGACCACCTACCGCTGCTTTCCGTGTTGTCACCATCTGTGAGAGAATGAAACAAAGAAGTCTTACAACACATTAGAAGTAATTACGCACGATAAGGAACAAAAGATGAGAGTTTTCCTACATGTCCTATAGCCTCCTAAGGATAAGTACGGAGCTCTTCGTATCCATCCGCGAGACTCTAATAGACATTGTCCTTGTATTGGTGAGATCGATTTACCTAGGGCTCTACTACCAATTTTTCACGACCCAATTTACCAAGTCGTGATTGCACTAGTCCCACCGTACTAGTAAGCCAACACCAACCGTTAACAGCCCAAAATAAGCAGAAAATATTAAAAGAGGAAGTAAGCATACAAGTCATTTTCATGTCTTAACAATCTTAAATAGAAATACTTAAGTATTATTACATTCTTTGCCCAAAATCTGATGTCACCATAATACAAGGACTACTAGAGTATAAATAGCCTGAATACATAAGGAAACTGTCTGAAATGAAGAAGACAGAAAATAAAGGATAAGGAGAATCCGGACCTATCCCAAATCCAAATAGCTCACCCCTGCCTCTCAAGTAACTCTCTAACGGGGAACCTGGTAGTCGCGTCCTCCACTCGTGCTAGGGATTGAGTATGCACATAAAAAAAGATGTAGCAAGTGTAGCATGATTACAATAAACAATGGGTACTCAGCATGCATCGTTGACCAACCCTTTCCAGAACGGAGATAAGCGTTGGTCTTCGACATCACAACTACACTTGTCCGCGATTAGTCCAAATACGAGACAATCATAATAACAGCTAAACCCACATAACAGATAGATTTTCAAGATAAGGCAAAACAATTACCAATAATCACAACGACAATACAAAGAATGGATGAATGACATGCAAATACAATGCAAGGCCTTTGTTTTCACTTCCCGATAAACACACGTTCGAAAATTAACGAATCTTGACCCATGGGGGGGGGGGGGGGGGGGGGAGGGATCATGAGGCCCATATATCACCGCTTCGTTAATTTTCTCGGATCACGACCTCAATCATATCACATCTCAACAACCTGTCTCTTAGCCAATCGGGCTCAAGTACTAATAGAATGTGCCAAAACATCATCACTCGTCCTGAATAAGATCCCATCGGACTTACAATCATATCCTCAAATCGTATGCATGAATACATGAAAGTATGAATATGGCATGCATCAAGTCAAGAACAAGTATAAAAGCATGAAATTCATTCTTATATTCATAACACCATAAGGGTTTCACCTTTTTACTTATTTTTCATTCAACAAGGATATATGTATGAGTGATATGCACACGAATAGACAAGACAGAAATTAATAATAATGAGAGACATAAGTACAGGCGTCGGACTCTAATCACAGATCCAAAGAATCATACTATTCTATCAGCTAGTGCTCAAAGCATGGCATTCAGACTAATTATACAATTGAAATTGCGCAAATACCCATAACATGATGACCGGTATCCGATGCTAGTGCTCGTCACTTCACAAGTATCGGAACTCCCTTAATTCACCCCAATTCCCTCTTATTAGGTTCATTTTAGCCAACACACACATTCAAGAAAGAGTTCAAGGTCTCAACATCCTTAGAATGCAAAATCTCGAATCACGATGCCCTCTTGCCACTTCGAATAGTCTCCAAACGAACAAAGTCTAGTCAAATAAGGACTATTCGTTAGAATAAGAGTCTATCAATACCCATATTGCTACATAATCCAAAACCCCCAAATTTAGCCCTAAGAACCATATTCTGCTTGGCGATGCAAGCACCTGCGTACTTAGGTTTGCACCGAAAAACTTGGACTAGCGGAAATATCCTCGCCACGACGAACCCCACACAAATATCACCACTTCACAGCGGCGAAGCCAAGCACGCGGCTGCGCACACGCGCCTGCGGGAAATCCTTCGCAGGGGCAGACCAAGGACAACCCCGCAATCCTTTGTTCCTGCGGGCATTCTCTCGCCTGAGCACATCCGCAGGGACGGGACCTCGTTCACGCCTATTCAAACACCAGAACCAGAAAAATTCGATTTTTGACTTCCAACACCCGAAATCTCGGGACTCTCTCAGAACCTCCTCGAGACAAACCAAATATGCAGACAAATGTAAAAACGAGCTATGAGCTCATTCGTGCACTCAGAATTTCCAAAATAGGTCTGTCTAGCTGACCAAGTCAACCCCGAATGGGCAAAAACCAACTTTCTAACCAAATGACCGAAACGCGCCAAGACCCTCGGGAACTGAACCAAACACTCAAACAACCTATATTCGATGTCCCGAAGCTAATGGAACCAATGAAAGATGCAATTACCCCCGAAGATGCCTAGAGTCAATCTAACACTTAAAGGTTACTTAACTTAGCAAATTTCCAAAACAAGAAAGGGGGTAGGTTCACAAGGGAAAAAACAAGAAAGCAACCAAAATGACATAACGTGTCATTATGCATACTTTCTCAACATGGATACATGCAATACTGGGTGTACAACGGCCAACTCTTGTGGCAACTTAAGCTCATAGGCTACTTGATCAACCCTTCGCAGGATTCTGTAAGGTCCAATATATCTGGGACTAAGTTTCCCTTTCTTGAAAAATCCCATCACACCATTCATACGTGAAACTTTTAAGAACACCTAATCTTCAACTTGAAACATTAAGTCTTTTCGTCACACATCTGAATAGGACTTTTGGCAACTCTAAGTCGTTCTCAAACGCTCTTAAATCAACTTGACTTTCACCATAGCCTAATAGACCAAATCTAGTCCCAACAACTTTGTTTCACTAACTTCAAGACAACCAATGGATGACCTGCATCTTTACCCATACAGAGCTTTAAACGGTGCCATCTTGATAATAGCATGGTAATTGTTATTTTAAGCAAACTTAATGAGAGGCAAATGATCATCCCAATTACCTTTAAAATCTATGAAACATGCTCTCAACATGTCCTCAAGATTCTAAATAGTACGCTATGCTGGGTAATTTGTCTGAGGATGAAAAGCTGTGCTGAGGTTTACCTTGGTACCTAATGCTTTCTGAAAGAATTTCCAAAAGTTCACTGTGAACTAAGCACCACGATTTGAAATAATGGACACTAGAGTCCATGCAATCTGACAATTTCATAAATATATAACTTGGTGTAATCTTCTACTGAATCTGTGGTCTTGATTGGTAAAAAGTGTGTTGATTTAGTAGGTCGGTCCACAATCACCCAAATCGAGTCGTTTCTTCGCGATGAGTGAGGTAGACCTGTTATAAAGTCCATATTTATCATCGCCCATTTCCAAACAGGAATATCAATATTCTGAGCTAACCCACCAGGCCTCTAGTGCTCGGCTTTCACTTGCTGACAATTCGGACGCTTGCCCATAAAATCTGCTACATTTTTGTACATATCATTCCACCTGTAAATTTCCTTGAGGTCATGGTACATCTTCGTGGAACCTAGATGGATGGAATACCTAGAATTGTGAGCTTCTGACATAATCCTCTCTCAAAGTCCATCTTCATCTGGAACACATAACCCGCCTCGGTACCTCAAGGTAACATCATGTCCCCATTGTTTGGAAGGCATTTTCTTAGTCTTATGAATCCCTTCCTTCAGCTGCAACATGTAGGGATCACTACACTATTTCTCTTTTACTTCGGCTACTAAGGAGGAATAAGATCTATTTTGAACAACAACCCAACCATCTTCGAAGTCCAACAGTCGAACTCCTAGGTTTGCCAAACGGTGAATTTCTCTTGTCATAATTCTCTTATCTGCCTTTACATGAGCTTAACTCCCCATGGTTCATCGACTAAGAGCATCGGCTACTACATTTGCTTTCCCTAGATGATAGAGAATATCCACATTATAATCTTTAAGCAATTTGAGCCACCTCCTTCGCCTGAGGTTCAACTCTGTTAGCTTGAAAATATACTACAGGCCTTTGTGATCGGTGAAAATATCAACATGCACTCCTTACAAATAATGAGGCCATATCTTAATTGAAAAAACCACAGCTGCCAATTCTAATTCATGAGTCAAATAGTTCTTTTCATGAGCCTTAAGTTGTCTGGATGCATACGCAACAACCTTACCATGCTGCATTAAGACACATCCGAGACCAATTCCCAAAGCATCACAATATACTATTAACCCTTCGACTCCTTCTGGTAGTCTCAAAACTGGAGCAGAAGTCAACCTCTTCTTCAAATCTTCAAAACTTTGCTAACATGCATCTGACCATTGAAATTTGACCTTCTTTTGAGTTAACTTAATCAACAGAGCTGAAATAGAGGAAAATCCCTCTACAAAACATCTATAATAGCTTGCCAGACCCAAGAAACTTCTTATATCATATACTGAGGTAGGTCTAGGACAATTCTTCACGGCATCAATTTTTTTGAGAATCAACCTTCACACCTTCTCCTGAAATCACGTGACCGAGAAACGCCACTGACTTAAGCCAAAATTCACACTTTGAAAATTTTGCAGAAAGATCACGATCCTGAAGTGTCTACAACACTATTCTGAGATGTTATGCATGATCAGTCTCACTACGGGAATATACCAAAGTGTCATCAATAAACACGATGACGAATAAATCAAGATAAGGCTTGAAAACCCTGATCATAAGGTCCATGAAAGCAGCTGGTGCATTTGTCAACCCAAATGATATGACAAGAAATTCAAAATGACCATAACGGGTTCTAAAAGCGGTCTTTGGAATATCAGCTTCCTTAACCTTTAACTGATGGTATCCTGATCTGAGGTCAATCTTGGAGTAACACTGGGCACCCTGAAATTGGTCAAATAAATCATCTATTTTGAGGAGAGGATACTTGTTCTTAATGGTGACTTTGTTCAACTGATGGTAGTCAATACTCATGCATAAGGAACCATCTTTCTTTCGGACGAACAAGACTAGTGCGCCCCAAGGTAAAACACTTAGCCTAATAAATCCCTTATTGAGAAGATCTTTCAGCTGGGTTTTTAACTCTTTGAACACTGCTGGAGCCATTTTGTATGGCAGAATAGATATCGGCTCTATACCGGGAAGTAGATCAATTCCAAAATCTATCTCCCTGTCGGGAGAAACTCCAGGAAGATCCTCTGGAAACTCATTAATGACTGGTACGGATTGGAAAGTCAGGGTCTGGGTATCTATATTCCTGAGTTGGACTAAGTGATAAATATACCCCTTGAAAATCATATTTCTGGCTTTGAGATATGAAATAAACCTACCCCTGGGTACTACTGAATTGCCCTTCCATTTTATGATTGGTTTATTAGGAAACTCAATTCTTACTATTTTGGTTCTACAACCTACTGTGGCATAACATGAAGCCAACCAATCCATACCTATGATTACATCAAAGTCTACCATTTCCAACTCTATTAAGTGAGCTATGGTTCTACAGTGATAAACTAAAATTGGGCAACCTCTATAAATACGTCTAGCTATAACTGAGACTCCAACTAGAATGGACACTTCAAAGGGTTCATGCAACTTTTCTGGTTCTATCCCAAATTTCTCAGCAATAAATGGGGTTACATATGATAAGGTGGATTCTGGGTCAATAAGGACAGAACCGTCGAAAGTGAAAATTGTTCATGTACCTGTGACAACATCTGCACGTGCCTCTATATCTTGATGTCCTGCTAAAGCATACAAGTTGTTTCGACATCTGCCTGCATTGCCAGACTTAGCTGCACAATGCCCTGACTGGGCTTGAGAATTTCAAGGAGCTGCTAAATACGTGGACTGTGCCACATTACCTCCGGTACCTTGTCTCGCTGATGGACAGTCCCTCTTAAAATGTCCCCACTGGCCACACCCATAGAATATATACATGCCCATGCGACACTCCCCTAGATGTCACTTACCACACTTGCTGCAGACCGAATTATCATAAGTCTTCTGACGCACACTATCCTGAGAATAGGAGTATGCTGGTCTGAAATTCTATCTCTTCTGACTAGTCCAGAACTTTGGGATGGGGCACTGGCTCCAAATGGAGCGGGTCCTGATGACCTGTTCTTGAAGAATTTGTAGCCTCCACCTCCCTCATGGCTGAAGTTACCTGCAGACTTAGCTCTTTTGTTGAATTCTTTGTCATTCTCTTTCTGAAGTTCTTCTTCTTCCTTCATTTGGTCCTCATTACCCTGAACAAAAGCAACCATCTTAGTAATGGTCATTTTTCTATTCTGAGCATCAATATTTGCATCACCATACAAGTCAGGTATAAGGCCTAACACAAATCGCCTAACTCTTTCCCTTATATCAGGGACCATGTGCGGAGCATACTTGGCCAAAGAAACATACTTGAGGTAATAGCCATTCATGCTCATATCATTCTGCCTGAGCCTCTCAAATTCATAGGCCTTTGCCTCCCGACCTCAAACGGCTGGAAGTGGTCAATGAAAGCATCTATAAACTCACCCCAAGTTGCAGGAGACACATCTTCCCCACAAGACTACTCCCATGTCTCATACCAATATGAGCAACATCCTGTAACTGATAAGCTCTCAACTCTATTGCCTCCGTCTCTGAAGCATGCATGACATAAAAAACCTTCTGAAGCCCATCAATGAAATGTTTTGGGTTATCCCCCTTAATAGTCCCTGTGAACACTGGAGGAATCATATGCAGAAATTACTTGGTCCTAGAACTATTCCACCCTCCACTAGCACCTGCACTAGAAGTTGTTTCCTGACGTTGTGCTTGCGTAGCAACAATCTGGGTAAGCAGCTGAATAGCTCCCCTAATATCTAGATCTAAGGCACTGCGTTGCGGGGTAACTGTAGGACGGACCTCCGCAAGCCTTTCGGTTGGTACGGGTGCAGAATTTGATGCAGCCATCTTATACATTACCAGGGTACAAGACGTGAACATGACATGAATGGATCCAATAACCCGCAATGGGTAAATATGAAGGAATCATTCTAACTGGGCAGAGCGATCCTTATCCTACGCTGGCACACGTAGTTTCAGGATGTCTGAGCCTTCTCGGTAATCTATGCAACTCCCAAAACATGAACAAGGATATAATCGGCTTAGAACCCATGAATTACATAAACATGATTCGTGAGTGTAATATAACATGAATATAAATATATAGTATAACTTGTATGAAAACATGGAAGCATATAGAATGAAATTAAGCATAATAATTCATATCTTGTATTTAAGATCCCATGGAATGCAAAGCATGGGTGTTCATGGATTACAGACAGATTCCAAATAGCCAAAATGGAATATCAAGAATACAATAACGAATTAGTAATAAAAACATGGTATAGCATGATACTTGTAACTTAGGGTTATCATGAATTAGAATAGAAACTCTAGGTTTATGGAACTTCGTGTTTTCATGGATGAACATGGTGTGGGGAAGAACAATGATGTTCCCACATGTCAATAGAAATCCTACATACCTTAATCGCTCAGAAAACTTGTAATAGAACTTGTATCTTGAATAAGGATCCCAAAAGCTTCAACCTTGAATCCTTGAGATGAGTTTTCTTGAAAACCCTAGGCTTATGAACAATAAATTTCTACTTAGCATACATGGATATTGGTTAGAACTCACTTGGAAGGCTTGGAATAGACTTACCTATATTAGAATGATAAAGGAGAGAACCTTCATGCTAGGGCTTGAAAAAAAATAGAATAAAAACTGAAAATGTATATTTATATTGTTCCCTGCATCGGTAATTGTACGGGCACATTATACTGCCCTTAATAAATGTACGGTCCTATGTACGGCTCATACATAAATGTACGGTCCGTATAAACTAACTGTATTCATAGTGGCGAATTCCAGTAGCTGAGATTTTTCCATGCTTAGATACGGACCAAAAGTACGGTCCGTATTTATTTATATAGTTGGAGGTACAACCCGTATAACTTATACGATGGCAGGTACGACCCGTATAACTTATACGATGGCAAGTACGGCTCGTATTACTTATACGATGCCAGATACGGCCCGTATAATTTTATACGATTCGTATAACCAAGCATAAAATTGGTAGTTCACTGAACTAAAACGAATTTTTTTATTCTAATACTTCCCGTCTGGTTTTCTAAGTCCTGAATCATGAACATAGCTTAGTTTGGACGTACGAGGTGTTACAAGAAGGGAAAGTGTTTGGACAATGCATTATTCAGGTTATCCTTTTCATGTGTGACTATCTTAACTCATTATGAAGACTCAGCAAAGGGAAGATGTAAAATAGACAACTTTATACTCTAAGGCTCATGGTCTATTAAACAAAGTTCACACAATTCCAAACTAAACACTTAATCATTTAGGTGATAACCTCAGATAGAGAAACAAGTAAAGCAAAATTAAAACATACATCAAAGTGTTGAAATCAGCACACGCCAGTGACTAATCAACATGAATTCTTCCTTTAAAAGAAACCTCAGCATATATACATGCTATTTGAGTAAATTTAGTCTTTTTCTTACAATCAAGTAAATGTTGAAGATGATGCTCCAAACAGTCATGAAGTTTAGACAATACACATACTCATAGAGAATTAGGGTTGGAAAGCCAACGCATTATATATAATTGACATTCAGAGAGAGAGAGATCAAACACTTTGGTTTTAGTAATTCAGAATATAAAGAAAAGAAGAGGATGATCTGTTTTAACAAAAAATATACTGACTCCTAGTTAACACACAAACATAACCGAAGTATCCTTATGGTCTCATGATTTGGCAAGGAAGAACCCCAGCAACCCAGAGCAGCTAGGATAACGCTGAGTAGTGACTCAAAGCCTCTTCTTAAGTCCTTAGTCCTAGGACATCACTCCATGTTTAATCATAAGACAGGCGGCATAACCTTTCCATGCAAACAGAAAACATACCAAGTATGTTCATTTTTACTCCTTAAACTTCATCATTTTCACAAATTTAAGTTACCGTTAAACTAAAGGGGAAGGATTGAAGTGGAACAAGTTCTAATTTTTCATCAATGACTTATCATTTAGCATAAAAGACTCACAAGTTCCCAAACCAACATTTTACAGATGTTCAAACCATAATGCAATGAATCTCAATTCTACGTGAATAACCAAACATTCTTTAGGACTTAACAGAGTTGTAGAAGCAATCTTAAGGATGCAAACAGCTTATGTGACTGTCATATGAACATGAGCACAAGCTAAACATCCAATCATTACATCTCAAAATGCACATAAATGGAAGTCATTCTTCAATTATTTAGCATACTGTCTAAGTTCTGAGAACATAATAGATCCAAATAAGAGGAAGGGTACAAAGAGGGTCATGCTTGAAGAAAAGTTAGGTTGGAAAAGCCAACATCCTACACACATAATGCATTTATCATTTACAAGGTATGAGTTGAAAACAACATTGCTTAAGGTTCTAGGTTACACCCTATGCTTTTGGCACATAATTCATTTCATAACAATGACTAACATGCTTTCTAGTTGATATAACCTCATTCAAATCAGGGGAACCTTGTACACTTTCAAACCAACACAAACTCATGTGCTCAAATGAAAGAATAGAACATTATCCTTACTCATTTCAAACATACACCCTACAGTTGTAGAACAGACATATACTAAGCAAATTGGATCAAACTAAGCCCCCATTTTGAATTGAACACATTATCATTAATGTTTGGACAAAGGAAACACGATTCAAGCTATCTGCCTATATATAAACTTTATATTTTAAAGGATAGCAAGATTCAAATAGAACATGTACTATTCACAGTGATCCATTTGACAGAGAGCTAAGCTATATGTAATGGCATGAAAGAAACCCATTATCTTAAATGATCACAGAATTTAACTCCTTTTAGTTACTTAATTTCAAACCCCTCTCACAGTCTCAACATCAAACTCAACCTTTCAGACTTCCATTATTGCTACCAAAACTTTGTGATTCTTCCCTTTTAGTTTATCATGTGTACTTCAGACTCCAATGACTAATGTAAAGTGTTCCTAAACTCAGATAATAGTACAGAAACTACACAGATTTATGCACATCAAGGATTAAACAGTCTCGTAAGCTATCCAGGCACAACTACATGTTCACAATCTAAGTAGTCAAGTGATAAACAAAGAAACATATGCAGGTTGTTTTAAGTTAAGCTATATTTACAATCATATCATGCTAATTAACACTGCTTAGCCAACAAAATAAAGCATAGTTGGACCACATAACTAAAGGCATACTTAACTAGTGTCTATCGTATCACGTTTTAGCTAAAACACAAGATTTCTACATTAATCTAAAAAGAATCTTAACTAAACAAGAAACATAATTTTAAACTAACACATATTAACCTAAACTAACTAAACATAATACATAACAAAGCATACAAGACTTATAAGGAACATAACTAAATTAAAATAGAGAAAGGATAAAAAAATTACCTTTTCTAAGAGCAACCCTTGTCGAGAATGGATTTGGGGATCTCAATCTCTTTCACACTCGTACTCAGCCACAAAAGAAAGAAAAAACTTTAGACTAAGTCCCAAATTAGAGAAAATAGGCAAAGTGTTCTAATTCTAGTAGGATCCTTTCTAAAACTCAAAATTTGGGTTTTTTCGACTGGTTATGATGTGTCTCTGTCTATAAAATAGTAGAAATAGGGTTCGTTATATAGAACCCCAAATTATTTGTCAACAGATGATATAGGACTAAGGTTTTTTTTTTTTTTTTTGAATGATACTTCTTGAATCTTTGTGGAACTTTGAAAACCATTAGAAATCGTGACTTTTAGCAAGCAACAAGACAAAATTCATTAAGGAACTAGTCCTTGTTTGAGCAGAAAACGCAACAGAAGATAGAGGATGAGGGTTTTACCTTTCCTGGTGGCTGTGTGGTGGAGAGAAGGTGAATCATTAATTGCTTTACCAAAATGACCGTGCATGGTCTGTACAAAGCAAAACTCATGAAGAACTTGCCATTTTTGGGTGTTGATGACCGAAGAAAGAGAGGAGATGGGTGAGGCTGCTAGGGTTTCTCTTGAAACCCTTTCAACAAACCCAAATGAGAGGTGTTTGGGTATATATATGTTGAAGATATAACGAAGTTGGGCCAGGTATGGTCCCGTTTTGGACTGAGCCTAGCCTAAATTTGGAGAATTTAGCCCATATCACGAAATGAAGCAATTAAAACTTCACAATTGAAATTTAAATATTGACCAAAATGTTTCAGTTGTGGCCATAATTAATGTATAAATCAATTGGTCATTTCAATTACAACTATAATTACCATAGAAATAAATTTGACATTTCAATTTTAACCAATTTTGAATGTAAGTGCAATTAAAATCAAATGAATTGTAAAATTGAGATAATTGACCAATCATTTATTTAATAAAATTTCTTGATTTAACGGAGTAAAATACTTATCAATTAATAGTTAAACAATTGATTAAATAATTGTTTTCACAATTTTGTATTTAAATTTTCATAAATATGTTTGAAAATCTTAAGAAATATACAAAATACGCAAGATGATTTACAATAATATACTTGATGATGTTTTGCAAAATGTCACCAAAACAGTTTTGTAAAATCATTTTCGACTTGTAACATGTATATTTCAATCCATTTGTGACTCAAACAATTTGAATAATTAATAAAATTATTGGAGGACAAAAATTAGGTGTCAACGAGCGCTAGTACAACCCCATCACCACTGGGAAGTGCTCTGAGTCACCTCACACTGTCCTAACCCTGATCTTGTGTCACGACCCAAGTAGCCGTGAGTGACACCCACACAAATACCCTAGTGGGCGAACCATCTCCTTATCCCTTTTACTTAACATTTTAACAAATATAAATTAATGACCAGAAATAAATCATGAATAAGTCTAAATCATTGCCATAAATAAATAATGGTGGAAGTCCTAACTATTACAACTCCAAAGATCCGAAAGTCATCGTACAAGGACTCTAAAACATAAAGTTGTCTAATGAATGAAATAAGTGTCTAAAATAATCGTAAATGTCTGGAATACAAGTAGAAATCTAATTAAGGAAAGATCTTCAGGCAGCATGGCATGGATATGAGCTCACCCTCGGATCTGATCGGGAACTGGCCTCACGCCAGATATGAGGTCTGGAAGATACCTCCAGCACACAATCAGCACTCAAAAGGGTGCAGCAAGGTAGTATCAACACAAACACTATGTACTGGTAGGCATCATAGGCCGACTAAGATTAGTATCATGCATACGTTCATAAAAGAAACAGAATAGGCAAATAGGCACAACAACACATAAACAAATAATGTCATCAATAGAATTTAGCCAACACAGGCATATGATAAGTCCAGTTATCAATCAGTCGTGGAAATCAGATAAGTTCAGCAATTACAAGTTCAGTCATCAACCAACCACAAAACTAAAGTAAGTCCAATTCAATGCAATGTAAAAATGACAGCATCTCAATCGTGAACAAACATGCTAAATGGTATTGTTTCCCCAAATAGTCATGACCTATAGGGGACCCATGGTGTCCATATACAGTTCGCTCTGAAACTGACCTCCGATCACGAGCCAATAACTGGGCCACATCCTCACCCCCTATTTCTCAACTTATTTCCAGTTAATCAATAAATATAGAATAGGATCAGTCAACAATATCAAGGTCAAGAACACCAGGTACCATGCCACAAATCAATCAAAACTCAACATATCAGCTCATCAATCAAAATGAATACGAAATCATCTCAATCACAAGAAGAGTATATATTAACTCCTTCCTTCTCATATTAGTATATATTAACTCCTTCCTTCTCATATTACAACAATTCCTCCTCAGGTTCAGTACATAAAGTAACGGCGACCAACCCACATAATCAATCAATCAATACCAACCTAGGAATTTCCAACCAGACTTCATGTCCAAAGACCTATACATGATTTCTCCCATCAATTCTATTACATATACATTCAACAAATCAAAGTATAACTCAAGCAAACCATAACCTACCTCAAAGCCGAACTGGAACAATGCAATTATTCTGCAACAGCTTTACTCTTTCGCAAAGCTTCGGAACGTTCAAAGTCTATAATCATAACGCTAAGCAGGTAAGGAATCCTCTACTCAACAACAATAGTTTGGGGAAGAAACCCTACTACTTCTACCCTTTTTCAATGGGTGAACTATCAGTAGGTGTGAATTCATCCTAAAATCAATCCCAACAATCATATTATATCAATTCATGGGTTTTCTAATCAATTCAACCCCTTCCAAATCATTTTTAGGCTAAAACATCCATTTTTATTGGAATCCTAAGTCTTAATCAATCAATTCCACCATTAATAGTCAAATTCTCATTCTAGGAAATGATATTCTATACTCCTAGATGATGAAACAACAATAACTCAATAACCCATTCATTATTTAAGGGTTTCATAAGTTCTAGGGTGCTAACATTTCAATTCACCATTAAAGAACCTTAGCGGATGTAAGTGTAAACGCCTAATTTTTGACCGAAGATAAGTTTTACACCCTATTTAGCTTTTAAATATTTCTTTTAGGTCTAGATTAGACATCTTGATTTTTATGTCAATTTTAGTTAGTTTTACTTTAAAAATTGAAAACTTTAAAAATAGAGTCACATTTTAAAATAAATCTTGTTTTCATTTTTATTTGTAAGAGAAAAGAAATTTGAAAATAATAATAATAATAATAATAATAATAATAATAAATAAATAAAAAATTCTTCTAATTTGGGTTTAATAAATAAGCTAGTGATTTTACTATTCTTTGACTATGAACTAGCTATTTAATTTTTGTTATATTTCATTGGTCTATAAATGATTAGCTAATTTCTTATTTTTGTATACTTTTATCTTTGTTTAAAAAAAAAAAAAAAAAAAAAAAGCTAATTTTAAGTCTTTTAGTTTTTTTTTTTTTTTTTTTTTTTTTTTTTTTTTTTTTGCTTTTGGCCATCTTTATCAAAATAGCTTTAAATCTTGCAATGGAGAGTAAATAAATGTTGTTTTCATAAGAATAACCACTTTGTCGATCTTGTCTCCTATTCGGTCACATTAGAGGTTGATTTTTGCAGAAATGATTACTTTGTGGTCCCGCCTTTGTCCATTCTTTTTTGCTAAGACAATTTTAAAACTCTACTCGAAAGTATAAAAAATATTATTATATCTTGCAAAAATAGTCTCATTAGTTAGTTTTACCTTACGTTTGATCGTTTCCTTAATTAGTCTAAAAACCTCTCATAAAGTCTATCAGAGTTTGTTTCGAAAAATTGATTTAAGGACCTGTGTCTTGGCCAAATCTACTTTATGTTTCTCATTCTTTTAAGTTTATTTTTGTATACTCGAGAAAATCGGGAATTTTGTGTCTTAGTAAGTTTCAATCTTAATTTTATTTATTTTCCCTAAAGGTACAATATGTCGCTACCAACTAGAGGAGTGTGTGATAAAAGGCCCAGGGTTGAAGGGATACCAAAGTTCATGATTGTCGATGAAATACCACTGAAACTATGGCAATGGTGGAGAAACATGGGGGGATATGACCAAAGGCAAGTAAAAGTTCATTTGGGGCATCTGGTGCATATGATGGAAATCAAACCTAGAAGAGATATGCTTGAGGCATTGGTTCAGGTATGGGACCATAAGAACAACGTGTTTCGATTCTCAGACTGTGAAATGACACCGACCCTAGAAGAAATTGCAGGCTTCATGGGGATGGGCTCTAAGCTCCAGGGTTCTGATCTTCGTAATAAAAGACCCATAGTTTCGAAACTGGTGGATGGAACTAAGTTTTTGAAATCAATAAGATGGAGGAAGCAAGTTTGGAAAGCGGTTGGGTTTCTTTGGAGTTTTTATATGAAAGGTACGGGCAAGAAGACGGGTTTGAGAAGTATTTGGGTCAACTTAACAACAAAGGAGAAATCGAGACATGGAAAATACATAGAGGCTTTGCTTTTATGGTTGCATTCCTGGGCTGTATTGTTTTCCCTGAGCGAGATAAACAAATTGATATTCGTCTGGCTGGAGTAGTGCAGGCATTGACTACGATGGATAACCCCACTCTTATACCCATGATTCTTGGGGACATCTTCCGAGCACTGACCAAATGTAAAGAAGGTGCTATATATTTTGAGGGATGCAACATTCTTTTACAAATTTGGTTTCTTGAACACTTCTATCGTCATCATTTTGCACCAAAATTCAATGCGGATTGGGTGAACTACATGACCGAGCATGAAGAAAGGGTCGAGAAGTGTGATTTACCAATTGGTATCAAAGCCTGGGAGGAAAAACTCTCTAAGTTGACTGCTGATAAGATTATTTGGAACTACCACTGGTTCCCCGCACATGAAGTCATTTGTATGTCCTCACACCATCCTTTTCTAGTACTAATTGGGCTCAGGGGTGTCCAACCTTATGCCCCACTTCGGGTTATGCGACAGCTAGGTAGACTTCAAGAAATTCCTCGAGAGGAAAACATGAGCATATTTATGTATGACACTCCTCCAGGCTTTCCTTTTGATAGTGATGGAATATTGAAGATTTGGTATGGAGGCATAATCTCCGAATTGAGAGAAATGGTAAAGGATCGTGACAGGGGGAGAGTAGTTCCTGGGTACCTTTTGTGGTTGTGCAAACCATCCCTATCTGAAAAAGGGCCCGAGCGGTCTAGAAAAAGAAAGTTGGACAGAGAGTCAGAGGTCAGAGCAAGAGTTTGGCAGGCCCGTCTGGAGGTTGAACATGAGTTTCGAGCTAGATTAAATGAGCAACAGGCTGTATACGAAGCGAGTATCATGCAAACCCGTGTAGATGTGGAGAAAAATTATCAGTCCACTCTACACGCTCTCGATAAAGAGCTAACAAATGCCAGAGAGTGTTTGGCCCAGATGGAGGAAGAAGTGGATGCTAGAGTTACGACAGCCCGCAAAACAGCTGTGAGGAAACATCGCTCTACAATTCAGACCTTGTATGAGGACTTAGGCATTGTCACACAAGCTGTGGATCAGTTGCAAAGGAAGCTAGATGAGAAGGAAGACCTGTTGGATGCAGAGAAAGCATGTTTTGAAGATGAGAAAGCTCAATTCTTGACCCTGCAAGCTCGTCAACAAGCTGAATTTGACAGAGAAAGAGTTCGGTTTGGTGTAGAAAGGAACCAATTAATGAATGACCGAGCAAGAATTCGAAACCAGCTTGAATTAGCATTGAATCGTGAGGCAGGTATAAGAGAGATAGCCACTACTCGCCAGCAGCAAGTCCGAGACTTAGAGTAGAACTATCAGGATGTTAGAGAACATGTCTACTATTTAGCTGTTCATGTTGCTCAAAGTTGCCTTGACTGTCAGGTGATGGGTTATGAGCAATTTGCTAGAGAGGTGCCTACCTTCGCACGCCACTTCACAGCAGAACTGAAGCAGATATATCGCATGTTAGGGGGTCAGCCTGGGCCAGAAGCACCGTGAGCAGATATGCATTAGTTCACATGCAAGATTGAGGATTTCTCAAGATTGAAGTTTAGTTATAATTATTAGGAGTTCTAGTTCAGTAGTAGTATTTTGAGACTGACTCTTTTCGAGTCTTTATTTTTAGTTTGTTTTGGATATTCTAGTCCCGATTTAGTATTTTCGAGTCTATGGTGCCTTTCTTTTTGGTTATTTTCCTTTACGTCTTTGTATTGAAAAATACTAATTTGAAAGTCAATAAAAATATTTTTAGTTGATTCAAAAAATCCAAATTTGTTCTTTTTCATGAACTACGTAATGATCTGATTCATATTTAACATGATACGTAGGCACCCCTTAATGGGTTCGATCAAAATACTTCAAAATCGCCGAAAGAGGAATAAATAAATAAATAAATAAAATGAGAAATGAATTCACCTAAAAGCCGGGATGAAACATGAAAGCCTTCTGATGCTCATATTAGATGGAAAATAATTTAGGTGCATGGCATACAACGTGTGATTAATATCTGCAAAATGCTAAACCCTAACTTGTTTGTTCTCATCTTAAAGATAAGGTGATTGGTTTGTGGTTGAACTGGCTCCTCACGAATATAACACAAGGTCCAAAAGCAAGGGGATAATGACCCATAAGGATGGAAATGAGTCAGACGGTGATGAATCTCGAGGTCAGATAGTTCAACATGAATCAGCATCAGCAGAGGAAGTAAGGATGTTGAGACAACAAATGGCTGACATGTACCAGGCTTGGATGAATGGGCAAGCTCCACCATCTTCAATCCCTGGATTCCCGGATGTGACTATGTCAATTACCATTGAAACCCCGACAAGTGATCCACTTTTTCCTCCAGGATTTGGTCCACATGTTAACATATCCAACACTTCTGGAACTTCCACTGTGCGCCCTCCAAATGCACCCTTCAGAAATAACCCACTTTTCATCCCCACTGTACAAATTACTACAATCCCTCAACCAACATTGGTACAGAAGTCTAATAATGAGTCTCCATCTAAAGGTCACCACGATCAATATTATTCTCCGGAATTGACTTTTAAAGTCCCAGACTCGTATAACCCCTTTCAGCAGTATAGTTCCCCCATCGAGATCGAGAAAACTGCTAAGAATGAGGGACAAGAAGAAATGGCTAGAAAAATGAAGAGTCTAGAGCAGAGTGTGAGGAATATGCAAGGATTAGGAGGTCCAAAAAGCATCTCATTCAGAGATTTGTGCATGTTCCCCAATGTTCATTTGCCCCTTGGTTTTAAGACTCCGAAGTTTGAGAAGTACGATGGTCACGGCGACCCCGTAGCAATCTTGAAGAGGTATTGTAATCAACTAAGAGGGGCAGGGAGTAAGGAAGAATTACTCATGGCATATTTTGGAGAAGGTCTAGTGGGAATTGCCTCAGAATGGTTCATCGATCAAGATATTTCTAATTGGGCTACATGGGATGACATGGCAGAAGATTTTGTTCGACAATTTCAGTATAACATTGATATTGTGCCTGATCGCACTTCTCTCGCCAGTATAAGAAAAAAGCCTACCGAGAGTTTTAGAGAATATGCTATCAAGTGGAGGGAACAAGCTGCCAGGGTCAAACCGCCAATGAAAGAGTCGGAAATGATTGATGTTTTCCTCCAGGCACAAGAACCTGATTACTTCCACTACTTGCTTTCCACAGTGGGAAAGACATTCGCAGAAGCAATTAAAGTTGGGGATATGGTTGAAAATTGCATCAAGTCCGGAAAAATTGTGAGTCAGGTAGCACTCAAGGCTACCACCCAAGCAATTCAAAATGGGTCTGGTGGTTTTGGAAATCGAAAAAAGAAAGAGGAAGGATCCATGATGGCATCAGGGTCCAGTGCTGCTCAAAGGGGGACAAACCACCAAACTTACGAGGACAGTCCAACTCACCTCAACATTTTTATCCGCATCAGGATCCCCACTACTCAATTGTTCCACCCCAATATACAGTTTTCAACACCCAGGCATATGCCCGACCTCCTCAACGCCAACAATGGAGGGCGCCTGCTCCACAAGGCTTTCGTCCCCAACAACAAAATTTTCAAGCACCTTATAATCCACGTCCTAAGACTGATTATGTAAGAGAACAAAGACAGAGGGCAAATTTCACCCCAATTGGAGAATCATACACAAGCCTGTTGCGGAAATTGATACAATTGGGTTTGATTGAACCTATCATGTCATATAATGTCAACCCAAATGCAAGAGGTTTTGACCCCACTGTCAGGTGCGAGTATCATTCTAACGCTCAGGGTCATAGCACAGAAAATTGTTTTACTTTGAAGAGAGCCATTGAGAAGCTAATTGATGACAAAGCAATTGTAATACATGACGAAGAGGCTCTGAATGTCACCAACAACCCACTTCCTGCTCACAACAATGCTCATGTTGTTGGGATGATCTGTGTCGATAAGGAATACAAGCAAACATGCAAAACAATAATGGAAATTGACACCTTAAAAGAAGGGTTGGGTATGGTGACAAAGTCTGCACAAGAATCACCGTTGTGTGTAAAAGGTGCAAGTTCTAATGCGAATCTCAAAGGCTCGGGGAAGTTGATATTGTATGTTCCTGGAGCCACAAAGAAAAATGAGACATTAGTAACTGGACAAAAATTATATGTTCCTAGTGGTTTTCCCAAGTTTGGTCAAAACCAGAATGGTTTAGGAAAGATGACAGAACCAATTGTGATAAAGCACACGACACAACTTCCAGTGACAAACATGAGAACTGTCCCATGGAACTACAACAAAACCATTGTGACTTACAAGGGCAAGGAGATTGTTGAAGAAATAGACGAAATCGGTGGCTTAACGCGTTCTGGAAGGTGTTATACTCCAGAAGAATTAAGGAAAGCCAAACAAGCTAGGGATAGCCAATTTCCGGTGGAAAAACCTATCACTGAAGAAGAGGCTGAAGAGTTCATGAAGAAGATGAAAGTTCAGGATTACTCTATTGTTGATCAGTTGAGAAAAACTCCTGCTCAGATTTCATTGCTATCTTTGCTCATACATTCTAAAGAGCACTGTCAAGCATTGATTACAATTCTGAATGAGGCACATTTTTCAGACAAAACAACTGTAAGTCACTTGGAAAAGATGGCCAATAGAATATTTGAGGTGAATAGAATGACTTTCACCGATGATGAGTTGCCTGTGGAAGGAGCTGGACATAATAAGGCTTTGCATTTAACTGTCAAATGTGAAGAACATTATGTGAAAAGAGTCATGATTGATGGAGGTTCGGGTGTGGACATCTTCCCCCTCTCTACTTTGCAAAGTTTAAAAATCAGCACAGATAGAATTCGTACTAACAATGTGTGTGTTCGAGCTTTCGATGGCGCAAAAAGAGACACTATAGGTGAGATTGATCTTACTTTAAAAATTGGACCTGTTGATTTTGGGATCACATTCCAAGTTATAGACATGGACACTTCCTACAACTTGCTTTTAGGAAGGCCATGGATCCATGCAGCCAGAGCGGTGCCATCTACTTTACACCAAGTGGTCAAGTTTGAATATGAGAAACAAGAAATTATTGTTCACGGTGAAGATGATCTTTCAATATATAGAGACCCTTCTGTCCTACGTGTCGAGGCCAAGGAAGGTTGTGAATCCCTCATATTTCAGACCTTTGAAATAGTGGCAGCTGATCAGTTTATGGAAGGGAAGCCTATCCTAGAACCTCGTCTATCCTCTACTTCAGTCATGGTGGCTACACAAATGCTGCAAAACGGTTATGAGCCAGGAAAGGGCTTGAGGGTGTCATTGCAAGGAATTGTTGACCCTATCTCTCCATTTGGTAATCAAGATACTTTTGGTTTGGGTTTTAGGCCAACTAATGCTGACAGAAAATGGGCAAAAGAGCAGAAAAATAAGGTTTGGAAATTGCCAAAGCCCGTTCCACACATTGCCAAGTCTTTTACTACGTCACGTTTTGAAGAGAATAAAGACATGTCTGTCCAAGATGACATGGACGAAATATGTCAAGGTCTCAAAGAAATGTTCTATGGAGTAAACATGGTTCAGATTGGTGAAGGCCCTAGTCATGCAGATGTGCAACGTATTGGCCCAGAAGTCAAGCTCGCCAACTGGGAAGCTACTCCTCTCCCCACAAAGAAGGAGTCTTGGTAGTTTATTTTGTTGTTTTTTCTATATTTGGATTATTCTCTGGGTAGTAATCCAAATAGTTTAGTTGCTATGCTCTAATGTTAACCCTTCTATCCTTTCCAATTCAATAAAATGAAGTTTCAGTTTCTTAGTCAATTCTATCTTCTCCTTTTCCCTAATTTTGTTATTTAATTTTCATTTCAGTTTCATTAACGCCGGCTTTAATAACATGACATGCATACGGAATTCACGTCCAGATCTTAAGGAGTTGTCTAATCTCGAAACAATGAATCAAGAGGTTGATGAATATGATGAAGAAGAGGCTTTTGAAGAAATAAAAAGGGAACTAGATCAATTTGAGAATAAGCCTAAGCCTAATCTAAATGAAACCGAGGCAATTAATTTGGGAACTTCTGAAGAAACTAGAGAAACAAATATAAGCATTCATGCCGAACAAAAGACCAGATATGACATAATCCAGGTTTTGTTTGAATATAAAGATGTGTTCGCTTGGCCTTATGATGACAAGCCGGGTTTGAGCGTTGATCTGGTAGTGCACAAACTTCCTACATACCCTGATTTCCCACCAGTCCAACAAAAGCAAAGAAAATTTAAGAAAGAGGTGAGTGATAAGATTAAAGAGGAAATCATGAAGCAATTGAGTGCAAATGTGATCAGGGTCGTCTGATTTACTACATGGCTAGCAAATGTTGTGCCCGTACCAAAGAAGGATGGGAAAACCAGAGTTTGTGTTGACTATAGAGATTTGAACAAAGCCAGTCCAAAGGACAACTTTCCTTTGCCTAACATCCACATTCTTGTTGACAATTGTGCCAAACACGAGATTCAATCTTTTGTGGATTGTTATGTTGGGTATCACCAAATTTTGATGGATGAAGAGGATGCAGAAAAGACCGCCTTCACCACCCCATGGGGTACTTACTGTTACAGGGTTATGCCATTTGGTTTGAAGAACGCAGGGGAAACTTACATGAGAGCTATGACTACTATCTTGCACGATATGATGCATAAAGAAATCGAAGTGTACGTCGATGATGTGATCATTAAGTCCAAAACTCAAGCTGACCATGTGCGTGATCTGAGAAAGTTCTTTGAAAGATTGCGCAAGTACAACCTCAAGCTCAATCCAGCCAAGTGTGCATTTGGAGTTCCATCTGGGAAACTTCTTGGGTTTATAGTTAGTCGGCGAGGAATTGAATTAGACCCCTCCAAGATAAAGGCAATTCGGGAATTACCGCCCCCGAATAACAGAACTGAAGTCATGAGTCTTCTTGGTAGGTTGAACTACATCAGTAGGTTCATCGCTCAGCTCACCACTACATGTGAGCCCATATTCAAGCTGTTGAAGAAGGATTCCGCTGTCAAGTGGACAGACGAGTGTCAAGAGGCTTTTGATAAGATTAAGGAATATTTATCTAACCCTCCAGTGCTTGTCCCGCCAGAACCGGGTAGGCCTTTGTTTTTGTATCTATCAGTGATGGATAAGTCCTTTGGTTGCGTTCTAAGACAACATGATGCCACAGGAAAGAAGGAACAAGCGATCTATTATTTGAGCAAGAAGTTCACAAGCTATGAGGTAAAATACACATTTTTAGAAAGAACGTGTTGTGCTTTGACTTGGGTAGCCTAGAAACTGAAGCACTATCTTTCATCCTATACGACTCACCTTATATCTCGAATGGATCCTTTGAAGTATATCTTTCAGAAACCTATGCCGAGTGGAAGGTTAGCAAAGTGGCAGATTTTACTTACGGAGTTCGACATTGTCTATGTTACCCGCACTGCTATAAAAGCACAAGCATTGGCCGATCATTTGGCAGAAAACCCAGTTGACGATGAGTATGAGCCTTTGAATACTTATTTTCCTGACGAAGAGATTAATTCAGTTGAGGAGGAAGTTCGCGATGACAGTCACGTCTGGAAATTATACTTTGATGGAGCGATCAACATTAAAGGTGTCGGGATTGGCGCAATTCTCATTTCACCAATGGGGCATCATTATCCCGCCATGGCACGACTTCGTTTCTTCTGTACCAATAATACAGCGGAATATGAAGCTTGTATAATGGGTTTAAACATGGCAATACATCTGGATGCACACGAGTTAATAGTTTTGGGAGATTCTGACTTACTCATTCGGCAGGCTTAGGGTGAATGGGAAACTCGAGACATCAAGCTCATTCCGTACAAACAATGTTTGGAGGACCTTAGCAAAAGGTTTAAGTCAATCGAGTTCAGATATATTCCCAGATTTCACAATGAGTTGGCTGACGCTTTGGCCACTTTAGCCTCAATGCTTCCATACCCAGGCAATGCTTACATTAATCCGTTGGAGATTCAAATTATGGATCAACATGGTTATTGCAATACAATTGAAGTAGAGCCAGATGGTGAGCCATGGTATCACGATATCAAAAGATTCTTAAAAACACAACAATATCCAATACATGCCGATGGAGATCAAAAAAGAACTATCAGGCGACTTTCCAATGGTTTCTTTCTGAGTGGGGAGATCTTACACAAAAGGACCCCGGATTTGAATTTGTTGAGATGTGTGAATACCCAAGAAGCTGAAATGATCATGAATGAAGTGCACTCCGGAGTATGTGGCCCGCACATGAACGGTTATGTTCTAGCAAAGAAGATTCTTCGAGCAGGATACTATTGGCTTACCATGGAGCGAGATTGTTTTCGCTTTGTTCGCAAGTGTCATTAATGCCAAATTCACAGTGACAAAATTCATTCTCCCCCGTCGGAGTTGCACCCTATGTCTGCTTCTTGGCCCTTCGTAGCTTGGGGGATAGATGTTATTGGGCCAATTGAGCCAAAAGCTTCTAATGGGCACAGATTCATTCTAGTTGCCATTGACTACTTCACCAAATGGGTAGAAGCTGTTACGTTCAAATCAGTCACCAAGAAAGAAGTGGTAGACTTTGTTCACTCTAACATCATATGTCGTTTTGGTATACCAAAGACCATTATCACGGACAATGCGGCCAACCTTAATAGTCATCTCATGAAGGAGGTATACGAGCAATTTAAAATTGTGCATCACAACTCTACCCCTTATCGACCCAAAGCCAATGGAGCTGTTGAAGCTGCAAACAAAAACATCAAGAAGATCCTCAGGAAGATGGTACAAGGATCCAGGCAATGGCAAGAGAAATTGCCTTTTGCTATTTTAGGGTACCGCACGACAATCCGCACGTCTGTTGGCGCAACTCCTTACTTATTGGTTTATGGAACTGAGGCAGTCATACCAGCAGAAGTAGAGATCCCCTCTCTTCGAATCATTGTTGAAGCAGAGATTGATGACACTGAATGGGTCAAGTCTAGACTAGAACAATTATCGTTAATCGATGAAAAGCGGTTGACAGCAGTTTGTTTTGGCCAGTTATACCAGCAAAGGATGGCTCGCGCTTACAACAAGAAGGTGCATCCAAGACATTTTGAGGTGGGCCAACTTGTTATGAAACGCATCCTTCCACACCAAGAAGAAGTGAGGGGAAAATTCGCCCCAAATTGGCAGGGCCCTTATGTTATCAAACGGGTGTTGTCAAAGGGAGCTTTGCAGTTGTCTGATATAGAGGGAAAGGTGACTGACATAGCCATTAACACAGACTCAGTCAAAAGATATTATGTTTGATATGTTTTCACTTCGACGCTATGGTACTTCGCATTTTTGGTTCGGGATGACGAAAGGCTATCGTTCTCACAATCCAAACACCGGTCACCCTTTTCTAGCCCCTTTGAGCTTTATGCACATTTTCTTTGTTTTCCCCTCTTTGGAACTAATGTAGCGCAAAAAAAAAAAAAAAAAAAAAAAAAAAAAAAAAACCTCAATCATATGTGTTTATTGAACTACGTTCGACCTGATTCCTAAAAGGATACGTAGGCAGCCCTATTTCGGGGTTCGGTCCCACCAAAAAAAAAGAAATCATATTTCCCAAGTACTCGAAGAAACTGGGACATTTTTTTTATTTTTATTTCATAAAAAGGTTCCAAAGTTGTAATTCAATCTATGATTCTTTTTGCCTTTCCCCTTTTAGACCTTCTAATCGATCTTTGAGAATGCCAAATCAGCGTGCCACGACTTTGGTGTTGTATACAACGCTTTATTTGAATGCAAAAGAGAAAAGAAAAATGAGAGAGTCTTATTGGTGAAAACCCTCACGGGCACTATAAGACGATTGTAAGATAAAAAAAAAATGAGAGAGTCTTATCGGTGAAAACCCTCAAGGGCACTATAAGATGATTGTAATTTGAGAAAGGTTAGTTGGTAAAGACCCGCAAAGGGAACCATTGATCCAATGAGTTTCTTCTATTTCGGCATGAACACGATCTAGGTAGAAAGCTCGGTTTTGGATTGAAGGGTACTATATTTTGAGATTTAGACAGCTCAGACGGATCAAGCGTCCAGTCCAAAATGCATGTCATGATTCGTTGAAGTCGGCATATACATCCAGATAAGTCTCTTCCCTCTTTCCCCGAAAGGGACACCTTTTTGTTTAAACATAACTCCTTTTATTTTTTATTTTTATTTTTTCTTGTCATTTTCTTCTCCTTATCTCTAGTATGTCCTTTGAGTCCCTTTCGGCATAATCTTGCGTCAAATTCAAGAGCAAAGAAAAGGCTGCAAAATTGACTATAGTTTCCCAACGGTACAGAGCAAAGGCTACTGTGCACGCACCGTATCGGCAACGGCATAAAGCCATTCGTGTTCTATCCAGAAAAGTGAATTGCCCGAAAAAGCAAAGCATTATTTCGAGGTACTAGGGGGAAGGATCACCACAACCAAAATTCGCTCTAAGAATAAGATCGGTTACACTACATACGTAAAATGATATGGGGTACAAAATAGTCAAGGTGGCCATTGGAAGATCATGGTCTCTCGCAAGCAAAGATAGTTTCTAAGCAATTTGGTCAATCATTGTTAGCCTCGTTTTTCGTAAAGTGGGATGGGCTCTAAGACAATTTCCACAGCGAGTGAAGGCCACAAACTGACCGCCATTTTAAGACTAACAAATTTTTCTTTGTTGAAAACAGGGGCGAAGAAATTTAGGAAAAAAAAACAGTTATTAAAAAAAAATATATATGATGAACGCTATAAAGTAAAGTTCTCAAATGTTTGTTTTTCCTTTGATATGCATATAATCATGTTATTATTGATTGCATTTTAGGGAACAAAACCCCTACTTTTTATGATGCCTTCACGGGTTACGACATTCCCTGGTTGCATTTTAGGGAACAAAAACCCTTATTTCTTTTCATGTCTTCACAGGGTACGACATTCCTTGGTTGCATTTTAGAGAACAAAAATCCCTGCTTTTCTCATATTTTCAGGTTGACTACCTCAGAATACAGTCACGTTTTTAAATTTTAGGTTGACTACCTCAGAATAAAGTCATATTTTTTAGGTTGACTACCTCAGAATAAAGTCAAATTTTTAGGTTGACTACCTCCAAATAAAGTCATATTTTCAAGTTGACTACCTCAGAATACAGTCATGTTTCAGGTTGACTACCTCAGAATACAGTCGCGTATTTAAATTTCAGGTTGACTACCTCAGAATACAGTCGCATATTTTTCAGGTTGACTACCTCAGAATACAGTCATGTTTCAGGTTGACTACCTCAGAATACAGTCACGTTTTTAAATTTCAGGTTTACTACCTCAGAATGCAGTCACGTTTTTAAATTTCAGGTTTACTACCTCAGAATGCAGTCACGTTTTTAAATTTCAGGTTGACTACCTCCAAATAAAGTCATATTGTCAGGTTGGCAACCTCAGAATACAGTCACGTTTTTAAATTTTAGGTTGACTACCTCAGAATAAAGTCATATTTTTTAGGTTGACTACCTCAGAATAAAGTCATATTTTTAGGTTGACTACCTCCAAATAAAGTCATATTTTCAGGTTGACTACCTCAGAATACAGTCATGTTTCAGGTTGACTACCTCAGAATACAGTCGCGTATTTAAATTTCAAGTTGACTACCTCATAATACAGTCGCATATTTTTCAGGTTGACTACCTCAGAATACAGTCGCATATTTTTCAGGTTGACTACCTCAGAATACAGTCATGTTTCAGGTTGACTACCTCAGAATACAGTCACGTATTTAAATTTCAGGTTGACTACCTCAGAATACAGTCACGTTTTTAAATTTCAGGTTGACTACCTCAGAATGCAGTCACGTTTTTAAATTTTAGGTTGACTACCTCCAAATAAAGTCATATTTTCAGGCTGACTACCTCCGAATACAGTCATGTTTTTAAATTTCAGGTTGACTACCTTAGAATACAGTCGCGTATTTAAATTTCAGGTTGACTACCTCAGAATACAATCACGTATTTAAATTTCAGGTTGACTACCTCAGAATACAGTCACGTATTTAAATTTTAGGTTGACTACCTCCGAATAAAGTCATTTTTTTTTCAGGTCGACTACCTCAAAATAAAGTCATTTTTTTAAAAACAAATTCAGGCTGACTACTTCAGAATGCAGTCCCAAGTGGTTCATGATTTTGCTAACACTCGCAAAATTTTCCTGGTACAAACTGGGACAGAAAAATTATGTTCGTTTTTGTTTGTCTTTGATGGCTTGCAGGTTCTCCCGTGAAGCATAGAATTGATATTCAAGAATGAAGTTCCATCATTGGTCAGAGAAAAGAAGAATGCTCAATTGTAAGGATAGTTAGAGTCGGCTTTGACATATAAAGCAACCTAACATCTCAAGATTCATCTTCTCAGCCTCTAGTCAAGAAACAAGCATCCAAGAATATTCTACGAACTGTTACTTGGAAGATAATCAACAATTTACTCCAAGTTGCAAGTTCAAGTCACACATTCTAACTTCAAAATCATACTTTGAGATCAAGGTACCCACCGAAAGAAGGTGAGGTGATAACTGAAGATCCAAGTGAAGGTCTAAAGGAAGATTCAAGACAAGTAGAGTAAATAGGATCTTGTATTTCCTTTCTTCTTTTGTTGTATTTTTCATTTCTCTAATGTAATAACAGGAGCCACGGACCGGAACCTCGAAGGAACCTCACTCGATTCTCCAACTCATCCTTCCATCCTTCTACCCACTTGAACTACACGTGACCTGATTCCCTTATAACCCGGGATATGTAGGATGCCCAAAACCAGGACTCGGTCACATCCTTTTCTTTTATTTTTTTTCGTCTTTCAAATAATAGTCAGGTCAAAAATTAGTCACAGTGTTCACATCTTTGCTTGAAAACTCTTCATGTTTCCAAGCAAAGAGGGACATTCTGTAAACACCTAATTTTTGACCGAACATAAGTTTTACACCCTATTTAGCTTTTAAATATTTCTTTTAGGTCTAGATTAGACATCTTGATTTTTATGTCAATTTTAGTTAGTTTTATTTTAAAAATTGAAAACTTTTAAAACAGAGTCACATTTTAAAATAAATCTTGTTTTCATTTTTATTTGTAAGAGAAAAGAAATTTGAAAATAATAATAATAATAAATAAATAAATAAATAATTCTTCTAATTTGGGTTTAATAAATAAGCTAGTGATTTTACTATTCTTTGACTATGAACTAGCTATTTAATTTTTGCTATATTTCATTGGTCTATAAATGATTAGCTAATTTCTTATTTTTGTATACTTTTATCTTTGTTAAAAAAAAAAAAAAAAAAAAACAGTAAAATCCTAAACTACCACCTCACGTCCCCATCCTACATTAACTACCCAAGACCCCTTCCCCAACTCCCACTCCCTCACGTCCCATTTTCATGCAACAAACACACACACACACTCCCACGACACAGCACACACACACACACATCCGTATAAATATACCCAGCAAAACAAATCAGAAACAGAAGAAAAAAAGCAACGGAGAGGGTTAGAAAAATCAGAAACAGAAGAAAGAAAAAGCAACAGGAGTAGAAAAAAAAAGCAACGAAGAAGAAAAAAAAAACACAGATCAGAAGCAGTTGAAAAAAAAAACAGTAAGCAAAGAGAGCAAAAGACACAGTAAAAAAAAAATACATTGAGGGCAAACAGAAAAAAAATACCAGCTCCGTAAAGGTTTGGTTTGGAAACTGAGTTTGAGGTTTTGTTCGCTATTTCGAGTTCGTGGACTTGAAAGTCAGCTTTTGTTAGCCTTGGAACTCTGTAGATTGTACGTTGCTTTTGTTGTTGATTGAAAAGAATTTGAAGGTTCGTTTTCGGTATTACTTTTCTATTTCGATACATTAGATGAATCAAAGTTCTGCTGAAGAATCATTTGATATGGGATAATATCTTTTGATTTTTAATAGTTTGGGACTTATATATGTTCGAGTTCTAATTTAAATTGCAGTTGAATATGCCAGAGTCTCCCAAATCCATTTTCTTTGCTTAAGTATGGAGATACATTTTAGATAAATAGTACATTTTTGATAATATTTTAGTCATGTATAATATATATATATATATATATTCAATGGTCTTGTTAGTGCTCTTAAAGATTGTTAAGTATAAAATTATTTATTTTTGTGTGCATGTTTTAATGGTTCTGAAATTTGTTAGTTACACGTTAGGTTATAGCTTTCTTCTAACATCACTAATAGTTTATTCCATTTTGAGTTTAAAAGTTTATGATAACATCAATGGTTATCCTTTGAATGCTCAGTTCCCTTTGTTTAGTATTGAAATTTAATTTCTTCCATGAATTAGAATAAGAATGGTAGAATTCCAAACTTGTAGTGTTAATAAATTAACTATATACACAGTATTATACACGTTGTAGTCGAATATATGCGTAGAATAAATATATAATGATACTATAATAGTGGATATATACATGGTATAATAATGTATATAATACATGTTATATGAGTAAAAAAGAAAAAAAAAATTCTGCATGTAAATATACACTGAAAATATACTAGGAAAATATATGGTATATGCTTATAATTTATATTTTATAATGAAAATATGAGATATTGAAGTATTTATGTGAATAAATGGAGTTTAATAGATGAACGAAGAATCCACATTTAAGTTTTTTTTCTTTATGTTCTTTGTTTTGATTGAAGTAAATTTGTGTATATGGATAATTTTATTTATAAATTAAATGGTGTAGTATTCTAGTTCATGCTATAATGCTGATGACGTTTTGCTATTTTTTTAAATGATTCAAAAATTGATTCTTGGAGGTATTTGGTTGTCTTAGATAGTTTTTTTTCTTTTTGATGTTAGGTAAGCATGCCATTAAAATGTTCATCTTGATTTACGGTCCTTTGATTCAGTAGTATACCGATACAAATAATTTTAAATCGGTATCTTCGCTTTGAGCCGTACATTATGATGGAAATCATGTATGCGAATGTCTTATATATGTGTTTCATTTTTATGATGAAAGATGTACGTATTAGCAATAAGTATCCAATGATAGTTAGTAGCATATTTGATATGGATTTACACTCATAGTTCTATCTTGTTTTAATATTCCCAAGTTATTTGTAAATGTGTTCATTATTCAAGTTTTGCACGTGAATGATTTTATTCTGAGTTGAAGGCATACAAGTGATTTTTATTTTTAAGAAAAATTTAAGATGTAGTCGACAGCCCATTCCTGCTAAGGTATAAAAGTTTATAGTTAATTAGTTTAAGTGGTAATTATGTTAATGGTCTATTTTAAGACCCAATTAAATAAGTGAGAGATGACCGAGATGAGATGTGATTTATTTCAATCTTGTTGTCCCATAAAATAATAAAAGGAAAAGAGCGAAAGGAATACATATGAGGGAGTGAGGCATGACCAAAAATATAAGTCATTATGTTCAAAGCGAATTAATTGGGCAAACTAGAATTAAGGCAAGCATGATTTTATCCAAGATTGGTTTAAGCTCAACATTAGTCGGTAAAAGCGACCGTGCTAGAACCACGAGACTTGAGGAATGCCTAATACCTTCTCCCCGGTCAACAGAATTCCTTACCCGGACTTTTGTTTTCGCAGACCAAAAAAATAAAGAGTCATTTCCTTTTGATTAGGGATTCAATAAGGTGACTTGGAACACCAAAACTCAATTCCAAGTAGCGACTCTGAATAAATAAAATAATCCCTTCTCAAAACGTCACTTTAATTGGAAAAACCCCTTTTTAAACCAACAAATTAAATTAATTAATTAATTTTTTTATAACGGAAAAAAAAGGGGTGTGACAGTAAGAACGTAAGGTGATTATGGAATAAATGAAGATAAAGTTTAAGACTTACCTTGATGAAGAGTGGTGCCCTAGCCTTAGAAAAATCACCTTAATCGTTCTATTCAATATCTATATGGGGGAAAGAAGATCGAAAGCCATTGAGTTTTTTGGTGTATTTGGGGAATGGGTTAAAAATATGGAATATAAAACATAGTTTGTGCCTCCCGTCGACCGCTGTAGCGGTCGATGTTTCGCTACAGCGGTCTCGCTATAGTGGGAATTAACCCTCTATAGCGGACCTTATTAAAACTCGAAACCCCGCAGCGGCGACCAATAAGCCGTAGAGGCGAACTCGCTACAATAATACCACCACTGCAGCTGTTCATATCGACCAGCAAGCTTTGGTTTTTCGCCCAAAATTCCAACACAAATCCGAGGCCCTACAGACGCAAACCAAACATGCACATATGCATAAAAACATATTACGACTCACTCGTGGCCTCGGAATTCCTAGCGGGGGTCTAATTTACCAAGTCACCCCCCAAATGAACATACAACAAGTTTATAACAATGTACAACAACAAACAAATCAAATTTTAGTTTTTTAGACTTCTAACTCTTTGAGTTCCCATTAAGCTCATTTCTATTCTCGAAACCCGGCGGTGGCGACCGATAAGCCGTAGAGGCGAACTCGCTACAATAATACCACCACTGTAGCGGTCCATATCGACCAGTAAGCTTTGGTTTTTCGCCCAAAATCCCAACACAAATCCGAGGCCCTACAGACGCAAACCAAACATGCAAATATGCATAAAAACATATTACGACTCACTCGTGGCCTCGGAATTCCTAGCGGGGGTCTAATTTACCAAGTCACCCCCCAAATGAACATACAACAAGTTTATAACAATGTACAACAACAAACAAATCAAATTTTAGTTTTTAGACTTCTAACTCTTTGAGTTCCCATTAAGCTCATTTCTATTCTCAAGAAGGTACTGGCAAGGGTAAAATTGTCAAAGCCTCCATAACGACCTAGTGGGTCGTTACATCATATACCAATTAAATAACCGTTCGTCCCCTAACGGACAAGGAGGGGAAACAAGGAAAGGGTACCTGATACTATGAAAAGTTGGGGATAATTACTACACATAGCTAATTCAGTATCCCAAGTAGCTTCCTCAACGGGATGATTCTTCCACTGAACTTTCACGGATGCTATCTTGTTCGTCCTCAACTTACGAACCTCCCTATCTAGAATAACAATCGGCTCTTCCTCATAAGACAGATTTTCATGCAACAAGACTAAATCCCAACGAATGATAAAAGAACCATCACTATGATATTTCTTCAACATCGAGACATGAAACATAGGATGAACGCCGGACAAACCTGGAGGCAAAGCCAACTCATAGGCTTCCTCCCCCACTAGATTGAGGATCTCAAACAGACCAATGAATCTGGGACTAAGCCTACCTCTCTTCCCAAACCTCATCACTCCCTTTATGGGTGAGACTTTCAACAAAACTTGTTCTCCAACTATGAATTCAAGATCTCAGACCTTTCGATCCGCATATTCCTTCTATCTACTTTGAGCCGCCAGGAGCTTTTCCTGAATCACCTTAACTTTATCTAAGGATTCTCTCAAAAGGTCAGTACCATATGGCCTTACCTCAAACGCATCAAACCACCTAATAGATCTACATCTCCTCCCATAAAGATCCTCAAACGGAGCCATATCGATGCTCGAGTGGTAACAAGTATTATATGCAAACTCTGCCAATGGTAAGAACTGGTCTCAATGACAACCAAAGTCAATCACACAGGCTCGAAGCATATCTTCTAGAACCTGAATCATATCTTCTAGAACCTGAATCGTCCTCTCAGACTGACCATATGTCTGAGTGTGAAAAGCTGTGCTAAGATCCAACCTAGTGCCCAACTCAGATTGTAAGGTCCTCTAAAATCGGGATATGAATGTCTTGCCACTATCGAATATGATGGAAATAGGAACCCCATGCAAACGAACAATCTCACGGATATAAATCTGGGCCAACTTCCTAGAAGTATAGGTGATCTGGACCGGTATGAAATGGGAAGACTTGGTCAATCTATCAACAATGACCCATATCGAATTAAACTTACCCATAATCTTCGGAGGACCAACAACAAAGTCCATAGCTATCCTTTCCCACCTCCACTCGAGAATGGGCATCCTCTGAAGAGTACCCCCAGGTCTCTGGTGCTAGTACTTAACCTGCTGGCAATTTAGACACTGCGAAACAAACTCAATTATATCACACTTCATCCTAGCCCACCAAATGTTGCCTCAAGTCGCGATACATCTTGGTAGCACCAAGAAGAATAGAGTATCTAGAACTGTGAGCCTCCCCTAAAATCGTCCGAATAAAATCATCAACACGAGGGACACAGACATGCCCCTTAATCCTCAGGACGCCCTCACTGTCAATTATGGACTCCTTGGCCTCACCACTTAAAACCTTATCACGAATCTTGCACAAGCTCGCGTTCTCAAACTGCCTTGCCTTAATCTGCTCTAGAAACGATGATCTCGCCTCCACACAAGCCAACGCTCTGACCGAATCAGACACATCAAGCCTCATGAAACTATTAGCCAAAGTCTGAACCTCCCTGGCTAACGGACGCTCTGACGCAATCAAACGAGCCAAACTACCCATACTAGCTGATTTCCAGCTCAAGGCATCTGCTACCATATTTGCCTTGCCCGGATGATACAAGATAGTAATGTGATAATCCTCCAGCAACTCCATCCAGCTCCGTTGCCTAGAATTAAGATCTCTCTGAGTAAACACATACGGAAGACTGTGATGATTAGTAAATACCTCGCAACGGGCACCATAGAGATAGTGCCTCCAAATCTTCAACGCAAAAACCACAGCTGCTAAATACAAGTCATGAGTAGGATAGTTCTTTTCGTGAACCTTCAACTGTCTGGAAGCATAAGCAATCACCTTTTTTTCCTGCATCAAAACCGCACCCAAACTAGAACGAGAAGCATCACAATAAAGCACAAAGTCCTTTCCCTCCACGAGCAAAGATAGAATAATAGTTGTAGTCAATAACGTCTTGAGCTTTTGGACGCTCTCCCCACACTCATCAAACCATTGAAAGGGACCTCTTTCGGAGTTAAACGGGTCAAGTGCAAAGCAATAGAAGCAAACCCCTTCACGAACCGACAGTAGCAACTAGCCAAACCCATGAAACTGCGGATCTCTATCATGGAAGTAGGTCTGGCCCAATCTCTCACTGCTTTAATTCTCTTCGGATCCACGATATTCCCCTCTTTTGAAACCACATGCCCCACGAAGGACACAGACGCAAGCCAAAACTCACACTTAGAGAACTTAGCATACAACTGCCTGTCTCTCAACAACCCCAGAACAATCCTCAAGTGTTTTTCATGATCCTCCTTACTCTTCGAATAAATCAAGATATCATCGATGAACACAATCACAAAGAAATCTAAGTATATCTTAAAAATATGGTTCATCAAATCCATAAAAGCAGCTGGGGCATTAGTAAGTCCAAAAGACATAACAAGAAATTCATAATGCCCATATCTAGTCCGGAAGACTGTCTTAGGAATATCCTCTGCCCGAATTTTCAACTGATGATAACCCGATCTCAAATCGATTTTTAAAACACAGAAGCCCCTTGCAACTGATTAAACAAATCACCAACATGAGGGATGGGGTATTTATTTCTGATGGTGACTTTATTCAACTAGCGGTAATCAATGCACATTCGCATGGTCCTAGTTTTATTTTTCACGAAAAGCACAGGAGTGCCCCACGGGGAGACACTCGAACGAATAAAACCCTTACTAAAAAGATCCTGAAGTTGTTTTTTCAATTCTCTCAACTCAGCAGGCGCCATCCGATATGGCGGAATATAAATAGAACGGGTCCCTGGATCTAAGTTAATGCAAAACTAACATAACAATCTGGAGGCATACCTGGCAAGTCCGCGGGAAACACCTCCACAAACGCCCACACCACTGGGACTGACTCAATAGATGGATCCTCTGCACTAATATCACGAATATGTGCTAGATAAGCCAAACACCCCTTTTCCACTAGTTTCTTAACACAAATAAAGGAAATAATTTTCCTTGGGAAGGGACTAAGGTTACCCTTCCACTCAAGTCTAGACACCCCGGGCATAGCAAGGGTGACTGTCTTGGCATGACAGTCTAGAATCACATGATAAGGAGCTAGCCAGCTCATACCCAAAATCACATCAAAATCTACCATGTCTAGAATCACTAAGTCAACCCAGGTGCCATACCCCATAAGTGTGACAGTATAAGATCGATAAACTCTATCTACAATTACAGAGTCTCCAACTGGAGTAGATCTACGTATAGGGGCATCAAGTAAATCACAGATCATATCAAGACCCATAGAGAAATATGTAGACACATAAGAAAATATAGTACCTGGGTCAAAAAATACAGAAGCCATTTAGTGACAGACTGAGATGTTACCTGTGATGACGGTATCGGAGCCCTCCGCCTCTGACCTGCCAGGAAAAGCATAACACTGAACTCGTCCGCTAGTAGCCTGAGAACTGCCGCGGTCAACCTGCCCTGCCTGAGCTCCCCTCCCCCCCCCCTGCCCGGCTGATGTCCACTTCTACCTGGCTGAACCCCACCTCTGTTAGGCTGGGTGCCACCTCTATCGGATGTGTGACCGCCACGCCCAGTCTGAGCACGGTTTCCACCACAAGATCTTCTCCCTGTACCTAACGTTGGAGCTCTAGGAGACTGAAACTGAGCACCCTGGCCACCTTGCCTAAGTCTGGGACAATTTCTCTTAAAATGCCCTGTCTCACCCCACTCTAAGCATCAGTGGTCTAGCATCGGACGCTGAACAGAAACTGACGAAGCCGAATAACCACCATAATCTGCAGCTCTGGCTTGCGAACCCCCAGGCTGAATAGAATAGTACTGCCTGGCCCTTGATGGGCCTCCAACTGAAGCCTGCGTGGCTGACTGAACAGGACGTCTCGAATAGACCTGGGAACTCTGGCCCTTAGAGAAAGAGCCACTAAAACTACCACATTTTCGGGCCTTCTTCTCTACATACTTATTATGACCATCCTGCCTAACACCTTCGACGATCTTAACATGATCCACCACTTCCTGAAAGGAAGCACCTGAGGCTGCAAGCTGAAGAGCTGACAACTGAAGAGCAATGTTTAACCCTTTCAAAAATCTCCTAACTCTCTTCTCCTCAGTAGGCACAAGTTAGAGGGCATAGCGAGACAACGAATGGAACCGAGCCTCATAAGCAGCCACCGACAGATTACCCTGTTCAATATTACTGAACTCATCTCGCCTTCGATCCCTTAAGGTACGAGGAACATATTTGTCAAAGAACACCTGATAAAACTGAGTCAATGTCAACAGAGGCAATCCCGCTGGCCTGCACTCCACAAAAGCCCTCCACCATAACTTAGCATCACCCAAGAGCTAGAAGGTCACAAACTCAACACCATGAAGGTCATTAACTCAACACCATACATCTCTACTGCCCCCATCTTATGAAGCCTCTCGTGACAGTCCATGATGAACTCATAAGCATCTTCGGTCTCAGTGCCTTAGAACTCAGGAGACTTCATCTTAGTGAACCTCCAAAACAAATCATGTTCATCACCGGACCTCCCACTGGTCTAGGAAATACCTCCAATCCTGGAGCCTCATCCAAACGAGGAGCCACAGCTGCAGCATACTATAACCCCAGAGCACGAACTCCGTCTGGAGCCGGATCACCCACTCTCACACCCTGAGCACCTGGAACAGCTGGTAACACACCTGCCTCTGTCAACCCGTTCAGTAGGTTCAACACTCAAACCATGACGTTTGACAATATCAGAGGAGCTGTAATATCTGCTAAACTGGTGCTGCGGCAAACTCTGCTACCTCATCTGGAATTACCTGAGGCTCAGGGGACTCAGCGCGAGCCTAACTAGCCGCATGAGCCCCGCCCCTGGCTAGTGCTGCTGATTCCCTACCTCTGCCACAGCCACAGCCCCTGGCCTAGCCTCCACCGCGAACTACGACCCCAGCAGCATACCCTCCACCGCAAGCTGCGGCCCCAGTGGCCAGCCGAGCACCTCATTTGTTATTGTTACTGCTGCCGCACGAGTCCTCACCATCGGTGAGAGAATAGAAAGAAAAGTCATATACCAATTTAAATCATCGAGATACCAATTGGAATCAAATAGCAGGAAAGAAATAAAGAATTTGAATTTTCCTAATGTCCCATGGCCTCTCGAAGATAAGTACAGACGTCTCTGTACCGATCCGTAAGACTCTACTAGACATGTCCTTGCACAACGAGATAAACCAACATAAGACTCTAATACCAACTTTTTCACGACCCAAGTAGTCATGAGTGACACCCACACAAATCCCCTATTGGGAGAACCACCCCCTTATCCCTTTTACTTAATCATTTGAACAATTATAAATCAATGACCAGAAATAAATCATGAATAAGGCTAAATCATAGCCATAAACAAATAATTACGGAAGTCCTAACTATTACAACCCCAAAGATCCGAAAGTCATCGTACAAGGACTCTAAAACATAAAGTTGTCTAATGAATGAAATAAGTGTCTAAAATAATCGTAAATGTCTGGAATGAAAGTAGACATCCAAATAAGGAAAGATCTTCAGGCAGCATGGCATGGATAGGAGCTCACTCTCGGATCTAATCAGGAACTGGCCTCACGCTAGATGTGAGGTCCAGAATATGTCTCTGGCACACAATTTGAACTCAAAAGGGTGTAGCAAGGTAGTATCAGTACAAACACTAAGTATTGGTAGGTATAATAGGACGATTAAGATTAGTATCATGCATACGTTCATAAAATTAACAGAATAGGCAGATTGGCACAACAGCACATAAATAAATAATGTCATCAACAGAATTCAGCAACACAGGTATATGATAAGTCCAGTCATCAGTAATTCACGAAAATCAGATAAGTTCATCCATCACAAGTTCAGTCATCAACCAACCACAAGAATAAAGTAAGACCAATGCAATGCAATGTAATAATGACAGAATCTCAATCATGTACACACACGATAAATGGTATTGTTTCCCAAATAGTCATGACTTGTAGGGGGTCCATGGTGTCCATGCACCACTCGCTCCGGAACTGACCTCAGATCACGAGCACATAACTAGGCCACATCCTCACCCCCCCCCCCTATCAAATGTGCCTTATATACACACACACACACACACAGGCGTATCTAGCCTACAAGGTAGGGGTTCAACTAAAGCCCAAACTTTCAACGCGGAGCCTAAATTTATGTGTGAAAAATTATTAAAATTGCAATAAATAGTAGATATGAACCCCTAACTTTAAAAATATAATGGGTTCAATGCTAAAAATCTTAAGATTGAACCCACAAAATTTAAATCCTAGATCTGCCACTATGTGTGTGTGTGTGTGTGTGTGTGTGTATTCCATTTTTCATCACAATGTGTTTCTCAACGTATTTCCAGTTCATCTGTAAATATGGAATAGGATCAGCCAATAGTATCAAGGTCAAGAACACAAGACGCCATGCCACAAATCAATCAAGACTAAACAAATCAACTCATCAATCAAAATGAATACGAAATCATCTTAATCACAAGAAGAGTATATATTAACTCCTTCCTTCTCATATCACAACAATTCCGCCTCAAGTTCAGTACATAAAGTAACGTCGTCCAGCCTACATAATCAATCAATCAGTACCAACCTAGGAATTTCCAACCAGACTTCATGTCCAAAGACCAATACATGATTTCTCCCATCAATTCTATTACATATACATACAACTAATCAAAGTCTAACTCAAGTAAACCATAACCTACCTCAAAGATGAACTGAAACAATGCAATTATTCTGTAACGGCTTTCCCCTTTCGCAAAGCTTCGGAACATTCAAAATTTAGAAATCATAACGCTAAGTGAGTAAGGAATCATCTACTCAACAACAACAGTTTAGGGAAGAAAACCCCACTATTTTTACCCTTTTTCAATGGGTAAACTATCATTAGGTGTGAATTCATCCTAAAATCAATCCCAAAAATCATATTATATCAATTAATGGGTTTTCTAACCAATTCGACCCCTTTCAAATCATTTTTAGGCTAAAGCTTCCATTTTTATTGGATCCCTAAGTCAATCAATCAATTCCACCATTAACAATCAAAATCTCATTCTAGGAAGTGATATTCTATACTTCTATATGATAAAGCAAAAATAACTCAATAACTCATTCATTATTTAAGGGTTTTATAAGTTCTAGGGTTCTAACCTTTCAATTCACCATTAAAGAACCTTTAGCGGATGTAAGAACTTAAGACAATTATGGAATAAATGAAGATAAAGGTTGAGAGTTACCTTGATGAAGAGTTGTGCCCTAGCCTTAGAAAAATCGCCTTAATATTTCTTGGGAACTGTTTTTGGTGTATTTGGGGAATGGTTTCGAAATATGGAACATAAAACACAATTTCCACCTCCCGTCGACCGCTGCAGCGGTGATGTTCCGCTACAGCGGTCCTGCTAGAGGAAATTGACCTACTATAGCGGACGTCATTAAATATCGAAACCCCGCGGTGGCGCTAGCCACGGTGGTGGACTCGCTACAGCGGTAATACCACCGCTGCAGCGGTTCATATCGACCAGTGAGCTCTGGGTTTTTTACTAGTTTTTCACCAAAAATCCCAATACCAATCCGAGGCCCTACAAACACAAACCAAACATGCACATATGTAAAAACACACGCTACAGATTCACTCGTGAAATCGAAATTCCCAGCGGAGGTCTAATTTACCAAGTCACCCCCCAAATGAACATACAACAAGTTTCTAAAATTGCGCAACAACAAACAAATCAAGTTTTAGTTCTTAGACTTCTAACTCTTTGAGTTCCCATTAAGCTCATTTCTATTCTCGGGAAGGTACTAGCAAGGGTAAAATGGCCAAAGCCTCCATAACGACCTAGTGGGTCATTACATCTTGGCTCCATCATACATGTCCGTGATCGCCCTAGTGTACGCAACCAATACACCTCTAGCCTCCAAGCATCTCCATAGAACCTCCATTGGGACTTTGTCGTATGCCTTTCCTAAATCGATGAATATAGAGGCGGACCCATGTATAGAATTTTGGTGCTCGAGCACCTATTGACCCCAACGCGAACTTTTTCTTTTATATAGAAATTTCTTAGGATGAGTATATAAAATTCAGTAGCACCCATTAAACAGAAGGTCTAGTGGGTACTTTGGTTGAGACCCAGACATTAAGGTGCGTAACTGTATGATGCGCAGCAGTTCGATTCCCCGTGGACGCATCCCTTTTTCAAGATCCAATCATATTTTTTTTCGCTGGTTTTCCCTTCTTCCTCCCATACAGATGTGGCCTCTCTATTGGCTTCTCCTTTTAGTTTGCTTACATTTTTACTTGGTTGACTTTTATTCTTCGTACTTGAATCTTGCGGAGTTTTACCTTTTTTACGCCAATAAGATTTTTCTTCTCCTTTTCTTTAAGAAAAACTTTTTGTTTGGTAACTAAAAAGACTTTCTTTTCTTTTTTTATCTTTTTTCGTTTAGCTTTTAATTTCATTTTTTTTTTACGTTTGCTCACTAACTTTAGTTAAAGGAATTCAGTACCCACTATCACAAAATCCTGCATCCGCCGCTAGATGAATATCATATACAGCTCCCTCTTCCTCTCCCTATACTGCTCCATAAGCCTCCTTACAAGATGAATGGCTTCTGTAGTCGAGCGCCTCAACATAAATCCAAACTGATTCTCAAAGATAGGCATGCCTCTTCTCACCCTTATTTCCACCACTCTTTCCAAACTTTTATAGTGTGACTTAGCAGCTTGATCCCCCTATAGTTGATGCAACTTTGAATGTCACCCTTGTTTTTATACAAAGGAATCACTATGCTCCACCTCCATTCTTCAAGCATTTTCATTGACTTAAAGTGACATTAAACAACTCGGTCATCCACTCCAAACCTGCTCTGCTTGTGCTCTTTCAAAATTCCACCGGAATCTCATCAAGCCCGGTCGTTCTCCCTGTACACATCCTGCGAAGAACAATTTAACTTCCTCCACCTTTATACTCCTACAGTATCAAAAATCGCGACACCTCTCGGAGTGCTCCAAATCCCCCAACACAATGTTTCTATCCCCTTCTTCGTTCAAGAGCTAATGGAAGTGTGACTACCATCTCCGTTTAATGATGGCGTCCTGGTCCAGTACTTTGTTGTCCTCATCTTTGATGCACTTCACTTGATCCAGGTTACGAGGCTTCCTCTCTCTTGTCTTGGCTAGCCTATACAACCTTTTATCCCTGCGTCCTCTGATTTTGCATACAGGCGTTCAAATTCACATAGCTCTGCATGTTATTAGGAACTTAGGAGCAAAAGCAAGCACACCGATGTTAGCTTAGAGTTTTTTGGGTTTTTTCTTTTAATTAAAATTGTATCACCATTTAAAATCGTATTAGCAACAAAATGCGTCGTAGCCATGTACAACCTACTCTATACACGTAGTACAAATCAAAAGTAGCATTGAGTAATAATGGACCAAATTCTACCGAAAGTGATCCTTTCCCGCATACTAGGGGAAGTAATTAAATGGTAGAAGCGACTAGCCTTACATTTACTTTAATTAGCATAGTGTCCTTTTCAGGGGCAGATGCACACTTACATATAGATCAAATTCACCTGAATTTAGTACTTTAATGTGAAACATAAATTTATGTGTAAATATCTATTAAAATGACAACACATTCTGGACAAGAATTTTCACTATGGTGGTTCGAAAAATAAAAATCTAAACGTGCAGATAAGCGAAAAATAAAAAATTTCAGTGTAATTTTTTCCCTAAGAATTAAATGATAAAAAAAAATAGTGTAATTTTGAACACCCTAGACCACAAAAGCTTAACTTAAAAATTATTGTTGTCCAAATCAAGCTTGGGATGGAGTTCATGTTGAACATCCTGGAGCACATGAACTAACCTTTAGCATTTGTTCAAGGTATTCAAAATTTATATGAGTACATAAACACAGAAAATCTATCTTATATGTGCAGTATAATTTTTTGCCCACGCTGTCTGGATGAACATTCTCCCGACCCTAAATCCGCCCTGGATATGAGGTATGAACTACAACTTCAAGAATATAATAAGCTTAAATACTAAAATCTTTAAAGGTTAAACTCATACAATTTAATTCCTGGATCTACCTCTTGATCCACTCTCCTATAAAATATGTATATGGACCACAGAAAAAAAATTCGTATTTATATATATGCCCGTGACTTTGGATTATAGTGTATCTATGTTTATGCAGTTGTGTTTGGATAGTGATAATATATGTATATTTTATATTGCTAATAAACATACACAGGTTTGTACTTTTTTTATGCATATAGATATATATATTATGTTCAAAACACGATTAATATAATATTGTAGTTTGTGCTCTGTATCTAAAACTTTATTATATTAGTGTTTGCTATGAATACAAAGTCGGCAAGAATTTATTAAATTTTTTTAAAAGAGAAGACTTGTTTAAAAGGAAACTATTTTCCTCTCTTTGAGATAAAACAAAAACAATATTTAAGCATCAGTTGATATTTTCAATTTTAATTCGATTAATTTAAAGGTCTAAAATACTTATTATTTTTTATCAAATTTTGATTTGGATAATTCTAATTCAAATTATTAAATCAATTTTACATGTTTAAAACGAAACAAAGTTGAAATTGATTTTCTATTTAAACGAAGAAATACTATTTTTTAATTTTTGGTAAATATTCTCGGTTTAGCTCATTTTACTTGTCATGTTATCTTTTGCATGGTTTTTTAATGAAACGTCAATTAGAATTAGAATTAGAATTTGACTAATTTACCTTATTCATTATTTGATCTCCATTTGATTTATTTTTTTACGACATTAATCTCTTTTCACATTTATTAGAGTAAGAACAAAAATGAAAAAGTAATTAAATTTTATCTTATTTTAAAATATAAATATTTTAAGTATATTTATTTTAGTAAACATAACAAATAAATGACATGGCGGAATAGCAAATACAACAGTTCAATATCTAGATTAGATCTCAGGCTAATTAAAAAAAAAACATTGTATGGTTTGGATACTTAACCTTTTGAAGAAAAGCAATAATATGGAGTCCATGTTTTTTGTTGTACAATAATTCCATTTGCTCCCACTAACGGGTTGATACGCATGTGGCAATGAATCCATCATTATTGTCTTAATGGGATATTTTGGAAATTACATGAATGCTGTTTGATTTTTTAATATGGGGTGCCCTCTTTTTTTTCTGGCATTATTAGTTTGCACTATATATATATATATATATATATATATATATATATATATATATATATATATATATATATATATATACTATGTTCAAAACATGATTAATATAACATTGTAGTTTGTGCTCCGTATCCAAAACTTTATTATATTAGTGTTTGCTATGAATACAAAGTCTACAAAAATTTATTAATACTTTTTAAAAGAGAAGGCTTGTTTAAAAGGAAACTATTTTCTTCTCTTTGAGATAAAACAATAGTAATATTTAAGCATCAGTTAATACTTTCAATTTTAATTCGATTAACTTAAAGGTGTAAAATACTTATTATTTTTTATCAAAGTTTGATTTGGATAATTATAATTCAAATTGTTAAATTAATTTTACATGTTTACAACGAAACAAAGTAGAAATTTGATTTTCTATTTAAACGAAGAACTACTATTTTATTTTATTTTTTGGTAAATATTTTCGGTTTAGCTCATTTTACTTATCATGTTGTCTTTTGCGTGGTTTTTTAAGGAAATGTCAATTAGAATTAGAATTTGACTAATTTACCTTATTCATTATTTAATCTCCATTTGATATTATTTTTTCTTTTACGACATTAATCTCTTTTCACATTTATTAGAGTAAGAATAAAAATGAAAAAGTAATTAAATTCTATCTTATTTTAAAACATAAATATTTTAAGTATATTTATTTTAGTAAACATAACAAACAAATGACATAGCGGAATAGCAAATACAACAGTTTAATATCTAGTTAGATCTTAGGCTAATATAAAAAAAGAAAGAAAATTGTATGGTTTGGCTACTTAACCTTTTGAAGAAAAGCAATAATATGGGATCTATGTTTTTTGCTGTACAATAATTTCATGTGCTCCCACTAATGGGTTGATACGCGTGTGGCAATGAATCTATCATTATTGACTTAATGGGATACTTTGGAAATTACATAAATATTGTTTGATTTTTTAATATAGAATGCACTTTTTTTTACATTATTTATGTTTTTAATATGGAGTTCACTTTATATATATATATATATTGCTTGGGGTTTAGTATGCAACCCACCTTTTTTTTTTTTTTTTTTTTAATGGACGACGGATGACGAAACCGGCTCAAGTAGTAACTATACTATAAATGGGGATAAGCAAGGCGCAGGTCAACATGCCTGCTTTGGCCATTTGAGGGCATTCTGGTCATTTTCGTTTTATTTATGGGCATTGTTGGTTTGTTCTGTTGGCTTATATTGTTATAAAGACAATTCTGCCCTTTAGATGGCCCATGTTCTATGCTTATGTCACTGATGTGGTGGGCCACTGAATTTTCAAGTTTGACACGTATGACATACGTAACACATATGCTCCTCACTAAACTTTGAGCCAATGGGCTATTCGCAGGATTGTTCTTCGATGAGGGTGGTCTTTTTAATTTTTGTTCCTTAAATTAGTGGTCTTTAATTTTTATCTTTAGCTAAAAAAATTAGTTTCGGATTCGAACTTTCGTTCAGTTAAAAATTCAAAAAAAATTCACAAGATAGAGTTTAGATTCGCAAGGCAAAATTTTACCTTGCATGCTTATGGCAGAGTTCAACCTTGCAAAAATTCTTTTTTTTTTTTTTACTGAGCTGGGATTCGAAACCAGAATCTCGGAGTAGGAAGCGAAAGTCAAAAATTGTTTGGACAATCCGCACAAAAAAAAAGACGTTAAAATGGTAAGTATGAGTTTTACTTAGATTTCAACTTTATGTTAATCGAAGGTAGTTGAGTATCAGATTTTGGCATTTGATAGACCTAACTAACGCCAAAACAGGTAGCAATTTTATTAGTTTGTATATATTTTCTTCTTTGAGCCTTGTCATTTTCGTAATTTTTTGGGTTATAAAAATTATATTATTAAATAACTGAGAACTTTAAAAAAAAAATTTGAAGAATATAAATAAGGGACTCTTTTTGAAATCAAAAATATAATATCACATAAAAAAAATAAAGGAAGTAATAAATGTCCGATGTTCATTTATTTTTGCTTGAACTTTAGAAAGAAAGCATGTCTGCATTAGTTTTGAAGTGAGTAAAAGTGCAAAAAAAATTAAAGATTGAGTATAAATTAAATAATAGTGTCAAAAGAAAATATGTGAATATTATTAAATGTAGTGAATTTGATATAAATAGTCGTCCATCAAATTAATAGCCAGTAAATGAATATTCTTTGTATATTAATACATAATATACATAAAATATGCATCTTTGATACAAAATAGTATATATGTTTTGTATATTTAACTGACTAATATAATTATTTTTAGCCTAATCGTCAAATGTGTAACATTCCCTTCAATGTAATGCTTGGGCCTAGCACGGGCGACTTGAAACTAGTATTACCATCACATGGAGAAATTTTAACGGCTGAGAAATGCATGTACTGTAGTTCCCCTGTAAAATTTTATGACAATTTTTTATGTTCTGGTTCACACGTCTTTGGACGTGTGTGTAGTCTATTCATAGCTGGACCACTAATTTGTCCAATGTTAGCAGTAGTTGATTTCTGTGGCTCTGCAAATTTGTTAGGTTTTCCTTCTAACTTGCTACTGGCCAATTATAATGTACTCTCTCGGACATCGGTGATTCCAATTCATAATTTTAATTTGACCGGACACATAGTTAATGTACGTAAAACATAATAATGGTGTAATCCCCATTTTTTTAAGAATAAGTATTTTTGATAATTATCAAAAGATAAGAGAATATGTTTTTTGATAAAAAGTTGTTAAAAGATTTTCATAGTATATAATTATCAAAAGATAAATTAACATTATAAAAAAAAAAGATCTTTGATAAGAGAATAAATATTTTAAAAAATGGAATAGATATAATTATCAAAAGATAAATTAGGTTTCTTTTCCTTTTCTATTCATGAAAATTGGAAAGGTTTTTAAATTTTAAAAAAAAAAAAAAAGGGAAGAAAATCAAAGTACAAAAGAAGAAATCTCCGACGACCACTTTGTAAGTTATAATAATGCTACCAAACATGTTGTGACAAGTTATAATATCTGATAATGATTAGTGAGAAAAGAGGAGAGGTAAGAGAAATATCAATGTATACGGTAAAAATCGGATATATGTTAAACCGGTGAGATCAAAGACCGAAGGAAGAAAGGAACAAGAACGTGCATAAAGGCTCCCGTCCTGAACCGGAGGAATGTTTGGACCGAAGCAAAGGAAGGGCATCATTTGGTCTGGTCTTCTTCATGGCCGAGTTGGTCGTTGCCGTTGCATACGTTTGGTCGAGGCCGTTAGTCCGTTTTATCGTGGCCGGTGGTCCGGGAGATCCGTTGCGCGGTTGCCATGCGTTGATAACGTCTTGCCATGTTCAACTGTCAATCGTACGGGTGTCAGGTCATACGATCAACCTAACCCAACTCAGAGCTTTTCTTTATTATTTTATTTTTCATGTTGTATGAAGCCCATGGGGCAACACTATAAATAGAGCTCATTCCTCTCCTTTGAAGGGGTTGGCTCCTCATATAAAAAACTCTTTGTAATAGCAAACTTTATATAAAAATCTCTCTCATATCAGATTTCGATCCATAGTGGTTGCGCTCACTTCTTGCATTTCTTCAATCAAGTAACATTCACATATTTGTAAACATACGAGTATACAACAAATCATCGATTATCAGCTGATTCTTCATAGTGCATTCATCATATTTCTTTTCTCCATCAAATAGGTTCAAAGCATATCCACATATCCTATACCTCACCCACAAATTTAATTGATTATCTAAATTCGTGGTAAACAGCTTGGTGCCCACCGTGGGGCTAGGATAATAGTGGTCTTTTATCTTGATCTCTACCTTACCCATCAAAATCAAAAACACCTTTCGTTCGTCTCTGAAAAAACGGACTAAATGGCTGACAGTGGGCAATCTGGTCACGTCAACAACAACGAGATCGTGGCCGAAAATGAAGGCAGCGGGCCACGAGGATTGCCAAACCCTGCTGACCCTAACCTCGTTAATTCGAGGGAGGGCCTCAATCGTCAAAACACCGTGGACCAGGAGAATGCAACCTTACCGGCTACTGATCCTCTAAATACCCACAATTCTGTTACTTTGTCTTGGACACTGGGCCGGAAAGAACCGGATACACCTAATGACAATATTGACTTGCGTTTAATCTTTGAAATGTTGCAGGAACAGAGAGCAGCGATTGCCGAACAAGGGATCGCAATTGCCCAGTTGCAAACCCGAGGGGATACAATGACCCCGGAGAAGACGAGCGGTGTTGCTGAACCCAAAAGGGATGAGGCACGGGTTATTGAGAGCAATGGATCAGGAGCTGGCTCCTCCACCGAGGTTCTAAAAATGCTCGAAACTTTGGCAAAGCGGGTAGACTCGACCGAAAAGAGGGTCGAAACGTACAACTCTCGGGTGGATCAGATCCCGGGGGCTCCGCCTTTACTGAAGGGGCCGGACTCGAAGAGGTACATCCAAAGTCCTTTTCCTCCGAGTGCAGCCCCGAAATTAATCCCGAAGAGGTTTAAAATGCCGGATATCCAGAAATATGATGGCACAACGTACCCGCACGAGCACGTGACCTCATACACCTGCGCTATAAAAGGCAATGATATGGAGGAAGACGAAATTGAATCGGTATTGCTGAAGAAGTTCGGGGAAAGTTTGTCAAAAGGGGCACTGACATGGTACGACCATCTGCCCGAGCATTCGATCACCTCATTCGAAATGCTCGCTGATGCCTTCGTAAAAGCTCACGCCGGTGCCAAGAAGGTGCAGGCCCGTAAGGCAGATATCTTCCGTATAACCCAGAGAGACGGTGAATTACTACGTGAATTTGTCAACCGATTCCAAAGGGAACGAATGGATCTCCCCTCGGTTCCAGAAGAATGGGCTGCACAATCTTTCACAAAGGGGCTGAATGTTCAGAGCTCAACGGATTCGTTCAAATTAAAGGAAAGTTTGCTTGAGTACAAGGCTGTGACCTGGGCTGATGTCTATAACCGATACGAGTCGAAGATTCGGGTGGAGGATGATCAATTCGAACTTCCCCCGGGGCCGATAAATGTGAACAAACGTTTTGAGAGACCAAGGAAAGGTTACGAGACGAAGGCCGAGTCGTCGAGGGAAAGGTATCGACCATACTCCCATTCGGAGAAGCCAAGCTTTAGGTCGGAGAAATCAAGGGTTAGCCCAAGCCATTTCTCCGGTCGGGGTAATAAACTGGTCGAGCGCCCGTCGAACAGTCGGGGTCTCTCGTTCAGGAGCGATGCCGGAAGCTCTGCCGGCAACAAGGATTTACCAAAGATATCAGAGTACAACTTCAACGTCAGTACCTCGAGCCTCGTCTCGGCCATTGGCCGTGTCCAGGATGTAAGATGGCTGAGACCTCTAAGGTCGGATCCAGGCCAACGGGACCCGAGCATGGTGTGTGAATACCATGGAACCCATGGTCACAGAATCAAGGATTGCCGCCAGCTAAGAGAGGAAGTTGCCCGGTTACTAAAGAATGGTCATCTCCGAGAATTGCTGAGTGAACGAGCCAAAAATCACTACAAGGAAAGGGAGGCTCATCGAAGGGCCAAGCCAGTAGAACCCCGGCATGTAATCAACATGATAGTTGGGGGCACCGATGCCCCTCAAGGGACAGTGATGAAACGGGCCAAGGTTTCTGCTGTTCGCGAAAAGCGCAGCCGGGATTATCTACCCGAGGCTTCCATCTCTTTTAGCAACGAGGATGCAGAAGGCATCATTCAACCACACAATGATGCATTGGTAATTTCTATTCTTATCTTTAAAACTCATATTAGACGTATTTTGATTGACCTAGGTAGCTCGGCCAACATCATCCGATGGAGAGTGGTCGAAAAGTTAGGGCTGCTCGATCAGATCGTACCGGTAGCCTGGGTACTCAGCGGGTTCAATATGGCGAGCGAAACCACAAAGGGGGAGATATCACTGCCGTTCAACATCAATGGCACTATCCAGCAAACGGTGTTCTATGTGATCGAAGGGGACATGAAGTATAACGCATTACTGGGCAGACCCTGGATACATAGCATGAGGGCCGTGCCATCGACATTGCATCAGTTGCTGAAATTCTCGACACCGGAGGGGATAATAACCATCCGAGGCGAACAGCCCGCTGCAAGGGAGATGTTCACGGTCGAGGAAACGACGCCTCAGCTCAAAAAATCGGATCAAAAGGAGAAGGACTCAATCGGGGAAACGGACACCAAATAGCAATCACAGCATACAGGGTTGGACTCGGGATGCGAAGAGGACGACTTCGGTGTGCCCAGATCATTCGTCATGCCGGATGACTCGGACGCAACCAAGTCAACAGTAGAGGAGCTGGAGCAGATCATTTTGTTCGAGTATCTACCGAACAGAAAGGTATTGATAAGTTGGTATTTTACCAATTTATCTCTTCTTTAATCTTATATTTTTGCTATGTTTGCTTGAGAAAATAGTGCATTTAATATCATTTACATCTATTTTACAGGTTTATGTGATTTAGAAGTGATCGGAAGAAACCAAGTGAAAATAAAGTCAAAAAGAGGTCAAATTGGACAAAACTGCACAGTTTTGCAAAACTGTCAAAAGTGGACAGTTTTGCAAAAACGGGACAGATTTGCAAAAAAGGGGCAGAACTGTAAAAACGAAATCTGGGGCATATTTTGTCATTTTTTGGACTTGGAAAAATTGGGAAACATAAAAGGAAGACTAGGGGGCAAAATATTTTGATCTTTGGCACAACACACAAGTTCTTGGAGGCTAGGGTTCATCACCAACACCTTGGAAGAGAAGATTTGGAAGCACCCAATGAGAAATTCTTTACCCATTTCTTCTACTCTTGCTTTGTATTGAATATTTATGTGTGTAGTATTTCATTTCAATACTTGAACCTTGTTTATGGAAGTATATATTGTTTAAGTTTGGATTGAATCTCTTGTTTTGCTTATGTGTTGAATGATTTTATTCCTAATGAAGTGGGTTATTGTTTCTTTAATTAATCTCATTTTGAATGATTCTTAAGGGAGTAGCTAACCCTAAGACTTGTCCATTTATTTCGATTTAAACTTGGAAGAGGCAAACTCGGGATTGGGAAAGATTAATTAACAACAATACCAACGACTATTCTAGCAATATCCACAATCGATTCAAAACGCATACTAACATTAGCAACTTCTTCCTACAAACTTCAACGGCGTCTCATTTATGTTCAATTCATATTTGCTCACACATTCAAGTATTAATCTGAAACCATTCAAACAATATTCAAGGATACTTCAAACAATCCGTACTATATTCAAAATAATCCAACCAATATGCCATTCCACCTGAAACTTCCCAAATGCAATAACAACAACAAACAACACATTTTCTCCTTCCAAATTCATGAATTATACTAACAATTCACACATTAACAACATTACCTTCCATAACTACAAAAAGTGACATTAAAATCACATTAGCTTCTAGAAAAACTCTCCAACACTTACAACTTCAACTAGAATCATCAATCTTTCATTTCCATCATAGATTCCATTACAACAACAACCAAAACACTAAATAAAATAATTGAGTCATTATTCTTACACACACACACATACACCGCCACACACTAGATATACACGGCCACCACACAACTTCCATATTTTCATGAATTTCATTCATTTCTACATACTACAACATGCACAACCATCCATAACATATAAAAGAAGATTGAATCTTACCTTTTTCCACTTATCTTCCTTCTTGGCTAAAGTTGCTCCTTGCAAGAATAGATGTTTTTCTTGCTCCAATGATTATACCACGTTAAAGAGGATCCTTGAATTAGTAGGAATACTAGAAGAAATAATTTTTTTGATCAAGATTTCCAATGGTTCGATTTTTTGCTCCATGGCCGAATAGGCCTCTTATTTTTTCTCCTCTCCATACTTCTTGAACCTTCTTAGTTGAAGATGCAAATTGTGATGAATTAATCATCTTTTTAAACATCCATGTGGGCTAAATCCCACCCATGTTTGGCCGGCCACTTTGGCACATTCATTAAGCCCACTTTTTTTTTTTTTTTTTTTTGTATCTAGTCTTGTAATTCATGAAAAATAATTTTCCAAATTCCGAATTTTCCCTTAGCCTTCCTCCATATTTCCATGAGTCATCTTGCGTATTTTCCTTTTTACCCCTAGTCTTCCTTAATATTTCCACATCAAAGTTTTCATACGCAAGTTGTGTGCTAAGCAAAATTAAAATATAACCTTGTCCTTAACTTCCCGCAATTATCTGGAATTATCCGAATGCAAAAAAATACGGGATATAACATCCTCCCCCCCTTAGAACATTCGTCGTCGAATGTTAAACTGGCCTCATAGGGTATTGTGATACTTCGGGGGTCTCCTTTATGGTTGTTACATACGATCACTTAACATATTCGTTTTAAAGGCTTAAGTTTCCTGTGGCGTAGAAAACAACTAGGGATATTTTCTCTTCATTTCTTCTTTTGGCTTCCCAGATCGTCTCCTCTTTATTACTGTTTGGCCGCAATACTTTAACCGGAACCACGTCTTTGGCGTATAACTTTATCACCTGACCATCCGCTATGGACACAGACTATTCCTTATATGGTAGCTTCTCTGTCACTTATATATCATTTATATGCAACACTTGGGAAGGGTCACCAACACATTTGCGAAGCATAGACACGTGGAAGACTGGACGCACTGCTTCTAATTCGGGTGGTAAATTTGATTCACGGGTGGCTTTGCCAATAGTACGGACAATTTGATCAGGTCTACTGTATCTTGGATTGAGCTTTCCCTTCCTGCCGAATCTTATTATACTTCCCATAGGTGACTCCGCCAGGAATAGCCATTTGCCAATCTGGGACTCTAAGTGTCGACGTCGATTTTTGGTCTTTAAGTATTCTTCTTTTCTCACTCCTTGTTGTTTGCTAATGGGCAAGTACCCTGCTCATATATGACATATTCTTATGTTTATCTTTTTGGTATCCCTTTCGGGCTTTCCCTCCAAATTCTACATTCTAAATGTTTATCCAGTCAAGACTTTGTCGCTAATGAACATGATGGTTATGTTCCTTTCCAAGGCCAGTTTATCAGTACCCAAAACGTATATACATGATATTGCCTTTCCATTTCTTATCCTTCGCAGCTCAACTATACTCATGGAAACTTATGATTCGATTTCAGTTAATTTCTTAACTCGCAACATCTTTGGGGTTCTTGCCGCAACTTTTTACTTATTTCCTTCCCCTCACATCCCTTAATGCCAGTATACCTATCTGTAACTTCCTTGGATTGGTGATCGTTCCATCAGTCGTCATTCCTTGTTGGCTCTCCAACGTGCACTCCTTATAATTAGGCATAACTTCATGTTAAGTATTCTTACGATCCCATAGTGCATACCTTCATGTTTAGTATGACTAATGGTCCATGAACTATTTTCTAATATCCGGTGGCCTCTTTTATATCCTATTCATGTGAGCAACGTGCTTCTTTTCTTCAAGAAGTTATCAACTACCAACCGTTGTTACTTTATTATATTAGTTGTTATCCGAGGCATCGTTTGGATTTAGCTTGTATACTTTTCTTACTCTCTTTATTACCCTCTTCTGGAACTCAGATCATCATAATTCGTCTCAAATCTAGTATGTTCTCCCCCCCCCCCCCCCTTTTATTAAGAGGGTCCATATACGCCTATGCCCTTGAGATAACCATCGCTTTCCGTGACTTTCTTTCAATTGTAGTTCTTTCATTGCGGAGTCTGTCCTGTCTATCCCCTTGCTAACTATGTTCTCGTATTTAATCGGAATACTTATAAGGGCTTCCATTCCCAACACTTGCTTTTCTTTCCATTCTGACATACCTCTGTCTTTTATGTCTAACAATGTCATTAACCTCTTGATGCATATCCGTTTCCAGTCACTTTCTTCCTAACCACTCTCCTTTTCCTTCAATCAAGCCATCAGTATACTTAATCCTCCTTAGGGAGTAACTTTCTTCTCTTGTTGTTTGTAGCATCGGCTCTGAAGTTCACAAAGTATACTTTTATACGCGTGACTCGGTCCCATTCTTAAGTCACCCTCCAGAAAGGCTTCTCTATGTTCAAAACAACTATGCCAACATGGCTACGTATTTATCCTTTGGTAATTATATCCTTCCACAATAGAGGATTTGGCCAAGCTGTCCTCTCCTTCATGCCCGTTCCTTATCTTTCATTCTGTTTTCTCGATAATCGAATTCCTCGGTCTTCACATGATTCATCATTCCCGATCATAGGTTTTCTTATCAATTGAACCAACTCACTATCCTTATCCTTTCCTTGGCAAGTAGTCGATTCGCTATCATCAACTTATTAAAGTATCCTCCGTACTCCTATATGCTTGTCCTATTTTCACCGTTAATCTTTTTCAGGTTTGTCCCTCTTTTTGTCCTATACTATTACATTCTAATTCCTTTACAGATCTGTCCTTCAATTTCTGCGCAAATAGTTTCATGCTTTGCCCGTCGGTTCTTTTAGAGGCTTTGCTTAATTATATTTCTTACTTTTTCACTTTTTCCGACATTTTGATCTCCCTGTCTTCCATTTACTTACTCTCTTTTCTTTCCAAATGTCGTTGTATTAGAATCTTCCAATCTTAACCTGTAGTGAAATCAGTATCAGTTTATCTCATAACGTCTGTACCATACCTTTCGCTTTGTCTCTTGAATTTCGTCTAGTTAATGTCTTCCATACATTGCAACACTGGTTGTTAGGGTCCACCTATCGATCGATATAGTCATAAATGGGATGTCCTATGCATACATATACATTACTGCCATTTCTTTTACAAAACACTTCCAAACGCTTATTCAAACTTACTCTGATTCCAGAGCTGCGTTGCTCTTTCTTCCTTTTCACCAATCTAGTCCGCCTCAGCCTACGCGACCTCTATAAGGTTTCTAACCACTCCACATACTCTAATTTCCTTTAGGTTACCCCAAATTCCCATTTGTCTCTTATATCTACATTTGTGAAACTTTTAGTACACTTCCCAGGGGGTCACCCATCCCAAAATTTCTCTTGCCCTAGCACGCTTAACCTCAAAACTTTAATGCATTTCGATGCGTTAATGCTGGTATAACTGCATCCACTACCCCGCACGACCTTTATCACGTAATCTAAGGCAAGTCGGGGTCTTAACAACTTTCAAAAGGTTCTCGTAGCGGGTCCCACCCCGATCTAGAGAGGATCCTTTTACTTTTCTGACTATAAAATTACCGTGTTGCCCTTTTAAATCCTCAACATTCACTTCCATCTGTACCTATGATTACCTTTCATCCGGGGTTTCTAGATTCCCACTGGTGACGGAGACATCTCAGTCGTCGTTGCTTATAACCACTGGGTCATCGGCCCTTTTAATTTCCATTCGCCGTCATCAAATGATACTCTACAGAAGTTACACATACATAGAAAATTCCAAAGAGAACTCATATACCTGTAGCCGATCGGTCTCGGGTCTGATCTGGGGAGCTGCCATGTGAAGTATGCACCTCATCATCGTCTGTCTGCCATCCGCTCGTCTGACTTCCGTCATTGCTCGCATCTGAATCGGAGGAGTATAGATAACCAGGCAATTCCTGGTTTACTGACGGCCAGGATAAGGGATTTGAGTAGTCCGTAACACTCACTGGGGAGGCCTGTCTAACGTAGTGCCCCACCACAGGAGCAACCGGCATTGCCCCAGAAATCTCCTCCTCCGGTGTCCTAGAAGAATACTCTGATGGATCTGTATCATAACTATCCTCCTCCGTAGGGGTAAGAAACTATGGAGGAATCGTCGCCGGATCCTCCGAGGGATCTGTATTGTAACTGCCTTCTGCAGGGTCCTCTTCCCTGGGGGTCAAAAACTCTGGAGGAATTGTTGCTGGGTCCTCCGAAGGATCAGTCTCAATCGAATAACTGAGGCTCCTCTTACTCGGTCCTGGAGATATCCTAGGGGATTTCTTAGCACCCCCACTATCTGAAGTTGTGCTCTTCATCTTTCGTCAATCTACAATCATCTGCAGGAAGAGGATCAGAAACAATTTCCCAAAATACTGACACTATCGCTCTTTTTGGAGCCTCGCTGTAAACACAACAATTCGTTGGAAGGGAACCATCTTAATAAATAGAGCTCTATCGTACGATCTAAGAGCGAAGAAAAAGTAACATCCTAAATGTCCTGTAGCCTCCTGTTTATAGATGTGGTGCACGACACACCGATAAACAAGACTCTACTAGACACGGCCTGTAGACATTCCGAGGACAAACCGCTCTGATACCACTTTTGTCACGACCCAACCCCGTGGGCCGTGACTAGTGCCCGAGTTGGACACCCATACACACGTACTTACCAAATCAGTATATCAACGACTTATCCATATCCAACATATATTAATTATTACAGATATTAAGGGCAGATGTTATCTTAAGCGGTCACATATATCAAGCACATCATACAGGAGCCGCCAAGGCTGTCATAAAACATATCGCCCAAAAACATATACATACATATACATACGCACAAGCCGTTAAGGCTGTCATAGCAACTGGAGCCGCTTAGACGCAAACCACACAGACATAACTGAACCATAACGACCCATGACCCACATACATGTCTACAGGCCTCTAACAAACATAACAAAACCATATGACGGGACAGGGCCCCGCCGTACCCCTAAATAGTCATATATACATAAATATGTACAACAGAAAGATCTGTACCAAAAGTATAGGCTCCGGAACGAGGGAGCACTCCAAGGCAGCAGAACAGATAGCCTAAGTTGTCGGGTCACTCACACGAATGTCTGTACCTGCGGGCATTAAACGCAGCCCCCGAAGAAGAGGGGGTCGTACGGAATATGTACTGAGTATGTAAGGCATGAAATACAACTGGAAAGATCATAACTGAAATAGAGATTCCGGGAGTCAAGTATCATAATAAGGAAACCACTGTACCTGTGTAGTACGGATCAAAATCAAACATTTTCATATCGCATACCGTACCCGGCCCATTATGGGACTCGGTGAATGAAATCATATCGTTATGTCATCATGAATACGTGTATACATATACCGTACCCGGCCCTCTAGTGAGGGACTCGGTGAACAAAGTCATGCATGTCAACATTTTATATCATATATATACCGTACCCGGCCCTCTAGTGAGGGACTCGGTAAGTGAAGTCATATCATCATATCAGTATGCCATCATATCATCATGCATATACATATATACATACCGTACCCGGCCCTCTAGTGAGGGACTCGGTGAATCAAATCATCATACGCCCTCCTGGCCACCATAACATGTCATCATCTCATCACATCATCATATGCATGTACCGTACCCGACCCTCTATTGAGGGACTCGGTGAACAATGCAGTGGAGTGCGCACGATAACATACCCGGCCCGGGACTCGGTGAATAGACATATTGAGGCGTGCACGAGCAGAGTAGTGAGAAACTATATGCATATAAATCAAGACTCGATAGATAGGTGCGCAATTCGACACTTGAGGATCATAAACACGTTTCGAGTCAATCCGAGTTAGTATGAAAAAGTTATGGACGTTTTAGTACAGAACCTTCTACAAACATTTCAGAAGCCATTTTTGGAAATCAAAGCAACAATCATGTCAAGCACCTTTCGGATATCGTTATGGATCAAATCAAATATAGCTTTTGGACCATATGCACATATCAAAATATATCAAAGACTCCATGGAATAATCGAACGTGCTAGCATTTGAATATCAACACTTTAGTTATATCAATTATCTTTCGAATGCCATTCGGAAACATATCAAACAGAACTTCGGACATCATAGATCCGCATCAAAACCGTATGAAACAACTTATGGAAATCAAGGATAGTAGCCATCCTAGTGGCTCTAAGAATAGGAGTTTATTTGAAATCATACATATACGTCATTTGTTCGTTTCATAAAGATCATGCCAAAAGAAAGAAAGGTAAGCCTTGCATACCTTGCCCGCTTCCTTAGCTAATCCAACTTAGGTCTTGGCCTTTCCAAAATCTATAACAATGTTAGTGAATAACAAACATTAGCTATAGATATCCAAGAATCTCATCTTTAACTAACACTTTGTCTATAGAAATTTCGGCAGCATTTCCCCTGTAAATACTACCATCCCCGAGAATCCAACTCGGCTATATCATCAACAACAAATCCGAGAATTTAACTCGGCCAAATTATCAACAACAATACCAACGACTATTCTAGCAATATCCACAATCGATTCAAAACGCATACTAACATTAGCAACTTCTTCCTACAAACTTCAACGGCGTCTCATTTATGTTCAATACATATTTGCTCACACATTCAAGTATTAATCCGAAACCATTCAAACAATATTCAAGGATACTTCAAACAATCCGTACTATATTCAAAATAATCCAACCAATATGCCATTCCACCCGAAACTTCCCAAATGCAATAACAACAACAACACATTTTCTCCTTCCAAATTCATGAATTATACTAACAATTCACACATTAACAACATTACCTTCCATAACTACAAAAAGTGACATTAAAATCACATTAGCTTCTAGAACAACTCTCCAACACTTACAACTTCAACTAGAATCATCAATCTTTCATTTCCATCATAGATTCCATTACAACAACAACCAAAACACTAAATAAAATAATTGAGTCATTATTCTTACACACACACACATACACGGCCACACACTACATATACACGGCCACCACACAACTTTCATATTTTCATGAATTTCATTCATTTCTACATACTACAACATGCACAACCATCCATAACATATAAAAGAAGATTGAATCTTACTTTTTTCCACTTATCTTCCTTCTTGGCTAAAGTTGCTCCTTGCAAGAATAGATGTTTTTCTTGCTCCAATGATTATACCACGTTAAAGAGAACCCTTGAATTAGTAGGAATACTAGAAGAAATAATTTTTTTGATCAAGATTTCCAATGGTTCAATTTTTTGCTCTATGGCCGAATAGGCCTCTTATTTTTTCTCCTCTCCAAACCTCTTGAACCTTCTTAGTTGAAGATGCAAATTATGATGAATTAATCATCTTTTTAAACATCCATGTGGGCTAAAGCCCACCCATGTTTGGCCTGCCACTTTGGCCCATTCGTTAAGCCCACTTTTTTTTTTTTTTTTTGTATCTATTCTTGTAATTCATGAAAAATAATTTTCCAAATTCCGAATTTGCCCTTAGCCTTCCTCCATATTTCCATGAGTCATCTTACGTATTTCCCTTTTTACCCCTAGCCTTCCTTAATATTTTCACATCAAAGTTTTCATACGCAACTTGTGTGCTAAATAAAATTAAAATATAACCTTATCCTTAACTTCCCGCAATTATCTGAAATTATCCGAATGCAAAAAAATACGGGATATAACAGATTGCAGGTTTGGAATTGGCCCGAAGTATGGGCGCCGAAATAATCGAGGCAAAGTGCGATTCGCTCCTGGTCGTGAACCAGGTGAACGGCGTCTTCGAGGTCAAGGACGAACGGATGCAGAGGGATCTTGAAAACATCCAGGTGATACTACATCGATTTAAAGAATGGACCATGCAGCATATACCGAGGGAACAGAACAGCGAAGCCGATGCATTGGCAAAATTGGGATCCTCGGTTGAAGGGGAAGAAATCAACCCCGGGACTACGGTGCACTTGTTGAACACGGCAATAGAAAACGGGCACTCCGAGATAAACACAATGGGTTTAACTTGGGATTGGCGCAACAAGTACATCGACTACTTACGTGATGGAAAGCTCCCGAATGACCCAAAAGAATCACAGTCGTTAAGGACCAAAGTTGCGCGTTTCGGCTTGGTAGACGGCCAATTGTATCGACGATCCTTCTTCGGCCCCCTGGCTAAGTGTTTGGGTCCCGGAGAAACGGAGTATGTGTTGAGAGAGGTGCACGAAGGAACTTGTGGCAACTACTCCGGTGCTGAAGCTTTGGTCCGAAGATTCGAAAATTTTCATCCGGAAATGTGACGGGTGTTAGAGACATGCTCCGATGATTCACCAGCCCGGGGAGTTGCTGCATTTGGTGGTTTCACTCTGGCCTTTCATGAAGTGGAGAATGAACATTGTTAGCCCATTACCATGGGTACCAGGTAAAGCCCGTTTCATTCTGTTTATGACTGACTATTTCTCTAAGTGGGTTGAAGCGCAGGCCTTTGAAAAAATCAGAGAGAAAGAAGTCATTGACTTCATATGGGACCACATCATCTGCCGCTTCGGCATCCCGCTGAGATAACCTGTGATAACGGACCCCGGTTCGTGGGTGGCAAGGTCAATGATTTCCTCGAGGGGTTGAAGATCAAGAAAATCGTATCAACCCTGTATCATCCGTGTGGAAACGGACAAGCGGAATCCACGAACAAGACAAAAATCCAAAATCTGAGGAAAAGACTTGAAGCGTCAAAGCATCACTGGAGGGAAATATTACCGGAGGTGTTATGGGCATACAAAACCACATCAAAATCAAGTACGGGAGAAACTCCTTTCTCGTTGGTCTACGGGGCTGAAGCCCTTATTCCGTAGAAGTGGGTGAACCCACTCTCCGGTTCAGCTATACTACCGAGGAGTCAAACGAGGAGGCCATGGCCGTAAGGCTCGATGTCACGGATGAACTTCGCTAAAACGCGTTAGTCCGTATTGCTGCCCAGAAACAAAGAATGGAAAGGTACTACAATCGAAGATACAATTTTCGGCATTTCCAAGTTGGGGACTTGGTGCTTCGAAAAGTTACCTTGAACACCAAAACTCCCAACGAAGGAAAACTGGGTCCGAACTGGGATGGTCCGTATAAAATAACCGGGATCACGGGCAAAGGATCGTATCATTTGGAATCCATGGACGGGCAACGGTTGCACAATAATTGGATCGTGGCCCATCTAAAAAGATACTACAGCTAAGGTATGGACTCCCCATGCTTTCTATTTAACCTCTCTCTTTTGCAGGAAAATCGAGAGCCGAATAAAGTTAGAATTTAGGCCTGAAAATACGTGTTGCACTCTTTTCCTTAGTGCGGTTTATTCCCAAAATGGGTTTTTCGACAAGGTTTTTAATGAAGCAATAAGTACAACGTGTTACTCGACGAAAACAGAGACAAATGCCCGGAAGATCGGGGTCACGCCCTACAAGTGGGGAATTAATAGCACTCACCCGACCTTGCAGCTCGGATAAGAGCTAGGGGACTATCACACCCACTCCAGAATTTACCCCGGTTAGCTGAGACCGGAGGCCGCCCTCAACAAAATAAAACTGGACCTTCGATATTAGGTTCCAATGTAAGGACCAAACGATCAAAATGAATCGTGTCCACATAACATTTGCTACGGCAAAACCAAGAGTCGGATCTTCTACATAAGGTTCCGATGTAAGGACCAAACGATCAAAATGAATCGTGTCCATTTAGTATTTGCTACGACAAAAGCGGAAGAGAAAAATTCCGGCCTTATGTACACAAACACTTGCAATGCAAAAATTATCGAAAGTTTGGATAAATGATATCTCGGATGTCTTCCTGTTAAAACAGTTCACCCCGGTGATAACCGCCGTATTTCGGCACTATTTTCATTCATACACCCTATACTGGCACTACGGTCGAAATTCGAAAAAGGCAACAAGGTCATAGTGAACCGAGCCAAAGTCATTAATCCCACGAATGGGGACTCTTACATCAAAATCTAGCTAAGGCTAAGATTCAAGTGTCCGAAAAATATCGGCCCTAAAAGATGAAAATAGCCGAAAAATTTCGGCCTTTAAAATGCCCGTCGTGATTCGGAGACGTCCGAATTCACAAAGCATGAGATAAGTCCCACGGGCAAAAACTCAATAAAACCCTCGAAGAAAATGCACCAGATGAAGTAAAAAGCCAATATTCAGGCATAGTCAGAAATAATGAAATTTTAAAGAAGGCCGGCAATTCGGTCGGAAGTTACAGCAAACATTCAAACAAAGTAAAGAGTCAAGGAAAATACATGTTCTATTTATACGAAGGATTTTTACATTGAAAACTCCTACAAAGGCAAAATAACAAAAGGCTAAGTACAGGCCCTAATCTATCCGGAATGGCTGGAGCCGGAGTGCTCGGACACTGTCCGCTCGGAGTCGTCAGAATCGGTCCCGAGGGAACCCTTTGCCTCTTCCTCGATTCTTTTAGCCTCGAGAACAAGGGCCGGAAGATCCGTAAAGCCGTGCTCGGCTAGCTCAAGGGTGATACTCCGACACTTCCATTTTCCATATTCAGCGACAATGGTAGCGTGAGCCTCGGCGGCCTCGACGCTCTTCAAAGCTTCGTCCAAATCAGCCTCGTCTTGGGCTAACTTCGCAGCTAGAACATCTCGAGCCTCTCCAAGGACATTTTTCATCTGGATGGCCGACTCGAGCTCGGCCTTAAGAGCGCCATTGGCATCGACCGTCTCCATGAGCTCGATTTTCAGATCATCACATATCTGGGCCCTCTGCTCCGCCTTCTCCTCGAACACCCTCATACGCTCTTTGTACCGGGCACTCTCAGATTCGAGCAACCAATTCCTCTCGTCCAAGCCCGCAGCATCAGACTTCACCAGATCCAGCTCCCCCCGGAGTTGGGAGAAGGTGGTTTCGAGCTCACCAAGCCTCGAGGAAATTTGAGCGTTGTCCCAGCTAAGGCCGATCTTGTCAGCTTCGAGACTCCGATTGTATTCGGCCATCGCGGCTAGCTCACTCTTTAACTGACAGTTTTCGGCCTTAGCTGCGTCAAGCTTGGGTCGGAGGTTGGAAAGAGCGACCGCCTGGTTCAACTCCTCCTCCTTCTCCTGAAGAAGGTGCAGATATTTCTCTGCTTCCCAGCCCTGGGCATCCAGTCGGCCCTTAAGATCATCTACCTCTTGTTGGGCATGGACGAAGGCCTCATTGACGAGCACCACACTCTGCAAATGGAGCGAGTCAAAAACTTGAACAAAACAATGTTAAGATTTTTAGTGAAATTATGCGAAAGATGGCTAATAAACTTACCCGGTTGCCCGCGTGCATACCCTCGTTAATGAGGCACTGCCAAGAGACCCTGTTCATCTTTCGCTTGTCCGAATCCGAGACGAGAGGCCTCAAATAGCTCGCCACGCCCACCAGGCGATAAATAAAGCTGCAGTCCTCGGGGACGGTGACCGTAGCCGATATTGTCCTTCTCGGCTCCACGCTTGGGGCAGGAAAGATACGCACCAAGCTGTCCCTGGCGCCAGATTCGGAGGTCCGGCTAGCCGTCCTTGTGGCACGAGGGATCGGGAGATGCCCGAATCCTGCAGCTACGCCGGTAGCGGGAGGAGTGCTCGAGAACATGTCCTCAAATTCATCAGGCCTCGGAGCCAGAGTTGGAAAACTTGGAGTGACCTCAGCAGCTTCAGCAAACACAGGGGACTCCATAGTTGCAGCAGTCTCGTAATCGGGCAACGGGCTAGTGACCGGTGGAGCTTCGCTCTCGGGGGCCGGCTCTGTTCTTTGATCAGCTTCGGCAGCAGCCGCCCCCTCAAATCTACTTGCCCTTTGCAGGGGGGTCTCTTCGGAGGAAGCCTCACCTGAAATGTCGACGAAATCAATAGACCTTAGAGGAGATGGGTGAAGAACTTCTTCCGCACCTGTGGGTAGCGCCGGGACCAAAGGTCCTTCACCGGCTGAAGGAAGTGGTGAAGTGGTGATATCCTCCTCTGGAACAGGAGCCACGGAAGGGGCCGCACCGATACTCCGGACGAGAAGCTCGGGCTCTGCTTCGTCCCGAAGAGTCCTAACGACGCTCCTCGCCCTTTTCTTCGCTTTCTGCCCTTTGTCTAAGGGCCTTTTTCTTTTGGCAGCAGCGGCAGCAGCAAGGATGCGAGATGCACCTGCTGAATCAAACTCGGGTGCCGAAGTTGTGGGTTCGGCTGCCGTCTCCGGTCTGGGATCCACCGAGCCCTTGGGCAAACCTGAAAATCAAAGACACAATGAATACAGGTAGTAGAAGATGCAACGAACACGGGTAGAAGTAAAGTATTACCGTGGTTCTGGGTGACCCATCGGCCGCGTGAAAGGTGGCCCCACGTCCGGTCGTCATGGACATACTGGATAAGGAGTACAGTGACCCATTCGTTCAGGTTCCGGACGACCGGAGGGATAAATCCATTGGCTGATATAAATAAGAAAAGCGGTGAGAAAGTGGGAGCAAAGTTTGGAAAAACATACAAGAGCAATTACTTAAGGATTCAGACTTACGCTTATTGTTCCACTTCTTCGGAAAGGGCATGTAATCGTCCGGAATGATATCCGAGGTTCGCACTCGAACGTATTGCTCCAACCAGCCCCGATCTCTATCTTCATCCATTTTCGAGAAAAAGGGATTTCGGCTACGCTTTGCGAGTTTTATTACGCCATCCCGGAACAACCTCGGGGAATACAAGCGTATCAAGTGGGCCAGCGTGAGCTGCTTTCTGGCGTTATTGGCCAATAGCCGGAGGCATGACACGACCCTCCAGACGATCGGACCAATCTATGCCAAGGTCACGTCATAGGTCCGGCACATGTCCAAGATAACCGGGTCGATCGGAGGATCGAGCTTGAGAGTGAAAGGGTAGGTATAAACGTATAAAAAACCTTCCTGGTGGTCGGTGATTGATTCGCTTGGCCCGGGGGCAAAAACTCGAACCGGACGCGTGTCCCACCCACAGTCAGCCCGGACCAAGTCGAGTTTTTCCTCGGTAATGGACGAAGGATATCGACTCACATCATACCCCCTATCGGATACCGAATAAGGTTTTTCGACCTCAAGATCTTTGTTAAATTTAGGCTTGGCCGGTATAATGTCCGAAGCAGTGGGCGCGAAGGTGCTCTTTGCTTTAGCTGGAGATGTAGGTTCGGTTCCTTGAGATGAAACCGAGGGAATATCATGGGAAGTGGTTTCAGACATTTGGAAATATGAAAAGAAGAAGTTGAGTGGATTCGAAAAGGAAGGTGAAAGAGTAAAGGAAGCAGTCAAAGAGTTCGAAAATGGCAAAAGCGAAAGGATGAAGCAGCAACAGGAGGAAGCAGCAACAGACGAGAATGACGAGTGGAGAAATTGGCAGTATCGATTCCTTTCACTTAGTGCAAGCAGCAGATCAACAAGAAATGTGAGTTTTTCAGACTATTATGAGTGAAGTTTATGGAATGTGTAAAGAGGCAAAAAACTTGAGGCGGAGAGTTTAGTTGAAGAGGTCAAACGTTCAAATGAGGGGTAAAAGACCTTATATAGGCATGAGGCTGTGACGGTTACAATTCCCCAGCCAACCGGGGAGCGCCATATGTCCCCCTAATTAATGAGGAATGACTTGAAACAACGTGCGTGCGGCGGTTGTCAGAGCGGACCATCCGGGATAAGACACGTGGCCGACGACAGAGGAACGTGGCGCAACTGTTCCCTTCAAAAATGAAAGGATAACAACGGGCATAATGGAGTCACCGGTTTCGCGATTCATCCACTCCCCGTCACTCCGACAAATCTACGATCCGGGAAATATGGGGACTATCTGTATACGATAAAAATCGGATATATGTTAAACCGGTGAGATCAAAGACCGAAGGAAGAAAGGAACAAGAACGTGCATAAAGGCTCCCGTCCTGAACCGGAGGAAGGTTTGGACCGAAGCAAAGGAAGGGCATCATTTGGTCCGGTCTTCTTCATGGCCAAGTTGGTCGTTGCTGTTGCATACGTTTGGTCGAGGCCGTTAGTCCGTTTTATCGTGGCCGGTGGTCCGGGAGATCCGTTGCGCGGTTGCCACGCGTCGATAACGTCCTGCCATGTTCAACTGCCAATCGTACGGGTGTCAGGTCGTACGGCCAACCTAACCCAACTCAGAGCTTTTCTTTATTATTTTATTTTTCATGTTTTATGAAGCCCATGGGACAACACTATAAATAGAGCTCATTCGTCTCCTTTGAAGGGGTTGGCTCCTCATATAAAAAACTCTTTGTAATAGCAAACTTTATATAAAAATCTCTCTCATATCAGATTTCGATCCATAGTGGTTGCGCTCACTTCTTGCATTTCTTCAATCAAGTAACATTCACATATTTGTAAACATACGAGTATACAACAAATCATCGATTATCAGCTGATTCTTCATAGTGCATTCATCATATTTCTTTTCTCCATCAAATAGGTTCAAAGCATATCCACATATTCTATACCTCACCCACAAATTTAATTGATTATCCAAATTCGGGGTAAACAATCAATGGTTGCTCATTGAAAGGCAGAGAATTAGACATTGTTGCATAGCGCATGTAATTTAAGCATTATATTATTTTCTATAATTAAAAAACAAAAACAAAAAAAAAAAACCTCGCGTGATAAATTTTAACATGGGACATATAACCCATTTTTATAAAGCCACATGAAATTCATGCTCTGTAGCTAGAAAAAATTCAATTTTTTTTTTTATACACGGTAAGAAAGGTCCATTTGGAATGAAAAACCTCCATTTAAGTTCAGAACTTTGATGAGTAATGACAATAATACACCTTTTGTTCCCGTTAATGTAATACAGTTTGGATTTCGAGAGTCAATTATTTTTATTTTTACCATAAATTCGGACATACAATCTTTAAGTTTTTTTTAAAATAATTTACATATTTAGAAATAACATAAAAGTATTATGAGTCACAATAATTAATAATTTAAAATATTTAAAAAGCACAAAAATAAATTATAGTAAAAGATTTTAACTCTTGAAATCCAAACTTTACCACATAAATTGAGATAATTAATATGAACCCCCAAAAAATGGAGTAATTAATTAATAGAAAGAGACTATAGATGCACGTTTTAAAGCTTTTGTTTTATTCTTTTTGTTGTTTCCAGAAGTTCTAAAAGAGGACAAAGAGAACGACATTTGTCTTTCCAGCTATACTAGAAACAGGGGCAGTATTTGATGGCAACAGATGTGATTTTCGCCTTTATAGTTATGATTGACTAGCCATACATATCCGTGTGATGTACGGCCCGAACATATCTATTGACTTTAATTAGTCAATCTTTAAGATTTATATTTTGACAATAACTTTTAAAAACATTATAATTGTTTTTATATATAGCAACATATACAAAATATATTTTATGTAACATCACTTTAATTATAATTAAAAAATGGAGTTGATGGAATTAAATCTTTGAGATGGAAAGAGTCGAATTTTTTTCTCATTTTCATGACAATGAAAGTTGTTAAATTTTTTCTTCCAAATTCTTTAATATTTTATATGTATACCGACAGGTTGATCTCTATTTCAATTAAGTAACTGCTCAGATCCAAACATAAGAACTATTATTGTATATATTGGATTTTTTAAAAGAAAAACTAATAAAATATTTTTATAACCATTGTTGTATATATTGGATTTTTTAAAAGCAAAACTAATAAAATATTTTTATTAAATTAATTAAAAAATATATTATAATTTTTTATATTAACAATTATAGATAAAAACAAATTGTTACAAAGAAAGACATATGGTATATTATTAATCATCAAATTTTAATTCTGAAATGAAAATATAAAGTAATACATTTTATAAATGTAAAGAAACAATAATCAGAGACTGCAAAGGAGAGTAAATAAGTAAAGTATTGACAATGAAAGAAAACGGGGATAAAAGTCACTCCTTCCCTTCACTTTTACTTGTCGACGTTAACATATCAAGAAACAAAAAAAAATTCTTCTTATTTTACCCTTCACATTAATTATTCATTTTCAAAAGTATTGACAAAAACGGGGATAAAAGTCACTCCCTCCCTTCAAGGAAAGATTTAATTAATTTTATCTTGTAATTTTATCTTAGTTTTGTAAATTAACAAGTAATTTGAACATATATTTTTAGTAATATAGCCAAGTAATATGGGACGGAGAGGATAAGATGTGAAAGATTTAATTAATTTTATCTTGCTTCTGTAAATGAACAAGTAATTTAGACATATATTTTTAGTAATGTTGAGTACTTCATTTATGAACAAGTAAAAGTGCACGGATGAAATAAATATGTGTCAGACAATTAAAATTAAAGTGCATACTTGTATACATGCGCAGAGAATAAATATTCAGTAAAAAAATAGTTTAGTAATGTGGCTAAGTAATATGGAATGGAGGGAGTACTTCATTTATTAATTCTTAAAGAACTTGAAAAGTCAAAAGTTAACAAGTATAAGTGCACGGAAGAAATAAATGTTTCGGAGAATTAAATTTGAAGTGTGCACGTGTATACATGAGAAGAGATAAATATTCAGTACTATGACACATGATCATGTGGGATAAAAAAGTAGTTGGTTAAAATGTACAATTTATATAGCTTGTAGTACAAATTTCTATTGTTGTGTTAGTCTTCTCTTCACACTTAGATATACTAAAAATAGAAAAGAAGAAAAATATAGAATAGAAAAATAGACATATATTTTTAGTAATGTGACCAAGTAATATGGACGAAGGAGTACTTCATTTTTATTAATTATTAAAGAACGTGAAAAGTCAAGCATAGTAATGTGGCCAAGTAATATGGGACGAAGAGAGTACTTCATTTATTAATTCTTAAAGAACGTGAAAAGTCAAGTAATGTGCCCAAGAAATATGGGATGGAAGGAGTACTTCATTTAATAATTCTCAAATAACTTGAAAAGTCAAAAATGAACAAGTAAAAGTGCACGGAAAAAATAAATATGTGTCGGATAATTAAAATTGAAGTGCATACATGTATATATGGGAAGAAAATAAATATTCAGCAAAAACGTGAAAAGTCAAAAGTGAACAAGTAAAAGTGCACGGAGGAAATAAATAAGTGTCGGAGAATTAAAATAAAAGTGCACACGTGTATATCTGAGAAGAGAATAAATATTCAGTACTATGACATATATCCACGTGAGATATATTAATTCTTAAAGAATGTGAAAAGTCAAAAGTGAACAAATTAAAGTGCACGGAGGAAATAAATTTGTGTAGGAGAATTAAAATTGTATTGCATATGTCTATACATGAAAAGAGAATAAATATTCAGCTAGAATACGAAAAGTCAAAAGTGAACAAGTAAAAGTGCACAGAGGAAATAAATATGTCGGAGAATTAAATTTGAAGTGCATACATCTATACATGAGAAGAAAATAACTATTAAGTACTATGATATATATCTACGTGGGATATAAAAATAGTTGAATAAAGTGTACAAGTTATATAGCTTATGGTATAAGCATTCATTAAGAGTACAATTTGTGAAGCTTATGGTACGAGCTGGAGGAGCGGTGTTCGTCCCTTCTCCACGCTTATATATAATAGAAATTTAGCAAAATTGAGATTATTTTGCTTAATTAAATTTGATTCGGTGCTCGAAAGGCAACCCTAGGCTTTGCGGAAGTGGAGGAATAGTGAGGGACTATGCTATGAATATGAGTGTTCAAACCAACAATTATGCTGAAACAATTGCTCTAAAGATTGAAATTAAGATCAGAAAATCATCGTACAAGGACTCGAAAACATAAAGTTGTCTAATGTATGAAATAAGTGTCTAAAATTAATTGTAAATGTATGGAATGAAAGTAGACATCCAAATGAGGAAAGATCTTCAGGCGGCATGGCATGGATAAGAGTTCTCCCCCGTATCTGATCAGGAACTGGCCTCACGCTAGATGTGAGGTATGGAAGATGTCTCCGACACACAATCTGCACTCAAAAGGGTGCAGCAAGGTAGTATCAGTACAAACACTAAGTATTGGTAGGTATCATAGGCCGACAAGGATTAGTATCACGCATACGTTCATAAAATTAACAGAATAGCTAAATTGGCACAACAACACCTAAACAAATAATGTCATCAACAGAATTCAGCCAACACAGGCATATGATAAGTCTAGTCATCAATCATTCGCGGAAATCAGATAAGTTCAGCCATCACAAGTTCAGTCATCTACCAACCACAAGAATAAAGTAAGTCTAATGCAATGCAATGTAATAATGACAGAATCTCAATTGTATACACACATGATAAATGATATTGTTTCCCCAAATAGTAATGACTTGCAGGGGACCCATATATGGTGTCCATGTACCACTCGCTCCGGGACTGACCTCAGATCACTAGCCCATAACTAGGTCACATCCTCACCCCTTATCAAATGTGCCTTTTACATATATTACTATACTATATAAGCGGCAATCAAGAATATTTTTTGTCCTCACAATACCAATTGATCATATGAAGTTCCTCCACGTGGATATCACTTTTAACTTCTGTATTCTCAATTTTTTCCCTCATTCATTTTCTTAAGACAATCCATGTAGGCCTTTTTAATTGGTGTAACTTTGTGGATTTTTCTTATCTTTTATTTCATCCTTCTCAATTTATGTGGCACCATTTCCTTTTTAGTTTGTCCTAAAAAAGTTACCTTTTTATAATTAGAAACAACTTAACTTTAAAATTTCCCTTTTGCCTTAATGAAATGATTTACAGTACACACAAGTGTCTAACGTTTATTTTAGACCACAAATTTCAAAAGTCTTCCTTTATTTCTTAAACTTTGTGCCAAGTCAAACGATGTCACACAAAAAGGGACAGAGGGAATATTAGAAACACATATATTTCGATTATCATTTTGAAGAAGTTATAACTATCTTGAATTTTAGTGATTGTATGATGTCATATTGTATTCGTGTTGAATCAATGCGATTCTCATGCAATTGATTTTTTTCCTAACTGTTTTTTTTTTTAAATTGCATAAGAAAATTTTGTGAACAATTTTATCCATCACCTTTGAACGATCTATGATGTATTACAAATATTAAAAGTAAAAGTTATTAATTGGTGTCATATAGTGTTGAAAATGAAGGTAGTATTACAAGTCAACACAATCTTTTTTTCAAAACTCTTATTTGGTTAAATAAGAATGAATAATTTTAAGCAAAAAACTTATACATGAAGAATTCAATTGATTATTGGGGTTCATTTTATGGATTTATTTTCCCCTTAATTTCGTTTAAAATTAAGCTTAAATCGCCACATTTAACTAGCATAAAACCTTGTCACATAAAATTATGAGTGAAACTAAAACTTAATAAATACCAAAATAATTATTTCCATTTACACTATAAAAAATTATCTGTACACAAATTCATAAAAATGCTAATGTTTTCAATTTATGATCCTCATCGAATCGAAATTATTTTCATACTTTAAATCATGTTACTTCATAGAATATTGAATTTTTGTGTTCCTTTGTATCTATTAAATCTCCTTCCAAACTTCCTCATAAATAATTTTTTCTTGAAAAAAATATTCAATTTGTGACTAAGAAACTAATAATTTTAAAGACTTATCGACAAGAAATGATTAATGTACCATTAGATTAAGTTAATTATGCAGTAGAAAAATGTGACACAAGTTATATTTTCTTAATTAAAATTACTATTTGTATATCACGAGCTCGGGCCTCAATGCAACTAGTATATATATATATATATATATATATGTACACTAGCAATATATGCCCGTGCACTGAATATGTTTATTCACTTTAATTAGCCAGTTTTTAAGGTTTGTATTTTGAAAATAACTTTTAGAAACATTCTAATTGTTATTATATATAGCAACATATACAAAATGTATTTTATGTACCATCACTTTAGTTATAATTAGAAAATGGAGTTTAAAAATTGAAAACATATGATGGAATTAAGTCTTTGAGGTGGAAAAGCAGGACTTTTTTCTCATTGTCATGATAATGAAAGTTGTTCATCGATGTGAAAAAGAAAATTAGTAAGAATATGAGGGAAAATTTATATTTTGATTCTAGATTTTTTCTTTTAAATTCTTTAATATCTTATATGTATACTGATAGGTTGATATCCATCAATTAACTAATTGTTCAGATCCAAACATAAGGACCATTGTATATATTGGATTTTTTAAAAGCAAAACTAATAAAATATTTTTATTAAATTACTTAAAAAAATATATTATAATTTTTTATATTAACAATTATAGATAAAAATAATTATTATAAAAAAATCAAAATTAGAAAGATATATGTTATATCGTAAATCATGAAATTTTAATTCCAAAATGAAAATATAAAGTAATACATTTTATAAATGTAAAGAAACAATAATCAGAGAATGCGAAGGAGAGTAAAATAAGTAAAATATCGACAAAGAAGAAAAACGGGGATAAAAGTCACTCCCTCCCTTCACGTTTACTTGTCCATGTTGACGTATTAGGAGAAAAAAAATTCTTCTTCTTATTTTACCCTTCACATTAATTACTCATTTTCATATCATTTTCTAAGGCTATTGAGACTATACACCAATAAATATGATATTATGATAAAATATATACTTCATTTATTAATTCTTAAAGTACGTGAAAAGTCAAAAGTGGACAAGTAAAAGTGCACGGAGGGAACAAATATATGTAGGAGAATTAAAATCGAAGTGCAATGTGTATACATGAGAAGAGAATAAATGCTCAGTACTATGACATATGTCCAAGTAGGATAAAAAAGTAGTTGGTTAAATTGTACAATGTATATAACTTTTGGTACAAATTTGTATTGCTATTGTTCGTCCTCTCTTCACATTTAAAGTATTGACAAAGAAGGAAAACGGGGATAAAAGTCACTCCCTTCATTCACTTTTACTTGTCCATGTTAACATATCGAGAGAAAGAAAATTTTGTTCTTATTATTAATTTTACCCTTCATATTAATTACTCATTTTCAAATCATTTTCCAAGGCTATTGAGACTTACACCAATAAATATGAATATTATGGTAAAATATATACTCCCTCTGTCTCATATTACTTGCCACTTTTCCTTTTGCACGACCCTTAAAAAATCATAAATAAAAGATATATTTTACTATTTTACCCCTATCAGTTTCCAATAAATACATTCTAATCAAAATTTACTATTTTCAATAACATTTATTACTAAGGGTAGGATGGGAAAGATTTAATTAATTTTATCTTGGTTTTGTAAATGAACAAGTAATTTGGACATATATTTTTAGTAACGTGGCCAAGTAATATGAGACGAAGAGGGTAAGATGGGAAATATTTAATTAATTATATCTTGATTTTATAAATGAACAAGTAATTTGGACATATATTTTTAGTAATGTGGCAAGTAATATGGGACGGAGGGAGTACTTCATTTATTAATTCTTAAAGAACGTGAAAATTCAAAAGTGAATAAGTAAAAGTGCACGTAGGAAATAAATATGTGTCAAAGAATTAAAATTGAAGTGCATATGTGTGTACATGAGAAGAGAATAAATATTCAGTACTATGACATATGTCCACGTGGGATAAAAAAGTAGTTTAGTAATGTAGCCAAATAATATGGAACGGAGGGAGTACTTCATTTATTAATTCTTAAAGAACTTGAAAAGATAAAAGTGAACAAAGTAAAAGTGCAAGGAAATAAATATGTCGGAGAATTAAAATTGAAGTGCATATGTGTATACATGAGAAGAGAATAAATATTCACTACTATGACATATGTACACATGGAATAAAAAAGTAGTTGATTAAAGTATACAATTTATATAGCTTTTGGTACAAGCATTCATTGTTGTGTTAGTCCCTCTTGGACACTTATATATAATAGAAATAAGAAAAATATAGAATAAAAAAATAGACATATATTTTTAGTAATATGGCCAAGTAATATGAGACGAAGGGAGTACTTCATTTATTAATTCTTAAAGAATGTGTAAAGTCAAGTATAGTAATGTGGTCAAGTAATATGGGACGAAGGGAGTACTTAATTTATTAATTCTTAAAGAACGTGAAAAGTCAAGTAATATGGCCAAATAATATGGGACGGAGGGAGTACTTCATTTAATAATTCTTAAAGAACGTGAAAAGTCAAAAGTGCACGGAGGAAATAAATATGTGTTGGAGAATTAAAATTGAAGTGCATACATGTATACATGAGAAGAGAATAAATATTCAGCAAGAACGTGAAAAATCAAAAGTAATCATGTAAAAGTGCACGGAGGAAATAAATGTGTCGGAGACTTAAAATTAAAGTGCATATGTCTATACATGAGAAGAGAATAAATATTAAGTACTGTGACATATGTACATGCGGGATAAAAAAGTAGTTGGTTAAAGTGTACAAGTTATAGAGCTTTTGGTACAAGCATTCGTTGCGTGTACAATTTATAAAGCTTTTGGTACAAGCAGTCACAGCTGTGTTAGTCCCTCTTCCACACTTATATATAATAGATAGAAATATATTCTGTTTTTCATCACAATGTGTTTCTCAACTTATTTCCAATTCATCAGTAAATATGGAATAAGACCAGCCAACAGTATCAAGGTCAAGAACACAAGGCACCTTGCCACAAATCAATCAAGACTCAACAAATCAGCTCATCAATTAAAATGAATACGAAATCATCTTAATCAAAAGAAGAGTATTTATTAACTCCTTCCTTCTCATATCACAACAATTCCGACTCAGGTTCAGTACATAAAGTAACGTTGTCCAGCCCACAAATCAATCAATCAGTACCAACCTAGGAATTTCCAACCAGGCTTCTGTCCGAAGACCATTACATGATTTCTCCCATCAATTCTATTACATATACATATAACTAATCAAAATCTAACTCAAGTAAACCATAACCTACCTCAAAGCCGAACTGGAATAGTACAATTATTCTGCAACGACTTTCCCCTTTCACAAAGCTTCGGAATGTTCAAAGTTAAGAAATCATAACGCTAAGTGAGTAAGGAATCATCTACTCAACAATAACAGTTTAGAGAAGAAAACCCCACTATTTCTACCATTTTTCAATGGGTGAACTATCATTAGGTGTGAATTCATCCTAAAATCAATCTCAACAATCATATTATATCAATTCATGGGTTTTCTAATCAATTCACTTCCAAATTATTTTTTAGGCTAAAGCTTCCATTTTTATTAGAACTCTAAGTCTCAATCAATCAATTCCGCCATTAATAATCAAAATCTCATTTTAGGAAGTGATATTCTATAATTCTATATGATAAAGCAACAATAACTCATTCATTATTTAAGGGTTTCATAAGTTCTAGGGTTCTAACCTTTCAATTCACCATTAAAGAACCTTTAGCGGATGTAAGAACTTAAGGCAATTATGGAATGAATGAAGATAAAGGTTGAGACTTACTTTGATGACGAGTGGTGCCCTGGCCTTAGAAAAATCGCCTTAATATTTCTTGGGAATTGTTTCTGGTGTATTTGGGGAATGGGTTCGAAATATGGAATATAAAACACAATTTCTGCCTCCCGTCGACCGCTGTAGCGGTGATGTTCCGCTACAGTGGTCTCGCTATAGCGGGAATTGACCCGCTTTAGCAGACCTCATTAAATCTCGAAATCCCGTGGCGGCGATCGGCCAGCCGCGGCGGCGGACTCGCTACAACGGTAATACCACTGTTGCAACGGTTCATATTGACCAATGAGGTCTGTTTTTTCACCAAAAATCCCAACACCAATCCAAGACCCTACAGACACAAACCAAACATGCACATATGTATAAAAACACGCTACGGATTCACTCGTGAAATTGAAATTCCCAGCGGAGGTCTAATTTACCAAGTCACCCCCCAAATGAACATACAACAAGTTTCTAACAATGCGCAACAACAAACAAATCAAGTTTTAGTTCTTAGACTTCTAACTCTTTGAGTTCCCATTAAGCTCATTTCTATTCTCGGGAAGGTACTAGCAAGGGTAAAATGGTCAAAGCTCCCATAACGACCTTTTGGGTCGTTACATCTTGGCTCCATCATACATGTCCTTAATTGCCCTAGTGTACGCAACCAGTACACCTCTAGCCTCCAAGCATCTCCATAGAATCTCCATTGGGACTTTGTCGTATGCCTTTTCTAAATCGATGAATATAGAGGCGGACCCACATATAGAATTTGGTGCTCCAGTACCCATTAACCCTAATGCGATTTTTTTTTTTATATAGAAATTTCTAAGGATTGAGTATATAGACTTCAGTAGCACCCATTAATCAAAAGGTCCAGTGGGTACTTTGGTTGAGACCCAGACTTTAAGGTGCGTAACTGCATGAAGCGCAGTAGTTCGATTCCCCGTGGACGCATTCCTTTTCAAGATCCAATCATTTCTTGGTTTTGTTTTTTTTTTTTTGCTGGTTTTCCCTTCTTTTCCTCCCATACAGATGCGGTCTCTCAATTGACTTCTCCTTTTAGTTTGCTTACGTTTTTACTTGGTTGACTTTTATTCTTCGTACTTGAATCTTGCGACATTTTACCTTTTTTACACCAATAAAGATTTTTCTTCTCCTTTTCTTTAAGAAAAACTTTTTGTTTGGTAACTAAAAAGACTTTCTTTATTGTTTTTTTATCTTTTTTCGTATAGCTTTTAATTTCCTTTTTTTCTTAAAAAAACGTTTGCTCACTAATTTTAGTTAAAGGAAGTCAGTACCCACTATCACAAAATCCTGCGTCCGCCACTGGATGAATATCATGTACAGCTCTCTCTTCCTCTCCCTATACTGCTCCACAAGCCTCCTTACAAGATGAATGGCTTATGTAGTCGAGCGCCCCGACATGAATCCAAATTGATTCTCAAAGATAGGCATGCCTCTCCTCTCCCTTATTTCCATCACTCTTCCCAAAATTTTATAGTATGACTTAGCAGCTTGATCCCCCTATAGTTGATGCAACTTTGAATGCCACCCTTGTTCTTGTACAAAGGAATCACTATACTTCACCTCCATTCTTCAAGCATTTTCATTGTCTTAAAATGACATTAAATAACCCAGTCAGCCACTCCAAACCTGCTCTGCTTGTGCTCTTTCAAAATTCCACCGGAATCTCATCAGGCCCGGTCGCTCTCCCTTTATGCATCCTGCGAACAACACTCTTAACCTCCTCCACCTTTATACTCCTACAGTATCAAAAATCACGACACCTCTCGGAGTGCTCCAAATCCCCCAACACAATGTTGTTATCCCCTTCTTCGTTCAAGAGCTAATGGAAGTATGACTACCATCTCCGTCTAACGAAGGCGTCCTGCACCAGTACTTTGTTGCCCTCATCTTTGATGCACTTCACTCGATCCAGGTCACATGGCTTCCTTTCCCTTGTCTTGGCTAGCCTGTACAACTTTTTATCCCCGTCTTTGTCCTCTGATTCTGCATATAGGCGTTCAAATTCACATAGCTTTGCATGCTATTAGGAACTTAGGAGTAAAAGCAAGCACACCGATATTAGCTTAGAGTTTTTCGGTTCCTTTTCTTTTAATTAAAATTATTTTACCATTTAAAATTGTATTAGCAACAAAATGCGTCGTAGCCATATACAACCTACTCTATACACATAGTACAAATCAAAAGGAGCATTGAGTATTAGGGACCAAATTCTACCGAAAGTGATCCTTTCCCGCACACTAGGGGAAGTAATTAAATGGCAGAAGCGACCAGCCTTACATTTACTTTAATTAGCATAGTGTCCTCTTCAGGGGCAGATGCACACTTACATATAGATCGAATTCACCTCAACTTAGTACTTTAACGTGAAACATAATTTTATATGTAAAAATCTACTAAAATAAAAACATATAAATAGATATGAACAGTGACGGGTCAAGAATTTTCACTATGGTGGTTCGAAAAATAAAAATTTAAATGTACGGATAAGCCAAAAAAAAAAATCAGTGTAATTTTTTCCCTGAGAATTAAATGGAAAAAAAAAACTGTGTAATTTTGAAAACCCTGGACCTCAAAAGCTTAACTTAAAAATTATTGTTGTCCCTTAGAATCAACCTTGGGATGATGGAGTTCATGTTGAACATCCTGGAGCACTTGATCTAACCTTTAGCATTTGTTCAAGGTATTCAAAATTTATATAAGTACATAAACAAAGAAAATCTATCTTATATATGCAATGTCATTTTTTGCCTATGGTGTCTGGGTGAACATTCTTCCGCCCCTACATTTTCCCTTGGATATGAGGTATGAACCATAACTTTGTATACGGTAAAAACCGGATATAGATTAAAACCGGTGAGACAGAAGGCCGAGGGAAGAAAGGGACAAGAACGTGCATGAAGGCTCCCATTCTGAACCGAGGAAACGCTTGGACCGGAGCAAAGGAAGGGCGTCATTTGGTCCGGTTCTTTCATGACCGGTTGTTCGAGGCCGTATGTCTGTTTGATCGTGTCCGGTGGTCCAGGAGATCCGTCGCGCGGTTGCCACGCGTCGATAACGTCCTGCTGTGTTCAACTGCCAATCGTACGGGTGTCAGACCGTACGGTCTACCTAATCCAACCTAACCCAACTCAAAACGTTTTCTTTATTCTATTATTTTTTATGTTGCATGAAGCCCATGGGACAATACTATAAATAGGGGACATTGTCCTCCTTTTAGAGGGTTGGCTCCTCAGATCAAAAAGCAACTCTTTGTAATAGCAAACCATATATAAGAATCTCTCTCATATCAGATTTTGGTCCATATTTGTATTGCTTTATCTTTTATGTTTCTTAAATCAAATAACACTTATTTGCTAGTAGATACACGAGTCTAGAGCAAACCATTGATCATCAATCGCCCCTTGTAGCATAGTCACATATTTCTTTTCTTTATCAAATAAGTTCAAGATATAACCACATATCCTATACCTCACCTACAATTTTAATTGATTATCCAAATCCGGGGTAAACAGTTTGGCACCCACCGTGGGGCTAGGATAATAGTTGTATTTTATCTTGATCTCTACCTTACCCATCTAAATCAAAAACACCTTTTGTTCGTCTCTGAAATAACGGGCTAAATGGCTGACAGTGGGCAATCTGGTCACGTCAACAACAACGAAATCGTGGCCGAAAACGAAGGAAGCGGTCCACGAGGACCGCCAAACCCCACTGATCCTAACCCCGTTAATTTGAGGGAGGGCCTCAATCGTCAAAACACCGTGGACCAGGAGAATGCCACCTTACCGGCCACTGATCCTCTAAATACCCACAATTCTGTTACTTTGTCCCGGGCACGGGGCTGGAAAGAGCCGTATGCGCCTAATGACAATATTGACTTACGTTTAATCTTTGAAATGTTGCAGGAACAGAGAGCAGCGATTGCCGAGCAAGGGATCGCGATTGCCCGGTTGCAAAACGAAGGGGATACAACGACCCCGGAGAAAACGAGCGGTGTTGCTGAACCCAGAAGGGATGAGGCACGCGTTATTGAGAGCAATGGATCCGGAGCTGGTTCCTCCACCGAGGTTCTAAAAATACTCGAAACTTTGGCAAAGAAAGTAGACTCAACCGAAAAGAGGGTCGAAACATACAACTCTCGGGTGGATCAAATCCCGGGGGCTCCGCCTTTACTGAAGGGGTCGGATTTGAAAAGATACATCCTAAGACCTTTTCCTCCGAGTGCAGCCCCGAAATTAATCCCGAAGAGGTTTAAAATGCCGGATATCCAGAAATATGACGGCACAACGGACCCACACGAACACGTGACCTCATACACGTGCGCCATAAAGGGCAATGATATGGAGGAGGATGAAATTGAGTCGGTATTGCTTAAAAAGTTCGGGGAAACTTTGTCAAAAGGATCATTGACGTGGTACGACCATCTACCCGAGCATTCGATCACCTCTTTCGAAATGCTCGCCGATGCCTTCATCAAAGTTCACGCCGGTGCCAAAAAGGTGCAGGCCCGTAAGGCCGACATTTTCCGTATAACCCAAAGAGACGACGAGTTACTACGTGAATTCGTCAACCGGTTCCAAAGGGAGCGGATGGAACTCCCCCCGGTTCCAGAAGAATGGGCTGCACAAGCTTTCACAAAGGGGCTCAATGTTCAGAGTTCAACAGCCTCGTTCAAATTAAAGGAAATCTTGCTGGAGTACGAGGCTGTGACATGGGCTGATGTCCATAACCGATACGAGTCGAAGATTCGGGTGGAGGATGATCAATTCGAGCTTCCCCCGGGGCCAATAAATGTGAACAAAAGTTTTGAGAGACCAAGGAAGGGCTACGAAACGAAGGCCGAATCGTCCAGGGAAAGGTATCGGCCATACTCCCATTCGGAGAAGCAAAGCTTCAGGTCGGAGAAATCCAGGGTGAGCCCAAGTCGTTTCTCCGGTCGGGGTAGTAAACGGGTCGAGCGCCCATCGAACAGTCGAGATCTCTCATTCAGGAGCGATGCCGGAAGCTCTACCATCAACAAGGACTTACCAAAGATATCGGAGTACAACTTCAACGTCAGTACCTCAGGCCTAATTTCGGCCATTGGTCGTGTTCCGGATGTAAAATGGCCGAGACCTCTAAGGTCAGATCCGGGCCAACGGGACCCGAGCATGGTGTGTGAATACCATGGAACCCATGGTCACAGAACCGAGGTTGTCGCCAGTTGAGAGAGGAGGTAGCCCAGTTACTGAAGAATGGTCATCTCCGAGAGCTGTTGAGTGAACGAGCCAAAAGTCACTACAAGGAAAGGGAGGCTCATCGAAAGACCGATCCATAAGAACCCCAGCATACAATCAACATGATAGTTGGGGGCACCGATGCCCCTCGAGGGCCGGTGATGAAACGGGCCAAGGTCTCTGTTGTTCATGAAAAGCGCAGCCGGGACTATTTACCCGAGGGCTCTATCTCTTTCAGCAATGAGGATGCGGAGGGCATCATCAAACCGCACAATGATGCATTGGTAATTTCTGTACTTATCTTTAAAACTAAGGTTAAACGTATTTTGATTGACCCAGGTAGCTCGGCCAACATCATCCGGTGGAGAGTGGTCGAACAGCTAGGGTTGCTCGATCAGATCGTACCGGTAGCCCGGGTACTCAGCGGGTTCAACATGGCGAGCGAAACCACAAAGGGGGAGATCTCATTTCCTGTGAACGTCGATGACACCATTTAGCAAACGGTGTTCTATGTGATCGAAGGGGTATAACACATTACTGGGCAGACCCTGGATACATGGCATGAGGGCCATGCCCTCAACATTGCATCAACTGCTGAAATTCCCCACCCCGGAAGGGATAAAAATCATCTAAGGTGAACAACTCGCACCTGGAGCAGATCATCTTGTTCGAGTACCTACCGGACAGAAAGGTATACCTGGGCACGGGGCTAACCCCGGAGCTCAGGAACAAGTTAATTGAATTCCTTCGAGCTAACGCAGATTGTTTCGCATGGTCTCATATAGATATGACAGGTATATCACCAGAAGTGGCAACTCACAAGCTTAGCTTGGACGGGAAGTTTCCCCCGGTGAAGCAGAAGAGGAGGCCCATGGCGGAAGAAATGCACTCCTCTGTAAAAGACGAGGTAACAAAGCTTTTAAAAATAGGTTCTATCCGGGAGGTAAAGTACCCGGATTGGCTAGCTAACGTGATAGTGGTGCCCAAAAAAGGTAATAAATTCCGAATGTGTGTTGATTATAAGGACTTAAACAAGGCATGCCCGAAGGATTCATTTCTATTGCCTCACATCGCTAGAATGATCAATGCGACGGCCGGGCATGAGATGTTAAGTTTTCTCGATGCTTACTCCTGGTATAACCAAATTCGGATGCACCCGGAGGATCAAGAGAAAACGTCCTTCATTACCCAGCATGGGACTTACTGTTATAATGTAATGCCTTTTGGGTTAAAAAATACCGGTGCAACTTATCAACGCCTAGTTAATGAGATGTTCGAAGAACAGATAGGGAAAACAATAGAAGTTTATATTGACGACATGGTAGTTAAGTCCCTGGAAACAGAGGACCATTTAAAACATTTGCAGGAAACCTTCGACGTGCTCCGCAAGTACAACATGAAGCTCAACCCCGAAAAATGTGCCTTCGGGGTAAGGTCCGGCAAATTTTTGGGTTTCATGGTGTCAAACCGGGGGATTGAAATCAACTCGGACAAGATCAAGGCCATCAAGGATATCGAGGTGTTGAATAACGTCAAAGGAGTACAGAGGCTCACCGGAAGGATAGCGGCATTGAGTCGCTTCATATCGAGATCCTCAGACAAGAGCCATCGTTTCTTCTCCTTATTAAGGAAGAAGAACGACTTCGTTTGGACACCGGAGTGCCAAAAATCTTTACAGGAATTGAAGAGATACTTGTCTAGCCCCCCGCTGTTGCACACACCTAAGGCAGACGAGCCGCTTTTTCTCTACCTTGCTGTCTTCGAGGTAGCGGTAAGTGGCGTTTTGGTCCGAGAAGAATCAGGTACACAATTCCCTATCTATTACGTGAGTAGAACTTTGGGGGATGCGGAAACCCGTTATCCCCACTTGGAAAAACTGGCATTGGCATTGGTAAGCGCTTCTAGAAAGCTCAAGCCCTACTTTCAATGCCACCCGATACGTGTAGTAACTACATACCCCCTAAAAATCATCATGCATAAACCAGAATTATCGGGTAGACTAACTAAATGGGCTGTGGAAATTAGCGGGTATGATATCGAGTACAAACCTCGAGCGGCTATCAAGTCCCAGATCTTGGCCGACTTCGTGGCAGACTTTACCCCGGCTATGGTCCCCGACGTCGAGAAAGAACTTCTGCTGACCTCGGGGAAAGCCTCGGGTATTTGGTCGCTGCATACGGATGGGGCCTCGAACCTCAAAGGTTCCGGGCTAGGAATCATCCTTAGAACCTCGGCCGGTGATGTCGTTCGACAGTCTATTAGAACTGCTAAATTGACTAACAATAAAGCCGAGTATGAGGCTATGATTGTAGGTTTGGAATTGGCCCGAAGTATGAGGGCCAAAATAATCGAGGCAAAGTGCGATTCGCTTTTGGTCGTAAACCAGGTGAACGGTGTTTTCAAGGTCAAGGACGAACGGAAGCAGAGGTATCTTGAAAAAATCCAAGAGATACTACATTGATTTAAAGAATGGACCATACAGCACATACCGAGGGAGCAGAACAGCGAAGCCGATGCATTAGCAAATTTGGGGTCCTCGGTCGAAGGGGAGGAAATCGGCCCCGGGACAACGGTGCACTTATTAAACACGATGATAGAGAACGGACACGCCGAAATAAACACAATGGGTTTAATTTGGGATTGGCGCAACAAGTACATCGACTACTTGCGTGATAGTAAGCTCCCAAATGACCCGAAAGAATCGCGGTCATTAAGGACCAAAGCTGTGCGTTTTTGCTTGGTAGACGGCTAATTGTATCGGCGATCTTTATTCGGACCCCTGGCCAAGTGTTTGGGCCCCGGAGAGACGGAGTATGTGATGAGAGAGGTGCACGAAGGAACCTGCGGCAATCACTCCGGTGCTGGTGCTCTGGTCCGAAAGATTATCAGGGTCGCCGGTTATTATTAGAACCGGATGGATGAAGACTCAAAGAATTTTGTCCGTAAATGCGACGGGTGTTAGAGGCATGCTCCGATGATTCATTAGCCCGGGGAGTTGTTGCATTCGGTGGTGTCACCCTGGCCTTTCATGAAGTGGGGGATGGACATCGTCGGTCCATTACCATGGGCACCAGGTAAAACTCGTTTTATTTTGTTTATGACTGATTATTTCTCCAAATGGGTTGAAGCACACGCCTTTGAAAAAATTAGAGAAAAGGAGGTCATTGACATCATATAGGATCACATCATCTGTCGCTTCGGCATCCCCGCCGAGATAACTTGTGATAACGTGCCCCAGTTCGTGGGTGGCAAAGTCAACAAATTCCTCGAGGGGTTGAAGATCAAGAAAATTGTATCAACTCCGTATCACCCGTGTGCGAACAGACAGGCGGAATCCACGAACAAGACAATAATCCAAAACCTGAGGAAAAGACTTGAAGCATCAAAGCATCATTGGAGAGAAATATTACCGGAGGTTTTGTGGCCTTATAGAACCACATCGAAATCGAGCACGGGGGAGACTCCTTTCTCGTTGGTCTACGGGGCCGAAGCCCTTATCCCCGTAGAAGTTGGTGAACCAACCCTCCGATTCCGATATACGACTGAGGAGTCAAACGAGGAGGCCATGGCCGTAAGACTCGACCCCACGGACGAGCTTCGCGAAAACGCGTTGGTCCGTATTGCAGCCCAGAAACAGAGGGTAGAAAGGTACTACAATCGGAGAGCCAATTTTCGTCATTTTCAAGTTGGGGACTTGGTGCTCCGAAAAGTTACCTTGAGCACCAAGAATCCCAACGAAGGAAAACTGGGTCCGAACTGGGAAGGACCTTACAAGATAACCGAGGTAACGGGTAAAGGATCATACCAGCTGGAGTCCATGGACCGACAGCGGCTGCGCAATAACTGAATGTGTCTCATCTGAAAAGATACTACTGCTGAGGTAAAAATACCCCATGTTTCTCTATTTTGACCATTCTTTTTTGCAGGAAACCGAGTACCAGGAAAAGAAAAGAATCTAAATCTGAAAACACGTGTTGCACTATTTTCCTTAGTACGATTTTGTCCCAAAATGGGTTTTCCGACAAGGTTTTTAATGAGGCAACAAGTACAACGTGTTACTTGACAAAGATAAAGGACAAACGTCCGGATTCTCGGGGTCACACCCAACGAATGGGGACTTAATAGCACTCACCCGATCTTGCAGCTCGGCTAAGAGCTAGGGGACTATCACACCCACTCCGGAGGCCGGCTTCAACAAACAAAATCGGGCCAAAAATGTTAGGTTCCGATGTAAGGACCAAACGATCAAAATGAATCGTGTCCATCGAGTGTTTACTATGACAAAAGCAAGGCCGGACCTTCTGCTATAGGTTTCGGTGTAAGGACCAAACGATCAAAATGAATCGTGTCCATTTAGTACTTGCTATGGAAAAAGCAGAAGGAAACAAAATTCTCATGTATGCAATGCAAAATTATCGAAAGTTTGGATAGCAATATCTCGGTTATCTTCTTGTTAAAAGACTTTACCCCGGTGATAACCGCCGTATTTCGGCACTACTTCATTCACACACCCTATACCGGGCATTATAGTCAAAATTTGACAAAGGCGACAAGGTCATAGCGAACCGAGCCAAAATCGTTAAAAAATTCGACGAAGGCAACGAGGTCACAACGATCCGAGCCGAAATTTTCTAACCTCCCCAAACGGGGACTGTTACGTCGAAATTCAGCCAAGGCTGAGATTCGGGTGCCCGAAATAATATCGGCCCTAAAATATTATTGAAAAATACCGGCCCTAAGGAAATGCCTATCGTGATTCGGATGCGTCTGAATTCACAAAGCATTAGGTAAGTCCTACGGGCACAATGAACTAATGACTACGAGTTAGCTTGTCCTTAAAACGGACCAACAATTCGGGCAAAAATAATAGCGAACATTCAAACGAAGAAACAAGAGAGATGCATTTTCATTTATACAAGGGGTGTTTTTACATCAAAAAACCAAAGTCCTACAAAGGCAAAAAATAAAGATAAAAGCCAAGTACAGGCCCCAATCTACCCGGAATGGCTGGAGCCAGAACGTTTGGACACTGCCCGCTCAAAGTCATCGGAGTCAGAACCGAGAGCATCCTTAGCCTCTCCCTCGACCCTCTTATCCTCGGCAATAAGGGTCGGAAGATCAGTAAAGCCATGCTCAGCTTGCTCAAGAGTGATCCTCCGAGATTTCCATTTCTCGTACTCAGCAACAATAGTAGCCTGAGCCTCGGCGGCCTCCACGCTCTTCAAAGCTTCTTCCAAATCAGCCTCGTCCTGGGCTAACTTTGCCGCCAGAGCATCTCGAGCCTCTCCAAGAACATTCGGCAATTGGATGGCCGATTGAAGCTCGGCCTGGAGAGTGTCATTTGCATCAGCTGTCTCCTTAAGCTCATTTTTCAGATCTTCACACATCTGGGCCCTCATCTCCGCCTTCTCTTCGAACACCCTTGCACGCTCTTGATATCGGGCACTCTCAGATTTGAGCATCTGATTCCTCTCGGCCAAGCTCGCAGCATCCGACTTCACCAAATCCAGCTCCCCTCGGAGTTGGGAGAAGGTGGTTTCAAGCTCGCCAAGCCTCGAGGAAATTTCAGCGTTGTCTCGGCTAAAGCCGATCTTGTCAGCTTCAAGGCTCCGATTGTATTCGGCCATCGCAGCTAGCTCACTCCTCAACTGATGATTTTCGGCCTTCGCTGCTTCAAGCTCGGGTCGGAGATTAGAAAGAACGACTGCTCGGTTCAACTCCTCCTCCTTCTCCTGAAGAAGGTGCTGATATTTCTCTGTTTCCCGGCCCTGGGCATCCAGTTGGCCCTTAAGATCGTCCATCTCTTGCTGGGCACGGATGAATGCTTCATTGACGAGCACCACACTCTGCAAATGAAGCAAGTTAAGAACTTGAACAAAACAAGGCTAAAATTCTCAGCAAAGTTAAGCAAGGACGGCTAAAAATCTTACCCGGTTGCCCGCATGCATACCCTCGTTAATGAGGCATTGCCAAGAGACCCCGGTCATCTTCCGCTTGTCCGAATCTGAGACAAAAGGCCTCAAATAGCTCGCCACACCCACCGGGCGAGAAAGAAAGCTGCAATCCTCAGGGACGGTGACCATAACCGATTTTGTTCTCCTCGGCTCCACGCTTGGGGCCGGAAAAATACGCACCAAGCTGTCCTTAGCCCCAGATTAGGAGGTCCGGCTGGCCGACCTCGTGGCCCGAGGGATAGGGAGATGCCCGAATCCCGCAGCTTTGTCGGTAGCGGGAGGAGTGCCCGAGAACATGTCCTAAAACTCGTCAGGCCTCGGAGCCGGAGTAGAGGAACTTGGAGCAGCCTCAGTATCCTCAGCAAAGCTCGGGGGCTCCGTAGTTGCAGCAGGCTCATGCTCGGGCGTCAGATGAACGTCAATGGGGACTTCAATCTCCAGGACCGGCTCAATCCTTTGACTGACTTCAGCAGCGGCCGCCTCCCCAGGCCTTCTTGTCCTTTGCAGGGGAGTTTCCTCGGAAGAAGTTTCACCTGAAATGTCGATGAAATCAATCAACCTTAGAGGAGCCGGGGAAAGAATTTCTTCCGTACCTGTGTGTGAAACCGGCACCAAAAGTCCTTCGCCAGCAGAAGGGAGGGGTGGAACGGCGACAGCCTCCTCCGGGATCGGAGCCACGGGAGCACCGGCATCTACTCTCCGAACAATAATGTCGGGCTCTGTTTCATCCCGTAAGGTCCGAGTGACGCTCCTCGCCCTCTTCTTTGACTTTTGCCCTTTATCCGAGGGCCTTTTCCTCTTGGCGGCAGCAGCAACAGCAAGGATATGAGATGCACCCGCTGAGTCAAACTCGGGTGCCGCCGTTGTGGGTTCGGCTGACGTCTCCAGTCTGGGATCCACCGAGCCCTTGGGCAAACCTGAAAATCAAAGACACAATGAATACGGGTAGTAGAAGGTGCGGTGAACACGGCTAAGGGCACAGTATTACCGTGGTTCTGGGCGACCCATCGGTCGCGTGATAGGTGTCCCCACGTCCGGTCGTCGTGGATATGTTGGATAAGGAGTGTCGTGACCCATTCGCTCAGGTTCCGGACGACCGGAGGAATATATCTATTGGCTAATATAAATAAGAAAAACGGTGAGAAAGTGGGATCAAAATTCGACGAAACATGCAAGAGCAATTACTTAAGGATTCAGACTTACGCTTGTTGTTCCACCTCTCCGGGAAGGGCATGTAATCGGCCAGAATGATGTCCTCAGTTCTGACCCGGACATATCGCTCCAGCCGGCCCCTGTCTCTGTCTTCGTCCATTTTTGAGAAAAATGGATTCCGGCTACGCTTGGCGAGTTTTATTACGCCACCCCGGAACAGCCTTGGTGAGTATAAGCGTATCAGGTGGGCTAGCGTGAACTCCTTCCCGGCATTGTTGGCCAACAACCGGAGGCATGCTACGACCCTCCAAACGATCGAACCAATTTGTGCCAAGGTCACGTCGTAGGCTGGCACATGTCCAGGATGACCGGATCTACCGGAAGATCGAGCTTGAGAGTGAAGGGATAAGTATACACATATAAAAAACCTTCCCGGTGGTCAGTGACTGACTCACTCGGCCCGGGGGCAAAAACCAAAACCGGACGGGTGTCCCACCCGCAGTCAGCTCGGACTATGTCGAGTTTTTCCTCAGTAATGGATGAGGGGTATCGCCTCACGTCGTACCCCCTATCGGACGCCGAAAAAGGTTTTTCAACCTCGAGATCTTGGCCGGTATAATGTCCGACGCTGTAGGCTCGAAGGAACTCTTTGCTTTAGCCGGAGATGCAGGCTCGGTTCCTTGGGATGAAACCGAGGGAATGTCATGGGAAGTGGTCTCAGACATTTTGAAAGTATGGAAAGAAGGAGTTGAGTGGATTCAGAAAGGGAGTTGAAAAAAATTAATAGGGGAACAGATGATATAGGAAATATCAGAAGATGAGAAGCAGCAATAAACAATAAACAGACTAGTGTAAGAGAGGGGCAAAGTTGCTTCCTTTCGCGTAGAGTAAACGATGAATCAACAACGAATTTGGAATAGAGGATGAACAGTTGTGATAAAGATGAAGAAATGCAGCAAAGAGTGAAAATGAAGAAGGAATGGGTCGTAAAAGTGTTAGAATGAAGAGGTAAAAGGGCCTTATATAGGTAAGGGCTGTGACGGTTACGATTCCCCAACCAACCGGGGAGCGCCACGTGCCCCATAATTAATGAGGAATGACTTGAAGCGACGTGCGTGCGGCGGTTGTCAGAGCAGACCATCCGGGACAAGACACGCGGCCAATGGCAGAAGAACGTAGCGCAACTGTTCCCGCCAAAAATGAAAAGATAACGACAGACAAAGGGAGTCACCGGTTTAGTGATTCATCCACTCCCCGTCACTCCGGCAAATCTACGATCCAGGAAGTGTGGGGACTATCTGTATATGGTAAAAACCGGATATAGATTAAAACCGGTGAGACTGAAGGCCGAGGGAAGAAAGGGAAAAGAATGTGCATGAAGGCTCTCATTCTGAACCGGGGAAACGCTTGGACCGGAGCAAAGGAAGGGCGTCATTTGGTCCGGTTCTTCCATGACCGGTTGTTCGAGGCCGTATGTCCGTTTGATCGTGGCTGGTGGTCCGAGAGATCCGTTGCGCGGTTGCCATGCGTCGATAACGTTCTGTTGTGTTCAACTGCCAATCGTACGGGTGTCAGACCGTACGGTCTACCTAATCCAATCTAACCCAACTTAGAACTTTTTCTTTATTCTATTATTTTTTATGTTGCATGAAGCCAATGGGGCAATACTATAAATAGGGGACATTGTCCTCCTTTTAGAGGGTTGGCTCCTCATATCAAAAAGCAACTCTTTGTAATAGCAAACCATATATAAGAATCTCTCTCATATCAGATTTCGGTCCATATTTGTTGTGCTTTATCTCTTATGTTTCTTAAATCAAATAACACTTATTTGCTAGTAGATACACGAGTCTAGAGCAAACCATTGATCATCAATCGCCCCTTGTAGCATAGTCACATATTTCTTTTCTTTATCAAATAAGTTCAAGATATAATCATATATCTTATACCTCACCTACAATTTTAATTGATTATCCAAATCCGAGGTAAACAAACTTCAAGAATATAATAAACTTAAATACTAAAATCTTTAAAGGTTAAGCTCATACAGTTTAATTCGTGGATCTACCTCTTGATCCACTCTCCCGTAAAATATGTATATGGACCACGGAAAAAACATTTCGTATTTATATATATTACCATCACATGGAGAAATTTTAACGGCTGAGAAATGCATGTACTGTAGTTCCCCTGTAAAATTTTATGACAATTTTTTATGTTCTGGTTCATACGTCTTTGCACGTGTGTGTAGTCTATTCATAGCTGGACCACTCATTTGTCCAATGTTAGCAGTAGTTGATTTCTATGGCTCTGCAAATTTGTTAGGTTTTCCTTCTAACTGGTTACTGGCCAATTATAATGTACTCTCTCGGACATCGGTGATTCCAAATCCAATTCATAATTTTAGTTTGATCGGACACAAAATTAAAGTACGTAAAACAAGATAATGATGTAATCCCCATTCTTTTAAGAATAAAGTATTTTCATAGTATATAATTATCAAAAGATAAATTAACATTATAAAAAAAAGATTTTTTGATAAGAGAATAAATATTTTAAAAAATGGAATAGATATAATTATCAAAAGATAAATTAGGTTTCTTTTCCTTTTCTATTCATGAAAATTGGAAAAGTTTTTTTTTTTTTTTTAAAAAGGGAAGAAAATCGAAGTACAAAAGAATAAATCTCCGACTACCACTTTGTAAGTTATAATAATGCTACCTAAGCCTATTATCCGGTTTGAACTGGACCGGACCGGTGACCAGTTAACAAACCGGCTGGTTTCCGGTTTAAAAACCGGAATCGGCCACCGATTTCGGTTTACTGGTTAAAAAAATCGAAACCGGACCGGTCCGGTTCGAAACTGTCCAAAACCTTTTTTTATTTTTTTATTTTTTGTATAGTATATATATATTATAGTATTTATTAGTATATTGTAGGTATATTGACATATGTAATATAAGTTTATAAGTAAAGTTTATATATTTACTGACTAACAGCAATACAGCATATACGTATATATATATTAAGTTATATGCTTAAGTTATACTACATATACCTAAAATATACTAAGAATATACTTATATATATCAATATACTTAGGTTATATATATATATATATATATATATATATATTTAAGTTATATATATACTTATAACTTATATATTATAACTTAAGTTATTTATAGCTTAAGTTTTTTCTAAATTTATAAATTCGTATTTTATAAATTAAGTATATTTATATTATAAGTATATTCTTAGTTTATTTTTTCGAGTATGTAACTTTCTAGTTTTTAATTTAAGTAGATGTATATTATAAGTATAATTCTTAGTATATTTTAGGTATATTCCTAACTTAATATAAGTAAAAATATGAACACAAATAAATAGAAGAAGCTCAATGAGCCATATATTTTATTCATTCTTGGATAACATTTATTTGCAAGTTGTAATTTTTTTAGCTTGCAAATAATACATGAGTTGCAAAGAAATAGTAGAATAATAAAATCATCAATTGTCGGTCATTTGGTTAATTTCCCCCATATCATATTCGGTCATGGAGATATCTTCAAAGTCTTCCATTTGATCCGCTCCACTTGCTATCAAATCTTCAATCTCTTCCTCTTCGCCTTCCACCGCTTATAAGTTTTAGTTGCGTCGCTCCGATCTAATCCAATCATGAATGCACACTAGTACTTGCAAGCTAAATGTTATATCCCGTATTTTGCACCTTCGGATAATTTGAGATAATTGTGACTAGTAAGAGATAAGGCAATATTTTGATCTTATTTAATACATAAGTTGTTCATGAAAATATTGATGCAAAAATATTGAGGAAAGCTAAGGGCAAAATTGGAAGTTTGGAAAATAGTTTCATGAATTACAAAAATTAGTCACAAATAATTGGGCTTGGAAAAAAAAAAAAAAAGAGGCCCAAGGTGGCCGGCCAAAGGGGTACATGGGCCAAGGCCCATGTAATGGCTAATTAAGTAAATAAAAGAGAGAAAGGGCCATTATTATTCATCATTTGTTCAAGAAAAAGAAGAAGAGAGCACAAGAGAATAGGCCTATTCGGCCATTGAGAAAAAAAAATGAACCATTGGAAATCTTGATCAAAAATTTATTTCTTCTAGTATTCCTACTAATTTGAAGGTCCTCTTTAACGTGGTATAATTGTTGAAGTAAGAATCCCTCTTATTGTTGCAAATTCACAACCCTAGCTAAGTGGGAAGTTGAAGGGAAAATGTAAGATTTAATCTTCTTTTATATGTTATGAATGGTTGTGTATGTTGTAGTATGTAGAAATGAATGAAATTCATGAAAATATGGAAGTTGAGTGGTGGCCGTGTATATGTAGTGTGTGTGTGTGTGGCCGTGTATGTGTTGTATTGTGTAGGGATGATGAACTAATTTTATCTAGTATTTTGATTGTTGTTGTAATGGAATCTATGATGAAAAATGGATGCCTAATGATTCTAGTGAAGTTGTGAGGGTTGGGAAGTTGTTTTAGAAGTTAATGTGAATTGAATATAGTCTTCTTGTAATTATGGAAAACAATGTTGTTAGTGTGTGAATTGTTGGTGAAGTTCATGAAATTGAAGGAAGAAAATGTGTTGTTATTATTCTTATTCCATTTGGAAGATTTCGGGTGGCATAGCATATGGGTTGGATTATTTGAATATTGTACGGATTGGTTGAAGTATTCTTGAATATTGTTTGAATGGTTGCGGATTTGAACTTGAATATGTAAGCAATTATGAATTGAACGTAAATGGAAGTCGTCAAAGTTTGTATAGAGAAGTTGTTAACGTTGGAATGTGTTTTGAATTGATTGTCGATATTGTTGGAATAACTGTTGGTATTGTTGTTGCTAAGTTGGCCGAGTTAAATTCTCGGATTTGTTGTTGTATGTTTGGCCGAGTTGAATTCTCGGGGATGTTGCATTTACAGGGGAAATGCTGCCGAAATTTCGGTAGATTAAGTGTCGGCTTAGAATTGGACTCCTAAGTGTTTATGGCTAATGTTGGTACATGTTAATATTGTTGTAGATCTTGCGAAGCCAAAGACTTAAGTTCGGATTAGCGTAGGGAGCGGGAAAGGTATGTAAGGCTTACCTTTCTTTCTTTTGGCATGATCTCTATGAAACGAGCAAATGACGTATATGTATGAATTCAAAGAATTTTCTATTCTTAGAGCCACTAGGATGGCTAATATTCTTGACTTCCATAAGCTGTGTATCCGTAATGTCCGAAGTTTGTTTGACCTGTTTCCGAATTGGCATTCGAAAGATAAGTGATATGGCTTATGTCTTGATTTTCAAATGATGGCACGTCTGATTATTCCGCTAAATCTTTGATACACTTTGATCTGTACACATGATTCTAAAGGCTATATTTGATCTGATCCATACGATATCCGAAAGATACTTGATATGATTGAGGCTTCGATTCTCCAAAAATGTCTTCTGAACGCTTCTGTACTTCAAACGCTCATAACTTTCTCATACTAAGTCGGATTGATCCGAAACTTGTTTCTGAGCCCTCCGATGTCGGCAAGTATATTTATTTATCGAGTCTTGATTTATATGCATATAGTTTCTCGCTACTCTCTCGTGCACGCCTTAATATGTCTATTCACCAAGTCCCGGGTCGGGTATGTTATCGTGCGCACTCCTCTGCATTGTTCACCGAGTCCCTCATTAGAGGGCCGGGTACGGTATATGTTTATGATGATATGATGATGATGATGATGTGTTATGGTGGCCAGGGGGGCATATGATGATTTGATTCACCGAGTCCCTTAATGGGCCGAGTACGGTATGATTCATTCACCGAGTCCCTCACTAGAGGGACGGGTACGGTATGTATATATGTATATGCATGATGACATGATGGTATACTGATATGATGATATGACTTCACTCACCGAGCCCCTCATTAGAGGGCCGGGTACGGTATATATGTGATATATGATATTGATAAGCATGACTCTATTTACCGAGTCCCTCACTAGAGGGCCGGGTACGGTATATGTATACATGTATTCATGATGACATAATGATATGATTTTATTCACCGAGTCCCAAAATGGGCCGGGTACGGCATGTGGTATGAAAATGTTTGATTCTGTTCCGTACTACACAGGTACAGTGGTTTCTTGATTATGATACCTGACTCCTGGAATCTCTATTTCAATTATGATCTTTTCAGTTGTATTTCATGTCTTACATACTCAGTACATATTCCGTACTCACCCCCCTCTTCTTCGGGGGCTGCGTTTCATGCCCGCAGGTACAGACGCGCACGTGAGCGGTCCGTCAGCGTAGGCCATCGATTCTGCGGTATTGAAGTGCTCCCTCGTTCCGGAGCCCATACTTTTGGTACAGATCTTTCTGTTGTACATATTCATGCATATATGACTATTTAGGGGTACGGCAGGGCCCTGTCCCGTCATATGGTTCTGTTATGTTTGTTAGAGGCCTGTAGACATATATATGGGTCATGGGTTGCTATTGTTCGGTAACGCCTGTGATTTGCGTCTAAGCGGTCCTATTTGCTATGACAGCCTTAACGACTTGTATGTATATATACTTATGTATATGCTTTGGATGATATGTTCTACGACAGCCTTAGCGGCTCCTATATGATGTGTTTGATATGTGCGACCGCTTAAGATAACATCTGCCCTTAATATCTGTAATAATTAATATATGTTGGATATGGATAAGTTACGGATATGTCGATTTGGTAAGTAAGTGTGTATGGGTGTCCAGCTCGGGCAGTAGTCACGGCCTACGGGGTTGGGTCGTGACAAAAGTGGTATCAGAGCGGTTTGTCCTCGGAATGTCTACAGGTCGTGTCTAGTAGAGTCTTGTTTATCGGTGTGCAGGAGGCTACAAGACATTTAGGATGTTACCCTTCCTTCTTATCTTAGATCGTGCGATAGAGCTGTATTATTAGGATGATTCTTTCCTAACGAATTGTTATGTTTTTAGCGATGCCTCCGGGAAAAGCGACATCTGCCCAGAAGGGCAAGTCAGCGGCAGCTGGAGAGACTAGCCAGGCCCAGAGAGTTACCAGGGCCCGTGCTCAGCTTGTACCTGGGGATGTGCCCCGGTCAGCCAGTTCTGCTACACCCCCACCATTAGAGGAGCCTGGAGCAGCAGCCGCTGCCATCATGGGTCAGGAGGCGGCTCCACCATTAGCTCCAGAGGCTCCAGCGCCTGAGCCACCAGCTCCTCAGCTAGGAGCAGAGGAAAGGGCGATGAGAGATGTTGTACAGTTATTGACGAGGCTAGTAGGGGGCAGGCTCGCAGACACGGGCTAGGGGTGATGATGTGGATAGACGTGACAGTTTGAGGGTTCGTGATTTCTTGACCTGTAATCCCCCAGAGTTCTACGGGTCCAAACCCGAGGAGTATCCCCAGGACTTCATTCGACAGATGCAGCGTACGCTGAGATTAGTCAGAGCTCCTGAGACTGAGTCTGTCGAGCTGGCTTCATATAGACTGCGGGATGTAGCGGTTAATTGGTATGAGTCTTGGGAGCTGTCCAGAGGCGAGGATGCCCCTCCAGCTGTGTGGGACGAGTTTACCGCAGCCTTTCTCGGCCATTTTCTGCCGCCCGAGATGCGGCGAGCGAGGGTTGATAGATTTTTACAACTGAGGCAGAGAGGCAGGAGTGTTCGAGAGTACAGCCGAGAGTTTGACTCCCTAGCCAGATATGCGCCCACCATCGTGGCTGATATGACGGACAGGATACACCGATATGTGATAGGGTTGGATGACTACCTGATTGATAGTTGTATGGCGATGGCATCTCAGTCCGGGATGGATATTGCACGGTTACAAGCATACGCACAAGGAATGGAGGATCGACATAGAGGGCGTCAGCCCGATAGAGATCGTGATAGGAGGCAGGCCAAGAGGGCTAGATCAGCTAGATATTTTGGGGAGTCTCAAGGCGGCCAGCCTCAGCAGCAGCACGGAGGATATTTTTCTCGGCCAGCCCGTAGTACACCTCCACAGTTCACGGGTAGACGACTTGATAGTACCGGGCACACAGGAGTAGGCCAGAATTCCAGGGCCTCGGGTTCGCGGGTGGACAGAGGTTCCGGTCAGACGAGGCCACCTTTGCCTCGGTGTTCCCGTTGTGGTAGGCCCCATTTCGGAGAGTGTCGTTTTGCTACAGATGCTTGCTTTACTTGCGGCCGTCCAGGCCATGTTATGAGGGAGTGCCCATTTAGGGGTGGTCCAGGTGGTTCAGCCCAGCCCACCGGATCGGTTGCTGGTTCATCTTCCCCTTCTGTAGCTATGCGGCCGACACCGGCAGGTCGCGGTAGGGGTCGAGGCGGAGTTCCCGGTTCTAGCGGTCCTTCGAACCGCTTATATGCTTTGGCCAGCCGTTAGAACCAGGAGGCGTCACCAGACGTGGTTACAGGTATACTATTGATCTCCTACTGAAATGTATATGCATTAATAGATTTAGACTATTTTATTATATATTCCCCCCCTGATTGCTAGAAAAACTGGGATAAAAATCCGAAATTGATAGGACCGTTTGAGGTAGCTATTCATATAGATGAAAAGTGAATGTTAAAAATTTAAAAGGCTAACTCGATAATTACATAGTCAGAGAAATAAAAGACCCTTTCCGAAAATTGTTAAGACCCCGACTTGCCTTAGATTATGTGAAAAAGGTCGTGCGGGGAAGTGGGTGCAGTTATACCAGCATTAACGTATCGAAATGCATTGAAGTTTCGAGGTTAAGCGTGCTAGGGCCAGAGTAATTTTAGGATGGGTGACCCCCTGGGAAATGTACAAAATGTTTCACAAATGTAGATATGAGAGGCAAATGGGAAATTGGCATAACCTAAAGGAAATTAGAATATGCGGAGTGGTAGAAACCTTAAAGAGGTCGGGTAGGTTAAGGTAGAATAGGCCAGTGAAGAAGAAAGCGCAACGCAGCTTTGGAATCAGAGTAAGTTTGAATAAGCATTTGGGAAATGTTTTGTAGTGAAATGGTAGTAAGTGTATGTGTATGCATATGACATCCCATTTATGGCTGTATCGATCGACAGGTGAATCATGGCAACCAGTGTTGTGATGTATAGAAGACACTAACTGAACGGAATTCAAGAGACGAACAAAAGGTATGGTACAAATGTTATGAAATAGACTGATACTGATTTCACTATAGGTAAAATTGGAAAATTTTAATACAACGATATTGTAAAAGAAAGACAGGGAGTAAATGAAAGGTAAAAAACATGATTGAGCAAAACCTCCAGAAGAGCCGACGGGCAAGCATGAAACCATTTGCGTAGAAATTTAAGGGGACAGATCTGTAAAAGAACTAGAAAGTGATAGTATAGGACAAAAAGAGAAACAAACTCGAGGAAGGTTAACGGTGAAACATAAGACGAGCATATGGAAGTACGAAAGATATTATAATAAGCTGGCGATAGTCGACTGACTACTTATCAAAGGAAAGATAATTCCACAGCCATGTTGGTACAGTTGATTTGAACATAAGAGAAGCCTTTCTAGAGAGTGACTTAAGAATGGAACCGATTCGCACGAATAAAAGTAATATCTTACGAACTTCAGAACCGATGCTACAAACAATAATAAATGGAAAGGATGTGCACCAGAAGATTAATGACACTGTTAGATATAAGGACAAAGGTGAGTCAAAATGGGAAAGAATTAGGTGTTGGAAATGGATGCCCTTTATAAGTACTCTAACTCAATATGAGAACGTAGCTAACAAGGAGATGGACAGGATAGACTCCATAATGAAGGGATTGCAATTGTAAAAGGATCGCGGAAAGCGATGGTGACTTAAAGGGCATAGACATATATAAACCCTCTTAATAAGGGGGGGGGGGGGGGGGGGAGAACATGCTAGATTTGAAACGAATTATGATGATCTGAGTTCCAGAAGAAAGCGATAAAGAGAGCAAGAAAGGTATACAGGCTAAATCCACAAGGTCAATGAAGAGGATAACAGATCCAAAAGGCGCCTCGGGTGACAACAGTTATAATGAAGTAACAACAGTTGGTAGTTGATAACTTCCCGAAGAAAGGAAGCGCGCAGCTTATATGAATAGAAGATAAAAGAGGCTACCGGGTACTAGAGAATAATTCATGGACTATTAATCATGCTGAACATGAGGGTATACGCTATGGAATTGTAAGAATAATTAACATGAAGCTATGCCCGATTTTAATGATAAGGAACCCACGCCGGAGAGCTAACAAGGAATGACGATTGATGCAACGATCACCAATCTAAGAAAGTTACAGACTAGTGTACTGGCATCGAAGAATGTGAGAAAAGGAAACGAGGAAAAGTTGCGACAAGAACCCAAAGATGTTGCGAGTTAAGAAATTAACTGAACTCGAATCACAAGTCGTCATGAGTATAGTTGGACTGCGAAGGACAAGAAATGGCAAGGAAATATCATGTATATACGTTTTGAATGCTGATATGACTGGCCTTGGAAAGGAACATAACCATTATGCTTGTTAGCGACAAAGTCATTACTGGATAAACACTTAGAATGAAAAAAATTAAAAAGGGAAAGCTCAATTTGAGATATAATAGACTCTATCAAATTGTCCGTACCAAGTCACCCATGAATCAGAGGTATCACCGAATTAGAAACGATACATCCAGTCTTCCACGTGCCTATGCTTCGCAAATGTGTTAGTGACCCTTCCCAAGTGTTTCATATAAGTGATATCTAAGTGACAGAGAAGCTACCACATAAGGAATAATCTGTGTCTATAACGGATGGTCAGGTAAGAACGTTATATACCAACGACGTGCTTCCGGTTAAAGTATTGCGACCAAACAGTAATAAAGAGGAGACGATCTGGGAGGCCGAAAGAAGAAATGAAGAAGAAGTGTCCCTAATTGTTTTCCTACGCCACAGGAGATCTAAGCTTCTAAAATGGATGTGTTAGATGATCGTGTGTGACAACTATAAAGGAAACCTCCCCGAAGTATTGTAATACCCCATGAGGCCAGTCCAACATTCGAGGACGAATGTTCTAAAGGGGGGGGGGGGAGGATGTTATATCCCGTATTTTGCACCTTCGGATAATTTGAGATAATTGTGACTAGTAAGAGATAAGGCAATATCTTGATCTTATTTAATACATAAGTTCATGAAAATATTGATGCGGAAATATTGAGGAAAGCTAAGGGTGAACTTGTTGTATGGGAATCCTATACTCATATGCTTGTTGTAGCATAATGTAAGTGTAGTTCCACCTAGTCTCAGTTTCTACTTGAATTTTCCTAGGTCTAAGTTATTTTCCACACAAGAATTCTTAAAATCTCTCAGTCTTCCCCTATTAGCATTACAAAAAAGAAACGCAACCGCATCTCTAACTTTTTGAATAGAATCTTCAAAACACAAAGACCATCTTTAACAGTTAAGTTTAAAATGTGACAACTACATCTCACATGAAAAATATTTTTTAGCGGAGGGTTTAATTCCCTTTTTAAAAGACCAACCGCCTTTGTATTATTAGAAGCATTATCTAAAGCAATACAAAGTGTTTTTCTATAAATGTTAAAAAATCTCATAATAGTAGACATTGAATCGGCAAAAAATTTTCCATCGTGACGACCTTTTCCTTCATCATATAAAAAAGCTATAATTATTTTTTGCATAACCCAATTATCATCAACCCAATGATATGTAATAGCAAAAAAATCTAACTTGTTAAGACTGAGACCCAAATCAACGGTAAGAGAAGCATTACAATTTAAAGAATTAAATACATGGCGCAAATAAAATCTATATTTTTTATACAAATCTATACATCCGCTCTACAAGTACTTCTAGGAATACCCTCAAATAACGGATTATAACAACGTTGAATGTAAGTAACAAACCCCAAACCCGAAGGAAAGGAAAATGGTAAATAATCATAAGCTACCATTTTAGCTATTTCTACACGCTCTTTTTTCTTGTTATACTTAAAAATTTTACCGGTTCGTGGGTCTATCTTCATTTGAATAACCCCCACATTTGAACCCGTTTGCTCTCCCCAAACATCCATATGTTTCTTTCTCATATGACTATTTAGTGTACCCGTTCCACCATCCTTACTAGTTCCTTGCCTAAAAGCAAATACTTGTCTACATATGTTGCATTTAGCTGTTTGGCTTTCCTTATCCTAAGTCATAAAATTCTAAATTTTAGCGGTTGGCTTACGAGTTCTAGGCGGTTTATCTTGTGTATGTGATTGTGCAGAACCTGTATCTCCTATGGGATTTTTGGGGGTTTGTGTTTCATCATCATCATCAATTTCATTAAAAGTGTCGGTATAATGTTGCATTGCCTCATGATCTAAAAGTGGATTATTTCCACCAACATCAATACCTAAATTAGGTGTTTCTTCCACAAATGTTTCCTCATTAAACCCATACCTAACAATACCACTACTACAGACACCACGTTTAAATCTCTTCGCCATTATTAAATAGAATTAATTTAAATCACACTCAAATAAATCACAAGAAAATAAATTGCAACAAATTAAATTGCGTAAATTAAATTGCAAAAAATAAAAATAGAGTTGGAACGAAGAAACCAAATTGCCGGACTAATTTCCAACAAAGTGAAGGTGGCTAGAATTGCAAATCCACCAAAGCTGCTTCGGATTGTTGAAAAATCACTAACTCCACCAACAATATTATAATTGCAAAATTAATAATTGAAACTATAATAAGACTTTATAATATTTAATTGAGAGAAATTTAAAGTGGCTAATTGTTACAAAGTAACTATAATTGAGAGATTGAGAGAAAGAGAAGAGTGAATTGATGTGGATTAAAATGGAAATGGAGAGGGGTTTATATAGGGGTGGGGGATGGGTTAAAGTGTTAAAAAAAAGTTTGGGGAGTTGGAGGGGCCAAAATGAGGGTTTGGAACCGTTTGGCAACGGCCATTTTTGCAAATGGACTGTTGGCCAATGGTCCAGCCCACAGCCCAACGGCTATATTTTTTTAAGTTTTTTTTTTTTTTTTTTTAATTCGACCGGTTTAACCGGTCCGGTTCCGGTTTAACCGGTTTAATCGGTTCCGGTCCCAAAAAAATCGAAACCAGATCAGTATATATTAAACGGTTGACCGGAACGGGTAAACCGGTTGCACCGGTTCCGATTTCAATTTTATCGATCCGGTTACCAATTTGAATCGATTAACCCGAACCGGTTGACGGGCTTAATGCTACCAAACATTTTGTGACAAGTTATAATATCTGATAATGATTAGTGAGAAAAGTGGAGAGGTAAGAGAAATATCAATGGATGCTCATTGAAAGGCAGAGAATTAGACACTGTTGCATAGCGCATGTAATTTACGCATTATCTTATTTTCTATAATTAAAAAAAAAAACAAAAAAAAAACCTCGCGTGATAAATTTTAACACGGGACATATAACCCATTTTTATAAAGCCACATGAAGTTCATGCGCTGTAGCTAGAAAAATTTCAAATTTTTTTATACACGGTAAGAAAGGTCCATTTGGAATGAAAAACCTCCATTTAAGTTCAGAACTCTGATCAGTGATGACAATAATGCACTTTTTTCCATTAATATGATATAGTTCAGATTTCGAGAGTCAAATTTCTTTATTTTTACCATAAATTCGGACATATAATCTTTAAGTTTTTTTTTAAAATAATTTACATATTTAGAAATAACATAAAAGAATTATGAGTCACAATAATTAATAATTTAAAATATTTAAAGGGCACCCGAATAAATTGCATCAAAATATTTTACCTCTCAATCCAAACTTTACCACAGAAATTGAGATAATTAATATGAACCTCAAAAAAATGGAGTAATTAATAGAAAGAGACTATAGATGCACGTTTTAAAGCTTTTGTTTTATTTTTTTGTTGTTTCCAGAAATTCTAAAAGAGGACAAAGAGAACGACATTTATCTTTCTAGCTATTCTAGAAACAGGGGCAGTATTTGATAGCAACAGATGTGATTTTCGCCTTTATAATTAGATTTAGCAAAATTGAGATCCTTTTTCTTAATTAAATTTGATTCAGTGCTCGAAAGGCAACCCTAGGCTTAGTGGAAGTGGAGGAATAGTGAGGGACTATGCTATAAATCTGAGTGTTCAAACCAACTATTATGCTGAAACAATTGCTCTAAAGACTCGAATTATTTGATGCCCGAATAATGGAGTGAGCAAAATTTCCATCCAAAGTGACTCTATGCTTCTTAGTAACTGGATCATGGAATGAATACGTTTTCTACTCCCTGGAATCTTTTGGATTTAGTGTCAAGACATTAAAATTAAGCTGGATCAATTTGAAGAGAAGAAACTGTTGGAGTTTAGTGCACTTTAATATTAAAATAAAAATATTAAAGTGCATTATATCTTGTTAGGTTAATGGTTATAAATTGACAAGGAAGTGATGGTGTAAGTCATCTTACTAATTACCCTACCCATTTGGATTGGCTTATAAGCTGATCATTTTTAACTTATAAGTCATTTTTAACTTTTTTAGGTGTTTGATAAAATAGAAAAGTGCTTAAAATAAGCTAACAACAAGAAGTTGAGGAACCCCAACTTTTTTCTTTTTGGCTTAAAAGTCATTTTGCTTTGACCAACGATTTTACTCTTTTATTCTTGATATTTTCTTCTAATTCCAATATTACCCTCACTACTAAAAACCCTAAACTATCATCTTTCCCTCTCAACAACTTATTTTCAGCTTTATTGCTTTATCCAAATACGTAACTGCTTATTTATAAAATAAATTTCAGTACTTAAAAAGTACTTTAAGCACTTATGCTTAAAAGTCACTTTTTTCAGTTAATCCAAACGACTGTAAGACTTAAATCGTGTAACCTCATTGCCATGTTCTATCACAAATGTCCACCCCTGGGCGTGAGCGGGGAGGGGGGGGGGGGGGGGGGGGGGGAGGGAATTGTTGAGTCCTACTTCGGTGGGCTTTAGAGAAACTCAATCTCCTTATATGGTCTTGGGCAATCCTCCGGGCTAGCTTTTGAGTTGACTTAGGCCGATCCATTTCTTTATCATTCATAAGCATACAGATAGGGGCATTCTTTGGTTGAAAATCAAATCAAATCTAGGGGTGTACATGGACCGGGTTGGTTTGAATTTTTCAAATACCAAACTAAACCAATTCCCTCGGGTTTTTCAACCTCAGATTTTCTCGGGTTTTTCTGGTTCCGTAAAAGTCTTCATACAAAACATATAACTTTTACTTCAAATATTTATTTAGTCCTAGTATGATACAACTATATAATTAAGGTATTTCTTAAGAAAATAACACAAACGTGAGATGAATGATGACATTGTATTAAAATATTCAATAAAAATTAAAATAAAATCGGTTAAAAAATTAAATATTGCTAATTAATAAAGAACCTGAATAAATGATTATTATTAATATTTGAGAGTTAGGTAGCACCATAAATCTAGATGTTGGAATTTTTAATGGGACATTTCACAAAGATTTGAAAATGTCACTACTTTTTTTACAGTCACCATAATGTGGATGACATTTTGTGTAAATGTCGTAATTTTTTTTTTTTAGACGTTAAACAAAATGTCGTGATTTTTTTACCAAAATTAATCTAAATGTTAGAAATTTTAAATGATATTTCAAAAACGGTGTAAATAAATGTCGTAAATTTCTTACTGACACTTATCTAAATGTTAAAAAAAATCGATAATAAAATTTACGACATTGGCTCCAAATGTGACTTAAATGTCGGTAAACGAGTATCCAACATTCAAGTAGCATAAAACTAGGGGCGTCTTATAGGCTTATTTATGGGGTGCACGCGAACCCATGATTTTTGGCCAAACTAGGTATTTTATGTACATATTTTCTATAATTGATGTGATATTATTAGTTGGTACTCACACTCTAAAATGGTTAAATGATGCACCTGGTTGAATGCAGAGTTATTTACAAAGAGGAATAGAGATCAATCCTCGTGTAATGATTTTTTTTTTCTCCCTTTTAGTGGTGCATCCATGTTATAGAAATTCTAGATTCGCCTCTTTATAAAAAGATTACATAATGTCATCGTATCCTCACTTTCTTGTAGTATTTTCTAAGATCAATCAATTCCATTGAATTGAGTATGATTGTATGTGTGATAGCATCTATTATACCCTCACTTTCTTGTAGTATTTTCTTAGTAATCAACAGTTCTTATGAGATTAATAATTTCGTAACATTATCTGATGTAAAATGAATTCCTAAATAATTTTAATAATTTAACACATGTCAAATATCTAGAGCAACTGGAGGAAAATGGAGATGAGCCTAATATGCAGAAACAAATCTAAGATTTCTAGAATATGGTGCACCACTAAAAAAAAAAAAAGGAAAAAATATATTAAGTGGAATTTTCTAATCGTAAATAACTCAACATTCAATCAAGTACATTATTTAATCTTTCTATAACATGGGTGTCAACATATAGTATTATATCAATTTTAAAATATATATATATAAATATATATATATATATATATATATATATATATATATATATATATATATATATATATATATATATATATATATATATATATATATAAAATATCTAAATTTAGGAAAAGATCGTGAATTCCCGTGCCCAAAATTTGCTCGTGAATTGGCCCCTGCTAATATGTACAAAGCAATAATTTGAGAGCAAAACCCGAACTGCCCTTATTTCCGATTTAGGTGCCAGCAAGTAATCATAAGGGTGATTTCATAGACACGTGTTTGAAAGAGACCTCTAGATTGTCACTATTCACTAGTATAATCAACTCGTCTACTATTATTTCGGATTATTTTTTTACTTTTTTTCGGTAGCGTTTGCTCATAAGAATTCTGAATATAACTTGAAGTTGTATTCTAGAATATCAAAAACTCAAAAAATTTATTTTTCAATTTTTTTTTACTTTCTTCATTTTTTTTATAACTACATTTCAATAAAAAAATACAATTTTAAAAATTATGACCAAACACAACTCCAACTTCATAATTTAAAAAAAAAGTGATTTTTTTTAATATCTATGGTTAAACGAGGCCTTAAAGTCCTATCAATGAATTTCTCCATCTAAACATAACCCTTAATAAAGTGACCAACGCGTTCCCCAAGTAAATACCTTTCTTGTTTCAATTTATGTGATATAATTTAAATTTTAAGAATCAAATAAAGAAAATTGGCCTTAATATATTCGTATTCCCTTTAAATATTTTAAATTCATTAATTTTTATGATTTATATATCTTTTATGTAATTTTTAAATATGTAAATTATTTTTCAAAAAGGATAGAGTCGTATCACGTGAATTGGGTCGGAGTTAGCAATAAGAATTTTTGGGTTTTTGTCGTGTGGTCTTTCTTTTTTCCATTCGTTTCCACTAAAGGTGTCAATCGGTTCCGTGTAACCGGTTTTAACCGGTAACCGGACCGGTTAAACCGGAACCGGTATAACCGGTTAACCGGATATTAGTTAACCGGTCCGGTTCCAAATTTTTCTTAACCGGAACCGGACCGGTTAAACCGGTTAAAATTAAAAAAAAAAAAAAAAGAGCCGTTGGACTTGGGCCTCGGTAATGGACCGTTGGCAACGGTCCATTTGCAAAAATGGCCGTTGCCAAACGGTCATTTTCTTAATTTTTGGCCCCCAATTTTTTTTTAACACTTTAACCCCTCCCCCACCCCTATATAAACCCTTCTTCATTTTCATTTCAATTCACTCTTCTTCATCTTTCTCTCAAATCTCAATCTCTCAATTATAGTTACTTTGCAATAATTAGCCACAAAGTCTTATTATAGTTTGAACTTTCAATTATTAATTTTGCAATTATAATATTGTTGGTGGAGTTGGTGATTTTGCAACAATCCGAAGTAGCTTTGGTGGATTTGCAATTCTAGCCGCCTTCGCTTTGTTGAAAATTATTCCGGCAATTTGGTACCTTCGTTCCACCTCTATCTTTAATTTTTGCAATTTAATTCTAGCAATTTATTTTTCGAAATGTAATTTACGCAATTTAATTCTAGCAATTTATTTTTTGAAATTTAATTTACGCAATTTAATTCTAGCAATTTAATTTGTTGTAATTTATTTTCTTGTGATTTATTTGATTGTGATTTAAATTATTTCTATTTAATAATGTCAAAGAGATTAAGACGTGGTGCCGGTAGTAGTAGTCGTACTGTTAGGGGTGCGCTTAATGAGGAAACATTTGTGGAAGAAACACCTAATTTAGGTATTGATGTTGGTGGAAATAATCCACTTTTAGGTCATGAGGCAATGCAACAACATTTTACCGACACTTTTAATGAAGACTTAGATGATGATGATGATGAAACACAACCCCCCGAAAATCCTATAGGAGATACAGGTCCTGCACAATCACATACACAAGACAAACCGCCTAGAACTCGTAGGCCAACAGCTAAAGTTTGGAAATTTATGACTAAGGATAGGGAAAATCAATCAGTTACATGTACCCTATGTGGACAAGTATTTAGTTTTAAGCAAGGAACTGGTAAGGATGGTGGAACGGGTACACTAAATGCTCATATGAGAACCAAACATATGGATGTTTGGGGAGAGCAAATGGGTTCAAATGTGGGGGGGATTCAAATGACGATAGACCCACGAACCGGTAGAAATTTTAAGTATGACAAGAAAAAAGAACGCGTAGAAGTAGCTAAAATGGTAGCTTATGATTGTTTACCATTTTCCTTTCCCTCGGGTTTAGGGTTTGTTACTTACATTCAACGTTGTTATAACCCGTTATTTGAGGGTATTCCTAGAAGTACTTGTAGAGCCGATGTTATAGATTTGTTTAAAAAATATAGATTTTATTTGCGTCATGTATTTAATTCTTTAAATTGTAATGTTTGTCTTACCGCTGATTTGGGTCTTAGTATTAACCATTTAGATTTCTTTGTTATTACATGTCATTGGGTTGATGACAACTGGGTTATGCAAAAAAGAATTATAGCTTTTTTATACGACGAAGGAAAAGGTCGTCACGATGGAAAATTTTTAGCCGATTCAATGTCTACTATAATGAGATTTTTTAACATTTATAGAAAAACACTTTGTATTGCTTTAGATAATGCTTCTAATAATACAAAGGCAATTGGTCTTTTAAAAAGAGAAATAAACCCTCCTCTAAGAAATATTTTTCATGTAAGATGTAGTTGTCACATTTTAAATTTAATTGTTAAAGATGGTCTTATGCATTTTGATGATTCTGTTCAAAAAGTTAGAAATGCTGTTGCGTTTCTTTTTTGTAATGCTAATAGGGGAAGAATTAGAGATTTTAAGAATGCTTGTGTGGAAAATAACCTTAGACCTAGGAAAATTCAAGTAGAAATTGAGACTAGGTGGAACTACACTTACATTATGCTACAACAAGCATATGAGTATAAGATTCCCATACAACAAGTTCACAACAAATATAATATTGATAGTGAGGATTGGTTAACTTATAGGCATTGGGAAGATGTTAAAGAATGTATTGAACTCTTAGAAAATTTTTATAATGCAACTCTTGCTTTTTCTAGACAATTCTATCCCACGGTAACCGGAATTTTAGCCTACTTAGCGGAAATAGCTAGAGTTTTACAAGAGTATAAATATAAACCCGATTATCAAGTGGCTATTTTTGAAATGATAATCAAATTTAAGAAGTATTTTTTTCCCATCCCAACTTTATTTATATTGGGTTCCCTTTTAAATCCTTGTTTAAAAGTGTCTTATACTAAAAATTTGGTTAGTCAAATTTATACATTTTTAGAAATTGAAGAGGGAGTTCAACCATCTTTAGCTGAAGCCGATCTTGCTATTGATGATGAGTTTAGAAGAGTTTTTACTCATTATTCTAGTTTGGAAGAACGTGCTACACCAGTTGCTCCACGCCCTACTACTTCTCATAGTAGCAAAAAGGGCTTGTCGGGTTTAAAAGTTTTACATTCACAGCCTACATCTTCTTCTACTGCAAACTTTGATGAATTTAACTTTTATTTGATGCAGCCAAATGTGGATATCAGCCAACTGGATGAGGTGGACGTCTTAGCATGGTGGAAGAAGTACAAGGCAAGCTATCCGATACTTTCAAGAATGGCTCGAGATATCCTTACGGTTCAAGTATCAACCGTGGCTTCGGAGAACGCATTTAGCCAAGGAAGACAGCAAATTGGAGACCATAGACATTCATTATCCGGCTTTAGCTTGCAAGTACTAGTGTGCATTCGAGATTGGATTAGATCGGAGCGACGCAACCAAAACTCAGAAGCGGAGCAAGGCGAAGAGGAAGAAATTGAAGATTTGATAGCTAGTGGACCGGACCAAATGGAAGACTTTGAAGATATTTCCATGACCGAATATGATGTGGGGGAAATTAACGAAATGGTTCAAAATTGGTGATTTTATTATTCTACTATTTTTGTATAACTCATGTATTATTTGCAAGTTAAAAAAAAATACAACTTGCAAATAAATGTTATCCAAGAATGAATAAAATATATGGCTCATTGAGCTTTCTTCTATTTACATTTTTACTTTTATTAAGTTAGGAATATACCTAAAATATACTAAGAATATACTTAAGTTATATAGTATACTTAAACATATATAAGTATATATAGTATATTCTTAGTATATTTTAAGTATATATAGAAAAGATAGTATATATAGTATATAAGTATATATAGTAAGTATATATAGTATATAGTATATAAGTAAGTATATATAGTATATAGTACATATATACAAGTATATATAGTATATATACTATATATATTAAGTTATACACATATATAAGTAAGTAAGTATACTATATATACTTACTTATATATAGTATATAGTACATATATATAATAAGTAAGTATATATACTATATATATTAAGTTATACACATATATAAGTATATATAGTATATAAGTATATATATTATATAAATATATATAGTATATATATTAAGTATATATTGTATATATAGTAGATATGTATATATAGTATATATATTAAGTTATACCTATATATATATTAAGCTATCCTATATATAGTATATAGTACATATATATATATATATATATATTAAGTTATACATATATATATAGTATATATATTAAGTTATACATATATATAAGTATATATAATGTATATGTAAGTTATACATATATATGTGTACGAAAAGCACTATTCTGTATTGCTGACTTGCTGTTAGGCTGTTAGTCAGTAAATATTTAAACTTTAATTATAAAATTGTATAACATATGTAAATATACCTACAATATACAAATAAATACTATAATATATATATATATATAATACAAAAAACAAAAAAAAAAAATATTTTAACGAATCCAAGGTTCCGGTTTGGACCTTAAAACCGGTTAACCGGAACCGGTTAGGCGGTTCCGGTTTTGGAACCGGAACCGGCCGGTTTCCTAACCGGTTCCCGGTCCGGTTCCGGTTGGAACCGGTTGACACCACTAGTTTCCACCACAATTCCTCTGCTTCCTGCAAGTGCTACAGTCTATAAGTAACATCGTTTCAACATTCAATTAGTTTAAAAAAAAAAAAAAAAAGTGGTGTCAATTCCATGGATTTTCTCTGGCTAGCTCTTGCATTCTTTGCCCTATTTTTCCTTCTTCAAGAACTACAAAAAAAGTTCAGTAAGAAGAAGAAACTTAAACTTCCTCCAGGTCCAAGAGGTCTCCCACTTCTTGGAAATCTTCACATGGTTGGCGAAAATCTTCACCAAGATCTCTATAAAATAGCCAAAAAGCATGGTCCCATAATATCCATGCATTTTGGTCTTGTTCCTGTCATTGTTGCTTCCTCTCCTTATGCTGCTGAACAATTCTTGAAAATCCATGATTTAATATTTTCCAGTAGACCCTCTAATGAAGTTTCAGAGGGCATTTTTTACAATAGGAGAAATTTGGTTTCGGCCAAATATGGTCCTTATTGGCGAAACGTGCGAAAATTGTGCACTTTGCAATTGTTAAGCAATGCAAAGATCCTTGCTTTTCAGCCTATGAGGAAACAAGAACTTGGGATTCTTGTAAATTTCATCAAACAGGCAGCTAATGATCGCGATGTGATTGATCTTAGTGCAAAAGTTGCGTCTCTCAGTGCGAATATGTCGTGTTTGATGATATTTGGGAAGAAGTACACGGACGAAGATCTTGGCGAAAAGGGGTTCAAGGGTTTGATTCAAGATATACTGCATTTAGCAGCATTGCCAAATGTTGCTGAATTTTTCCCCTTTCTTCGTGTTCTTGATCTTCAGGGATTTAGTCATCGCACGAAGGAATTAGCTAAGCTTTTTGATGAGTTCTTGGAGAGAGTTATCGACGAACATGTTTGTGAATCTGGTGCGGGGAAGCAAGCGAATGATATGGTGGATACACTGATGGGGATTATGCAATCTGGTGAAGCTGAATTTGAGTTTGATCGTCGACATGTCAAAGCTATTTTGTTGGTAATGTTTGTTCATTCTAATTGCGCATTTTGTTTTTGTCTTAGTTCAGATGATTACGAGGTCGTACAAGTTCTTTTCCACTTAAAGGGTGGCGATAGAGTAACAACCAACCAAAATTATGAATAGTTTCACACCCTCCACTGACATTGACAAGATATTTCTATTACTAATCCGTTAGAAAAAAGAAAGACAAACAGAGTTTCGCTTTATGAGATTTTTTTTTTAACCACACATTTGATCTGAGATGTTTAAAACACTTGTTTGATTTATTTTTTTTATTAAAATTTATATCAAATTAAACTATGACAAATAAAGTAAAACGAAGAAAGTATATTTTTAGAACTCCGTTTCTCCAGTTGGATTTCATGTTATGTTTTTTTTTTTTAAACTATCCCTTTCTCACAAGATACATATTTTTTCCTTTCATTTTAGGTGAAAGTGTTTTTAGAATTTATGGATTTAAACATGTCATTAATGTATTTATTTTTTTAATTTTGAAATCATTTAATGAAGGATAAAATGAGAAATTTCAAGATTAAATTATTTTTAAATATAAAAATATACAAATTTTTTAGATGAATTATAAGAAATGTGTGTCACCAAAAAAAAAAAAAAAATGCTCCCTCCATTTCATATTATGTGACATTATTTTCTTATTAGTTGGTACCATAAAGAATGACACATTTCTATATTAGAAACAGCTAACTTTTTACTTCTCATTTTATCTTTAATAATAATAATAATAAAAATATAATCACACACATGTTATATTAGGTTCAAGCTGCAAGTTTCAAAAGTTTTATAATCACACAAATGTTATGCATGTTTAAGATAACAAGTTTCAAAGATCTTCATTTCTGTTTAAAATTTTGTATCGATAAAAATATGTTACATAAACTGAAAGTGAGAAAGTAGATGGTTTATTTGCTATAGCAGGATAGATCTAGAGCATTGTCTACAGATTCATGTGAACTTGTTAGTTTTGGTTCAGGACTTGTATATGCATTAAGAAATTTACTGAATATTTTATAAATATTTGATTGTAAACTCGACTGTTTTATATATTAACTTGAGTTCTTTGTAGGAGCTCATAAATTTTAAATTCTGAATTTATTTGTATTTGCTACTCCGTCCCGTAAAAAAAATAAGTGAATTTCTAGAAGCTTTTCTTTGGTCCAAAATAAATCAATCAATCAAAACCCAAAGAGGTTATAGTTATTTTTGTTCAAAGTTTACCCTCTCTTTCAAATGGGTTTTTCAACTCCCAGCGCTGACTTTCTAAAAGTTTGGCGAAAGTAAAAGGTAATATTGTCAAATGACTTTTTGATTAGTGTAATCAATTAACTATTTTTAGGGGTATGGATATTTTGGACGGCATAGAGTAGCATGAGTGTCGCCTTAATAAAAAGAATTGTTTTAAAATAATTATCATCTTAGGAATTCAATATAAAATTATATAAGTATTTTCAACTATACGCTTAGATTTAAAAAAGTAGCTCTCTTTAGTATTATTCTAAAAAACATCTACTAATTATAAATAGGGATAGTTTATTAAACTTTATATTTTATTTATTAATTTTTTAATGAACGTAATCTACTTATTTTAGTAAAGGGTCTTAAAATTGTCCTTTTGGACTTGGATATTATTGCTTTCTGGATTTTAGTAGACACAATTGCGGCACGTGAATGGTCTGCTTGACAGGTTTCTGTTTCACTCTCCCCATCACATGATCAATGAATTTTTTGCAGAAGATGTCCAGTCTATTTTGTCAATAGTAGAGTCTCTAGTTCCTTCGTTGAGATTATTTTTATTACACTTGTCTTAGTGACGACATAAAGTTGCTTATCTCTTCAAGTGTAAAACCGAACTGAAAAATGTGCTTTTAAGATTTCTGTCTAAAGTTGCGCAAGGGGCCTAGTTTTAACCTTTATAAATGATGCCAATCAAGGTATTCAAAATAGGGTAAAACATAGACGCAGACATATTCAATCCTTTAGGTAGCTCACATGCATTATTTTAACTTGTTATAATAAGTGACAGACCAGTATTATTTTTAAAGTCAATAATCTCACATTTTATGGATAGTTATTACCTATAGTTATCCTTAAAAGTATTTCAATGTATAATTTTGTTGCACTGTCATTGCATAGAAATTGAGTTTAAGGTTTATGCATTGATAAATGTAAAAATAATTTGCACAATCAGATTACTCAAAAGGTAACCACATATAAACCTTATTATAAGGATTATTAACTGACCAATTCTAATTTTGTAGAGTTCTCCAATTGCTACATAGAAATAGGTGTAGTACAATTATATTTTTCCATATGTAATATGCCAGTGTGTTTTTCATTTGCTTCTTATCTTTGATTGTACAATGCAAACCTTGGGTTTTCCAATTTTAAGTAATATGTTATGAGTTCAATAGCTAAAGAATATACTGATATATGCAGGACTTGCTGATAGCATCTATGGATACTTCATCGACAACAATCGAATGGATTCTAACCGAACTTCTAAGGCACCCAAATGTGATGAAAAAGCTTCAAAACGAGTTGGAGCAAGTAGTTGGCAAAAACAGAATGGTGGAAGAATCAGACTTAGAAAGCCTGGAATATTTAGATATGGTCATAAAAGAAAGTAGTAGACTCCATCCTGTTGCACCCTTATTGCTTCCTCACGAGTCCATTGAAGATTGCACGGTTGATGGTTTTCACTTACCTAAAGGATCCCGAATTTTGATTAACGTTTGGGCAATTGGGAGAGATCCAGATACTTGGGTTGAGCCTGAAATGTTCAAACCGGAGAGGTTTCAGGGGAGCAACATTGATCTTCGGGGAAGACATTTTCAGCTTTTACCTTTTGGCTCTGGCAGAAGAAGTTGCCCTGGTCTGCAATTAGGGCTCACCGTTGTTCGTTTGGTGGTCGCGCAATTGGTTCACTGCTTTGATTGGGAGCTGCCGAATGGTATGAATCCGAACGATATTGACATGACTGAGAAATTTGGTTTAGTAACGGCTAGAGCGCAACATCTTATGGCGATTCCTAATTATCGGTTGCATATGTAAAGTAAATGCAAATGTCAAAATATGTCTAAGAGTTGCATATTTGCCTCTGAATAAGACGAGGATTAGACAAAAAAGACTGGCAATTTGCATTATTTCCACTAATATGTTGAACGTATTTAAAAGAATTATGTAATATTATCTAAGTTTGAGTCATTGTGAATCGCATCAATGCTTTTTAGATGCATTTTCATTCGGAACATCCTCATATAAAAATTATTTCACAACGGGGTCTATGTTTTTGTGGCCACTAAGTTGGATTCGCTATTTTCGAGCTAAGTCACGTACTCCCTCCGTCCCATATTACTTGACCATTTTTCTTTTTGCACGTCTCTCAAGAAATCATAAATAAAAGATATATTTTACTACTTTACCCCTATCTCACTCCAATAAATAGGTTCTAATCAATATTGACTATTTTCAAGAACATTTAATACTAAGGGTAAGATGGAAAGATTTAATTAATTTTATCTTGATTTTGCAAATGAACAAGTAATTTTTAATCAGTTTGGTTTTGATTTTCGGTTTGGACCAATTTTTTACCAAACCGAAAATCAAAACCAAACCGATTAAATAAACCGATATTTACTTGGGTTAGGTTTGATTTGGTTTTGAATTTTTAAAAACCGATAATATTTGGTTTGATTTTGGTTTTACTAAAAGCAAACGAAGAAATAACCGAACCAAACCGACAAATTTTAAACATAATTTTTATAATGATGTATATACAATATATTAATTTTTATAAATAATTTTAAATAATTTATATAGTTTTTAAGAATTTTTTTATTTATCTCTAATAGGCTAATGAACTTTATACCTTAAGCCGATTTTCCAAAAGAAATCCATGAATTCAAGCTCATTTATTAAAAAAAAAAACAACTATATGAGATTTACCTAGATTTGTTTTTTGTATTTCTAATAAACTTTATTCACTTAATTAAATTTATAAATCCTAAGACATTTTCTCCATAATGCAAGAAACTATAGCTACCACAATAAAAGGGTAATAACAGACTATAAGTTAGAAAATAATAGAAAATTCTCTCCTAATTGTAGAAAAAAAACATGAAAGAGAGAAATACCGTTAGTTTTCTTAAAAACCAAAAAACGTACCCAAACGGAACCACACCGACTACAACCAAACTGATGGATATGTATTATATTTAGATTGGGTTGGTTTTGGTTTTAACCCAAAACCGACCCATGAACACCCCTACGGTTAGGGCACGCGGCATAGAGGATAAGTCATAAGGCGAGTCAGCACTGCTACCACCGGTGGCAGAACCATGATACCGGAGAAAGCGCTAGGTCTGGTGTAACGTTACAATAGCTCCGGACCAAGAACGCAACGGTCTGTCGTTACGTGCCAGCTCGAGCGTTACAGTTACAGGGTTATTACGTTTAATGGTCCTTTTCATTACTCATTATTGCCATATATTTAAAGCTCATTATGAGTAGGGGCAGAATACAAGGAATATGCACCCCTAGCTCTTAGTATAAATAGAGATGGTCATTTTTCATTGTAGAGGACACGAGATACAAGCTAATATACTCAGTTCCTACACTTTTCTTTGCAAAATCTTTATTCTTATTGTATTCTTTGTAACGCTCCGGTGCCACGTCTGACCAGAACGAATAAGCCTTAGTTTGGAATTGACACTTGCAGTCTAGGCTTTCCCTTACTTCTTACTTTGTTTACGTATATTTATATTATTTCAATACGAATATCATTGTCTTACTGGTTACTTAGATCCACGTGTCCCTGACCACGTGTATAAATTCAACTAAATCGTTTTACGGGTAAAACGTTTGGCGCCTACCGTGGGGCCGGGACAGTTGTGGTTGTCATTGTGACCATTATTTATTTTACTAACTTCGTTTAAGTTTCCTGTCTGCCTAAGTATCCATTTCAGGTATGACAGGAGTTAACGACAACACAAATAATGGAAACCAACGGGGTAACCTCCCACTGGTACCGAATGGACAACCCCTTGAAACTGGCTTGCAGCCACCGCACGTGGAAAATCAAACAACAGAAGGAGAACATGACCTCAACACCGGAGCAGACGGTGACCCTACCGATGAAACTATGGCGGAAACCATCCAGATTCTGAGAGTGCAACACTATGGAACGATGGCAGAAGTGGAACGGTTGAAGCAACTCGTTAAAGCCCTCATGGGCATACCGGTAGAAGGGGATGCTGCTCCTACCGGTACGCCAGCAACTGCTGCCAATTTGAACACCACTGATGGAAGTAGGCAAACTGTGGGAAGGAATGGAGATGCTTCCGGAAACGAATCTGCTCCCGATGATCCCTTCCAGATTGAAGTCAAGCGGTTCATGAGGAAGATCACCGGGAAGATGGACCAAACTACCAAAGAGGCCGAAAAGAACGCGAAGGAGTTTCAGAAGCGCCTCAGTCAAATTCCCGAGGCACCTCCAGTCATCGAAGGGCCCGATTCAAAGAAATACAGTCGTCGGGCATACACACCTGAGGCGGCTCTAAATTCACCATGCTTGCTGATACTTTTATTAAAGCTTATGCTGGAGCAAGAAAGGTGAAAACCAGAAAGGCGGATATCTTTCGTATCGCTTAGGGAGAGTCGAAACATCTCAGGGATTTTGTTACCCGATTCCAAAAGGAACGTATGTTGCTACCTGCCGTACCGGACAAGTGGGTTGCGCAGGCTTTTACCAAGGGTTTGAACCCTTTAAGTTCGGATGCTTTCTGAAGGCTCAAGGAAAGCCTCCTGGAATTTCAAGCTACAACTTGGGAGGACATGCATAACCGGTATGAATCCAAGATCCGGGTGGAAAATGAGTTGCTAGGGTATCCCTCCTCAGTTTCCCCAGCGAAGGTGGACAAAGGTTTCAGACCAGATCGAAACTCGTCAAATAATTATTTCCAACCGTACCCACCACCAGAAGCTGCCAGTGGTGGATTCGGTTATCAATAGTTGGAGAAGCCTGGGGGAAGCAAAAAATATAACTCCGGGAAGAACGAACGGGGGATGCTGCCCAAGAACAACCAGTCCGGGTTTCCTCTGAAGGCGACGGAACATCCCAAACTCTCGGATTTCAGTTTCACTATTAGCGAACCTCAAATGGTTGACGTTCTGAAAACCCATCCGTCATCATGCCCTCCTAGGCCGTTGCGATCTGACCCAAGCTCGAGAGATCAGACGCTCTGGTGCGAGTTCCACGGAACCCATGGGCACAAAACCACCGATTGTGGACAACTCCGGGAGGATGTGGCCAATATGCTTGCCAGAGGACATCTTCGGGAGTACCTGAGCGAGAGAGGAAGGAATAATTATGGTAGAGCCAATCCCACAGAAGAGATGGACGCGCCAAATGCTCCCCCACACATCATCTATTATTTTCGGAGGAGCTATGATCGCTGGAACCAGCTTCATGGCATCAAGAAAGATGAAGATTTTGGTAACTCGAGAAAAGAGAACTCGGGAACGTCCAGATGATGATACAATTACTTTCTCCGACGAAGTCGCAGCAGGTGTCACCTTACCCCATAATGATGCTCTTATCATCACCGTACTCATCGAAAGCTGCCAAGTCAAGCGGGTCATGGTAGATCCGGGGAGTTCTGCTAATATCCTTCGCTGGAAGGTTGTGGAAGAAATAGTACTTCTTGAGAAAATGATACCGGTTGCCAGGAAGCTTTCCGGGTTCAATATGGCTAGTGAGACCACCAAGGGCGAGATTGACCTGCCCGTGAAAGCTGGCGGGGTCACAAAGTTAACAAAGCTTTATGTGATTGATAGCGAGAACGCTATTTTCGGGAGGCCCTGGCTCCACGATATGAAAGTTGTCCCCTCGACACTTTATTTACTGCTAAATTTCCTACTCCGGATGGGATCATGCAGATTCGGGAGGAGTAGTCGGCAAGGGATATGTTCGTCATAAAGGAGCCCGCAGCAGTGGAAAGACTAAGCAAACCTGCCTTATAGCAATTACAGAGCCCGGGTCCTCGGATGCAGATCAATAATCGCCAACGGATAGCAAAAATTATGTGAGGCCCGAGAAGGTTGAAGATGATTATGGGGTCCTAAGGTATTTCCAGCTCCCGGACGATTCAGCTGCTACCAAATCCATAGCCGAGGAGCTGGACCAAATAGCATTACATTCGGAATTTCCGGAATGAAAGGTATACCTGGGAACAAGGTTAACCCCGGAGCTCAGGGAGACAATACTTGCTTACTTAAGAGATAACAACGATGGTTTTGCTTGGTCCCATAAGGATATGACAGGTATTCCATCTGACGTATCAACTCACAAGCTCGGACTAGATCTCAACTTTCGGCCAGTGCGCTAAAAGAAGTGTCCCATAGCGGAAGTCTACAACAGGTTGGTTAAAGAAGAGGTAGCTCGCCTTACGGGAAGTCAAATACCCGGACTGGCTCGTAAATATGGTTGTAGTACTGAAAGGGTAATAAATTTAGGATGTGTATAGACTTTAAAGATCTGAATAAAGCATACCCGAAGGATTCATTTCTGTTGCCGAGTATCGATCAAATGATTGAAGCTATGGCCGGACATAAGGTAATGAGTTTTCTCGACGCGTACTCCGGGTATAACCAGATAAGGATGCACCCGGAGGATCAAGAGAAAGCTTCCTTCATAACTAATTTTTGTACATACTGTTATAACGTAATGCCTTTCGGGTAAAAGAATGCTGGAGCCACCTATCAGAGGCTCGTGAATAAAATGTTTGAGCAACAAATAGGTAAAACCATAGAAGTCTATATACACGATATGTTAGTTAAAAGTCTCCGTGTCGGGGACCATATTAGCCATCTACAGGAAACATTTGCTATCTTGAGGCAATACAATATGAAGTTGAACCCTGAGAAGAGTGCATTCAGAGTCGGGTCCGGTAAATTCTTGGGCTTCCTTGTGTCTCAAAGGGGAAGTGAGATAAATTCGGAGAAGATAAAGGCCATCAAATATATTCCGGACACGCTGAAAGACGTAAAGGCAGTACGATGGCTGACTGGTCGAGTAGTTGCCCTTAGTAGGTTCATATCATGGTCTTTGGAAAAGTGCCACAAATTCTTTTCACAGCTCAAAAAGAAGAATGATTTTAAATGGACACAGGAGTGTCAGCAAGCACTTCGGGGCCTCAAATCGTATTTGTCCTAACCTCCGCTGATGTCCAAACCAAAGGATGGAGAACTTTTGCTAGTCTACCTGGCAGTCTCGAAGGTAGGTAAGTGCTGTACTGATACGGGAGGATTGAGGTACGTAATTTCCTATTTACTACGTGAGTCGAGTCATGTCAGGGGCCGAAACTCGGTACTCTCTCTTAGAAAGGTTGGCTTTCGCCTTGATAATGGCCTCACGTAAGCTTCGGCCTTATTTCCAATGCCACCCAATTACCGTAGTGACCACCTTCTCCTTAAGGAACGTGCTCCACAAGCCCGACCTTTCAGGGCGATTGGCTAAGTGGGCGGTCGAGTTGAGTGAATTTGATATTGAGTATAGGCCTCGCACTGCGATCAAGTCCCAAGTCTTGGCAGACTTTGTGGAGGATTTTCAGTCCGGGTGTAGCCCCCTAGGCTCAGAAGGAAGCTTCTCTAGTTCAGGGGGCTGCATCTAGAGTTTGGACACTCTACACGGATAGGGCGTCCAACGTAAAAGGCACGGGGCTGGGGGTTGTACTCCGTACCCCCACAGGAGATGTTCTGAGGCAAGCAATTAATAGAGTGTCTCAATGAAGCGGAGTATGAAGCTTTGATTGCAGGTCTTGACCTAGCCCGGGAACTTAGAGCGGAAGTCATTGAGACAAAGTGAGACTCCCTGATGTGCCGCGGATTTGTGGCACATTCGACGCCTTTTTACTATGAATTTTGGTTGTTTTCAAGTAAGTCTGGTTCTCGTTAATATGTTTTGTTGTGTTTTAGGAAAACAATGGCCCAAAAGCAAAAAGCAAAGAACAAAAGAAAAATTGGCCAGAAATGAAGAATCGACGGTCCGTCGATCAGCCGACGAACCGTCCTTTGAAGCGTCGATAAGCTCGATTTTCCAGTGATGACAAAGTTGAAGAAGACAAAGGACGGAGGCATCGACGAAGCGTCTAACTGATCGACGGTTCGTCGTTTGTGTCGTCGAACAAGATCTCTCAACAAAAGGAGAAAAAGATAGAATACTCGACGGAGCATCGAACTGGTCGACGGCACCGTCGAATGTAACACAGTGCTGAAGGTACAAAGGACGGAACACTCGATGGATCGTCGAACGATCGACGGTCCGTCGATCTTGCTATCGAGGGCACTTTTGTCAGTTTTCTGTTGCGCGTTTTTGGAACCTATTTAAAGAACATTTTAGGTTTTTCTTTGTACCTAGATTTTATTGTACTCACTTAAAAAGTCCCATTGGTGGGTGAGCATTGAATACTCCCCTTTTGGAGCTTAGTGAAGACATAAGATTCCATTTTCCATCATCTTTATTACATTTGTAAGCTTTATGTCTCATTTATTGCTTACTACTTTTGAGACCATAATGTGGGAGTAGTTTCTTTAATCAAAGTTGTGGACCCAAAGGATGGGTGCTATGTAATGGGTATCTAACATTGTATATATATATATATATATATATATATATATATATATATATATATATATATATATAATGGGTTGTAATGTGTTTTATTATTTCTCGTATTCATTGTTCTATAAGTGGTTGCAAACACTTGTTCATGCACAAACCCTAGTTTATTTGGAAAGATGAACTAGGGTGTGATTTGAAATAATATAACAAGGACTCGGGGCGCTAACCCTCGTTTAATGAACTCGCTTAGGAATAAGATGAGTTCTACTTGGCATATTTAATCAACCTTATTTATAAATTTTCTGCATTTGGGAAAATCATTAAAAGAAATACTTTCTAACTATTGGAAAATATTAGAAAGAGTGTAAGAGATTAAGTGCATACATAACCGCGACCCATTAGAAATATATCATATTGACACCCATAGCATAACGTCTAATCATTGCGGGGACACAACTTTGGTTCTCCAAACCCAAACAAATTCCAAACAGTTCAAAATAGCAAATACAAACCAAATCTCCTTTTTTAAAACACTCGGAATAGGATTAAAGCCTTTAAAGACTAGTATCGCATACAATTAGTACCCTTTTCTCTCCATATTCCCTGTGGGATTCGACCCCAACCTTGTTTGGGTTACTATATTTGACAACGTCCGCTTTACGCCATTAATAGGTGTAATTTGAGCGAATCACTCCCTTCTAGTGGTAAATCAAGTGCATAGAGTGTTCGAAGCCAAAGATGAGCGTATGATGAAGTACTTGGAGAAGGTTTTAAGGTTGCTGGCTCGGTTTCAAGAATGGGCAGTGGTACACGTTCCCAGAGAGGAGAATATAAAAGCTGATGCTTTGGCCAGTTTAGGCTCGTCCACGGAGTTATCGGGCCCAAACTCAGAATCCGTGGTCCAGCTACTTCACTCGGCTTTGGATCAATCAGGATATGATGAAGTTAATTCCACAAGCCTCGTTTGTGATTGGCGGCATGAGTTCCTGACTACCTCAATCATGGAAAGCTACCGGAGGACTCAAAGGCTTCTCGAGCTGTGAGAACCAAGGCGGCCCGATACTGTATCGTTGGTGGCCTACTTCACTGCAGATGTTTTTTCGGCCCGATGGAAAGATGCATAGGAGCTGAGGAGTCGGACTGCGTCATGTGGGAGGTTTAAGAATGCATATGTGGTAATCATTATGGTACGGAGTCGCTCACAAAGAGGTTACTCCGAGCTAGGTATTACTGGCCTCGAATGGAGGAGGATGCTAATGCGTTCGTCATGAAGTGTCATAAGTTCCAGAGTTACACATAAATGTTGCATCAACCAAGTGAAGAGCTTTATCCGGTTATCTCACCGTGGCTATTTATGAAATGGGGTATGGATATAGTAGGGCCATTACCGGTGGGACCTGGTCAGCTACGGTTCGTGTTGATGGTAACATATTATTTCTCTAAATGGGTCAAGGCAGCAGCATACAAAAAGATCTGAGAGAAGGAAGCGATCGATTTCATTTGGAATCATATAATTTGCCGGTTCGGGATCCCAAAGGAAGTCACTTATGACAACGGTCCGCAGTTCGTTGGAGCCAAGATCACAAACTTTCTCAAAGAATTGAACATCAAAAGGAATAATTTTTCTCCTTATCATCCCAGCGGTAACGACCAGGTGGAGTCAACAAACAAGACGGTTATCCAAAATTTGAAGAAGATGTTAGAAGATGCAAAGGGGGCGTGGCCATCAAAGTTACTGGAGGTATTATGGGCTTACAAGACCACGGCAAAATCCAGTACCGGTGAAACTCCTATCTCCCTTGTATATGGGGCAGAGGCATTGATTCCGATGGAAGTCGGGACCCCTAGTCCACTGTCCGATTGGGCACAAGAGTAGACCAAAGCTGAAACAATGTTGGTATAGTTGGATTTATTGGAGGAACACAGAGACCTCGCGTATATCCGGATGGTTGCTCAGAAACAACGGATGGAATGATATTACAATCGTCGCACCAACCTCGAGCATTTCAAACTCGGGGACTTGGTGCTACGGTAGGTGACGCAAAGTACTCGAGACGCAAATGGCGGAAAGCTAGGTCCGAACTAGGAAGGCCTATATAAGGTGATTGGCATTGGACGTAAAGGTTCGTACAAACTGGAGGACGAAGGCGGTAAGCAAGTCCCTAGTAATTGGAATGTTAGTTTCCTCAAGAGATATTATGCTTAGCGGGAAAACTATGGCCGGTAGTGCTGCACTCTTTTTCCCTTCGACCAATTTTTGTCCTAATTGGGTTTTCGGCAAGGTTTTTAATGAGGCAGTGTTGCTTGGTCGTCAATAGGTTTTCCCGGGCATTATATAATGTTTGGAACTTCATTCCTTGCTTCTCAACATTGGGGGGATACCTATATATATAAACTAAAGATGAGGTGATTGTGGCTACGACTTAGGGAATTCAAATGTCACCACCGGGGACTGCCCGAATAAAGTATTCATATGTATCCGGACTGACCACGCTAGATGGCAGCCAAGGTTTTATTTAGCTCAAGATAAAGCCAGGGAAATAAAGATGAAATTCTTCTGATTTTGAGATATCTTTGCCATGCTAAGCAAGTATTTTCTTTGTCATGTTAAGCAAATTTCTTTGCAGTGTTAAGCAAAGTACGGTAAACGGGCGTAATTAAATGTCGTACCTAAAAACTTTGTGCCAAAGCGAAAATGAGTCGTCCTTTTCTAAGAACCGAGACATAAGGGCCCTCTCTTATAACGATTAAGACTTCTTACAAAGAAGATTAAGTTCGAAAAAGCTTAAGAGCTGTTCCGCAGATCAATACCAAGTATGATTCAGACGAATATTACTCCAGTGAGGAAATTGGAATTGTTGAAATCCAGACCTGTCGGAGGACCAAAGTCGGAGAAGTGGCCAGTTGCACCCAAAGATTCAGGGCTCTACTATCATAGAATCTTTTCTAAAGGCCCGGAAGCAGGAGACTGTATGCATAATTGTTCAAAAAGCAAAACAAGGACATGCAAGAACTAGAATAAATAAAGCATGGGCACGCAGGTCCATCAAATCTACGAGGAATCAAAAGTTAAGGGGAGGACGGACCACCATCAGCAGGTGCGGGGGCTCCCGAATCTCCACTATCGAAGCTGCTATTCTCAAACGATCGTAAGTTCGCCATGGTAGACTCAGCGGCTAAAAAATCCACATCGGTATATAGCAAGGCCTTCTCCAGGTCCAGTTTCTTGTCCAAAGCCTCCTGGAGGGCATCCCGGTAGGACTTAGAATATCAAGGTCACGCACATCAGACTGGCCTTATGCTCCTGGCCAGCCCGGCGCCGCTGCAAACTTTCCCACTTTGCTCATAATAGGGCCTGGGAAGCTTCTGAGCATCTGAGCTGACCCCGAACAGCCTCCAGTTCGCTTGACAGGTGGCAGAATCGCGCCTGAAGATCTTGGAGGTCAGAATCTTTAGCCTGCAAGGATTTTTTCTATTCGTCCAGTTGGTGGTTGGTTTCGTCGTAACTCAGCCGAACGGAGTGCTTCAAGGATTCAGATTCACGACATCTTATTCGGAGCGTTTCAACTTCCTGGCCCAGTTGGCAATTCTCAGTAGTTGCAGAGTCCGGCACTTGCAGTTTTCCTGCCTCAGATATGGCGGAGGTAGTAGAGGTGTGACATGCGAGGATCTGGTTGGCAAACTGGTACAACAGGGTTTTCAGGTTCGGACCGACCGACCCTGTTTGAGTGGAAGCCTCACCAATTTCGTTGGTGCTGAAGTGCAATGGTAAGGGGTTGGGACCTGCATGTTCCGAAAGGGTCACTGGGCTTCCATGCTTATAGGGAGCCTCTGGCCCTGCCATTCCCGGGGACGGAGGATTCTCCTCTCCACTCTCAATATCAATCACGCCCTAATTTTCTTGCATCTCTCTACAAGCCCTAATAAAGCGGGGTAGGGATCGCACACGGGAGCCTATTCCGTCAGGCGAGGCCCCGACAATTTTTAAGGGACTCCGAACTCTGCGCTTTCGGCTGTCGGAGTGGCGTGTGGTGGTGGACATAATGTTGGAAAGGGCAGGCTTGAGGGGATTTTCTTGGCCAATGATATTCCGATAGGAATCCCTGCTTGCAGCCAAAAGGTTCCGTAGGGAATGTGAAAAAGTATTTTTAAATCTCGGTTCAGAATCTCACCGTGGTTCTTCCCTCTCCACCATTCCACAGACAACCTTTTCCAAATTGGCAATATCGGCATACCATGGTGCCACATCATTGGAGATGACCAAGACTCTTTCATCCGGAAAAGTGTCATCAATATCCAACACATCAATCGGTCTCCCCAGTGCTTCAAGTCTGGAGAGATGGTCAGCTACTTGATTTTCGGACCCTTTTCGGTCTTTGAATTCAAAGTCAAATTCCTTGTCACGACCCAACCCCGTGGGCCATGACTAGTGCCCGAACTGGACACCCGTATACGAACCTGTTACATATAATCAAACTGAATCTATGAACAATATGGAAACTTGCAAAAGAACTCCAACGGTTCATAACGTCATCATATATGTATATTCAGATAAATTGTCTCCTGATGAGTCACAACTGATCAAATCATAAAATGATACGCAAGCCGACAAGGCTGCCACTACACATCAATATCGTGTCATATGCAAGCCGCCAAGGCTGCCACTACAGACATACATCATATCATAGCACATCGTATAGACACAGCTGAACAGAACTTATACACAACCCACACATATGTCTACAGACCTCTAAGAGTAACAACAGTATCATATGACGGGACAGGGCCCCGCCGTACCCCTGGATAAAATACATATACATCACAAGAGATTCTGTACCAAAATCTAGGATCCGGAATAAGGGAGCTCTCCAAGATAGCTGAATAAGACTCCTAAGCTGGTGGGTTACCTAACGTGAGCATCTGTACCTGCGGGCATGAACGCAGCCCCCCGAAGATAGGGGGTTAGTACAGAATATGTACTGAGCATGTAAAGCATAAATACAATAAACAGGATCATACTGAAGTGAGGAGTATAGAAAACCAGTACAATAACCAGAAAACCACAAGGCTTACCTTTGAATCATAAATCATGGTGTCAATATCAGACTTAACTCGTTATGAAACTTAATGTCACCATTAGAGAATCATCCTGTTCATATGCATATGTATAACGTGTCCCGGCCCTCTAGTGAGGGACTCGGTAAATAAAATCATATCATCATCATGTATATATATATATATAACGTGTCCCGGCCCTCTAGTGAGGGACTCGGTGAATAAGATCATCATGTGTCATCCTGGCCGCCATCCCCATATCATCATATCATCATATACATATATATAACGTGTCCCGACCCTCTAGTGAGGGACTCGGTGAATAATGCAGTGGATCTGTACACGAAAACATGTCCTGGCCCGGGACTCAGTGAAAGATGTATTGAGGCATGCACGAGCAGAGTAGTGAGAAACCATATGCAAATTAAATCATATCTGAGACTCAATAGAATAATCAAAACGAATCATCATTTGAAAACCAAGACAATAGTCATATCAAATACCTTTCGACTGTCACTGTGGGTTATATCAAAATAGAAGTTCCGGAATCATATACACGTATCGAGACATAACGAAACAGCTTCTGGAAATCAAGAACATTAGCCATCCTAGTAAGAATAGGAACTTCTTTGGAATCATATTCACATCGTATGTTCATTTCATAAAGATCATGCCAAAAAGAAAGAAGGGTTAACTTTACATACCTTACGTCGTTCAAGAGCTCAGTCCAGCCAAGAACTTCCACAATTAATATGATAAACCTATACTCGTAAGAATACGCACGTGACTTAAGAAGGCTTTCGCATATCATATATATTAATTGATGACTTATTCTTAAAACGAAACGGGCAACATCTCCTCTATACCATTAGCATCTCCCAATTTGGTATATCAGCCCAACAACAAATAAGTCCCAAAAACACAGCATGCATGTCCATAAAAATTTCATAATATTCTATAAAGAGCGACAAGCTCGAATTACAATCCGTATACTCCATGGCACCTTTTCGTATGTTTTCTTCTTAACCTTAAAAATATTCTCAATATGATAAGGACATCATTTACCACAAATCTCGGCTTTATATCATATATTTACTAACAAGAAAAACAGCCCACAATAAATCTAACAACTCAACAACTTCTCTAAATCCATTTTAACCCGCGATTTCGTATAACATCAATTTTTGCATTTTCTTACTTCCAATTTCGTCCAATCCAATTTTAATAACTCCATTACAACACTATTAACACGATTACACCATAAAACAAGAAAATCGTACCTTAATTTTCTCGGAGGAATTTCTATTCTTAATTGCTCCAAATTTTACAATTTCTTCTTCAAGCATGACAACGTTGCCAGAAATATAATTCTGTTGGTGTGAACAAACTTGTTGATGCATAATTTGCCTTTGAGAAATAAATTACTATCTAACAATCATAACTTAATGATGCTGCCTCTTCTACGTTTGAGTGTGTTAGTAGCTATCCATGGTGTGAAATTGTTGCAGCATATATGTAAAACAATAGGAGAATCCTCTCATTAAAAGTGAACAAATGTGAAATAAAGTGATGTTGAGTTCTGGCAGTAGAACAACAAAGGTTTTCGTCTTCACCAAGGTAAGGTTGTTGTTGTACTTTGGTTTTTGGTCTAATAAGACTTTTGTTATATCTGTAGCAAATGAGGAAATAACCGGATCATGGTATGATTTGTGGGCTTTGTCACTTTAACTGCTCATGTTAGATTAACACCATTTATTATGGGCCCCCACAATACAATACATATTATAATACATTCCTATTCAAAAGATGACACCATGGAAAAGAAGTCCTATACGTGTAATGGTAACAATTACTCCTTGGCCACGTGGACATGCTGTCCACCTACACTTATCCATTATATCTTCATTTAATGTAATCCCACAATTAACTAATTATCCACGTAATTAATTTCTTGATCCCAATTCACTTAAATATGGACTATTTTTAACACACCTCATATATTCATCATCCTAATCATGTCGTATAACATAATTTCCATCCATAACAACGTTTACATAACCCACAAAATAGTCCAACAAACAGCCCATGAGCCAACAACAACATCAAATACAATTTACGGTATAATTTTCATACTTCTCGTCTCACGATTTAACTATGACCTGGATGAATTTAAATATACTTAGGAGAGAATAAATCTTACCTTATATGCCAAGAAATGATCTTCTTCCACTTTACTTCCCTTCGAAGAAAGCCCAGATTCAATAATACGACAAAATAAAACCACGAGATTGAAGCGGAGCGCAAAACTCATTATATTTCTTCGTGAGAGGGATCATACGTTTCCCATTTGGAATAAGGAAAACGTTGCTGCTAATTTTTTTGTTTTCAAGAAAACGCAATATTGCTGCTTGCTACCATAGCTCACGTTACTGTTGCTACTTATCTTTGTGTCTGAAAATTCTTCAAAGAATGAATTTTCGGCATGTGTACCTTTTGCATGGACAGAGGTTTCTCCTATATGATGTCTTTATTCTGAAACCTTTTCCAACTAAACTAGTATGTTTACATCCATCTTTCTGTTTGAGGGTGTGGGTCCACCTATATGATATTTGCTATAATAATCATTTTCCATCAAGATGTGCCACCAAACCAAACAAATGCATAGTCAATACTTTCCTTTCTCATCCTACTGCCACGTGAGAAAATGGTGATGACATTCATCACCTACCCAATAATTTATTTTTCTATACCACCACTACACTCCAACAAGTAACCAGTTACACGCTCAATTAATTCCATGATTTTAATTCACCTGAATACTAATCATTTTAACACACTCCACATACTCAATATTATACTCATGTGATATAGCACTAGTCCATAGCTCATTTATCACATATAAAATATTATTTGCAATGGTCATCGTCGCGATTTTTTTTTCCGCCTTAAATCATTTCGGGACTTCATTCCTTGTATACACCGAGTTCTTAATTTTCATGCTTGAACATGACCAAATCCTCCGGGCTCGAGTAAATTTGCTCATGTTGGATGGTTTAATTTCCTAGTCCAAATATACGGGATGTAACATTCCTGTAGCAACAATACCCATCTTATTAACCGAGGCTTAACATCCTTCTTCGCCATCAAATAGCGCAATGCAGCATGGTCAGTGTGAACCACTACCTTGGCACACAACAAATAAGCCCGGAACTTTTCAAAGGCATAAACAACAGCAAGTAATTCTTGCTCTGTTACTGTATAGTTCAGTTGAGCTTCATTCAGTATTTTGCTGGCATAATAAATTGGGTGTAGGATTTTGTTTAGCCGCTGACCAAGCACAGCACCAATTGCAAGACCACTGGCGTCACACATTAATTCAAAGGGAAGTGACCAATCCGGGGACACAACAATAGGTGCGGAGGTTAATTTCAACTTCAACTCGTCGAACGCCTTGATGCACTTCTCATCAAAATTGAATTTGGACTCTTTTTCCAAGAGTTTGCACATTGGATTTGCAATTTTGCAGAAGTCTTTGATAAACCTTCTATAGAATCCAGCGTGTCCCAAGAAACTCCGAACTCCTTTTACTGAAACGGGCGGATGGAGTTGTGAAATCACATCGATTTTAGCTTGATCAACTTCAATCCCTCTTTTTGAAATCTTATGGCCAAAGACAATGCCCTCCTTGACCATAAAATGACACTTCTCCCAGTTGAGCACGAGGTTGGTCTCCTCACACCGTTGTAGCACCCGATCAAGATGACCCAAACATTCATCGAATGAATCTCCCACCACAGAGAAATCATCCATGAAAACTTCAAGAAAGTTTTCAACCATATCAGAGAATATGGACATCATGCATCGTTGGAAGGTAGCTGGGGCATTGCAAAGACCAAATGGCATCCGGCTGAAAGCGAATGTCCCATAGGGACAAGTGAAAGTAGTCTTTTCTTGGTCTTCCAATGCGATATTGATTTGGTTGTACCCTGAGTACCCATCCAAGAAACAGTAATAAGATCTTCCAGCTAGCCGATCAAGCATTTGATCAATAAAAGGCATAGGGAAGTGATCCTTGCAAGATGCGGTATTCAGCTTCCGGTAGTCCATACACACTCTCCAACCGGTGACAGTCTTTGTTGGAATCAACTCATTTTTAGAGTTAGGGACAACTGTGATGCCCCTTTCTTTGGCACACACTGGACTGGGCTTACTCATGGACTGTTGGCAATCGGGTAAACCACCCCAGCATCTAGCCACTTAATAATCTCCTTCTTCACCACCGCTCTAATAGCTCCGAATAAATTAAATACGTGCATTAAGATACGAAGGCTACCTCTTGCATCGGTAGATTTAATCTTCGCTGATGCTCAACACTTGGCGAACTTTCCTCCTCCAACTGTATTCGGTGCTCACAAATTCCGGAGGGAATCCCCCGGATGTCTGCAATAGTCCAACCCAAAGCTCTTAAATGCTTCTTCAATACTGCGATGAGTCTTTGGATTTGGCCCTCGTTAAGAAGTGATAACACAATAACTGGGAGGGTGGCATTTGCTCCAAGAAACACATATTTAAGATGGGATGGAAGTTGTTTGAGGTCCAACTTCGGTGGCTCAATAATTGATGGTTTTGCTGGAGGAGTTGTTCATTTCTCTAAATCAAGAGACAGTTTCTTGGGTTCATAAGAATAAGACCCCAGACCGATGAGTGCATTCACTGTCTCAGTATATCCCTCCATTTGTTCAGCATCAAAATTCACCAAGATGGCCGATAGTGCTTCACTCAAGCATTCTTCCTCCATTTTGAATTCCACCACTTCATCCACCTCATCAACCGAATTGATGACTGAAATATTTTGATATGGACTAGGTAATTTCATGCCTCTGCTTGCGTGAAAAGTCACCTCCTCATCGTTCACCCGAAACTTTATTTCGTGCTTCTCGGAATCCATAAGAGCCATCCCTGTCGCAAGGAAAGGTCTTCCCAGAATAATAGGAATTTCTTGATCAATAGCACAATCAAGAATCATGAAATCTGCCGGCAGTAGAAATTCCCTGATTTGAACCAGCACATCATCAACTACCCTCACTGGCCTTTTTATTGATCTGTCAGCCATCTGCAACCTCATGGTAGTTGGCCTTGGCATCGCTAGCCCCGATCTCTTGAAAATTTCCAGGGGCATAAGATTTATGCTCGCCCCGTTATCACACAAAGCCTTGGCGAAATCTTGCTGCCCTATGGTGCATGAAATTGTGAATGCTCCAGGATCTTCCCTCTTTTGCACTGTGGTATTGGAAAGAATAGCACTAACGCGGTGAGTGATACCCACAGTGTCGTGTTTCAATGGCTTCTTTTTCTTTGTTAAAAGATCCTTCAAATACTTAGCAAAGCCAGGCATTTCTTGGACAGCGTCCATGAAAGGAATGTTCATTGTCAACTGCTTGAGTTGATCATAAAATCGCAAGCACTTCTCATCTTCTGTTTTTCTCACTAGACTTTGAGGAAAAGGCGGTGAAGATTTAAATAATTGGCTCAAAGGGCGAAGAGCGCCGGAAAGTTTTGCCTTTCCCCCTTCCTGTTTTTCTCCTTGTGCCTTGAGATTTTCAAGATTCTGTTCCTCTTCAGCCACAATAGGGACTTCCTCCTCTGCTTCTTCCTCTACAATAGCATCAGGTACATCAGGCTGCGCTTCTTCTTCAACAGTTGGTTCCAGATCAATCACCTTTTTATTAGCACCTTGAAGTATTTTTCCACTTCTGGTGCTAATAGCAAGTACATTCTCCACAGAGTTTACTCCACTACCTTTTGGATTTGGAACTGTATCACTCGGTAGTTGTCCCCGTTGAGGAGTATGCACTTCTCGGGAAAGGTCTCTGAATTGCGCTTCAAGCTTCTGAATGGAAGCTGAATGAGATAGTTGGACCTGAGACATTCCCTTGATTGTGCTCTCTGTTCTGTCTTGATTCATCAGCATTTTCTGCATCATACTTTTCAGTTCCACAGAATCATTAGACGTGTTGCCAGCAGAGTTGCTAGCTGAATTATCTCTCCACTGTTGGGAATTGGATGCTTGCCCCCTAGGTGGAATGTAGGGGTTCGAGCTCTTGTTGCCATAATTATAGTTGTTGTAATTCCCTTGATTGGGATTGCCCTGATCATTTCCTCCATAATTATTCCCTTGAAATTGTTGTTGAGGCTTTTGCCATGGGTGATTACCGGGACCTTAATAGTTTTGCCGTTGATAACCCCCTTGCGAGTTATTGACATAATTCACATCTTCATATTGTGGCTGCCCCTCTAGATAAGCTTCTTCAGAGACTTGGTACATTCCGGGAGCATGAGGTGGCATCTCCTCGACAACATTCATACCTTTGGCTTCTTTCTCCATAAGCCTCTTCGATAATAAATCCACGGTGGTTTGCAATTGAGAAAAACCATGATCTCGCTCATGATTTTCTTTGGCCACCGCGACAGCAGAGGGACTACCATATGACAGGATTTCACTATCACTAGAGTGCCAAGCTTGGTTGTGGGTAGTAAGCTTATCGAGCAACCTGGTGATGTTGACAAATGATTTGTCCATGAAGCATCCCCCTGCTGCGGTGTTGACAGCAATTTGATTCATGGTATCTAACCCCTTGTAGAATTTCTCGGTGAGGATAGCATCCGGAAATCCATGGGTCGGAGATTGAGCTAGATAATATTTGAAACGCTCCCATGCTGCATATAGTTGTTCCCCCGGAAGTTGTTTGAACTCAAAGATCTTGTCCCTAAGCTCAGCCTTTTTTCTTGGTGGAAACCACTTTTTCAAGAATATATTGGCTAACTCGTTCCAGGTATGAATGGTATTGCTGGGGAGCTTTTCATACCATTCCCTTGCTTGGCCAGCTAAGGAATATTTGAAGACTCGTAACCGCAGTGCATCAACAGGAACAACACCTTGGGATTGTTGAGAACATACATGCAGGAAATTCTTCAGGTGTCGGAGTGGACAATCCTCCGAAGAATTTCGGAAATAGCCTTCAAGTTTCAATAGCTGATAGATAGAGCTATCAATTTTGAAATTAGCATTTCCCGTTCTAGGAGGAACTACAGCAGAAGCATAATCAGCTTCGTCGATGAATTCCGCAAATACATTCCCATCCTCCTCTTCTTCTGGTGCAGGATGGTTCACTTGGATTCCCCCTTGGTTTCCTTGATTGCGATTGTGTCTTCCTGCCATGTTCACCTGGTTCGCTACAACAGCAAACAAGGTGTGATGGAATAGAAAAGGTTTTAAAGAAAAATACATAACAATTAGTAATTTCTAAACCATATTCCCCGGCAGCGGCGCTAAAATTTATACGCTCAAATTACACCTATTAATGATGTAAAGCGGACGTTGTCAAATATAGTAACCCAACAAGGTTGGGGTCGAATCCCACAGGGAATATGGAGAGAAAAGAGTACTAATCGTATGCGATACTAGTCTTTAAAAGCTTTAATCCTATTCCTGATAATTTGAAATAGTTGTTGAATAATGTAATTAAGTATTTTGACTGAAATTGTATTTAATGCGAAATAGAGACTAAGGTTGTGTTCCCCAATTTGATTAGATATTATGCTTCAGGTTTCAATGTGATATACTTCTAATGGTTGTTCTATGAATATGCACTTGGTCTCTTAAGAACTTCTTAATGTTTTCCAACAGTTAAGTCGTATTTCCTCTTTATGATTCTTCCGAATGTCAAAGAGTTGCAATCGAAGAATGACCAAAAATGCCAATTTAGACTTGTTCTCATCCCTAAGTTAGTCTATTAAACGAGGGTTAACGCCTCGAGTCATTGTCATTCAATCTTACCATTACTAATTTTCTTTCCCAAGAAAAGTTAATATAATGGCTTAGGATAATGCTTGCAATCATCACCCAACGCTAGATCACAAAAACTGAATAAATACCAACAACCATTATGCATATATCAATAATAGAAACCCATTCACATAATATCCACCATTGGACTCACAACCTTAGCTTTAAAATTAGCTACTCATAATCTTGACTAACAAAGAAAGCTTAAAAGTTGACATAATGTACTTACAATGCAATTACAAGGTGGAATGGAAGTGAAGTAGTTGCCTTAAATGCTCCAAAAACTTCTAATATGAAAAACCTAGAGTTTATGTTCTCAAAAATGAATCTGGCTGCTGAATTAAAACCCTACATTAAGTATTTATAGAGCCAAAAATCGCGCCAAGTTTCTGGACAAAAATGCCGTTACGCCGCATCGTTACGGACCGTAACTCAGGTTACGGTCCGTCCTTCATTTCGTCATTTGTCCACTTGTTATTACGGCCACCATGCGATGGACCGTAACCTGTGTTACGGTCCGTCCTTCGGAAGCATAACTTGTGACAATTACTTGGCAACTCTCTGGAATTTTGGCTGATGTTACGGTGAGATGTTACGGACCGTAACACGACATCGTAACACTCATGTTTCCATGAAAACTTTCTGGAAATTTGGCTCCTGTTACGGTTCAATATTACAGACCGTAACATGAGTTACGGATCCAGTTACGGTCCGTAACATAAGTTACGGACCGTCATTTAGCTCCAATTTGTCCGTTTTTCAGCATTTCATCTCATTTCCGATTCTTAGTTAACCAACCCTATAAAATACAAAAATAACATAAGAAACAATGTAAAAACACTTAAAAACAAGCAACGCTTCTAGTTACAAAGGCAAAAAATGTGCCGAAATTCACAGCACATCAGGGAACTATCAGAAGAACGAAAGGAGGAGGGGACTGAATTTGCAGGGCTTTGAAGAGAGAAGGCCACGGTTGAAGATGGTGTTGGTATTTTGAAAAGAAAGGTCTGTGTCTTAAGTGAGGGAAATTTAAACTTCATGCAAGGAAAGAAATAATTTGCTTGACCGGAAAGATTAGGAAAAGATTTGGGGGCTTATATAAGGAAGAAAATCTTTATCACCCTAAAATTCTAGGCGTCGGCAGGGAAGTCGAAAGGTCAATAGTCGCCTTCATTGGCTGGGGATACTTCGGTTAAATGGCGCAAATAATGTGGTCTTAAGACGTTTGGGGTTCGGCGTGTTATTGGCAAGTTCAAATCTCCTCCACTTCCAGAGAAAATCTGTTCGAATCCCGAAAAGTGGGGGGACTATCTATATTGGGCAAAATACGAAGGATACGGCTGTACCAGTACGGTTAGGGCATGTGGCATAGAGGATAAGTCATAAGGTGAGTCAGCACTTCTACCACCGGTGGCAGAACCATGATACCGGAGAAAGCGCTAGGTCCGGTGTAACGTTACAGTAGCTCCGGACCAAGAACGCAACGGTCTGCCATTACGTACCAGATCAAGCGTTACGGTTACAGTGTTATTACTTTTAATAGTCCTCTTCATTACTCATTATTGCCATATATTTAAAGCTCATTATGAGCAGGGGCGGAATACAAGGAATATGTGCCCCTAGCTCTTAGTATAAATAGAGATGGTCATTTTTCATTGTAGAGGACATGAGATACAAGCTAATATACTCAGTTCCTACACTTCTTTGTTACACTCCGGTGCCACGGTCTGACCGGAACGAAGAAGCCTTAGTTTGGAATTGACACCTGCAGTCTAGGCTTTCCCTTACTTCTTACTTTGTTTACGCATACTTATATTATTTAAATACGAATATCATTGTCTTACTGGTTACTTAGATCCACGTGTCCCTGACCACGTCTATAAATGCAACTAAACCGTTTTACGGGTAAACATTAGTAATGTGGCCAAGTAATATGGGACGGATGGAGTACTTGAGAGCCAAATTTATCCATTGTCATTAGTGTGTGTGTATATATATAAGGCGCGGGATATACAAGAATGTGTCTTCCTCCACAAAGGGATAATGATTATATTACATACACTTAAAGCGGGACGACGAAAATAGATCATCAAGTTTAGCATAGACATAATATTGATCGGGAAAGTAAATGTGCGGAGCATGCATAAGGTGAATTTTTTGATGTGTCCTCTCCATCTGAATCAATTCAAAACGGATGGTATCTCTATTTGGCGTCCTATTTAATTTAGGGATATAGGGATTAGGCATGTAAAGGAACTGAGATAATTCATCTCAATCTTAATATGCCGGGTATGTCTTTGACCAAGCCTGGGGATTGACAAATCTATAGTGGCGGCTATTTTTTACTCTGAGTAAGAATATACAGCTTGAAGGAGTTTGATGTAGCAACAATTTTTTCTAAAGTACTAAACTCTGACGCTAAAAAGGAATAACATTCAAGCCGTATATAATATGGCCATAGCTAAGAAATTACTGACTGATTATTTGACCATGGCTAAGTTTCATGATGGATTATTTTTCCGAAGCTAATTGAAGGATTCTTATCGCCGATTTTCTTATTAATGTTTTCCCAAGATAATGTTTGTTAAGGAATTTCTAAGGCTATATGAAAGTACATTTCAAAAAATTATTAAAAGATTAAGAACTAAGTTTTTCATCGCTAACCCATCCAAGTATTATACTAATACATTGTATTTTTACTAGAAACGTCAAATTTTAGTGTTTAGTTTTTTAATTTGTTGAGTAAAAATAGATTTGTTTGTAGCAACGAAAGCTTTTTGGTCGCAAAACTAATAATATATGATAAGTCCGGAGACAACTTGATTTTGTAAACATTGACACCTGGAAAAGTTCGAAAATTGACTCCAAAATACATGCAACAATTATATAGTTAAACTCTGATACGATAAAGCGGAAACTTAAGATAGATTAGAATTGGCAAAATACATCAAATCACACTTAAACTATACCAAGAATATCGAGTTCACACTCAAACTATACATGCGACCTATTATACACCTGAACATATAAAAAGTGAATTTAATACCATCCTAAAAGCTAATGTGGCACAAAACAAATTATAATTAAAAAATAGGAGAGTGAAATGGAATTTTAATAATAAAAAAAAACTAATTTTTAAATTTTAATACTGAAATAAAAAATTATAATTAAAAAAAATAGATTTTAATAAAATTATTTTTTTCACTCCTTCTCCATTTCACAACCCCCCACCCCCAAACCCTTCTTCTTCATCTTCATTAGCACCACTCCCAACCCTCCCCCCCACCCCTTCCCTTCCTCCCCCTCCACGCCACCCCACCCCCCTCTACTCCTCCACCTTCACGCCACCCCAACCCGACGCCCTAAACCCTTCTTCTTCATCCCCTCTTCTCCTCCACTTGTTGTTCTTCTTCTCTTTCTTCTTCTTCTTCTCCTCCTCCTCCTCTTTTTCTGTCTCTGTCTTCTTCTTCTTCTTCTTCTTCTTCTTCTTCTTCTTCTTCTTCTTCTTCTTCTTCTTCTTCTTCTTCAGTACTGCCACCCCCTCCCCGACGTTCTGTACAACCACCATTTTTACCACTGCCGCCACCATGAAAGAATTCCATTGTCATACAATTCTTTAAACCCACAAAATTGTTTCTCTGAAAATTCAATGCTACCTTCTCCATTTTGTTAAAACACTTCACTATTATATACAATGACCCTCAAATCTTAAGATTTTTCATAAAATCAAATACCTACATCAAACGGAGAAGAGACTCCTCGTCGGAAAAAATGGCATCGACAAACCCAAGCTTCCCGGTCTAGTCTCAACCTCAAATCATGACACAATTTCTTCAAAAAAAATTATTTCTACCAGAATCCATGAGATTACAGGGTCAAAATATAAATAGTAAAACTCAGTTTGTAGAGGTCGGTGATTCTATTGTAAAAAATGGAGGGGTGGAGGTCGAGATTATGGTTGAAAAAAAATAAAGAGAAAGAGGCGGCGGGTTAGAGTCAAGACTTCCGGCGAAGTGGGGGTGGTGAAATTGGTGGCGACGGTGGTGGCGGATATGGTGGTGGTGATGAAGAAAAGAATATAATTTTTTTCTAGAAGATTTCCACGTGGCACTGATGTGGCACTGACGTGACGCAGATATGGCGGCGAGTGTGTGACACCTCCCTTTGTGCAACTGGTTTTGTGCGCATCAGGGTGGTATTGAATTTACTTTTTAGATGTTCAAGTGTGTAATAGGTCGCCTGTATAGTTTGAGTGTGAACTCGACATTTTGGGTATAGTTTAAGTGTGATTTGATGTATTTTGCCATTAGAATTCAAAGATGAGAAGTGAAGAAATTGGGATGAGAAATAGAAAGATAGAGTAAGACCCAATTGGTAAAGGAGTTATAGGAAAACTTAGGTATATGAAACCTAAACCCTCCTAATCGATTCCTACTAACGAACCTATACTATTTGATAATCAACCAAAAGTAATCCAAATGAAACCACATATGAACAACTCAATTGAAAATCAATGGAATAGGGTTTCATAGCCAACAATAGAGTCCACCATAATTAACTATCACTAATCAATTGATTAGTACTACACTAAACTACCAATTAAACTATCACTCAATTTGGAGTATTCATCTCAATTCAACATAATCTAATTAAATGAGATGGCTAAGTCTAATATTTATACTACTAGGTTAAGTAGACTGAACTAGCTTATTACAAAAATATCCTTAATGAAGTAAGGGCCATGTTTGGTCTTCTTGGATGATGGGTTGTGTTCCCCAATTTGATTAGATATTATGCTTCAGGTTTCAATGTGATATACTTCTAATGGTTGTTCTATGAATATGCACTTGGTCTCTTAAGAACTTCTTAATGTTTTCCAACAGTTATGTCGTATTTCCTCTTTATGATTCTTCCGAATGTAAAAGAGTTGCAATCGAAGAATGACCAAAAATGCCAATTTAGACTTGTTCTCATCCCTAAGTTAGTCTATTAAACGAGGGTTAACGCCTCGAGTCATTGTCATTCAATCTTACCATTACTAATTTTCTTTCCCAAGAAAAGTTAATATAATGGCTTAGGATAATGCTTGCAATCATCACCCAACGCTAGATCACAAAAACTGAATGAATACCAACAACCATTATGCATATATCAATAATAGAAACCCATTCACATAATATCCACCATGGGACTCACAACCTTAGCTTTAAAATTAGCTACTCATAATCTTGACTAACAAAGAAAGCTTAAAAGTTGACATAATGTACTTACAATGCAATTACAAGGTGGAATGGAAGTGAAGTAGTTGCCTTAAATTCTCCAAAAACTTCTAATATGAAAAACCTAGAGTTTATGTTCTCAAAAATGAATCTGGCTGCTGAATTAAAACCCTACATTAAGTATTTATAGAGCCAAAAATCGCGCCAAGTTTCTGGACAAAAATGCCGTTACGCCGCATCGTTACGGACCGTAACTCAGGTTACGGTCCGTCCTTCATTTCGTCATTTGTCCACTTGTTATTACGGCCACCATGCGACGGACCGTAACCTGTGTTACGGTCCGTCCTTCGGAAGCGTAACTTGTGACAATTACTTGGCAACTCTCTGGAATTTTGGCTGATGTTACGGTGAGATGTTACGGACCGTAACATGGGTTACGGACCGTAACACGACATCGTAACACTGATGTTTCCATGAAAACTTTCTGGAAATTTGGCTCCTGTTACGGTTCAATGTTACAGACCGTAACATGAGTTGCGGATCCAGTTACGGTCCGTAACATGAGTTACGGACCGTCATTTAGCTCCAATTTGTCCGTTTTTCAGCATTTCATCTCATTTCCGATTCTTAGTTAACCAACCCTATAAAACACAAAAATAACATAAGAAACAATGTAAAAACACTTAAAAACAAGCAACACTTCTAGTTACAAAGGCATAAAATGTGCCGAAATTCACGGCACATCAACACCCCCAACTTAAGCTTTTGCTTGTCCTTATGGAACTACAATAAGATTCACTACTAACACACGACATTTTAGCAAAATAAGATTGACTACGGTGGTTTAGGCATGTGTTTCTAGCACGGACTCTTCAATCCAAGCAAAATATTAAGGCTCTTATCCATCTCCTATTTGTGACACAAGACGCACATTTCAGAAAAATTTCAATTCACTATGCAACCTCAATTAATGACACAATCATAGTACGGGGGTCTCTATGCACATGAATTTCAACTTCCGGAAAGCCAGTTACTTTGAAACCTACAATCCTTACGCCCTCACGTAGACGAATGCCCCAACACACATTTTCAACATAAATGGGACAGAAGACTAAAGAGACAGAAGAACACTCACACTCACAAAGAAATTTGCATACCATGCGTGCACATACCATAGGCTTGCCTTTATTTTCCATGCCTTCAACTTTGAACAATTTGATTGTGATCACATTAGGACTTTTTGGGCTTGTAACATTGGCTTAGGGACGGGTAGGATGAATATTTGGATATTGGTGACTCACCCTCCTCGACACTTCTTTTTGACTTCATTCACCATTCTTCCTATCATTTCCGACCCTCCATCTTCAGCGTGGATTTATTTAAAGCTTATATACCTATATATCTATAAATATTTTTTTGTATATATATATATATATATATATATATATATATATATAAATATATATCCACGCTGAATTATGCCCCTTAATATTCGCGATCACCCCCAACAGGCCTTTGACCTCATTTTCCGCATCTTTTACTTATTATCCCCAACTTAGGCTTTTAGCTTCATTTTCCGCATTTTTCACTTGTCACCCCCAACTTAGGCTTTTAGCCTCATTTTCCATTCTTCAGTGTCAAGGAGGGACTTGGTGTCAAATGGGTTTATTCACAGAAGGGAAAGAGGTTAGTTCACGGTTAATCGAAGAAAAAGTCTATAGGCTCAAAATGGGAGACTAGGGATCATTTTCTGTACGGCCTAGGCTCATTTAAGATAAACAGGCTTTGGGTTTAATACAAAGAAAGCCTAAGATCACTTCACAATCAAACTCTCCTTAGAATTTACGCACGACCAACCGGGAAAGTTCTAGATTACAAGCATCATATGCAAATAGAAACTAAGAACTCACAACACAATGACATAAGGATTGTTTAAATACTCTGACGTCATTTCCGTTTGAAGATTTCACATACATGAACACCCTTTCTTTGCAATGTCATTAAAAGAACCATACATGTCAATATCAACAACTCATTCTTGATGTACATCACAAATTATTTTTTTCGGAGGGATATCATTGAACTGTAAAAAATCACTTTTATCTATGCTAGAAACACGGACCACCATCACTTAAGTCATCATTACTTTACTTCTATATTAAACATCCTAAACATGCCAGGTTCAACATACACATAGCATTCTTCAGGAATAGAACACATAGCAAAGACTAGCCGAAGAAGGTCCTAACACAAACTTAATAATAAAAACAATACCAACAAAAACACAAACAATAACAATTGTCCTAAACACATGCTTACTATCATAATTTGGGATAAAATACCCACCAAAAACAAAAACAATAAAAACAATATCCAGTATACTAAAACAGCAATCCCAATCAAACAATAGCAATTAGCCACACCCCCAACTTAAATTCATGCATTGCCCTCAAGGTATCAATATAATGCATTGAAAGAACGGAGGGCCTCCCTGGAGCGCACTAGGCGCTCGGATCTGCAGCAGCATCACGAGGTGGAGCAGTGGTGGTGTCAGGCTGGCCAACACTGGAAGTCCCAGTCACAGTGGGTGGGGGAGAAGCATGGTGAGCCGGCTCAATGGGATGGGTTGAGCTAGAAGTAGCTCCTGCGGTGTCAGAACTCATCCGGGACTCTTGGCGGATCTTCTTCAAAGTACGCCGCTCCTCCTCCTCATTCTGTGGGCGCAAATCAGCAAATGGATCAAGGCTCTGGAGAATGGGGTCGAGGTTTTCATCATCTGGCGAGGCTCTTTTGCGCTTCCCTTTGGCCAAAGAGGGGATATCCTCTTCCAACTCATTGTCGTGCTCTTCCTCAACCATGTCCTCGATGTCATCATCCCCTAGCAGGCTCTGTACCAACTCCGTGTGTACTTTAGGAAGCTAGTCCGTCGCCACAGCCACTTCCTGGGCCTTCAATTTCTGTACATCATCCTTGACAGACCGCAACTCACTTCGAATAGCGCCCAACTCCATAGCAGAGTGTATCCTGGTCAGCTCAGTCATTCTGTTCTCAATACCATCTATCCGAGAGTGGATCCGTAGGTGGTCATCAGCCAGCTGTTCTTTGATTGGCCGCAACGCAGCATTAATGACTCTTTTAGTGTACAATTTCAGCTCAGTCATGAGCTATTTGACCTGCCTATCTGTGCGATCTGCTTGCAGGACCACTGCCCCAAAATTCTCCCTATTGAACATCATTTTTCTCTCAAGCTCGGGTAGGACTCCCGGTATTGGCTGAGCCGGTGCTGGGCTCGCTCCAGTCGACGAGGTAGGACCACCCGAAGTAGGTGCGGCTGGAGCTGGCATGGGATGTGTAGCATGAGCAGCCGGTGGAGCCTCAGAATCTGTGGGCTGACCCGCAGCAGCTTCCTCAGCACCCATGATAGCCAAGGGGATAACATCTGATCCCGTTGGCCCCTCCGGGACCTCAGAAGACGATGCAGATGGCATTGAACCCTGGCTCAACACATCATCCTTCCCTTTTGTGATGTCATAAATACTTCTGGTGATCACACTGTGATCGATATGGGGTAGGGGTTCTGGTTCTGCACGCAAGCATGATAGCGTAAGCAGACATGGATGAATGAGTGAAGTGGCCGGCTGAGTGGCTCTCTCTCGGAGATATGCTGCTATTAGTCGTCCGAAGTTGATCTTATACCTCGACATAATGGTAGCTACAAGAACAGCCCTGTCCGGAGTCAAAACATTATCTGTCTGGGTAGGGCGGATGCGAAATAGAACAATCTGCCACCAAAACGTTGCCTCTGGCGTGAGGGTGTTTTTCCAAATTCGCGCGGTGGCTGTCAACTTTGGCACCAAGGCCCATTCGGGATCTGTTGTTCGTGCAATAACTGAAGCTACCCATTTTCGGACGGAGATTGTATCTTTCTGTTCAATTTTGTATACAAACTCCCCTTCTTCCGCTGCTGTAGGCTCTATATAATCCTCCCCGAATAGTATTTTATTGATAGCCGTGGGAGAGATATTTATCTTCGTTTTCCGCATTATTACCTCGGTCATTGCCGGTACTTGACTTGCGCGCTGCCCCTTTTTTAGTGCTTTGAATACAGCAGCTCCGTACGAAGCGTAGAATTTCCGAACAAAAACCGAGATGTAAGACCCCACAGAGTTTTTCAGAACTCTAACTTATGGAAGCGGATAGTGTCACGAATGCCTGGATAACCATCGAGACCGTCGAAACTGACGGTCCTCTCCTCGAAAATACTCCGCCTTGGGTCCTGCCCCTCATTCTTTACCAGCTCACACCCCTTGTTGTACAAATCTTCAGATCCCTCCACAGAAAACCGGAGGATCTTCTCATTCATAGCTTGCATCCGAATGTCAAGTTCTCTTTTTTCCTGCTCGCGCTCTTTTTCGCGCTCCTCCGCAGTAGGCTGTCTAATAGATGGTTGAAGTCGGTGTGGTGGGGTGGCAGCCTGCCGGGGTTCACTCTGGCTCGACGAACTCGACTCCTCAGCCGAGGAGGAACTTTCTAATGGTGGGTCTGGCTGGCTGGGTGCGACTGGTGGGGCTGGCCTGGTAGGAGCGACTAGCTGCTTTGTAGTCCTGACGTCCTTGATTAGATCGTCGTCGCGCAGCCTTGAGGTTACTTTGCTGGCAGCACGACCTTTTCCTTTTTCCGCAACCTTAGGTGAAGCCTTCTTTGCTTGCCGTGGTTTACCCATACCTGTGTAAGGTAAAGTTAGATATAATACACGAGAAGCTATTCAATTACACAGTGTATTGGTTCAAATTATGGCTTCAATTAGCTCAGGCACCGTAACATAGTCGACGGACCGTCATACGCGTTATGGTCCGTATCATCAAACCGTAACTCAGTTTGTTCATTTCTAACACAGGGACCGTAACACAGTCAACGGTCCGTAACATCTCAGCGTAACGTGACCAAAATTTCCAGAAAAGTTACTGGAAATTTGAGAGGTGTTACGGTATGATGTTATGGTCCGTCACTCGTGTTACGGTCCGTAACACCTCACCGTAAAGTCTCTCAAAATTCCAGAAAGTTTTCATAGAAACCATCGATGTTACGGTGTGGTGTTACGGTCCGTAACATAGGGTACGGTCCGTAACATCCCACCGTAACATCAGCCAAATTTCCAGAAAGTTTTCATGGAAATTATCGGTGTTACGGTGCGATGTTACGATCTGTAACACACGTTACGGTCCGTAACACAGAATGACAGGCAACAGATTAACAAACAAATGGCTTGGCCAAATTTTCTCGTTTTAAGCACGAGGCCAAGATTTTCGACTTAATGCTCCATGGGTATGTTGTAAAACAATATTTTATCCCCTCACATGCCTCGGGTTACTCAGACTTCACCCGGTTTTACTAAAGTTTTCATTGGGGACTTTTATCGAACAGTTGGTGGGCAAACCGATTTAGTAATTTCACGAATGAAACTTTCAATCGGATTGCCCTCCAATTCAGTGGGAAACAATGTGCTTGTGCCCACGAATCTTGCAAATATCACACATACCAATCCCAACCCCCATCCATTTTCAAACCCCGTACAATTAATCAATGGGAATTCAAACTAAATCAACACAGTCAAAACACTAATTTCAACACATATCATATGAATTCACGCATAAAGATCATAGCATTCCTCTTGATAAAAGAAGAAAGAGAGTTAAGACATGGTGATACCTGATCGTTGGCGATGATTTGACGAAACTCGAAATGCAAAGACGGGATTTTGAACGATAACAAAGCAACTAGGTTGAGAAAGATATTAAGAAGAATGGGATATGTAGAGAGGGGGAGATTTTTTGATATTAAGAACCGTAACTCATACCGTAACACTCTTCCTTATCCTTCAGTGATTTTTTGATTTTTCTTTTTGCTTGTTACGCTCCCTGATACGGACCGTAACATGAGTTACGGGCCGTAACTTGGAGCGTCTCGCCTTGGATCACTCAACAGTTATTTGGCCTCTTCAGTTCTCAAAATCCTACCACATTAGCACATCAACAACACCAAAGAACACAAAGGAAATAAAAAATTTAAACTACTTACAAAGCGGTAAATGTGGGTTGCCTCCCACACAGCGCTTGGTTTAACGTCACAGCTCGACGTGATACCTCATTTTCGAGTTTAGGAACCGTATTTCAGCCGATACCTATCAACGACCTTACCATCATCAATACACCAATGGTAATGCTTCACTCTTTGTGCATTCACCTTGAAAGTCCGAGTGCCATCCTCGGATTTCACCTCAATGACGCTTTCATTTGGGGAAACACTTGCGATTTCAAAAGGACCAGACCACCGAGACTTTAACTTGCCCGGAAAGAACTTTAGGCGTGAATTGTACAACAAGACCAAATCCTTTGGCTGAAAATCCCTTTTTAGGATCTTTGAGTCATGATAGTATTTCATCTTCTCTTTGTACAGTGTTGCACTTTCATAGGCATTGTACCTAAATTCATCCATCTCGTTGATTTGAAACAACCTCAGTTTTGTCGCTTCATGCCAGTCCATGTTCAGCTTTTTCAATGCCCAAAGGGCTTTATGTTCAAGCTCAATAGGCAAATGACATGCCTTCCCAAATACCAACTTATACGGTGAAGTCCTGATAGGCGTTTTGAATGCCGTGCGATATGCCCATAAAGCATCATCCAAATTTTTGGACCAGTCAGTGCGATTTACATTGACCGTCTTTGCCAAGATGCTTTTTATCTCTCTGCTTGAGACCTCAACCTGGCCACTCGTCTGAGGATGATATGGAGTGGCAACCCTGTGATGCACGCCATATTTTTCAAGAAGATCAGCAAATGGTTTGTTGCAGAAATGAGAGCCACCATCACTAATAATAGCTCTAGGAGTGCCGAATCTAGTAAAGATGTTCTTTTTTAGAAAGGCATTGACTCTCCTACCATCATTGTTAGGCAAGGCCACTGCTTCCACCCATTTAGAGACATAATCCACCGCAACAAGAATGTATTCCAGGTCGTAAGAGCTCACGAAGGGCCCCATAAAATCAATTCCCCATACATCAAAGAGCTCCACCTCAAGAACAAAATTCATCGGAGTTTCATGCCTCCTACCTATCGTACCCTGGCGTTGGCATTTATCACAAGAGCGTGCCAACATATTTGCATCACGATAAATGGCTGGCCAGTAGTAACCACACTCTAGCACCTTGGCTGCGGTTCGATTTCCACTGTGATGTCCACCAACCGGAGAATCATGGCACACCTTCAAAATATCCATCACCTCAGATTCCGCCACACATCTCTGGATTATATTGTCAGCACACGTTCTGAATAAGTAAGGTTCATCCCAATAAAACTGTCGGCAGTCTCTCAAGAATTTCTTCTTTTGATATGCCTTCAACTCGTCAGGAACAATGCCAATTACCAAATAATTGGCAATATCGGCATACCATGGTGCCACATCATTGGAGATGACCAAGACTCTTTCATCCGGAAAAGTGTCATCAATATCCAACACATCAATCGGTCTCCCTAGTGCTTCAAGTCTGGAGAGATGGTCAGCTACTTGATTTTCGGACCCTTTTCGGTATTTGACTTCAAAGTCAAATTCCTTGTCACGACCCAACCCCGTGGGCCATGACTAGTGCCCGAACAGGACACCCGTATACGAACCTGTTACACATAATCAAACTGAATCTATGAACAACATGAAAACTTGCAAAAGAACTCCAATGGTTCATAACGTCATCATATATGTATATTCAGATAAATTGTCTCCTGAGGAGTCACAACTGATCAAATCATAAAATGATACGCAAGCCGACAAGGCTGCCACTACACATCAATATCGTGTCATATGCAAGCCGACAAGGCTGCCACTACAGACAGACATCATATCATAGCACATCGTATAGACACAGCTGAACAGAACTTATACACAACCCACACATATGTCTACAGACCTCTAAGAGTAACAACAGTATCATATGACGGGACAGGGCCCCGCCGTACCCCTGGATAAAATACATATACATCACAAGAGATTCTGTACCAAAATCTAGGATCCGGAACAAGGGAGCTCTCCAAGATAGCTGAATAGGACTCCTAAGCTGGCGGGTTACCTAACGTGAGCATTTGTACCTGCGGGCATGAACGCAGCCCCCCGAAGAAAGGGGGTTAGTACGGAATATGTACTGAGCATGTAAAGCATAAATACAATAAACAGGATCATACTGAAGTGAGGAGTATAGAAAACCAGTACAATAACCAGAAAACCACAAGGCTTACCTTTGAATCATAAATCATGGTGTCAATATCAGACTTAACTCGTTATGAAACTTAATGTCACCATTAGAGAATCATCCTGTTCATATGCATATGTATAACGTGTCCCGACCCTCTAGTGAGGGACTCGGTAAATAAAATCATATCATCATCATGTATATATATATATAACGTGTCCCGGCCCTCTAGTGAGGGACTCGGTGAATAAGATCATCATGTGTCATCCTGGCCGCCATCCCCATATCATCATATCATCATATACATATATATAACGTGTCCCGGCCCTCTAGTGAGGGACTCGGTGAATAATGCAGTGAATCTGTGCACGTAAACATGTCCTGACCCGGGACTCAGTGAAAGATGTATTGAGGCATGCACGAGCAGAGTAGTGAGAAACCATATGCAAATTAAATCATATCTGAGACTCAATAGAATAATCAAAATGAATCATCATTTGAAAACCAAGACAATAGTCATATCAAATACCTTTCGACTGTCACTGTGGGTTATATCAAAATAGAACTTCCGGAATCATATACACGTATCGAGACATAACGAAATAGCTTCTGGAAATCAAGAACATTAGCCATCCTAGTAAGAATAGGAACTTCTTTGGAATCATATTCACATCGTATGTTCATTTCATAAAGATCATGCCAAAAAGAAAGAAGGGTTAACTTTACATACCTTACGTCGTTCAAGAGCTCAGTCCAGCCAAGAACTTCCACAATTAATATGATAAACCTATAATCGTAAGAATACGCACGTGACTTAAGAAGGCTTTCGCATATCATATATATTAATTGATGACTTAATTCTTAAAACGAAATGGGCAGCATCTCCTCTATACCATTAGCATCTCCCAATTTGGTATATCAGCCCAACAACAAATAAGTCCCAAAAACACAGCATGCATGTCCATAACAATTTCATAATATTCTATAAAGAGCGACAAGCTCGAATTACAATCCGTATACTCCATGGAACCTTTTCGTATGTTTTCTTCTTAACCTTAAAAATATTCTCAATATGATAAGGACATCATTTACCACAAATCTCGGCTTTATATCATATATTTACTAACAAGAAAAACAGCCAACAATAAATCTAACAACTCAACAACTTCTCTAAATCCATTTCAACCCGCGATTTCGTATAACATCATTTTTTGCATTTTCTTACTTCCAATTTCGTCCAATCCAATTTTAATAACTCCATTACAACACTATTAACACGATTACACCATAAAACAAGAAAATCGTACCTTAATTTTCTCGGAGGAATTTCTATTCTTAATTGCTCCAATTTTACAATTTCTTCTTCAAGCATGACAACGTTGCCAGAAATATAATTCTGTTGGTGTGAACAAACTTGTTGATGCATAATTTGCCTTTGAGAAATAAATTACTATCTAACAATCATAACTTAATGATGCTGCCTCTTCTACGTTTGAGTGTGTTAGTAGCTATCCATGGTGCGAAATTCTTGCAGCATATATGTAAAACAATAGGAGAATCCTCTCATTAAAAGTGAACAAATGTGAAATAAAGTGATGTTGAGTTCTGGCAGTAGAACAACAAAGGTTTTCGTCTTCACCAAGGTAAAGTTGTTGTTGTACTTTGGTTTTTGGTCTAATAAGACTTTTGTTATATCTGTAGCAAATGAGGAAATAACCGGATCATGGTATGATTTGTGGGCTTTGTCACTTTAACTGCTCATGTTAGATTAACACCATTTATTATGGGCCCCCACAATACAATACATATTATAATATATTCCTATTCAAAAGATGACACCAAGGAAAAGAAGTCCTATACGTGTAATGGTAACAATTACTCCTTGGCCACGTGGACATGCTGTCCACCTACACTTATCCATTATATCTCCATTTAATGTAATCCCACAATTAACTAATTATCCACGTAATTAATTGCTTGATCCCAATTCGCTTAAACATGGACTATTTTTAACACACCTCATATATTCATCATCCTAATCATGTCGTATAACATAATTTCCGTCCATAACAACGTTTACATAACCCACAAAATAGTCCAACAAACAGCCCATGAGCCAACAACAACATCAAATACAATTTACGGTATAATTTTCATACTTCTCGTCTCATGATTTAACTATGACCTGGATGAATTTAAATATACTTAGGAGAGAATAAATCTTACCTTATATGCCAAGAAATGATCTTTTTCCACTTTACTTCCCTTCGAAGAAAGCCCAGATTCAATAACACGACAAAATAAAACCACGAGATTGAAGCGGAGCGCAAAACTCATTATATTTCTTCGTGAGAGGGATCATACGTTTCCCATTTGGAATAAGGAAAACGTTGCTGCTAATTTTTTTGTTTTCAAGAAAACGCAATATTGCTGCTTGCTACCATAGCTCACGTTACTGTTGCTACTTATCTTTGTGTCTGAAAATTCTTCAAAGAATGAATTTTCGGCATGTGTACCTTTTGCATGAACAGAGGTTTCTCCTATATGATGTCTTTATTCTGAAACCTTTTCCAACTAAACTAGTATGTTTACATCCATCTTTCTGTTTGAGGGTGTGGGTCCACCTATATGATATTTGCTATAATAATCATTTTCCATCAAGATGTGCCACCAAACCAAACAAATGCATAGTCAATACTTTCCTTTCTCATCCTACTGCCACGTGAGAAAATGGTGATGACATTCATCACCTACCCAATAATTTATTTTTCTTTACCACCACTACACTCCAACAAGTAACCAGTTACACGCTCAATTAATTCCATGATTTCAATTCACCTGAATACTAATCATTTTAACACACTCCACATACTCAATATTATACTCATGTGATATAGCACTAGTCCATAGCTCATTTATCACATATAAAATATTATTTTCAATGGTCATCGTCGCAATTTTTTTTTCGCCTTAAATCATTTCGGGACTTCATTCTTTGTATACACCGAGTTCTTAATTTTCATGCTTGAACATGACCAAATCCTCCGGGCTCGAGTAAATTTGCTCATGTTGGATGGTTTAATTTCCTAGTCCAAATATACGGGATGTAACATTCCTGTAGCAACAAGACCCATCTTATCAACCGAGGCTTAGCATCCTTCTTCGCCATCAAATAGCGCAATGCAGCATGGTCAGTGTGAACCACTACCTTGGCACCCAACAAATAAGCCCGGAACTTTTCAAAGGCATAAACAACAGCAAGTAATTCTTGCTCTGTTACTGTATAGTTCAGTTGAGCTCCATTCAATGTTTTGCTGGCATAATAAATTGGGTGTAGGATTTTGTTTAGCCGCTGACCAAGCACAGCACCAATTACAAGACCAATGGCGTCATCCGGGTACACAACAATAGGTGCGGAGGTTAATTTCAGCTTCAACTCGTCGAACGCCTTGATGCACTTCTCATCAAAATTGAATTTGGACTCTTTTTCCAAGAGTTTGCACATTGGATTTGCAATTTTGCAGAAGTCTTTGATAAACCTTCTATAGAATCCGGTGTGTCCCAAGAAACTCCGAACTCCTTTTACTGAAACGGGCGGAGGGCGTTGTGAAATCATATCGATTTTAGCTTGATTAACCTCAATCCCTCTTTCTGAAATCTTATGGCCAAAGACAATGCCCTCCTTGACCATAAAATGACACTTCTCCCAGTTGAGCACGAGGTTGGTCTCCTCACACCGTTGTAGCACCCGATCAAGATGACCCAAACATTCATCGAATGAATCTCCCACCACAGAGAAATCATCCATGAAAACTTCAAGAAAGTTTTCAACCATATCAGAGAATATGGACATCATACATCGTTGGAAGGTAGCTGGGGCATTGCAAAGACCAAATGGCATCCGGCTGAAAGCGAATGTCCCATAGGGACAAGTGAAAGTAGTCTTTTCTTGGTCTTCCAATGCGATATTGATTTGGTTGTACCCTGAGTACCCATCCAAGAAACAGTAATAAGATCTTCCAGCTAGGCGATCAAGCATTTGATCAATAAAAGGCATAGGGAAGTGATCCTTGCAAGATGCGGTATTCAGCTTCCGGTAGTCCATACACACTCTCCAACCGGTGACAGTCTTTGTTGGAATCAACTCATTTTTAGAGTTAGGGACAACTGTGATGCCCTTTTCTTTGGCACACACTGGACTGGGCTTACCCATGGACTGTTGGCAATCGGGTAAACCACCCCAGCATCTAGCCATTTAATAATCTCCTTCTTCACCACCTCTTGCATCGGTTGATTTAATCTTCGATGATGCTCAACACTTGGCGAACTTTCCTCCTCCAACTGTATTCGGTGCTCACAAATTCCGGAGGGAATCCCCCGGATGTCTGCAATAGTCCAACCCAAAGCTCTTAAATGCTTCTTCAATACTGCGATGAGTCTTTGGATTTGGCCCTCATTCAGAAGTGATGACACAATAACTGGGAGGGTGGCATTTGCTCCAAGAAACACATATTTAAGATGGGATGGAAGTTGTTTGAGGTCCAACTTCGGTGGCTCAATAATTGATGGTTTTGCTGGAGGAGTTGTTCATTTCTCTAAATCAAGAGACAGTTTCTTGGGTTCATAAGAATAAGACCCCAGACCGATGAGTGCATTCACTGTCTCAGTATATGGACTAGGTAATTTCATGCCTCTGCTTGCGTGAAAAGTCACCTCCTCATCGTTCACCCGAAACTTTATTTCATGCTTCTCGGAATCCATAAGAGCCCTCCCTGTCGCAAGGAAAGGTCTTCCCAGAATAATAGGAATTTCTTGATCAATAGCACAATCAAGAATCACGAAATCTACCGGCAGTAGAAATTCCCCGATTTGAACCAACACATCATCAACTACCCCCACTGGCCCTTTTATCGATCTGTCAGCCATCTGCAACCTCATGGTAGTTGGCCTTGGCATCGCTAGCCCCGATCTCTTGAAAAATTCCAGGGGCATAAGATTTATGCTCGCCCCGTTATCACACAAAGCCTTGGCGAAATCTTGCTGCCCTATGGTGCATGAAATTGTGAATGCTCTAGGATCTTCCCTCTTTTGCACTGTGGTCTTGGAAAGAATAACACTAACGCGGTGAGTGATACCCACAGTGTCGTGTTTCAATGGCTTCTTTTTCTTTGTTAAAAGATCCTTCAAATACTTAGCAAAGTCAGGAATTTCTTGGACAACGTCCATGAAAGGAATATTCATTGTCAACTGCTTGAGTTGATCATAAAATCGCAAGCACTTCTCATCTTCTGTTTTTCTCGCTAGACTTTGAGGAAAAGGCGGTGAAGATTTAAATAATTGGCTCAAAGGGCGAAGAGCGCCGGAAAGTTTTGCCTTTCCCCTTTCATGTTTTTCTCCTTGTTCCTTGAGATTTTCAAGATTCTGTTCCTCTTCAGCAACAATAGGGACTTCCTCCTCTGCTTCTTCCTCTACAATAGCATCAGGTACATCAGGCTGCGCTTCTTCTTCAACAGTTGGTTCCAGATCAATCACCTTTTTATTAGCACCTTGAAGTATTTTTCCACTTCTGGTGCTAATAGCAAGTACATTCTCCACAGAGTTTAGCCCAGTACCTTTTGGATTTGGAACTATATCACTCGGTAGTTGTCCCCGTTGAGGAGTATGCACTTCTCGGGAAAGGTCTCTGAATTGCGCTTCAACCTTCTGAATGGAAGCTGAATGAGATAGTTGGACCTGAGACATTCCCTTGATTGTGCTCTCTGTTCTGTCTTGATTCATCAGCATTTTCTGCATCATACTTTTCAGTTCCACAGAATCATTAGACGTGTTGCCAGCAGAGTTGCTAGCTGAATTATCTCTCCACTGTTGGGAATTGGATGTTTGCCCCCTAGGTGGAATGTAGGGGTTCGAGCTCTTGTTGCCATAATTATAGTTGTTGTAATTCCCTTGATTGGGATTGCCCTGATCATTTCCTCCATAATTATTCCCTTGAAATTGTTGTTGAGGCTTTTGCCATGGGTGATTACCGGGACCTTAATAGTTTTGCCGTTGATAACCCCCTTGCGAGTTGTTGACATAATTCACATCTTCATATTGTGGTTGACCCTCTAGATAAGCTTCTTCAGAGACTTGGTACATTCCGGGAGCATGAGGTGGCATCTCCTCGACAACATTCATACCTTTGGCTTCTTTCTCCATAAGCCTCTTCGATAATAAATCCACGGTGGTTTGCAATTGAGAAAAAGCATGATCTCGCTCATGATTTTCTTTGGCCACCGCGGCAGCAGAGGGACAACCATATGACAGGATGTCACTATCACTAGTGCCAAGCTTGGTTGTGGGTAGTAAGCTTATCGAGCAACCTGGTGATGTTGACAAATGATTTGTCCATGAAGCATCCCCCTACTGCCGTGTTGACAGCAATTTGATTCATGGTATCTAACCCCTTGTAGAATTTCTCGGTGAGGATAGCATCCGGAAATCCATGGGTCGGAGATTGAGCTAGATAATATTTGAAACGCTCCCATGCTGTATATAGTTGTTCCCCCGGAAGTTGTTTGAACTCAAAGATCTTGTCCCTAAGCTCAGCCTTTTTGCTAGGTGGAAACCACTTTTTCAAGAATATATTGGCTAACTCGTTCCAGGTATGAATGGTATTGCTGGGGAGCTTTTCATACCATTCCCTTGCCTGGCCAGCCAAGGAATATTTGAAGACTCGTAACTGCAGTGCATCAACAGGAACAGCACCTTGGGATTGTTGAGAACATACATGCAGGAAATTCTTCAGGTGTCGGAGTGGACAATCCTCCGAAGAATTTCGGAAATAGCCTTCAAGTTTCAATAGCTGATAGATAGAGCTATCAATTTTGAAATTAGCATTTCCCGTTCTAGGAGGAACTACAGCAGAAGCATAATCAGCTTCGTCGATGAATTCCGCAAATACATTCCCATCCTCCTCTTCTTCTGGTGCAGGATGGTTCACTTGGATTCCCCTTTGGTTTCCTTGATTGCGATTGTGTCTTTCTGCCATGTTCACCTGGTTCGCTACAACAGCAAACAAGGTGTGATGGAATAGAAAAGGTTTTAAAGAAAAATACACAACAATTAGTAATTTCTAAACCGTATTCCCCGGCAACGGCGCCAAAATTTGATACGCTCAAATTACACCTATTAATGATGTAAAGCGGACGTTGTCAAATATAGTAACCCAACAAGGTTGGGGTCGAATCCCACAGGGAATATGGAGAGAAAAGAGTACTAATCGTATGCGATACTAGTCTTTAAAAGCTTTAATCCTATTCCTGATAATTTGAAATAGTTGTTGAATAATGTAATTAAGTATTTTGACTGAAATTGTATTTAATGCGAAATAGACATTAAGGTTGTGTTCCCCAATTTGATTAGATATTATGCTTCAGGTTTCAATGTGATATACTTCTAATGGTTGTTCTATGAATATGCACTTGGTCTCTTAAGAACTTCTTAATGTTTTCCAACAGTTAAGTCGTATTTCCTCTTTATGATTCTTCCGAATGTAAAAGAGTTGCAATCGAAGAATGACCAAAAATGCCAATTTAGACTTGTTCTCATCCCTAAGTTAGTCTATTAAACGAGGGTTAACGCCTCGAGTCATTGTCATTCAATCTTACCAATACTAATTTTCTTTCCCAAGAAAAGTTAATATAATGGCTTAGGATAATGCTTGCAATCATCACCCAACGCTAGATCACAAAAACTGAATGAATACCAACAACCATTATGCATATATCAATAATAGAAACCCATTCACATAATATCCACCATGGGACTCACAACCTTAGCTTTAAAATTAGCTACTCATAATCTTGACTAACAAAGAAAGCTTAAAAGTTGACATAATGTACTTACAATGCAATTACAAGGTGGAATGGAAGTGAAGTAGTTGCCTTAAATGCTCCAAAAACTTCTAATATGAAAAACCTAGAGTTTATGTTCTCAAAAATGAATCTGGCTGCTGAATTAAAACCCTACATTAAGTATTTATAGAGCCAAAAATCGCGCTAAGTTTCTGGACAAAAATGCCCTTACGCCGCATCGTCCTTCATTTCGTCATTTGTCCACTTGTTATCTCGGCCACCATGCGACGGACCGTAACCTGTGTTACGGTCCGTCCTTCAGAAGCGTAACTTGTGACAATTACTTGGCAACTCTCTGGAATTTTGGCTGATGTTACGGTGAGATGTTACGGACCGTAACATGGGTTACGGACCGTAACACGACATCGTAACACTGATGTTTCCATGAAAACTTTCTGGAAATTTGGCTCTTGTTACGGTTCAATGTTACAGACCGTAACATGAGGTACGGATCCAGTTACGGTCCGTAACATGAGTTACGGACAGTCATTTAGCTCCAATTTGTCCGTTTTTCAGCATTTCATCTCATTTCCGATTCTTAGTTAGCCAACCCTATAAAACACAAAAATAACATAAGAAACAATGTAAAAACACTTAAAAACAAGCAACGCTTCTAGTTACAAAGGCATAAAATGTGCCGAAATTCACGGCACATCAGGGAACTATCAGAAGAACGAAAGGAGGAGGGGACTGAATTTGCAGGGCTTTGAAGAGAGAAGGCCACGGTTGAAGATGGTGTTGGTATTTTTAAAAGAAAGGTCTGTGTCTTAAGTGAAGGAAATTTAAACTTCATGCAAGGAAAGAAATAATTTGCTTGACTGGAAAGATTAGGAAAAGATTTGGGGGCTTATATAAGGAAGAAAATCTTTATCACCCTAAAATTCTAGGCGTCGGTAGGGAAGTCGAAAGGTAAATAGTCGCCTTCATTGGCTGGGGATACTTCGGTTAAATGGCGCAAATAATGAGGTCTTAAGACGTTTGGGGTTCGGCGTGTTATTGGCAAGTTCAAATCTCCTCCACTTCCCGAGAAAATATGTTCGAATCCCGAAAAGTGGGGGGACTATCTATATTGGGCAAAATACGAAGGATACGGCTGTACCAGTACGGTTAGGGCATGTGGCATAGAGGATAAGTCATAAGGTGAGTCAGCACTTCTACCACCGGTGGCAGAACCATGATACCGGAGAAAGCGCTAGGTCCGGTGTAACGTTACAGTAGCTCCGGACCAAGAACGCAACGGTCTGCCATTACGTGCCAGCTCGAGCGTTACGGTTACAGTGTTATTACTTTTAATAGTCCTCTTCATTACTCATTATTGCCATATATTTAAAGCTCATTATGAGCAGGGGCGGAATATAAGGAATATGTGCCCCTAGCTCTTAGTATAAATAGAGATGGTCATTTTTCATTGTAGAGGACATGAGATACAAGCTAATATACTCAGTTCCTACACTTCTTTGTTACACTCCGGTGCCACGGTCTGACCGGAACGAAGAAGCCTTAGTTTGGAATTGACACCTGCAGTCCAGGCTTTCCCTTACTTCTTACTTTGTTTACGCATACTTATATTATTTAAATACGAATATCATTGTCTTACTGGTTACTTAGATCCACGTGTCCCTGACCACGTCTATAAATTCAACTAAACCGTTTTACGGGTAAACATTAGTAATGTGGCCAAGTAATATGGGACGGAGGGAGTACTTGAGAGCCAAATTTATCCATTGTCATTAGTGTGTGTGTATATATATAAGGCGCGGGATATACAAGAATGTGTCTTCCTCCACAAAGGGATATTGATTATATTACATACACTTAAAGCGGGGCGACGAAAATAGATCATCAAGTTTAGCATAGACATAATATTGATCGGGAAAGTAAATGTGCGGAGCATGCATAAGGTGAATTTTTTGATGTGTCCTCTCCATCTGAATCAATTCAAAACGGATGGTATCTCTATTTGGCGTCCTATTTAATTTAGGGATATAGGGATTAGGCATGTAAAGGAACTGAGATAATTCATCTCAATCTTAATATGCCGGGTATGTCTTTGACCAAGCCTGGGGATTGACAAATCTATAGTGGCGGCTATTTTTTACTCTGAGTAAGAATATACAGCTTGAAGGAGTTTGATGTAGCAACAATTTTTTCTAAAGTACTAAACTCTGACGCTAAAAAGGAATAACATTCAAGCCGTATATAATATGGTCATAGCTAAGAAATTACTGACTGATTATTTGACCATGGCTAAGTTTCATGATGGATTATTTTTCCGAAGCTAATTGAAGGATTCTTATCGCCGATTTTCTTATTAATTTTTTCCCAAGATAATGTTTGTTAAGGAATTTCTACGGCTATATGAAAGTACATTTCAAAAAATTATTAAAAGATTAAGAACTAAGTTTTTCATCGCTAACCCATCCAAGTATTATACTAATACATTGTATTTTTACTAGAAACGTCAAATTTTAGTGTTTAGTTTTTTAATTTGTTGAGTAAAAATAGATTTGTTTGTAGCAACGAAAGCTTTTTGGTCGCAAAACTAATAATATATGATAAGTCCGGAGACAACTTGATTTTGTAAACATTGACACCTGGAAAAGTTTGAAAATTGACTCCAAAATACATGCAACAATTATATAGTTAAACTCTGATACGATAAAGCGGAAACTTAAGATAGATTAGAATTGGCAAAATACATCAAATCACACTTAAACTATACCAAGAATATCGAGTTCACACTCAAACTATACATGCGACCTATTATACACCTGAACATATAAAAAGTGAATTTAATACCATCCTAAAAGCTAATGTGGCACAAAAAAAATTATATTTAAAAAATAGGAGAGTGAAATGGAATTTTAATAATAAAAAAAACTAATTTTTAAATTTTAATACTGAAATAAAAAATTATAATTAAAAAAAATAGATTTTAATAAAATTATTTTTTTCACTCCTTCTCCATTTCACAACCCCCCACCCCCAAACCCTTCATCTTCATCTTCATTAGCACCACTCCCAACCCCCCACCCACCCCACCCCTTCCCTTCCTCCGCCTCCACGCCACCCCACCCCACCCCACCCCCCTCTACTCCTCCACCTTCACGCCACCCCAACCCGACGCCCTAAACCCTTCTTCTTCATCCCCTCTTCTCCTCCACTTGTTGTTCTTCTTCTCTTTCGTCTTCTTCTTCTCCTCCTCCTCCTCTTTTTCTGTCTCTGTCTTCTTCTTCTTCTTCTTCTTCTTCTTCTTCTTCTTCTTCTTCTTCTTCTTCTTCTTCTTCTTCTTCAGTACTGCCACCCCCTCCCCGACGTTCTGTACAACCACCATTTTTACCACTGCCGCCACCATGAAAGAATTCCACTGTCATACAATTCTTTAAACCCACAAAATTGTTTCTCTGAAAATTCAATGCTACCTTCTCCATTTTGTTAAAACACTTCAATATTATATACAATGACCCTCAAATCTTAAGATTTTTCATAAAATCAAATACCTACATCAAACGGAGAAGAGACTCCTCGTCGGAAAAAATGGCATCGACAAACCCAAGCTTCCCGGTCTAGTCTCAACCTCAAATCATGACACAATTTCTTCAAAAAAAATTATTTCTACCAGAATCCATGAGATTACAGGGTCAAAATATAAATAGTAAAACTCAGTTTGTAGAGGTCGGTGATTCTATTGTAAAAAATGGAGGGGTGGAGGTCGAGATTATGGTTGAAAAAAAATAAAGAGAAAGAGGCGGCGGGTTAGAGTCAAGACTTCCGGCGAAGTGGGGGTGGTGAAATTGGTGGCGACGGTGGTGGCGGATATGGTGGTGGTGATGAAGAAAAGAATATAATTTTTTTCTAGAAGATTTCCACGTGGCACTGATGTGGCACTGACGTGACGCAGATATGGCGGCGAGTGTGTGACACCTCCCTTTGTGCAACTGGTTATGTGCGCATCAGGGTGGTATTGAATTTACTTTTTAGATGTTCAAGTGTGTAATAGGTGGCCTGTATAGTTTGAGTGTGAACTCGACATTTTGGGTATAGTTTAAGTGTGATTTGATGTATTTTGCCATTAGAATTCAAAGATGAGAAGTGAAGAAATTGGGATGAGAAATAGAAAGATAGAGTAAGACCCAATTGGTAAAGGAATTATAGGAAAACTTAGGTATATGAAACCTAAACCCTCCTAATCGATTCCTACTAACGAACCTATACTATTTGATAATCAACCAAAAGTAATCCAAATGAAACCACATATGAACAACTCAATTGAAAATCAATGGAATAGGGTTTCATAGCCAACAATAGAGTCCACCATAATTAACTATCACTAATCAATTGATTAGTACTACACTAAACTACCAATTAAACTATCACTCAATTTGGAGTATTCATCTCAATTCAACATAATCTAATTAAATGAGATGGCTAAGTCTAATATTTATACTACTAGGTTAAGTAGACTGAACTAGCTTATTACAAAAATATCCTTAATGAAGTAAGGGCCATGTTTGGTCTTCTTGGATGATGGATTGTTTTCGAATATTAGTCCTTTTGCATAAATAACCACCTTCTAGCCTTTAACCACCCAAGCTTGCAATTGTAGCCACTTTAAGAGGCACGTTTTGGGCCTTGGGCTCTTGATCTCTTGACTTCTTCCTCCATGCTATCTTCCATAGCTTGAAGGCCCTCCAATGACTCTCTTTAAATGCTTCCATAGCTTCTAAAGCTTGAAAGTCCTTGTCTTCACTTCTAGTACAAGTCCTTGGAGAAGTTTGAGTAATTGAGCCATTCCATATCGTATCAAACTCAAAGAATCCGCGACACATAGAATGTTGCGTCATATAACGAAATAGGACCCCTAATTATCATTCTAATAGAGACTTTTAAGTAATTACCCAACAAATAATTTTCAAAGTATAGCAACGAAGAGAATAGGTATCCTTGATTTTAGGCTTCAATTTTGGTAGCTATAGTGCCAAATTTTATCTCTCCCTCCATTTCCTCAACATTCTCTCAACTCCTCCAACATATTCCTATGCATCACTGGCACATTCACTCAAGTAAAACAGCTTTGCTCTAGCGGCAGGGGTGGAGGGAGGAAGTGCCAACGAACCACCTTCGGCGAAAAATTACATGTTTATACATGATTAAAATTATTTTTTATGTATATATAGTAGACATTGAACCCCCATTGGCTTCTTCGTGTGTTTACTTTTTCATATTTTGAACCTCCTCAGAGAAAATCCTAGCTCCGCCACTGTCTAGCGGACAGGTCTTCTAGAATTCTGACGTAAAATCTAAAAATTCGGCAAACAAATCTAGAACTTCGACAGAAAAATCTGCAATGAGAGTGAGGAAAATTGAAAAAACAACTTTGGAACTCAATGAAACAGACATCAATGGTTAAGAAGAACAAATCTTGCTATGGCGATAGTTGTGTACAGATTTTGACCCAGTGAATTCTCTTCTTCTTTTTTTTTTTTTCTAGTATTTTAATGTTTTTTTGACTTATTTGATAGAATGAGTGGTGGTTGTCGTGGTAATGGTGAATTCTGGTGGTGGTCATGGTTTTTTCTGGTGATGGTTGGGTGATGAAGTAAATGTATATTGAGTATGTATTATATATGCCACGTGTACATACAATGATATACACATGAGATACAAATGACATACAAGAGACACATCACTATATGATGTATGTATGTCACTTTTATCTCGTGGGCATACATACATGATACAACATGCACGTGACATACAAGTGATACATGCTATTATGTCAAGTGTATGTTATGGGTATATATTGACACATATCACATACAAGTATATATGGAGAGAAGAAGTTGTGGAAGTCATGGGAGATAACTCCGCTAAAAAAAGAAGGGAAAAAAAAGAGCAACACACAAATCTAGCCATTTAATTTGACTTTTCAGTGAAACTCCGACAAATATTTAGCGGAGAGGTGGCAGAGCAGTGGTGGATGGAGGTGGTGCAATGGTGGTGGGTGTTAAAACAATGGTGACTAGGGTTTGCGGGAAGATCAAGATAGGAAGAAAAAAAAAAAGAAAATAGATCTCCAAAATTCCTACTTTTGTGGGATTTGTCGGAGATTGTATATGTTTTGTAAAAGAACTATTGCTATATTTTTAAAATGGATAGTATTATTTTTTATGATAAATATGATTATATTTTTAGGATATCTATGAAAAAGTGTCATTCTTTACAATACACATTAGAAAGTATCACATCAATGCATTATGAACTAGGCATGACAACTCTTGTCATGTTAATAAACGAGCAGTGAAACTTGCTTAGATCACGATACTAAGGCCTCATTTGTTTGCGCAAGAATCTTAATTTTAATTATTCAGATCTCAGTCATTAAATCTGTTTATGTTTTAGGTCTAAGTCTTAATCACTAAGTGCATTTGTTTTTATAATTTTATAACCACTTAATAGGTTTGAGTAAATCTGAATAATTAAGATCGATAACAAAGTATTAATATCGTTAAGATGTTAATCCAAAAGTTTCTACAAAGATATGCAGTTTATTACTACTCCATCCATTTTCACCCCTAGTCGTTGCCGTTGCCCACCATTCTTAACTATCACCACCCACCACCTACAACCACTATCATCAGCCACAATCACCACCCCTACCAATCATGTAAGTCAACTGTTACCACCATTAGCTACTATTTATAATCATTACCACCAACCACCATTACAACTACTAATCATTAACGACAATCAACCACCATTATATATCACCAACCACCGACATCATTCACCACCATTACATATCACTATCGTCCACCACAATTGTTAGTTGCCACCACCATCATGATCAATAACCATAGTTAACCACTACTATCAACCACCATCACCACTTGTTACTACCAAGAACCACCAGCATCATCAAACACAATCCCCCAATCGGCACCCACAATTCCACTATCTCTAGCCATCATCAACTCCAACAGTCATATAATTTTGTAAATTATTTTATTAGTATTAAATTAATTTAGAATTTTATTTAAATTATATATTGATTATTTTTTAAAGAAAAATAAATTCGATATTTTCAGATATTGAGAAAACAAACAATCTTAATTAATTAGTATTCAGATATGCATTCATGTTCTGACGTCTTAATCTTAATGAAAGTAAATGAGGCCTAAATACCCTACTACTCATTGAATTAACTTTTGTAAGATGAATCTTTTTTTTAATCAAAACCTACTTTGCATTTACAACAAAAATAAGAGTATTGTAGCGTCTATACGAAATTTATTTCCTTCTTATAACTTTAGAAGTTTAGTTTAAGTACCACAAGTCGCAACTGGCCACTTGAAATACATTGAATCAGGCATATGCTATGATAACTAGTGATCAGGGTCAGAAGTCCATTGCTGCATGCAAGTATAGGTGTTGATACCTAATTTTTGACCTCTCATAATTTATTTTAATTACCCAGAGTCCTTGAATATTAAACAGGATGAAATATGTATTTTTAGAAGTCAAAATGATTTTTATAAAATTACTCAGATAATATTTAACCATTTATTTTGGTAAATATAATTTCTATAATAGTATCAATCATTTGGAAATTAATTTACATATTTTTACGTATTATTGCAACAATCATGATACATTTGCTGAATTTAACCAAGGAAAAAATAATTTACGAAAAGAATTTATTTAATTGTTTAAATTGTTAAATTTCCAATTAGCAAGTATTTAACTCCGTGTAATTCAAGGAGTTTGGTTAATTAAATGTATTAATCATTTTTACCCTTCGATTCACTCTTGCATATTGAATTATTGGAATTGCATCATAGTTAATTGAGTGATTTAGTTATGATTAAGTCCATAAAATTGCTTGTTGTATGGCTAAGTGGCTACAATTGAAATAATCAATTGCTAGTTTAAGTATGATCATCAATTGAAAGGCCAAATCCATGGTTTAACCCACTTGAGGTCATTATTGCAAAAATAGCCTCTTAATTGTTTTATTAGCTTAATTGTGACTTTATTTTAAAGGCCAAATCCATTGATTTGATTAATTGATGTCATTTTTGCAAATTTTACTTTAAGTTGGCCAATTGAACCAAATAAGGCCATAATTGGAGTAATATATTCTTAGATTAAAACAATTAAGGTCATATTTACAAATCTAGGCCCACTTGCATAATTAGCCGTGTTCGTTTAATTTGTTTAATTAATTAATCATTTTTTTACCATGATTAGAGGATTTAAATTAAGTGATCGTTCTTAATTATGGTCATTTATTAAAATAAGCGTTGAATCCTCACATATATACACGTACATACACTGATATACGTGTGTATACACGTATATTAAGTATCTATACACGTATGTGAAGCCCCAACCCTTTTATTTAAAGTTTTGGACCGAGCCCAGTCCAACAATCGGACCGACCCAGCCCAAAAGAATATTAAGAGGGGAAAAAGGGGCAATTCGCAGAATTGCCCTTTTTTTGGGGTGGTATTTAAATTTTGCCCCTCAGATTTGTGGTCTTTAAATTTTGTCATTCGGCTAAAACCCATAGGTTCCGGGTTCGAACTCCCGCTCAGTCAAAAATTTTAAAAAAATTTGCAAAGTAGAGTTTAAATTTCGCTATGCCCCCTCCGGCAGACTTTTAGTCATGTTTAACTAAAAGTCAGTCGGAGGGGGCAGACTTTGCCTTGAAGCATATATACGTATTTTTTTTTAAAACTTTTCAAGGTAAACTTTTAGTAATTCCTTAACTAAAAGTGTGCCCCATAAAACATAACTAAAAGTATGCCGCATAAGGCGTAAGTTTTCCTTAAACTAAAAGTTTGCCTTATAAGACAAAGTTTAAATTTTGCTATGCCCTCCGGCAGACTTTTAGTTGTGTTTAACTAGAAGTCTGCCGGAGAGGGCAGACTTTTAATTGTGTTTAACTAGAAGTCTGCCGGAGGGGGCAGACTTTTAGTTGTGTTTAACTAAAAGTCTGCCCCCTCCGGCAGTCTGCCCCCTCCGGCAGACTTTGCCTTGAAACATATATATATATATATATATATATATATATATATATATATATATATATATATATATATTACTTTTCAAGGTAAACTTTTAGTTATGCCTTAAATAAAAAGTGTGCCCCAAAGACATAACTAAAAGTATGCTCATAAGGCGGAACTTTTCCTTAAGGCATAACTTAAACTTTGCCTTATAAGGCAAAGTCTATGCCTTAAGAAAAGTTCTTGCCTTATGGGGCATAATTTTGTTATGCCTTAACTAAAATATTGCCCATAAGGCATAACTAAACTATGTCTTAGGAAAAATTCTGCCTTATGGGGCAGACTTTTAATTATGCCGGATCCGGCATAACTTTAGCTTTTCCTCAAAGATTGTATGCTGGATCCGGCATACACTCCCCCAGTCCTGCCTGGCGAATTTTTTATTTTATTTTATGTCTAAGCGGGGGTTCGAACCCAGAACTTCATGTATTCGCCTACCTTTCCAAGCAAAGGGCAAAACTTAAAGACCACAAATATGAGGGGAAAAATTTAAAGACCACAAATTTGAAGGGCAAAATTTAAAGACCACCCCAAAAAAAGGGCAATCCGCGCAAAAAAATGGGGAAAAAGCCTTATACTCCCTCATTTTCACATTCAGCCAACACAAACATACCCCTACGCGACTCCTCCCCCCCCCCCCCCCCCCCCCTCTCCCCCAAAAAAAAAACCCTAGCCTTCTCTTTCCTACATCATTCCTCGCCATTTTTGGCATGTTTTCAGAGGTAATTTGCTTTCTCCAGGTCTGTGTGACCTTATGGAGTAAAGAATTTATTGCTTCTCACCTATTTCTACCACAACCCAGCCAAACAAGGTATAATTGTCTCTTTTATTTGCTTTTTCTTGCTTTTTTGGGCTTTCAACGGTCATACTTCTGAGAAACCTTAATAGGTTTTGTTTTGTTTGATTTTTGAATACTTTATTATTATTGGTTCATGAAGAACCCCACGATTGACTTCGATTCGAGTCAAATCTTACCCTTAATTTGCTAATCTACGCAATTCCTAGCCGTAGATGTTGGTATCAAGAAATGCAATGGTAAAATTTGCAATACTCCCACATCGTTGGAAAACTAGGGTTTTGAGGAATTGGGGTTCTATAAATAGAACCCCTAATTCTCTTTGTTTGACAGACCTAGACACTGAAAATTATCAGATAGTCTAATACACTTGAAATACATAAGTTTAATGAGCATTTTGCTTCAAAACTTTAAGAGTTCGAATTAGTTCAAAACTTTAAACAATTTATTTTGTTGTTTGTGTGGGTTCTGTGGTTCGAGTTGGGGGCTTTTGAGGAGCAAAAAGGATCTTCATGTTCATTCTCGACACTAGGCTAAGCATCAAAGAGGTAACTCCCCTGTCCATTTTATTTTTCTTGCATTTTTTTTCTAGTTTAAATTATCTGTGCCTATGTGTTGATATTAATTTTAGCTTAGTTAAGCATGTTATGTGTTAATTTAGTTAGCCTATGTGGTTAAGCATGTTTCTGTGTTAAGTTGGTTTAATTTGTTTCAATAAGTATGTTTAGTAGTTTAATGTAGTGAAACATGTTTGTATATCAGTCTTAGTTCAGTTTAATTTTTAGTTAAATATGCCTGATAGGTTAGTTTAGCCTAATATGCTTTAACTAAGCATGTTGTGTTAGTTTGGTTAAGTTTGATCTTGTTGCTTATCCTGCTAAGCTTAACTATGTTGTAAGTTGCTTAAACCTTGTTTGATATCCTTGTTGTTTGGTTCATATCTCATCCAGTTGTGGGAAAAAGCTATGCCTATTTATTGTAACTTTGTACATTATATAGCCTTTGTATATCATCTGAAACTTGAATCCATGTGGTTCACCACTAGAATGTTTGTCAAGTGCAATGTTTGATCTAAAAGCCTGCTATGCATGTTGATATAGTTAAGTCCCCTGTGGCTGATTATCTTGCTGTTTGATTATGCTAAATCTTCACTCATGTTGGTCAGCTACCTATGATCTAAATATATGATAAGTAGATTCCTAAATTTCTCGGTGACAGTATAATTAGCACACTTAACTCCCTTTTCAAATCAGAGTAGCATGTTAGACTGATGTGATATTTGAAGCATGCTTATATATTTGTTCAAGTGTTTGAGTTTAAAATCACTTATGATCCCTATCTGGATACAATATGATTATTTTCTCTATGGTGTGTTGTTTGAGTTGTCTTCATAGTGTTCTATTGATGATAAGTAGAACCCTTAAGCCTATGAGATTGAAAAATGAGTTTGCTAAGACTAAAATGGCATTTGTTTGACTTGAAAGTGACCAAACTCTATGTGTCTCGTTTTATGACCCTGTTTCAAACTATGGGATTTGTGCTTTGGTCTGTGACCTATCACTTGATAAAATGAGTGACCAATACTTCTGTATGTTCCCTATTGGTTCTGTTTCAGATTATCAAGTCCATGATATGAGTTTAGGTTGATTGGTTTGGTATTCTAAAGTCTCAGAATGTGTGTAGAACGATTTAAAGGATTTTTAAATGCAATTTGTAGAATCTGTGAATCCATTTAGTATTCTTGGAAGCTTATGATACATGTTTGAGGTGCTATTTTGATCAAATATAATGAATACATGTTGTGTGATCCCCCTCTGAACCTGTCTACTCCCTTATCTGAAAAGTATCTTGTGAATCAATCCTGTATGACATATGCCTGTGTTTGCAATAGCTATAACACTATCATAGACTGCTTGTTTCAAAATGACTTTGAGGCCTACTACTCTGCCTGTCTGTGTTATGTTTGTGACTCTGTGTTTTGTTTTCCTTTGTATATGTTCAGGATGAATGAGAAACTGGTTGTAAAAATATGAACTTAAGTATGATCTAGAGTTAGTGTGCTGGTTTGGTATATATTGAGGTAGTTAAAGAGGTGTCACTTAGTATGTAGAGGAACATGAGTGTGACTTACCTAGGATCAAAGGAAAAGGGATGAGGGCTTTGAGTTTCTAGCTAACTCAGTCCAATTCCCCTATCCTAGATTGCTGGGGTTCCCTCATGGGAATTCATGTCCTATGGGACCCTCCTAATATGTAAAATAACAAGTAGAATATATGTTTGTGCTTTGGATTTTCTTCTTTCTTGGTCTAAAATTGATGCCTTATGTTGCACCTTAAACTGCTTCAATTCTGTTGAATCTCAGGACCTGTGTGTCATGTATATTGATTCTGCACATTATTTGCCTAGCTTTGATTCGGTTTGCTGATGCTTATATGAATTCTCTGAGTTTAAATGCATTAGCATGATTATTGTTGGTTGTTTCTTCTCTTGTGTGATTAACTTTCTTGTGGTAAACCAAGGGAATGTACTCAAATATATAGAATATATTCAGCCTATATGCACTCAAGTGTATATAAGTTGGTATATTTGTTGTATATAGAGTATATCATCTTATAGGTATAAACTGTTGTGGACTCTTAGTAATTTTTGGGTTTGTTTCATTCCTTCTAAAAATTGGGCCTCTAAATAGTATTATACTTGGCCCATTCTGTCTACTTTCGTTTTAATAATTTGTTTGGGCCCTAAACTTGTTTCGCATTACTCAGCTAAGGCCTGTTTGTTTTAGATCGTTTATTTTTGTGTGTTTGCTTGATTTGCATATCTTACTTTGCTTAAATGATGAAATTATGTGTTTGTTTAAGTGCTTAGACCAGCTACTAATCCTTATCCCCTTCATGTTTTATGTGATTCCATCTCGAGCCATTTGGGACATTTCCCTGCATAAACTTGTTGGGCCAGAGGCCCAACTATCTTGTTCCATCGAGTCCGTGAGATAGAAAGAGTAAGGGAAGCTAATATATATATCGAAGGCCCAACCATGGGTAAAAATGGTGAAGGCCCCGGCTATGGGTGAAAATAGCTAACTGGTGGGCTTAGGTAGGCCCGCCAGCCTAAACTTTTCCTTTTACACTTATTTAAAATGTATTTGTGAAAACACTTGTGAATTATTGGAACCCAATGGATGTAGAACTTAGGAAATAATTAGTGATTTAGGGAAGTCGCCAAATTGGGTTTAAAACTCGGGTAATAACCATTTTCTAAGATTGGAACTTAACCACAATTGTTAAAGCTTAAAACTGTTTCAAAGTCACGGCTAAGTTTAATGAACAGAAAGATAGGATTTGATTAAGTTAAAATTGAACCAATGTCAATGACTTCAAAAATGACTAAGTGATGAAGTTTTGGACTGATATTCGTGACTAAAATGATAGCCTGTTTAATATTCTCTTAAGATTGAAACTGGGTTGAAATTAGCCAAATTTTTAAAGAGTTCTGCAATACTGGAAAACCATTTTCTGGACCTGAAATGCTTTTTTGCTGAAAAGAAGAGTGATTTGGACAATTGTAAGAACTGGAAATTGATTCTAGGCTTATAAAACCTGTTGAAATTGGACTGCTTTTGGGCCTGGAAGCCCAGAACTTAACTTAGACTAAAGAGCAAGCCTGTTGGGCCGAGTTTTGAGGAATATGATGGCTTTGGACTTAGAATCTTTTGACCTTGTGGGCTTCAATGGTAAAATCGGACTTAAACTAATAAAACTTGTAATTTTCTTTATATATATGTATAAAATTTGGTGGTATACGCTATATTTTCTGTATACATATAATAAAACCTGTAAGAATTAAACTCATTTTATTAGGAGTAAAACAGTAGTGACTTTACTCGGGAGAAATCCCGGGTGTGTTTTAGTCTGGCAGTAAAATGAGTTGAACACTTACGCGGATTTTTAAACCCAAGACCCCTTTTTCTAAGGGGACTTTTTGCCAAATTTTTCTCAACTTATGATATGAATGAAATGACACTTTTTTGGCGGAAACTTAAACATTTTAAAGCAAATAATTACAATAATTACACATTGAAGTTCTTAGGTCAACCGTATTCTATGGATCATTAATACTAGGGTGCGTAAAACCTTCCCTAGGGGATCACCAGAAGCCTTACCTCGAACTTTGGTCCAAAAGGATTTTTCTCTCGCTTGAATAAACTCTCTGAACCCGATTTTTCCTAATTTCCCTTAATAAATTAGGTGGCGACTCTAAAAACATAAAATCCAATTTAAAGCACCAACAACCTCTTAGTAGCTTTTATGCACCCGTGTAAAAATGAATCGTAACAACGGGTCTGTTAGGATCAAATCCTACATCTATGGGAAATGTTGATATTGCTATGTTCACCAGAAATAGTGGTCAAAGTCAAGGTAATCAGAAGTTCAAAAGAAGTTTTAATCAAAACTACAGCCAAGGTCAAAGTCAATTTTGTGAAATATGTAAAATGAGGAACTATTCTACAGAGAAGTGTTACAAAGTAGTTGGATACCCTCAAGATTACAGGTCCAAGAAGAGACCTTATGCTCCAAATTCTGAGTACAACAATCAGTATAGACAGCCTACAAATAATTACCATGGGACTCAACTACTTATAATGTGATAGCTAAAAATGATGGTCAAGTTGGTAGAATGTATAATCCCACTCAGAACTTGCAAAGTGTGACATCAGGTGGTTTAACTCAAGTGCCAACATATGCAGAAGGTGGATATAATCAAAACCAAAGAGGACATGGTGGACCATACTTCTCAAGGGATCAATATGAGCAAATTGTGCATATGCTAATAGGAAATTCTGAGACAGCATTCTCAGCAGCTGCTGCAGGTATTAATACAACAATGCTTGCATCAAAAAGTATTAACACTGCCTTACTTGTATCTAAAAGCTTACAAGACTGAATAATTGATACTGGAGCTACTAATCATATGGTAGCTGATAAAGGATTGTTAGATGAAGGAACTATTGTTCAAACAAATGAACCAAAGAAGGCGTTCTTGCCCAATGGAGATGTTTCAGTTTTAACACACACTGGTTCTAGGACTCTCTCAGATAGAAGCATCATTAAGAATGTGTTTCACATACCTCAGTTTCAATTTCAATCTTATGTCAGCGTCACAGATCACCAGAGAATTATGTTGCTCAGTCAACTTTTTTCCTGAATTTTGTGTATTTCAGGATCTTTACACTGGGAAGGTGAAGGAGATTGGTAGATGGGAGAATGGTCTCTACATCTTAGTTAATCAAGCTCATAACAAACACAGAAGAATTGGTCTAAACGCAGGAAACACATGTCAAAAGCAGTACACTTGCAACAATGCAGAAGATATTCAGTTGTGGCATAAAAGGTTTGGACATATGTCTGCTGTTTCTTTAAATAAAGTACTGTCAATTAGTGTACAAACAATAGCTGAAAAGGTCAATAAATGTACCATTTGTCCTTGTGCAAAACAGGCTAGACTAGCATTTCCTATCAGTTCTATTAAGACTTCTAATGCATTTGAACTTGTGCACATGGATATATGGGGTCCTTATAAGTCTGCAACATATGATGGAAATAAGTACTTTCTAATTGTGGTTGATGACTTCTCAAGAATGACTTGGGTGTTTCTTCTCAAATTAAAGTCTGATGTCTGATTATACAGTATTTCATTAACTATGTCAAAAACCAGTTTGATAAGTCTATTAAAGTAGTTAGATCAGACAATGGGACTGAGTTTGTTAACTCAGAATGTGACACTATGTTCAAAAACATGGGCATTGTGCACTAAACTAGCTGTGCATATACCCCTCAGCAAAATGGAGTTGCTAAGAGGAAACACACGCACATACTTGAGGTTACAAGGGCTATCAGATTTCAATGGAAGATTCCTATCAGTTTTTGGGGTTTATGTGTTCAAGCAGCTGTATATATCCTTAATAGAATGTGAAGTATTATACTTCAACATCAGTCTGCTTATGAAAAACTGTACAACAAGAATCCTATGATCAGTCATCTAAGAGTCATAGGTTGTCTATGCTTTGCTAAGAACATGACAAACTTAGGTCAAGGTCTAGAGTTGCTGCTCTCATGGGATACTCAGCAACACAAAAAGGGTATATCCTATATGATCTGCAAGGGAAAACTATATTTGTCTGCAGAGATGTCCAGTTCAAGGAAGACATCTTTCCCTTTCAAACCACGATAACTGATCCAACTACACTGTTTCCTGAGAAAACTTCATCAGACATATACTTATATGATAATGAGTCAACTGAGCATCATCAAGTGCCTATAGAACAAGAACAAATTCCCTCACAGCTAGATCAACCAAACAGTCACATTGACAATTAACCATCTATCCCACAACAACACACATTACCACAGACAAAGAACTTACCTACACAACAACAACTAATCCTACCAACAGAACCTGAAAGGAGATCAGGTAGAAGCAAAAATCCACCAATTTGGATGAAAGACTTTGTGTCACTAAATATTTATCATGATGTTCCATATCCCATATCCAAATGCATTTCTTACAACAACCTCTCATCAAACTACTAAGCCTATATAGCAGCTACATCAAACATTATTGAACCAAAAACCTATGCTGAAGCAGTTAAGGACCCTAGATGGGTAGATGCAATGAAGAATGAAGTAGAAGCTCTTGAAAGCAACCACACATGGGAAACCGTTACTCTTTCATAAGGAAAGAGTCCAATAGGATGCAAGTGGCTCTTCAAAGTGAAGTACAAAGCAACAGGAGAGATAGAAAGGTTTAAAGCTAGACTTGTAGCAAAAGGCAACAGTCAAAAAGAGGGGATTGACAATCAAGAGACTTTCTCTCCTATGGTAAAAATGAAAATTGTAAGAACAGCACTAGCATTATCAGCAATCAAGAAATGGCATATACATCAAATAGATGTATTTAATGCATTCTTACAAGGTGATCTCAATGATGAGATCTATATGGAAATTCCACAAGGATTTTCAAGTCAGGGGGAGATGGAAGTGTGTAAACTTATCAAATCCTTGTATAGATTGAAGCAAGCACTAAGATAATGGAATGCAAAGCTTACTGAAGCTCTATTGAAAGCTCAGTTTCACCAAAGTGAATATGTTCACTCACTATTCATCAAACACACTGCAGAAGGAATCACTATAGTTTTGGTGTATGTTGATAACTAGAAGTAGTTTACAACTGATAAAAAAGACTAAAGAGACATTACAAAAGGCATTTAAGATGAAAGATGTTGGTGAACTTAAGTACTTCCTTGGTATTGAATTTGCAAGGTCTGAAAAAGGAATATTGATGCATTAAAGAAAATATGTCTTGGAAATGATTTCAAAAACTAGATTAGCAGCTAAACCAGCTGCAACTCCTATAGATACTAATGTAATATTAACTACAAAAGTGTATGATGATTACTTGAAACAAATGCAGGCTACAAACAGTTCGGCACATATAGATCAAAGAAAACATCAAAAGAATCAGTCTCAGACTATACAAAATGATCCACTTACAGATCAAGGAGCATATCAAAGGATCATTGGCAAGTTTCTATATCTAACCATGACAAGGCTAGACATCTCATTCAGTGTTCAAACACTAAGTCAATTTCTACAGCAGCCTAAAAAATCTTACATAGAGGCAACTTTAAGGATTGTAAGATACTTGAAAAAACAATCAGGCCAAGGAGTCCTTCTATCAAGCAAAAGCAATACAGACTTGATTGCATTTTGTGATGTAGATTGGGCATCATGTCCCATTTCTAGGAAGTCAGTTTCAGGCTACTTAGTCAATTTAGGTGATTCATTAATCAATTGGAAGTCAAGAAACAGACAACAATCTCTAGAAGCTCAGCAGAATCAGAATACAGAAGTATTGCATCAACTGTGTCTGAATTGGTATGGATGTTGGGATTACTAAAGGAACTAAGGATTGATCACAAGAAACCAGTTAACATTTTTAATGACAACAAGGCAGCCATTCAAATTGCCGCAAATCCTGTATATCATGAAAGGACCAAGCATATAGAGATAGACTGTCATTTTATAAGAGAAAAGACAATGCCAGGAATGGTAGCAACCAAGTTCATCTCTACAATGGAGCAACCAGGTGACCTATTGACAAAAGGACTCACCAGGGTTCAGCGTGAATACTTAAGTTCTAAGCTAAGTATGCTGAATATATTTGAAGTACCCCATACCTAGCTTGAGGGGGAGTGTAGAAGAAATGGAATACAAGGCTTGTAACTAGAAGGGCATAGTTATATTTTCACTGTGTCATTAAGTGAGTTAATGGTGTCACAAAGTCAGTTAGTCGGTTAAGTAAGTGGTAGTTAGTCATTTAAGATATATGTATATATATCCTTGTATACACAATATACAGTAAGTTGAATGAAGATGAAATAAGAATATTTCTCTCTCTAAGACTCAATCTCTCTTCTTCTTCTTCCTCCTACTTCTAAATTCTGCAATCTAGATTTGTTTAATTCATAAAATCACAGGACACATTGATAATCCAACAGAAAAATCAGTTAATTTAAAATGAAAAAATAAATCCAAGAAAGCTAAGAAGAAATCACATTTTCTTCTGGTTTAAAATGAATTATATTCTATATTAAGAAAATGTTTTGAAGTGATCAACCCATTATTTTAGAACAAATGCAACTTAGTAGTACAGCGACAACTATGTTTTAGCTAAAATACCCTAAGCCATGATAACCTAACAAAAACAAACATTAAATTGGAAATGCAAAAACAAATCCAAGAAAGTTAAAATGAAAAAAGAAATCCCTCGTCTTCCGGTTTAAAGTGAATTATATTCTTTTTTAAGAAACTTTTGAAATGATCAACCAATTTTTTTTGTAACAAATGCAATCTATATCTATATATAATATAAAGCTAGGCATAGACAATGTGATGTGGCACCTCTATATGGCCAGCATCTTATCTTTTTTCTCAATTTCTTGCTTTTTTTCCTTCATTTCTCTATATAATAACCTACTAATCTATATATAATATAAAGCTAGGCATAGACAAGATGATGTGACACCTCTTTATGGCTAGCATTGGTATTTATCTTTTATCTCCTTTTTTTGCATTTGTTTTTACGTAACAGTAAGAAAGGCTGATATTTATTATAAACATTTGTCATAAAGCCCTAATTATTACTAATTGTAAATGTAAAAGTAACGGTGGAGGCATGAAATTGCACTTATGAGGACAAATAATAGTAATAAATGTGGAAAACAAACACGGTCAATTTATTTCTATAATATAATGGAGGCAATGAAAATTGAAAAGTCATCACCTGTGAGTGAGGGTAACGAATAGTAGCATTAAATGAGGAAAACAAGTAGTCACTTTATACACCAGAACAAAAAAATCTGTTTGTGCACTATATAGGATTGACAACATTCGCGTAAACAATGCACTCAAGGCATGCCATTAAGAAAGCCAAATATAGAGAAGAAAAACTTGACACCAAATGTATCTTATACAAAATCAGAAGTTTATATCTCATGGACGTAAATGTCAATCAAATGAGCAATTACGGAGACAATTGTTTGTGATGGTTTTTACCTTCACTTGCGTCCAACCAATTAACAGGACGACAATTATGGAGAATGGATGGTGATAGCGATATAAAAAGAATGGTGACAGTCAGGGGCGGATTCGGAATTTTAAGTTTATGGGTTTCCAATAAAAGGTATTTGGAAATAAAATCGAGTTTTTAAGTAAAAAAGATGCAAGGGAATTCAATCATGCATCCACTGGCGCAAATAAGCTTCAGCTAGGTCTTTTCTTGCCACTGAACGAGTCTTCCATCTTATTATTGGGTTCTTATCTAAGAGTGGTTATACATTTAATAGAGTTTTCAATATAATTATAGGATCTAGGGAAAATGTACTGGATTCTCGAGAACCCCCACGGGCTACTGTAGATCCGCCCAGCGGATACTCCAAATCATTCCTCTTCGGACATAAGGTACTTTATTTTTAAAACCATTTTAATACTTAATTATGGAGGGATATACTACATATGCTATTTCTTTCATGTACTAATTAATTGTAGTCTATGTTCCCACCTTATAAGAGGTTAGCTTGGTTATGTTTTGAAACTATTTACTTTTTGGATGCTAAATGCATAAAGATTAACTTCCCTTACAAAAGTTTTTAGTTGACTTCCTACTTTGTTGTAGTGTGTCGTTTGCTATCTTCTAGATTTTGAATCTATTGGTTTACTACGAATTAATCAAGTATCTATGCCAAACTTGATCAGTAACGATAGATATGTTTTGTGACAAATTTATAAAAACTGTTGGTTACTCTTTAATGTGTGTCGTGCAGAGATTTTATTAATTAGTTAATAAAATAAGGTTTAAATTAAATATAGAAAAATCCTAATTCTATATCTTGAAAAACATATTCTTATAATTTCATCAATATATATAATTGATTTTTGTAAGCATGTGCCTAGAAAATTTTACCATCTCTTTTATCTCAACAATATTTCTGACAAATTTATTCTAAATTCATGAATATCTTTATACTCCCAAAGTTCTTTTTTCATAAAAAGAGACATTAATTATAGATATAATTTGTTACAAGCTTGCTAATGTTTTCTATAATATTACTTGTGCTTCTTACAACCGCGCGAAGCGCAGATGAGTATACTAGTTATATGTATTAACTAAAGAAATGTTCCTTGGCAATAAAGCCCAGTAACCGCCTAATTGAGTCAAGCCCACGTTGCGGAGCAGTAACCAAATCTTTATGATACGTAAATGTGCAATGTTGAAAAACTGAAAAATGAATAACTATCTCCTTTAATTCTCCTAATAACACCTTAATATACCCTTCCACCTTAATATACTCTTCCTACGTGCCGCTCCCTTTCATGACTTTTTTTGCTCTTTTTTGTCTTCTCATTTTTCTGGTAACGGGATCCCTTTATCCCTCCAAGATACTTGACACTACAAAGAATTAGAAGCATGATGAGTTCTGGATTTTCTTTTCTTCGAAACCAACCACAATATGAGTAAAAATGCTTGCTGTTAGTGTATGGAAAACAATGCCTTTTTACTTTCTTTTATTTATTTGATCCAAGTAAGTTATAGGGCTTTTATTTGCTCTCCTTTATTTCATTATTTATTTTGAATTTTAAGAATAATTAATATTAGAAGGGATGCAGATCATTCCCGTCTGCTGCTTAATTTGTGAGAAGGTAAATTTTGTACCAAAATATTTTTTCTGTTTTTTCCTAAAAATCTATGATTCTGCAGTGTCTTTTAACTGATGTATAACATAGTCCAATAAATTCAAGGGTTTTGTACAAATTCAGATGAAAGAACTTCTTCATTGTTCCTCCGGTAAAAACTTTCTTTCTTTCCAGTGTTTTTTCGGGTTAAATCATCCAATTTTTGTTTATTTGTATTTGTAATTAACTTACATGATAACCTATTAACCTGCAGTTGGAGTACTTGGAAGTTGAAATAAAGGGGAATCAAAGACCAGTGGAAAAAAAAAGTTGAATTCATTAGCTACCCAGCTTATTTATGGACTGAGAAAAAAGTAATCAAAGTATATTGCTCTTGCAATGTTCATAAAAGCAAACGATCAAGAACGAACATTTTCGATGTTACTATAAGTGCACATAAAAATAAGTTTTCTCCTTCTCCTTTTTTGAACCTTTTGCTTCTCCGGTACTTAGACGGTTTTTTATTTTTTATTTTGATTTTGATGAGTTAATTATGTTTTTCAAATTATAGGATGAGTGTTTGGAATAGAAGAAGCAAAGGATATTTTGCAAAGAATTAGGAGAAGAAAAGACAGCAAAGAAAAACCATAACTTGCGACGTCACTTCATTTTCTCCCTTCTTTTCTTTTCCTATTTTTAATTTCTACCCTTATCATTTTATTTTTTTTTTGTTTAATGGAATGCAATTTGTTAAAGTTCATAAGTTTACTACTGTCTAATCTAATACATTTCTAATAAATATTATTAATAATGAAAGGTGAGATGAGTTACATAAGACCAAAGGTCTTCAATGAATATTTACTTTTTTTTGGTTTACACTAATAAATATTATTAATGAACATATTTAAATAACAATATGAGAGGAGTTACATAAGACCAAAGGTTGTCTTCAATAAATATTAGTTTTATGATAATTAAAGGAGTATTAATTATCAATATATATATTACCTATATGTATTATGAAGAGGATTGCTCCTCGATTACTATGTTGCTATAAAGCTATAAACTTAGTGATGCTTTAATTTGGATTTGTTTTTTTATTTTAGATTTTCATATGTATTTTGTTATACAATCGAGTTTTGATTTTCGTGGTATGTATATCTTACAATACATATTTGTTTATTTTTTGTACTATGAATTGTTTTATATATTAACCGGGCGAAGCGCGGGTAAATTAACTAGTTTAGTAGAACAACGACGTACAACAATATTTTACTTAAATTTTATATTTATTATTTTTTAAATAAAAACAAGTTTTATATATTAAGATGCTAAGAAAACAAACAGTCTTAATTAATTAGTATTCAGATGTTAATACAACATCTTAATATTTAGATGTGCATTCAGATTCATACATTTAAATCTTACACATTTTAATATTCAGACGTGCACTCAAATTTAGACGTCTTTATCTTAATGAAAACAAATGAGGCCTAAGTATCCTATCACTCTTCAAATTAACTTTTGTAAGATGATTTTTTTAATCAAAATCTGTTTTGCATTTACAACTAAAATAAGAGTATACTAGTGTCTAACCCGAAACTTATTTTCTTCTTATAAATTTAGAACTTTAGGTAAAAAACCTCAAGTCCGCAACTGGCCACTTGAACACATTGATAATCCCATAAAAACATTAAATCGGAAATGAAAAAATAAATCCAAGAAAGCTAAAAAGAAATCCACCTCGTCGGTTGGTTTAAAGTGAATTATATTCTCTATTAAGAAACAATTTTATAGTGATCAACCAATTATTTTGGAACAAATGCAAACTTAATGGAACAACGACAACTATATTAAATACCACAAGTCCACAACTGGCCAGTTAAACACATTGATAATCCAACAAAAAACTTTAAATTGGAAATGAACCAAGAAAGCTAACATGAAAAAAGAAATCCACCTCAACTACTGGTTTAAAGTGAATTATATTCTTTATTGAGAAAAACACTTTGAAGTGATCAACCAATTATTTTGGGACAAATGCAACTTACTAGAAATTAATTAGTATAACAAACGGTCTTAATTAATTAGTAGTCAAATCTTAATACAATATCTGAATATTCAGATGTGTATTCATATTCATACAATTAAATCTTAATACACATCTTAATATTCAGATGTGCATTCAGATCCACACATCTTAATCTTAATAAAAACAAATGAGGCTTAAATATACTACTACTCATCAAATTACTTTAATCTTAATAAAAATAAATGAGGCTTAAATATACTATTACTCATCAAATTACTTTTGTAAAATGATTTTTTTTTTTTTTTGTTAAAATCTACTTTGCATTTACAACTGAAATAAGAGTATAGTGTCTACACGAAATTTATTTCATTCTTATAGCTTTGAAAGTTTAGGTAAAATTCCACAAGTCTGCAACTGGCCACTTGAACACATTGATAATCCAACAAAAACACATTAAATTGGAAATGAAAAAATAAATCCAAGAAAATTAAAAAGAAATCCACCTCGTCTTCTGATTTAAAGTGAATTAATATTATTTATTTAAAAAAGTTTTGCACTGATCAATCAATTACTTTGGAACAAATGCAACTTAGCAGAACAACAACATACTCAGTGTAATCCTACAAGTGGGGTCTGGAAATGGTAAGATGTACGGAGACCTTATCTTTATCTTTGTGGGGTAGAGGAGTCCGGAACTTTTTTAACCCAAAAAAAAAAAAAATGGAACCAAACTAACCCATTAAAAAAAAAAAAAAAAAAAAAAAGACCAAAGTAGGCTTATTCTGTGCGTGAAAGGACCAAACTGTAACTTTTTGAGTTTAGTCCTCTGTGCGTGAAACAGGGTGCCCTTTTTTTCTTTTTTTTTTAAGCTATCAAAATCACGTTTTTTTCATACTTTAGGCAAAGATTAGTCATGTTTCAAAACCCCGAAATATCAATACGTTATATAGAACTTAATATATTTTTTTTGCGTACAATAACGTTGGCTCATTACATCAAATATACCTAAACATTTGGATCGTTGTTTTAGGGGTTGTAAAGTATCCCGAAGTAAGTTTTGTTCGCTTGGAAACTTGTCGTCTTTAGATCTAAGTGTCATATTTTATAGGGTTTTGATTTAAGTGTTTTGAAATAAATAAAAATATTATATTAAAAAATAACTCATCCAATACGAGAGGTTCAACCAAGGTATAATATATCTCATTCAATGCTCCCACCAAGGTTTGATCCCATGTTGTTGGCATATAAAAGAAGTAAGGAAAAAAAGAGGCTAAACCACTAAGCCAAATTGGTGAACACAACAAAATAGACACTTTTTACTTTTTATAATGTTCACTAATGCTATCTAACTCGTTTTCATAAATTGAATTCGAAGCTCGAAATTGACATTCAGAACATCATTACCACAGGATTAGCATCTCGAAATAGATTTTTTATCATTAGACTTTTACTAGAGAAGAATGAAATTTTTGCACAAATTTGGGGCAAAATTCAAATTGAATGGGATAACAGGCCTTTTTTGGAAAATCGGCTCGGCCAAACCGCCTTGCGGCAGCTTGTCCGCATAGATCTCAAAAAAATACCCTGAATAAAAAAAAAATCGCGTAAATTGGACATCCGAGCGCAAAGTTATGACCATTTAAAGTTTCAATAATTTACAACTAGTTTTCTACCTATGCTCCTGTCCTTATTTTTTATTTACGTGAGTGAAGAGGCATATGTATACTTGATGTAATTAGCCGATATTATTGTACGCTAAAAAAAATATTAAGTTCTATATAAAATATTTATATTCCGATGTTTTGAAACGTGACTAATCTTCGATCAAAGTATAAAAACAAAAACTTAAAAATAACAAGTTTCCAAACGTACTTCGAGGCACTTTACAACCCCTAAAGCGACGATCCAAACATATATGTATACTTGATGTAATGAGCCGACATTATTTTACGCTAAAAAAAATATTAAGTTTTATATAAAATATTTATATTCTGGTGTTTTGAAACGTAACTAATCTTCGGTCAAAGTACGGAAAAAAGCTTAATTTTGAGTTTGATTTTCAAAGAACAAAGATGACAAGTTTTCAAGCGAACAAAACTTACTTCGGGGCACTTTACAACCCCTAAAACGACGATCTAAACGTTTAGGTATACTTGATGTAATGAGCTGACATTATTGTACGCAAAAAAATATATTAAGTTCTATATAACATATTGATATTTTGGGGTTTTGAAACATGACTAATTTTTCCCAAAGTATGGAAAAAACGTGATTTTGATAGCTTAAAAAAAGAAAAGGAAAAAAAGGCACCCATTTCACGCACAGAATCTGTGCGGAAGCCTACTTTGGTTTTTTTTTTTAATGGATTAGTTTGGTTCCAATTTTTTATTTTTTTTTGGGTTAAAAAAGTTCCAGACCCTGGGATAGAGAGGTTGTTTGCGGTACCCTTGGCTAACTTAGTAAATCAACGACAATTATATTTTAGGTAAAATACCACAAGTCTGCAACCAGTCACTTGAACACACAGATAATCCAATAAAAAAACACTAAAATTGGGAATGAAAAAATAAATCCAAGAAAGCTAAAAAGAAATCCACCTCGTCTTATGAACTATATTCTTTATTTAAGAAAAATAAATTCTGAAACATGACTAATCTTTGCCCAAAGTATGGAAAAAACGTGATTTTGATAGCTTAAAAAAAGAAAAGAAAAAAAAAAGGCACCCATTTCACGCACAGATTCTGTGCGTGAAACCTACTTTGGTTCCTTTTTTTTTTTAATGGATTAGTTTGATTCTAATTTTTTTTTTTTTTTGGGTTGAAAAAGTTTCGGACCCTGGGATAGAGAGGTTGTTTGCGGTACCCTTGGCCAACTTAGTAAATCAACGACAACTATGTTTTAGGTAAAATACCACAAGTCTGCAACTGGCCACTTGAACACACAGATAATCCAATAAAAAATCACTAAAATTGGAAATGAAAAAACAAATCGAAGAAAGCTAAAAAGAAATCCACCTCGTCTTATGAACTATATTCTTTATTTAAGAAAAAAGTTTTCTGAAGTGATTAACCAATTATTTCCGGACAAATTCCCACTTAGAGAGAACACAACAACGCAATCATATTTTGAATTTGGTCCCCTAATTGGTCCCGGCGGGGCTCGAACCTTCCAGACCCTGGGATAGAGAGGTTGTTTGCGGTACCCTTGGCTAACTTAGTAAATCAACGACAATTATATTTTAGGTAAAATACCACAAGTCTGCAACCAGTCACTTGAACACACAGATAATCCAATAAAAAAACACTAAAATTGGGAATGAAAAAATAAATCCAAGAAAGCTAAAAAGAAATCCACCTCGTCTTATGAACTATATTCTTTATTTAAGAAAAATAAATTCTGAAACATGACTAATCTTTGCCCAAAGTATGGAAAAAACGTGATTTTGATAGCTTAAAAAAAGAAAAGAAAAAAAAAGGCACCCATTTCACGCACAGATTCTGTGCGTGAAACCTACTTTGGTTCCTTTTTTTTTTTAATGGATTAGTTTGATTCTAATTTTTTTTTTTTTTTTGGGTTGAAAAAGTTTCGGACCCTGGGATAGAGAGGTTGTTTGCGGTACCCTTGGCCAACTTAGTAAATCAACGACAACTATGTTTTAGATAAAATACCACAAGTCTGCAACTGGCCACTTGAACACACAGATAATCCAATAAAAAATCACTAAAATTGGAAATGAAAAAACAAATCGAAGAAAGCTAAAAAGAAATCCACCTCGTCTTATGAACTATATTCTTTATTTAAGAAAAAAGTTTTCTGAAGTGATTAACCAATTATTTCCGGACAAATTCCCACTTAGAGAGAACACAACAACGCAATCATATTTTGAATTTGGTCCCCTAATTGGTCCCGGCGGGGCTCGAACCTTCCAGACCCTGGGATAGAGAGGTTGTTTGCGGTACCCTTGGCTAACTTAGTAAATCAACGACAATTATATTTTAGGTAAAATACCACAAGTCTGCAACCAGTCACTTGAACACACAGATAATCCAATAAAAAAACACTAAAATTGGGAATGAAAAAATAAATCCAAGAAAGCTAAAAAGAAATCCACCTCGTCTTATGAACTATATTCTTTATTTAAGAAAAATAAATTCTGAAACATGACTAATCTTTGCCCAAAGTATGGAAAAAACGTGATTTTGATAGCTTAAAAAAAGAAAAGAAAAAAAAAGGCACCCATTTCACGCACAGATTCTGTGCGTGAAACCTACTTTGGTTCCTTTTTTTTTTTAATGGATTAGTTTGATTCTAATTTTTTTTTTTTTTTGGGTTGAAAAAGTTTCGGACCCTGGGATAGAGAGGTTGTTTGCGGTACCCTTGGCCAACTTAGTAAATCAACGACAACTATGTTTTAGGTAAAATACCACAAGTCTGCAACTGGCCACTTGAACACACAGATAATCCAATAAAAAATCACTAAAATTGGAAATGAAAAAACAAATCGAAGAAAGCTAAAAAGAAATCCACCTCGTCTTATGAACTATATTCTTTATTTAAGAAAAAAGTTTTCTGAAGTGATTATAACCAATTATTTCCGGACAAATTCCCACTTAGAGAGAACACACAACAACGCAATCATATTTTGAATTTGGTCCCCTAATTGGTCCCGGCGGGGCTCGAACCCGCGACCTTCGGCTCATAAGACCAACGCTCTAACCAACTGAGCTACGGGACCTTACCTCAACTGTGGTACTCTAAAAGAACTAACATTTAAATCTTCTAATATTTTACATTATTTTCACTACCATGCCCCCTTAAACAGATTACTCCATTTCAGTTGGAGAGAACTATAATATTACAAAGTTTTAATGAACAAGATTGACAATTTAAAAATGTTATTTGAAATCTTATCTTACAATTTAAATTAATGTTTAGAATCTTATTCCAGTTGAAACTCCTTTATGATTTTTAAGCTTTCAATTCTAATTAAAAAACAAACATGCATAGGTTACAAAACTTGAACTTTCCGTCCCGCAAAGTATTGCACCAAAAGAAAATACAAACTAACCAGGCTAAATTAAATGTGTTGCCTATTAATACTGTCTAAAGATTACCATTTACATTTCAAAAGCTTATCACTTGGACAAATCACATTGCAAACTACACATCTTTTATATATACAGTAATTATAGATATAAAAGCAAAGATAAAAGAAGAGTTATTGTCACAAAGTGATACTTATTTGGCAATTACAATAAGTGAAAATTTAGCGATTCTTTGATGAAGCCATATGCCCATATATTCATCTTGTCCACTTATAATTAACGACTAGTGTTACATTTTTTTTTTATTTTTTTTTGATAAGTGTTAAATAGTACACATTTGAATAAAGATTTAAATTTTGGCCTACGTACGTTGGCCACTAAAATTTGGTTTAATAAATAACTTAAATCAGCTAAATCCAAATTGGATATTGGGAAGTTAGTATTATAACTCTCCGTTACTTTTTAACTTTTCAGGGTGATGGAACGTAAGAAATCTCTATTTTAAACTCTCTCAAGAATATGTAGAATAATGTATCCATCAAAGTTGTTCCGTAAGGTTAAGGAAAGAGATAGAGAAACAATTTAGGAAGAAGAATAATCGACGAAGAAGCTTTCCACCCAATATCAAGATTGATCAAGGAAACATCATGAACTCGGGTATGGTATCTTGATTAAATTAATATAATTTTATGTAATGTGAAAATCATATAATTCCATGATCTTGAAGTAATGTTTAGGATTTATATTAGATTGTTTATGTTTACAATCTAGAATTGTGAAAATTCTTATATGTAGTATCAGCGCATGATAAAGAAACTAATGGTTTTTCATAAAGATTAAATTAGTTATATTCTAATTTAACGAATCCTATATGAAATTAGGAATAAATAGTTATTGAAATGTTATATGCTTTGGGATTAAAGTCTTCTAATTACAAGACCTAGTGGAGATACAGGTCGAATTGGCCTACCGCATTGCTAGATTAAGAGTCCGTTTGGATTGGCTTATTTTAAGTGTTTTTAAGCCAAAATAGTTTTTAAACACTTTTATATTATTTGAATAAGATAAAAAAATATTTTTAAGTTCAAATAATAAAAATAAGTCAAAAATCATAATCTAGGATTAATCATAACTTATATTACGTTTATAAGTCATAAGTTATAAGCTTATCCAAACAGGCTCTAATACTGTAGTATTCAGATTTTATCGGAAGAAAAGAGTGGTTATTATTTTGTGGACTCGCTATTTTGATTCCAATTAAAAGTAGAGATCATATATTATGTAAACACTAATATACACAGTGATGTAGATGAATAAATTATATATTAATTTCTATCAAGAAGAAGATAGTATCTTCCAGTCTGAAGAAATTAATTTATAGTACAAACTCTTGAATTTAACTTTGGTAGTTGAAAAGAGAATGAATGTCAAATATCAAATATCTGGACTTTCTTTCCAGAACTACTTCATCCAATCCATTCTTTTACTAATATTATAATTGCATGTTACAACTAACAGAGTTTAATTTTTATAATTATAGTGTAGTGCAAATTATTATTGCGCTATCCAATTTTCAGAATAATAATACACATAATTGTTCATAATAAGTGAAATTAGTTACAAAAAATATTTAAAGTGGAGATCTGAAAAGTTAAAATCTAACGACAATAGAAAAAATACATAAAATTCCCCCTTAACTTGTCTCCAAAACTCACTTTAGCAATTGTCTGAAGTGAATTTTATACCCACTCAAAAGAATAGAACCAATCTTGTAATAGGCTGTGTTTTACACTCTCTGCCACGTCAACGCCTAATTAAATTTTAAATTTTTACTCTTTTTTCTATGCCTTGTATTGTTTCGTTCATCTTTTTCTTTTCTTTTCTTTTTTCCGCAAAAGCCACAATTCAATTTTTTTTTATTCTTTTCAACCCTTCATATCCTGTACTCTTAGCAAACCCACTTTCACCGGAGTCCAGAACCAAAATACCCTCAAAAAAAATATTTTGAACCAAAATACCCCAAAAAAAAAAAGTTATCAAAGTATCTTTAGCGCAGTATTTTACTGCGCTATAGCACTTCACGGAGACGGAGCCGTTAAGTGCTATAACGCAGTAAAATACTGCGCTATCCAAAACTTTCTCTCACCTATAGCGCAGTATTTTACTACGTTATAGGAGTCCGCCATTTTCAATAACATCACATTTTCACTCCTCTTTACGTAGTTTATCTTTTTTACGTAGTTTAGCCGTATATTAATCATGCTTTGAGATTCCGGAACTTCAATATTTTATATAGAACTCTAGTTATATTTGTACAATTAATAAAACAGGCTCAACACATCAAGAATACGCAATACTTTGGATTGTCATTTTAGTGGTTGAAAAGTGTTCGAAGTCCTTTTTTGGTTGAAGACTTGCAGTCATTAGCTTTAAGTTATTTATCTTTAAGGGTTTCGTCTTAGTTTTAAATTAATGCTTAACTTTATTTCGAATGTGTCACGTTTTTTTTATTATCAATTTAGGATGTGAAACTATAAACAATAATAAAGACTAAGATAATATTTATAAATATGCAAAAAATAGATAATATTTACGATAAATTGTACAACACTAATGTATATACACTATCGAGGATGGGTCCCACATGTAGTATGCCAGAGACTATCCCTAGGCCTAAGGCTCATACCATCCCCACCGCCCTCGCCATCGTCTCCATCGCCCTTTTTCCTCTTAATAATCGGGCGCTCCAAGCCATGATCATCTCCTCTTCCCCTAGCCCTTGCGCCCTTAACTAGAACGTGCTTCTTCTTGGGATCTGTTCCCGCTGGCACGCTCAGAACCTCAGGCTAAGCTGGGTCTGCAAACTCGACCTCTTCCTCGTCAGGAGTCGCCACCGCAGGCGCCGAAGGATGAACCTGAAAAGTATATAAATATTAGTACCATTTTTTATTTATATTGAATACATTAACGTTATTTATTTAATCAAACTTGTGTGTCAACGGGCGCTTGAGTAGGCTCCTGAGATGGGTCTGTAGGCTCCTGAGATGGGTGTGGTGGTGAATATGAGGTAGTCTCCTGGACGACATGTTGTTCGAAGTCCAAGTAAAGGTTATAAAAATTAAATAAATATTTACCTTATATTGAATAAAATTAGTTTTAAGTAAAAAACTTACATGCGCCTCGGTAATCTCATGAGAAGACACCTCTGCCTCGGCAGGCTGATGAGAATGCTCCCAATGGGCAGCTCCTGTGGACCCACTGGCGCCGAATCCTAAAATATGAAAAAAAAATGAAATAATAAGTACTTTTAATGATCAAATATGTATATTAAATATTGACCTTATATTGAATAAAACTAATTTTAATTAAAAGCTTACATGTAGCTCGACAGTCACATGGGAAGACATCGCTGGCTCGGTAGGCCCATGAGAAAATGCCTGAGTGGGTGGCTCTGATGGACCCGCTGGCGCCGAATCCTAAAATATAAAACAGGACTAAATAATGAGTAACATATATATATATTTAAAATAAATAATTTAAATGAACAAATAAGTATTTTAAATACTAACCGGAATCAAAAACTCATTGAAGTCAAGAATCCGGGCTCCCTCTAAATTCCTCACAGGCCGCTCATCAGCTAATGAAGCGGGTAACGCCGCCCAATCAACGTTATCACGCTCCTCCATGTATGCATCCTAGCTCGGCTGTGATGAAGACTCGGGTATCTCAGCAAGTAAGAGCGCCGGCATAAACGTAGGTGAGTCCCCGGGTGAGCTGCCACAGGCCTGGAAGGGCTGCGGATGGACTAGACCGTGAACACCCTCTGGAATGGGATCGGCCTCATCCGCCTTATCTACCAGATGGTGTCCTCCACCACTAGGTCCTCTAGCAGCAGCGCCGCGTCCTCCGGCAGCACCGCGTCGTCTGCCAGCACGACCTCCTCCTCTGGGAGCACCCGGTGCTGCCTGATACTCAGCCTCCGGAACAGGCTCCACCATGAGCCTAATCTCGCCTGCCTACCAGATACCATCTTCGGAAATCCTAACCATCTCCGCGGCAAGCCCCGCAAGCCCAGGGTAAGGCATATGCTCTAACCCCAAGATGCGTAAACGTTGTACGGCCACCAGCTGCATTTGTGTTTAACAGAAACAAAAAAAAGTTTATTTTTAAAACGTAACAATTAATGAAATTAGATAAATCTAAATACGATACACTTACCAATGCCTCGTACTGCCTTGCGATGCTGAGTATCCTACATCCCTAGGGGGACGCAGAGCTGGGTTGCCGATCAATCGGCGTGTGATCTGATGATACTAGCGCATGTACTGCTCAATGGGAGTCAAATGGCCGACCCCCGCTAAAATGCCCAACCTGTTCTCCCAACGGTGGAGCTGGACATCCATGAAAACCAAAAAATCGTCATTAACGGCAACCCGATCATCCCACTGGTAGTGTCGGAGCTCATGACGGACATCAGAGGGTATACTCTGTGTATGCCCAAACTGTCGTAAGACACGCTCGGGCATGTGATCCTCTACGATGTCCAGGTGTATCAATGGACACCGCGACCTCCAAACCCTCTGACCTGCCCTACAGAAGGGGGGCAAACCATCTAATATAGTAGCGTACGACGTCCATATAAATAGTTGCATAACATATAAATACAAATCAGTGATCATCAAGTAGAAAAGACGTTTAATTAAATTATTAATGTAAATTTAAATAGTTTTACCGCATCGTCCGTCATGTGATCAAGCTGGTCCCGGAATCGAACAATACTGTGGTGCGTATCGACATCTCGGTCAAAACCCGCTGTCCACCTCCTCGCATAAGGCATGTCAATCTCGAGGTGATGCCTAGGTACGGGCTGAAAAGGCAGCATCCTCTCCCACGCCCATAACTGTAAGCGATATTAGAAAATATGATTTTTTAGTCGTCCTTTCAAGAGGTTTGTTGACATTAAAGGAACGCACACTTAAAATATTACCTGGAGAAGAGCAAAAAATCCACACACATCTCTAACATCACCAATAGACGCTCGGCACAGGCATCTGTAAAGATACGCCAAAATAGCACCGCCCCAGCTGTAGTCTCCCAAGCGGTCCAGATGCTCCAAGAAAACCAAGTAATGTAAACTGACAAAGGCACCCGATGAATTCGGGAACAAGATGCCCCCGAATATAATAAGCAGGTACAAACGGGCATGACGATCAACATCATCCTGCGGGGTGCCGTCGTCAACCGGATCCAGACCCTCCAAATAAGTGCAGAGTGCACTAAGCTGAACCCGACTCTGTCCCGAGATTTGGGCCGCGGCATCAGGCACGAAGTGGGTGAGCCTAGTCAACTCTGTCACCCATGTCCTACCAGGAGGAGGCTCGTACCGAGTGTACAGTGGCTCTCCATCTACCCGCAATCCAAAGAGGACCTCTACATCCTGAAGCGTAATCGTGGCCTCACCAGTGCGAAGATGGAAGGTATGTGTCTCTGGCCTCCACTGCTCAACCATGGCCGTGATGAGCGCCCAATCATGCTGTACCCGACTAACGGACACGCAACCGGTAGATGCCGCCCCGAAACAATATCTCCAACACGCGAGGGTGTGTGGGGGGTGCTCGCGTAAAAGAGTCCACGCTCTCTGCAGCCTACGAGGACGGAGCCTAGTAGATATCCCTATAGTACCGGCCCATAATAACTCTGACATATGATTGTCTTGCAAAGAAAATACTGATCTATCAGCGGGTCCCGGGTGAACAGCGGGCCCCGGGTGATCATCAGGCCCCTGGTGATCATCAGGCCCCGGGTGAGCATCGGCGCCAGGGGAACATCGGGCCTAGGGGGAACATTCGGATCCATGAAAGATTCCGGTCTGTACAAACTAAATTAGTCATTATTCTTGAAATGAAAGATAAATTATATTAACTAATCGAAATTCAGCTGTAATATTTGTTTGGAACTCTATTTTGAATATGTGATATATTTTTAGTTGACCAAATAGCCAACGACTACGATAAAATTAAACTAAAAGAGTATATTCGTCGACCACATATTTTCCTATAAACTTTACATTTTTTTCGTTAGCTTATGTATTTATGAAAAGAAGAACTTTAACTATTCTTTTTAAAATAATCTTTTTTTATTTAACATATATATTCACGCTTTTAAAATTATATAGATTAACATTTCATAATCGTTTACAACTTGTTTGGACGGTTGTTACCTATTGTATTATATTATGTTGTTAATTTAAATAAAATGTTTGCTTTGATTGCTACTTTAATTTTATTGTTATGTAACGACGAAATGTTCTATTTTATGTAACCACTGATTTGGTCCTATACAATACAACACAATACGATAAATGTCAAAACAATACATAATAATCATCCAAACAAAGTGTTAACAACATAATAATTCATTACCAATCAACTTCTTTCAATTCATAAAGAATGTTTAACAAATACTCAATTAACAAAATAATAATTCATTAACAATTCATAAATAATTAACCAAATTAACAACTCATAAACATATAACAAATTAACAATTCATAAATAAATAAATAATTAACCAAATTAACAACTCATAAACATTTAACAAATTAACAATTCATAAACATTAAACAAATTAACAATTCATAAACATTTAACAAATAATGAATTAAACAAAAAAAAAAAAAACGGAATAGTGGCTGAGGCCACTGCCCAGCCCGATCAACCCAAAAAAAAAAAAAAACGAAATTTATGCATTTTTTTTTTTTTGGAATTAATGACGATTAAATGTTAAACATGCATGCAATATAATGTATATAACAAAGTAATAACAAAAGTTCATAGTAGAAAACCTTAATCGAAGATTTTTTTGTAGAGTTATTTTAATCGAGTTGTACGCCGTTTTTTCTCAAAATTCGAACTTAGAATCTTGCTCCTTGACTTGAATATACCGAGAATCTACACTTTCCGGATGAAATTTAAATAGAAAACGACGTTTTTAAGACGTGAGGACCACCTTGGCTCGCCTCCAATGGCATTTTGAAATTTTTTTTGCCACTGGAGGGGACCAGTGGTCGAACCCGATCGGGTTATAGTGAAGTAATATAGCGCAGTATTTTACTATGCTATAGGAGAGAGACAAACTCCTATAACGCAGTAAAATAATGCGCTATAGGTGAGAGAATCTTTTGGATAGCGCAGTATTTTACTGTGTTATAACACTTAACTGCTCCATCTCGGTGAAATGATATAGCGCAGTAAAATAATGCGCTAAAGGTACTTTGGTAACTTTTTTTTTATTAGGGTATTTTGGTTCAAAATGTTTTTTTTTTTGGGACATTTTAGTTCCGGACTCCTTTCACCGTTTCCAAGCTTTCTCTCCATTTTATGAAATCTTGCTTTGTTTTATCATTTATGTACTTGTATTCTTCCTTTGTTTTGTCATTTATGTACTTGTATTCTTGCTCTGTTTTTATATTTTATTTTTTGGTTCTTTTTTCGTACTAAACTCTCCTCTTTCTTATTTCTTTGGCTTTAACGATTTCCCATTTATGAGATTTGAGCTTCTTTACACAAAATTTGTGTTTTATTTTCTTTTCCTTCACTCGAACTCGGTTTCTCCATCTATGAGATCTGAGCTTTTTTGCAAAAAACGTATAGATCAGCCACAGAAAATCTAACACATTTACAAAGGCATTAAGCACAAAAGTCAAGAAATGGTTGTAGCAGAACTCGAAAATTGCAATGAAGTGTAAATGGAGTAGTGTAAAACTCCATTACTCTTTCTTCTCCTCCGAAACGGCAATGAAATGTAAATGAAGATAAGGTTGTGGCAATGAAGAAGAAGGTAGCTTTAGAAGTGACTGCACCCAGAGGCGAATTCAGAATTTTAAGAGGATGAATTTACCTTAATTTTTTTTTTTTAAAGACGCAAAAGTGCATTTAGAAAAGTTCGATCCCACAATCTTAAGGGATTAAACAATGCTCGATCTAGTTTGATTGTGTTCCTTCAGTTAATATTAAATATATTTTAAGAATTATATACATAATATATCGAATTTAATTGAATGACCATGTATTCACGTGATCTATTTTTAATGGGTAGATTCGCCCCTGATTGTACCCTTATTTTGTACTGTTTCATGGAAATTGACAAAACTGCCATTTAATTGCCAAAAAGGTCGTTGGAGAAGACAATAATAAAATAAAGAGACGAAGAAAAATTAAAAAGTTAAAATAAAAGTGGGACCCACAAGTTTCATGTCTCAAAATCAGAAAATTTGCATAATTAAAAATATATATATTAATATTAATATATCAAGAAAACAATATTAAGAGTATTAAATATATGTTGGCCATTAAAAAAATGACATGTGTATGATTTATCAATTTTTTTTTTTTTTAAAAAATTCTCTTCTCACTCACTTCTAGGAATGTGAGTGCACTCTTTTTGCCATTTCACTACTTCAGGGATATTTAATGCACTATTGATAAGAATAGGGAGTAGATGAATGCCCGTAAAGTTACTATGCTAAAGTATATTTTGTAGATAAATTTATGGGGATTTTATGTATTTTCTTAACGATAATACAATGCAAGTTAAGTTTTTCCACAGTACTAATATTAACTCCACCCTTGTTGCATAACAAAATTTCGAAACTATATAGGGCACTGGCCTTTCGTTCTAATGGACCAAAGTGGTTTGAGGAAATAAGATCTCTTGGTCTCTTACAATTTGAATTGAAGAAAATATCTTTTTCAGATCTCTAATGTGAAAAAAAAAAATATTGATACTAGTAATTAGTGTACGCCTTGTTGTTGGTATAGCAATTTTGGGATATTTGGCCCTTATTGTCGTGGAAATTGGATATTCATTATAATTCTTGTAAAAATGTCATAAAATTAAAAAAATTATAAAAGATCAAAAATCCATTTCTCCCGAAGTGTTGTGTACACTCACAATTAATTTTTAAATAGTGGAGAAACTTAATATGTCTATCGACGTGTCGTCCTTGTACTTCGGTATGCATTAATAGCTGGAAGTCTAATGTAGACATGTACGAAATCAGACATAAATTTTACTGTTTCAAAGTTTAGGCATATCAAAGCAATTTAGGTTATCTTTAAAAAGTTGCAAAGAAAGTATTAAAATATATACAATGAACGAAAAGCTTATATGCTCACTTATAAAAAAAATTAGGCATTATGATGTGGTTAAATATTCAATTAAAACTATGTTGGTTGTGTGGATATCAAAAATGCATATTTGGTTATTTGTTCTTGTTAACTGGAGGAGTAATATAATGAAAACTGAGTTTGTGGCATGCTTTGAGGCCGCAAGTCAGGCTAATTAGTCGTGGAAACTTTATCTCAGGACCTGGGCTAGTCGACAATAATTTCAGGTCGATAAAAATTTATTGTGATGATTCTGCAACAGTGTTATATTCTAATAATGACAAGCATTTGAAGGTTCTAGACATATGAAATTATAATACTTTATCATTAAAGACGACGTCCAGAAACATAAAGTGCCAGTTGAACATATAAACACATAGCTTATGATTGCAGTTTCTTTGACGAAAGATCTACTATCCTAAATATTTATTGAACATGTTGAAAGAATGGACATTATTGATTGCAATGAATGATTTTATAGAAAAACTTATGTTTAAGTTATTGACACTTTGAGATCAATTATGTATATATTTTTGATGTTACCTATTTTCTCTTGTAAACATGATGTTGAGAATGAAGAAAACTGGTTTTTATCTTAGATAATGATATTCTAAGATATTACCGTTCCCAAACTACTTCATCCAATCCATTTTTTCACTAATAGTATAAGAGCATGTTATAACTAACAAAGTTCGACTTTACTATATAAATCTATAAAGCCGGGACATAGGCCTGCTGATGTGGCACTCTAAAAAATTAGTACTGGTAATTATCTTTTTTGTCAAATTTTTGTCCTTTTCAATAATAAAAAAATACTACTACTTAACAAATAAAAGAAAGTTCGCCATCTACCAGAATTCAACCATCGCGTCGAATCTTTACCGAAACGTCACTTTCCCGCCCTCCCCTTTTTCGTTTCAGGTAAAACTTTTGTTTGTAGTTTGTGCCGCCTTCCTCTCTCCTCTCCTTCCTCGCGGCCGCCACTTTCTTCGTCTATTCTGGGAGACGCATGCTCAAGAAATCTTATTCCTCAGCGTCTTCAGTTCAAAATTCTCATGAAGAAGAGGAAACAGAGTACAAGTAAGAGCCCGTTTGGATTAGCTTAATTATAAGTTGTCAATAAGCTGTTTTCAGCTTTTTTAAGTGTTTGATTGACCAGCTTAAAGTCATTTTATGCTTAAAATAAATCCAAAAAATTAATTAGACCCGTTTGGTTTAACTTATCTAAAGCAAAAAAATAAGTTGGACTACCCCAATTTATTTTTTTTGGCTTATAAACTGTTTCCAGCTTATAAGCTGCTTTTTTTAAGCTAATCCAAACGGACTCTAAGGCTTATTCTTCCCCACAAAACAAAGAGGACGGGTGGTCATGCAGTGGGTAACAACGGTTCTCTTCTGCGATTTAAAATGTATGTTCTGAATCTTTATTTTTAACGGGTGGATGGGAATTTGGGGAAGAAGACGTGTTCTCATGGATTTCAAGCCACTGTTTTCCTGTTCCTTCTCTCAGTTTTGGACAGTATATATGGGGGCTCACTGCATAATAAAAGGCTAAAGCACCATATGGTTCTCATATCAACTTAACAGGTGTATTGACCTTTTTTTTTTTTTACTATCTTTTTCAATTGACTCAGAATATCTTTTTAGTTTCTATATTAATTTTGTTCATCTTTTTTTAACAGAAAACATTTCGTCGATTAGTTTTCCATTTTTGTTCTTGTGTTGGTATGTTTGAATTTTGGATAAACTAATTATGTATTATCTTATAAAAATATTGAAGAGGCAAGTTTACAGTAAAAGAAAAAAAAGATTAGTGACAAAGTTGTAAGCCATTACAAATCAAATTAAGCATAAAAGTAGAATATTGTGAACACAAGAAGTTGATACGTACGTCCGTATATTTGAGCATGATGATGTCACGACCCAATTCAGCTAACTCACGCGGGCGCCTACCTTTCTCATCTGGGTAGGCGAATCCTCAATCCAACAATGGCAAAAACACAATAATTAATTAAATAAGCAGAAGAAATAAAATCACGTAAGTCTCACGGTAATAATATAGCAAAATATGCGGAAGTAAGAAAATACACCCCAGAGTCTAGTCTAGTCCATACAAGAGCATCTAACTAGAATCTACAAGTCTGAAATATTAATAATACATCAAGTCTAAGTATGTCTCGGAATAGAAAATAAGACATAAATAAAAAAGAGTCTTCAAGGCGGCGGACGTCTTGTGCTCACCCTGTAGACTCTAAGCAACTCTCGGAGCGACTGTTAGCCATGAGAAACAGAGGTAGATCCAACCTGGAATTCTGCATTCATAAAAGAATGCAGCAAGTACAGGTCAGTACAAAACCACAGTACTTGTAGGTATCATAGGCCGACTAAGTTTAGCTAAGATAATTCAGACAATAAAGCAAGATAAGCAGATAAATCAACAAGTATAAGTCAAACAAAATCCAGAACCAAGTACACGTCATCACCTAGGTTGAAGCATCTAAACCCAAGTGTGCCAAGTCTCAATATATCCAATCCGAAACTAAACAACACAAGTAAATCACCAGATCATCACAATATAAGCCATAATGCAATGCAATGCTATGATGTATGAATGCAAATTCAATGCAATGATGTGTACACATGTACTCTGGACGGAAGTATCGACGTCTCGGTAGCACAGCCCAAGGTGACTCGCGAAGTCTAAGTGCTACTCGTTCCGGATCTTTGCCCACGGGGGATTTTCATCAGCACCACCACGGGGGACCCACGGAGTCCATGCACTCACTCAATCCACGATTCCGGGACAAACATCGAATATCAGACTCTCACATCACTCTCATCCAAATCGAGCCCAACTCATCACAATGTTTCATCAAGTATCAACAGTATATCATGAAGGATGAGAATGTGTGCAATGTAATTGTCAACATCAATAATTGATTAATATCATAAGTACCAAACACGGGTACGCCAACAATATCATGGAACACTACACAAGCCATATAAAACACTATCCGCGTATCAACATCAACAAGTAAAGTACTACAATATCACAATCAAGATATAACAACAGTCCCCAATATCTACTATCATCACGTGGCATCAAGCCAATAACAATAGAACAATCAAGTCACAACACAACGGGGTGGCTAGCCCCAATCACACAACAGGGCCCAACCTAAGACAATATCCAACCTAACTTCATACCCGAAGGTTTACATGCTGTCTCTGACAATATCATCTAAATATATGCTTCGCTACATGATAACGTCCAAATCCACTCTTCAAAGAGAAAGTGTACACGGTCGTATGCAATATAATTTACCCAACTATGATTCGGAGTCGATTCCACAGGGAACAATATACTAGGCGATTAAGAAAGTAAGGAACTTTCACTTACCAAGCTAAGCCAAATGATAGATAATATTTCGATTTTTGAGAAAATTATAACTAATGCGGAAATGTAAACTAACCTAGAAAGCAAGTAAAATGATCAATGGCCACAAGCATGGATACAAGAAACTCTCAAGTAACGATCCAATGTATTTTATGATTTTACAACTAAGAGCCGGTTTGTGTTGATAGATAATGATTTCTAAAATCTCATTGAAAGTCTTCCAACCAAAATCAATGAATTTCACTCTAAGCTTTTCCAAGCCTTAGAGTGTGATATTAGGCACAATCAATTTAACCTCAAGTAATTATCCTCTTCCGAGCTCAAGTTATTAGATGGGTTTAATGACCCAAATTCTTGTTAATTAATCTTTCCCAACCTAGATTTCCTCTTCCGAGCTCAATCAAAGTAAATGAGCGAGTCTTAGGGTTAACTAATCCTTTAAGAAACATTAAAGAGCAAGATTAATTAAAACAACAAAGGCCCACTTCAATAGCAATAAAATCATTCAATACATAAGCATAACAAGAGATTTAATCCAACACTTGATAATGAATAATATCATAAACAAGATTCAAGTGAAAGAAGAAAATACTACACACTTAAATATTCAATACAAAACAAGGAATTGAAGAAAGGATTAAGAAATATCTCATTAAAGTGCTTCCAATCTTCTCCTCCAATGGTGTAGATGAAACCCTAACTCTCCAAGCTTGTATGAAATGGCCAAAGATGAATATAATTGCTCCCTTGTCTTCCTTTTGTAGTTCCCCCACTTTTTCCAAGTCCAAAAATAATAAAATAAGCCCCAAGTTTTCAGATTTGCAAATCTGTCCCGTTTTTGCAAAACTGTCCACTTTTGACAGTTTTGCAAAACTGTGCAGTTTTTGTCCAATTTGGCCTCTTTTTTACTTTATTTTCACTTGGTTTCTTCCGATCACTTCTAAATCACATAAACCTATAAAATGGAAGTAAACGACATTAAATGCACTATTTTCTCAATCAAAACATAGCAACAATCTAAGATTAAAGAAGAAATAAGTTGGTAAAATACCAACTTATCAAACCCCCAAACTTAAACTATTGTTTGTCCTCAAGCAAATCAAATTATAATTTCCTTCAAAGGACTCCATTCAAAAGTGCACCAACATCATACTAAGTCAAAAAGGTCCACTTTAAGCACAAACACATGACTTTGATTGATACCAACAATTAATCCAAAACATATGAATCACCGACTTCTTCTCAAAAACTTCATTTTCATTTCAAGTGCTCAAACACCAAGTTAATCAAAGTAGCAATCAATTCATGACACTAAAGCTTCAAAATTTGTCTCCTTATCACAAAACAACTTTCTTTTGTTCATTCCTCTCAATTGGAAAATGGAACAAATTCACAACTTAAATTCCCATGTGCCCTCACACTCAAGAGAGAATCCCACACTTAGAAAATGTAATTCAAAACACAAATGGGATATCAAATAGAAAGAATTAACTCTCTCTCTCTCTCTCTCTCACAAAGATATTCAAATGCACACAAGTAGTACCATAAGCTTGCCCTTCATGTATTTCTCCACTCATGTAGACACACTTGGTTCAAAATCAACTAGGACTTAAAGGGTTGTAATGTAGGCTTTTGGTTAAGGTAGGGCACAATTTGGGTAAAAGTGACTCAAAACCTCCCTAAGCACTACAATTTTCAACATTCAAAGCACACTTCCTTTGAAACTTTTCCACCCCTTTCTTCATTTTTCATTTCACCACTTAGAGCCCGTTTGGATTGGCTTATAAGTTGCTTATAAGCTGTTTTCAGCTTTTTTGAGTGTTTGGCTGGCCAGCTTAAAGTCATTTTGTGCTTGAAATAAGCTCAAAAAAATAATTGGGTCCATTTGACTTAGCTTATCTAAAGCAGCTTATAAGCTGAAAACAGCTTATAAGCCAAAAAAAATAAGTTAGACTACCCCGACTTATTTTTTTTAGCTTATAAGTTGTTTGTAGCTTATAGGCATAAGCCCATCCAAACAGGCTCTTAGTCTTCCCATTATTCACAACTCCTTATTCTTCCTTCATTTTTCTTTTTCTCTTTTTTTTTTCTTTTTCAAAATAACAAGGAAGTTTTTTTTTTCTTCACCTCTTCGCCTTTAAAGTAACTCCCACATAACAACTTTTTCCAACCATCACCCCCAAACTTAGGCTTTTAGCCTATATTTACACTTTCAACGCACTTAAGGAGGTAGGGTACCAAAAGATGGATCAATGAAGAACAGGGTAAAGCTTGTAACATGGTTGTCAAGGAAAAGGTTAAAGGCTCAAAAGGGGTTAACTAGGGAAAACATGCAAGGGTAGGATATTTAAGGCACAAAAACGGTCCAAGGAAGGCCTAACATCATTTTTCAAATTAAGTGTAGTCTAGGATTTCGCCTTGAAACACATTCCGGGCAGGTTCTAGATCACAAGTAATGCAAAAGAACTCATAAAAGCCTCACCACACATGGCACATGCAAACTCAAGTGAAATATGTATCCAAAAACCAATCGAACAAGATGAACTCAAAAAGTCACTCATAGCCTAAAGAGACTAATTAGTGAAAGTAAGAGCCAAAAATTGAGTCTAAAAGTCACAACAAGAATCCTTACTTCAATCGTATTTTTTTTCTTTCAAAAATCAAGAATTCATACGCCAAGGATTAAATAAGTTGATACCAAGCAAGCCAAAAGTTAGCCAAGGGGCAAAAAAAATCACATCCCAACACTATTTTTACTCCTAAACCACCTAACTAAGAACGGAAATAAAATAATAAAAGTGACTAATCCACAACATGCCAACAAAAAAGTTTTTAAAACTTTGAGCAAGTTCCATTTGTAACAACAACTATCCATAGCCACACCAACAATCATAAACAAGCCCGACAAGAGCACACAATAATCATACATAAGACAAAAGCCCGACAAGGGCACAAATCAAGCATAACTAAAATATAATGTGCTACCACATGCCACCCCCAACTACAAACATTGCAGTGTCCTCACTGCACATAATCGAAACAAAACATAAAATAGTTTGAGAGCAATTAATTTTTTTTTTACTGTCACGACCTGCGAACAGTACTTGCGACTCGTAGGCATGACCTGCGATTCGCAGGTGATGTCACTTGAATTTTTTTTTATTTTTTTTATTTTTACTGTCACGACCTGCGACTCGCAGGCATGACCTGCGATTCGCAGGTGATGTCACCTGGAAAAAAAAATTAGCAGCAACTACTGGTTTTTGGCTACTCTAAAAACCCGACCTGCTCAAAACAATTCCAAAAATTCTGAAACTTTGCAGATTAGTCAAAAACCATAAACTAACCTATTCTAAAAAATAGAATTTCAAAAACGATTTAAATTTTTTAAAACGATGGGTTGCCTCCCACCAAGCGCTTGATTTAACGTCACGGCACGACGGTTACCTTTACCACTTTTCCTTCCATTTGGAAGATATGAATTTGCGCCCCAACTTTGAATCAAGATTTCGGTGATGCTCGTGAGGCGGTGGTAGGAAAGCGAGGAGGCCAACTATCGGATATCGCATTTTGCACTTTTTGGCCTGTAAGTGAGGCATGCCATTTTGTCTTCTTGGCATAGCAAACTTCAAAATAAAAACACTTTGATCTTCATCTCCAAAATTCTCCATAGGCTCGGTTAGTTCAACTTCCATATCACTCACCAAGCAAAATGTTGAAAAATGGTTAGAATGAGGTCCAACACGCTCAAATTCCAAACTTGCATGAATTTTGACATCCTCACCCAAAAATAAACTAGAGTCTTCAAAAACTATTTTATGAACTTTTTTATGCAACTCTAGTATCATTTCTTCAACTTCGGCATCATTCACTATTTTTGGGCTAGTTGGTTGGCAATCCACCATTAACTCATGAAAATCAATCTTGACCTCTTCTTCATTGGAAACCAACTCAAAACTACAATCCATGGCCCTTTGATATTGAGCATCACATGCCTCAATCTTTGTATTCAATTCGGCCTCCAATTTCCGGATAGCAATTTCAAGTAGCTCCACTTCTTGACTTTGCTCAACATGCATTTTTAGAAATTCTTCCATCATACGTGAAAAACCTTCACGGTGATCCCCATAGACTCCAGTTGTTGAGCTTGATTCATTAGCCAATCTAGGCTCAAAATCTCCATTTTGTCAAGTTTTTCTTCATTGTGAGAGTCATCCAACTCTTGTAAAATTCCATCCATGGTGAGATACACCTTTTGGATAGTTTCATCATCTCCATGTTGAACTTCTTCCCACAATTTGGTCAAGACTTGCCCATATTTTTCATTCCTCCCCATTATGCTTTTCAAAATTTCCTCAACTTCTTCTTTTTGAGAATTGGAGATTTCTTCATTAATAGTTTGCTCTTCTTCAAGTTGAACCACTTCCTCACTTTCACAACCTTCGTTGTGGTCACAAGAATTGTCGGGTTCATCTTTCAAATTTGAAATCTCTTCTTCAACTAATTCGTTTTGAGGAGTAGACACTTCCATGACAATTGAGGAATTGGCATCCTCAAATGAATCATCCATTCTTTTCATAGCTTCTCCATTTTCTAAAATGGATTGTTGGACGAGCTTTCGCTCTTCCTCTATTTTAGCTTCCCGATCTAAGTATGTTTGGAGCATTGCCATGATGCCTTCAAATCCGGCACTTTGTCCTTCACTTGTCATGTCATTGTCCCTATCAAACTCAAAAACACAACTAGCATTTTCGTTAGAACAACTTGGGGGAGGGGGAGCAAAAACAATTAGGACAATCACCCCAATGTCCACCTTGACCAACACATATATTGCAAATATTCCCATCATAGAATTGAGACGGTGCACACATCTCTCTCCCGGGAGCATTTTCACAATCTTGCCAAAAGTGGGCTCCTCCACAATATGGGCATGGGTCATCAAAATATGGGTTGCAACCATCAAACTCATTTTCATTCCAAGATGCCATAGTAACACAAGTACAAAAATAAATAACAAAAAATAAAAAAAAACTAACACAAAGAAACACAAAAAAAAATAAAAAAAAAATCACAAACACATATTCACAAGTTTGGACCAAAGCAAGCAAGCTTAAATCCCAAACTAACCCAAATACGCCAAATTGTTCCCCGGCAACAGCGCCAAAATTGATAACGCCCAAATCCACTCCTCAAAGAGAAAGTGTACACGGTCGTATACAATATAATTTACCCAACTATAAGTCGGAGTCGATCCCACAGGGAACAATATACTAGGCGATTAAGAAAGTAAGGAACTTTCACTTACCAAGCTAAGCCAAACGATAGATAATATTTTGGTTTTTGAGAAAATGATAACTAATGCAGAAATGTAAACTAACCTAGAAAGCAAGTAAAATGATCAATGGCCACAAGCATGGATACAAGAAACTCTCAAGTAACGATCCAATGTATTTTATGATTTTACAACTAAGAGCCGGTTTGTGTTGATAGATAATGATTTCTAAAATTTCATTGAAAGTCTTCCAACCAAATCAATGAATTTCACTCTAAGTTTTTCCAAGCCTTAGAGTGTGATATTAGGCACAATCAATTTAACCTCAAGTAACTATCCTCTTCCGAACTCAAGTTATTAGATGGGTTTAATGACCCAAATTCTTGTTAATTAATCTTTCCCAACCTAGATTTCCTCTTCCGAGCTCAATCAAAGTAAATGAGCGAGTCTTAGGGTTAGCTAATCTATTAAGAAACATTAAAGAGCAAGATTAATTAAAACAACAAAGGCCCACTTCAATAGCAATAAAAATCATTCAATACATAAGCATAACAAGAGATTTAATCCAACACTTGATAATGAATAATATCATAAACAAGATTCAAGTGAAAGAAGAAAATACTACACACTTAAATATTTAATACAAAACAAGGGATTGAAGAAAGGATTAAGAAATATCTCATTAAAGTGCTTCCAATCTTCTCCTCCAATGGTGTAGATGAAACCCTAACTCTCCAAGCTTGTATGAAATGGCCAAAGATGAATATAATTGCTCCTTTGTCTTCCTTTTGTACCCCCACTTTTTTCAAGTCCAAAAATAACAAAATAAGCCCCAAGTTTTCAGATTTGCAAATCTGTCCCGTTTTTGACAGTTTTGCAAAACTGTGCAGTTTTTGTCCAATTTGGCCTCTTTTTGACTTTATTTTCACTTGGTTTCTTCCGATCACTTCTAAATCACATAAACTTATAAAATGGAAGTAAACGACATTAAATGCACTATTTTCTCAATCAAAACATAGCAACAATCTAAGATTAAAGAAGAAATAAGTTGGTAAAATACCAACTTATCACTACACAAAGTCTCACCAAAGGTAAGCCATAACCTACCTGGATGGCCGAACAACAATACACCAACAATCACTCTTTAGCTTTGCCCTTCTGCTGAGCCTCAAGATCAAGAAAGTCTAGGCATATTCAAAATCTAGATTAAAAATCATGAAGATCGATACTTATATTACTATCATTTAAATTAGGTCAAAACCAACCCTAGAATTTGGGGAAACGGGGCCCACAAGGTCAAAACGGGAAATTCGGGGGTAAGATATCCAATTAACCACTAGGTGATCAAAACCCATCAACTAATTGCTAAATTAACTCAAAGATTCACCCAATTTCGAAATCCATGCAAAACCCCAAATTTTGGGTATAAAACCTAACTCTTAGATTCAAGAATCCAACACTAATAATGTAAGATACATGATTAACAACCTTAGATACATCATAATCTAGCATAAACCCAATCAATTTTATCATTAAAAAGCCTAGATAGAAAAATTCGTCAAATCCACTTTTTATCTTTCATTACTAATGAACTAATAAGGAAAAAATGGTTCTAAGATGATTAGGAATAATGAATTAGCAAGAAGGTTAGGAAGACTTACCACCAAGAATCTTCTCCAGGAATCTACTAGAATAGTTCCCAAGAGCACAAATTTCAGAATGGTATTAAATGATAGACTAAGGGCTTTTAACACTTCATTTAATGAACTAACTGCCCGTCACCCGCTTCCGCGACACTACTACCGCTCCAGCGGTCCCATGACCACTATAGTGGTCATGCCTAATTGGCAAAGACCGCTTCAGCGGTACCGCTGCTGCGGTGCTGGTGCTGCCAAAGCGGGCACCATACACCAGAAACTTTCCCAAGTTTCACACTTCAACTCGAATTTTCGACTAATTCGCGTGGCCATCTGCTCACAAACCACATACACAGACACATAAAAACACGCTACGAACGCACCTGTGGCCTCGGAATTCCCAACGGAGGTCTCTTTGACCGAGTCAACTCCCGATACCTCAATTTCAATTTTCTAACCCAAGTCCCAAAATGCATCCGAGTGCATTGGGAACCGAACCAAATATACTCACAAGTTCTAAAAGACCATCCGGATCTCTCAGAATCGACGAATTTTCGAAAAACGGTATGTTTACCCAAATGTCAACTTTGAGTCAACTCTCTTTCGCTTTAAGCCCAAATTTCACAAAAAGTCGCCCGAATCAAATCTAAACACCTCAGGAAGCATGTCAACGGTCCTCTTAAGTCAAAAGTGAGCTAACCAAGCTCGGAAAAGGGTCAAAAGGGCCGAAAATGCAATAACGACTAAACGGGTCGTTACAGATGGACTATTCGTAATTATATTTTTAAACTATTAATTTGATTATAATTATGTTACTATCTTTAGTACTCCATCATTCGTTTTTCCTACACTAAGGCTGCATTTGTTTTTTTTAAGATTAAGATGTTTGAATCTGAATACACATCTGACTATTAAGATTTGGTCTGTAGATCTGAATACTGAATGATTAAGACTGTTTATTTTTCATCATCTGAATGTGTGTAATATATCAGTATTTAAACATGATAAATATATAACTCAAATAAAATTGTAATTAAAAGTCATACCAAGAAAATATTAGATATAATATTAACTTAAACAACAACATTATTATTTGAGAGATAAATTAAAGTATTTAAAAACATAAATGAATATTTTGTGTTTGATATAATTATTGAACTATCTGAATTATTAAAAAATGATATATCGATAAAAACGATTGTTGTAATAAAATGTAATCATAAAATTTAAATTCAACATAAATTAATCTCAAATATAGTTATGATTTAGCAGCATAAATATTAGAGTATTTAAATAACTAACTAACAATCATCAAATTTTAACATTCCAACATTGGAGAAAAAAGTTCAAATAACTTAAATATAGAACTCTCAAGTATTTCATCTTCTTTGCATTAGTTGGAGTGCAAGTTGCTCCCGCATATCGATCATTATCTGAGAATCTTCAGCTGTCCAACTAGGTCCATTTGTTTCATCCAATGCTTCTTCTTGTTGTCCTTCTTCATCAAAAATTACTTGAGGCTTGATTAAATAATTCATCATTGATGCGCTCCTTCCTAATAAAATTATTAACTGCAAAGCATGCAATAACAACATCTCTTTTGATATTAATAGGATGTGGAGCCATTTTATCCAATATAGAAATCTTGCTTTCAGGACTCCATAAGAACGTTCGATAGCGTTTCTAAGCTGTGCATGAGCATGATTAAACTTTTCCTCCTTAGTTATGGCACGCCTACGATAATAATCTCCTAACCAATATCGGGTATTATGATACGGTGCTAGAAATCCTCGAGTATTAGAATATGCCGCATCACATAGATAGTATTTATCTGACATTAGAATAAAAATGTTATGTGATCCTATTGAAAAGTTAAATAATCATTTCAATTGTTTAAACTGTATGACTTACTAGATGGAGGAAACGAAAAGCCATTTTCTGGATTAGATACAATCTCCGTTGGAACACGTGCATCATGTGCTACCCCTTCCCATCCAGCATAAACATAAGTGGAGACCATATTGAAGTCACATATTGCCAGAACATTCTAATAGCATTTGCCTTTTCCTCTTCCTCTGTAAACAATTTGTTGATTAGCAGGAACAATGGCATGTACTAATGTCCCGTCTAATGCACCTATTGCTCCGTGCCAATATATAAATATATGTTAAAAAAATGAAGAAAAATAATTATCTCTTGTGAAATTCTTTAATGATAGTTTAACAAATAATACCTTAAAAAAATTTCGTAATATGTTATGAGCACCACGAACGTTCATATTCGAATCAAATGTTGTCGGTGCTATCATCTCTTTTGCAAACTTCATCATTGCATCAAGAACCTCATGAAAATACTTGTGAACTGTTTGGAAAGAATGTTGAAATCTTCTCTTGATAACGACGTAGCGCTCATTATGTCCTATGATGGTTAAAAATATTGCTATCTTCTCTTCGGCATATATATGTTTGCTATCTATAAGCCATCCATTATGTCTAAAATGTTGACATAGCCGAACATAAGCATCAAGTGCCATGCGCGTCAATTCTATACATTGTCGATTAGAGCCGGACAATAGTTCTAATGTATACTTTTGACCAGATAAAGATGATGTTAAATCTCTATTTCTTCGATCATACTTGAGTCTATAACGATTTCTCTGCCAATACAAGCTCATCAACAATAATATTTGATCATCAATATCCATGTTGTATCTGTTTTAACAAGAAAAAAAAGATACAATACACAATAATAAGCACAACTAGCTATATATTTATAAAGATAAAAAAAAAGTTACTACATAACAACAACAAAGTGATTAAAAAATTATTCTATACTCATCAAGCATAACAACACACAGAAATAGTGCATTTCACCAATAAATTATGTTCCATAAGCATAATATAGTACCACAAAGTTCCAAAAATTAAATTCAAAACAAATAAAGACGATATTCCATAAAACCTGCATCTAATATAAATTCTAGCTAATCAGCAAAATCAAAAAATTCCCATTTTTTCCCCATGGTTCTGACATAGTTCTCTAATTTGTCAACCCCTGACAGTTTCATCCATGTTTTCTTGTAGCTATCACCTTCACAAAATATACTAAGAGCTACAGAGTACAATGGCTCTCCCAATCCAAGTCCGTCTAATTTTTCAATATATTATTCTTCGTCAAGCACGCTATTTTTGTTAATCAATAACTCCAATGCAGCACTCATCTTCTCATCAATTGCCAATCGGGACATTGTGTTTTTTCTTTTCTTTCCCAAGTTCTTGTTTTCAATCGGGATTGAAGATTGAGATGGTGAATCTTTAGAAGCTCCGTCATTTTATCACCAAGTAGACCCTCAATGTCATCAAGTGAATCTATATCTATATTAGTAGATACGGAAGAGTCACCAGGCAACGGAGTTGTACAACTTGGACTCCAACCATGAATGCCTGTTGTAGTAGAACCATCAAATAATGTTGTACAAAGTTCTGGAAAGGGTAGAGGTGCACTCCTCAATGTCTTGGCTTTTGGATGAACCTATCCAAATATAAGAGATTATACTTTCAATATACACTTTAAACTGTTTCTCCTTAAATAAAAAAGTGAAAAAATTTACTAGATAATGAACTAACCTTTATGTACTCATCCCACTCCTCATTAGACATTCGAATAGTATTGGTTGTTGGATCATAAAAATTGCCAGTCTTTTTAGTTATTGGCAACTAAGCTTGATATTTTTCTTTTAGATAATCATATTGGTTCTTCATCTTCTTTTGTGTGACTATAAAGCCATGAGAAGTCTCAAGAACAACCTTAACCTGGTTCCATGAATCTGGCTTCAAATTACTTCCAAGTCTCCCATTCAACGATACTTCTTGAATACAAGTTTCTAAAAAAGTTTTTACTACCTCAGTTCTCCAAGTCACTCTTGAATTTTCGCAAGCTTGTTCCATAACTGAAATATATAATTCTAATGATCATAACATATTGACTAATACAACAAAAGTTACATGATACATGAACCAAAATTTAAAATGTTAAGTAACTGAGAGACCAAACTTCTAATTTCTTAAAAAGTCAATTGTACATACAACAACACCAAGCACTGTATAAGTCTTAATACACCAATTCAGTCTTGCAGATCATTTTGTCAAGATAATTAGGATGGTGTCAATCTTGATTGAAGCTTGATACTAGCAACTACTCCTTACGAGAAAAAGCTAATGGAGTTGTCTTTTGGACTTGATATGGTTATTAACATGAGAAGTTAGGGGGATATATCTTGTGAATATTGTTATCTTTTTAAGGTTGGTTTATAAATGCTTTTGTAGTTGTACCCATTTTGCCAGAATTCATAAAAGTTGATAAAATATACTATATTTTATGGAGAATGAGCTAGTGATAAAATGTTCTTTCTTTGATAAATAAACAGGTGATCATACCTCAAAGTAAATGCTATCATGAAATATTAGTAGTATTACTCTCCAACAACATTATTGTTGCATAAAATAAAGCTCAAACCAGTTCAAGCACTCTAAAGTAAGATTGCACCTTTTCATCGCATTAACTATTTATGTTTTTCAGACTCTTAAAAAATGTCGACGGGTGCGTGTCGGATCTTCCAAAAATAGTGCATTTTTTGAAGAATCTGATACGGATGCGACAACAGTTTTGGAGAGTCCGAGCAACTTAGTTAACTATACACCTTGGAGCTAACTAAAAATGCAAAAAGGACAAAAGAAACTTTGACAATTTTGAGTGCAAAAACCTTTGCTTGAAAATCAAACAAGCTAAGAGTTTATCCAGATTATCAATTGATATTCAAAATCCTAATTCAACAAAGTCCTATAGAACCCCTAAAATCTTTGGGACAGTAAAATAAAACCCATAATTTCACAAGAAAATAATACAACCAACAGCAAATACGAGCTAAAATCGTAGATGTTTCGATGGAATCTCAACTTCAAGGCACTCTCTGAAGGAAAAAATGTTTAGTTAACTTGTCCTGCTGGCCCAAAAGCTAACCCATGTAACAATTAGAATCGACCCATTTTTGGATTTTGACAGCTCCTTATTAATAGTCTAATTTTTTTTTTTTGTATTTAAACTAACAATGATCTTATTTTTGCTTTCTCTCTTCTGTAATCTTCACATCTTCTTAATGCTATTAAATAAAATGTGTTCGTACTTTACCAAAAAATAAATACCAAGAATATTGTGAATATACAATTTAATAAACAAAGAAATCTTACCAGTAGAGCAAAGAATTTCAGCCGACTGTTACTTGAAGAAACAGGAGAAAGAGAGATCAGACGTTGTTGGAGAAAGAGAGATAGAACCGAGCTGTTGGAGAAAGAGAGAGAGTTCAGGCATAAATAGAGAGAAAAAAACGACGTTAGAGATTTTTGGGGAAATAAAATAGGGCTTTAAAAAGAGTTTGAATATTGTTCAGACTCTTCCACACATCTGACCGAATCAGACATTACCAGACCTATTAAGAGATTATTTTAAAAAAACAAAAAACAAATGCACTTAATGGGCTAAAATCTTAACCATCCAGATTCAGACTACCATTAGTGCAAACAAATGAGGCCTAATTTTTTGTAATTTTATATAACTTCTTATATGTACTCAATTTCATATTTTTTCATTTTATGTATTTTAAAACTTTATAAAATAAAATTAAAGTTCTATAGGTATTATGCCCCACGTCTCGAGGCTTACGCCTCGCCCAATGCTTAGTAAAATGTCTCGGCTCATGCCTTTTAAAACATTGGTATGTACTTGTGCATATTCAATTGGGGGAGATTATGTGGACACCAAAATAAGGTTGCTTTATCAATTTCTCACTAATGTGGAGTTCTATTAAAATATTTTTGATCAAATCTTGTTTTTCTTACTTGCTATTGCCTTGCAACGGTTTCCACCTGTTTACTTCATCTCTTCAACGTTGTTCGAACATTGTTCCTCACGTATCAGGTTTTGTTATTTTCATTATCTTTATTCTGTTTGCGATTGAATCAGTTCATAGCGGGAGCTTAATGCACGGGGCTGCCCTTTATCCTGTTCATATTTGTTTCGAGTTACTAATCAAGACATAAGCTGAAAGGAGTCAACATGAGTCTATTCGTTATCATATTTCCACTCCAAGAAATGCCAAAAGGTCTCCTCTCACTCCCCTTCTTCACTTGTCTTATAGTATGTCTTCAATTGTGCGAAAAAATCTTTTCAAGAGATTATATTGTGGTTTTATTCAATAGGTTTGGTTCTACAATGCATATATTTTTACTCTATTATGGTTTAAGGATAATTTAGTTCCTCTTTGTTGAGAAAAGAAAAAGTCATGTTGTACAAATGAATTTTTAGTACAAACCTCATTCCTATATTAAAACTTAAAATAACCGTTTAGTTATGGCATAATGACTTATTGCCTACTCTTCAGTAGCATTATAAGTTTCATTATCCTGTTTTCCTCTTCTGTTACACCCTATTGTACTCATATTTTTCTTCTTTATAACTACTTAGTTTAATATGATTCTCCATTACCTCTGGGTTTTTTTCTAAAAACATTTTTTTTAATTTATCTCATGTGAGAAGTACTGAAATGTCAAGACTACTAACCTTTGTAAACTGTTTGATTGGTAACTTTAGAGTATCAACTGTCACATTTAGTTGTTATCTTAGTCACTGCTTATTAGTTCTTGATTGGTGATTGGGATAATAAATCAAGAAGACATGTTTAATTGTTGTCACTTCTCTTGCTTTACGGCCTGGCGGGATATGAAGGTCTCCAATTTTTCTCACATACTTTCACTTCTTTTAACATGAGCGTTTAATTATTTATTGTGATACACGACAATTGAACGAAATACTAAGCAATGAAGGCTGCTTACTAGTATTATAGATGTCTTCTTGATTGAACTATTACTTTTATGCACGATACTTAAAGACTGAAACTTAGCTGAAATGTAATTCTTCTTTTGAGTAGTATTTTGTCAGATTTAAATTTTTACTTTTCATTTCACCTTCATGTTGACTGAATAGAAGAAACACAAAGAGATGCACGTATTAAAGTTAGCTCACAAACGCAAACATACTTTTTCCTTCATCATTGGTTCGCCTTCAATGGGAGACATTTTCCACTCTCGAGAAAATCCTCGGAGAGTTAATGACTTTACTGGTCCATTTTCTTGGTACCTAAATTATCGTTGTCTTTTTTTTTTTTTGTTTTTTTTTTACTTAATTTTTTCACTACTTTTTTCTCCAGAACAATTCAGAGGATAGTACTTTAAACATTGAAATTAGAACGTGTGAAATGTACCCAACTAGAGAATAGTTAATTGAATTTGTTGGTCAATCTTTTGAGGTATGTAGTTTTCTGGTTAGAATGATTTGATATCATTGGATTTCTCATATAATTTTCCCTTTAATGTATGCCCTTTCTTGCTATTTTGCTGTCTCCCTAAGTGTTGTGTTGGGCATTTTCAGTTCAAAATATATGGTCTACTTGGACAAAGTTGTCAGGAGTGCTATTCATCGTTTTCGTCCCTTTTTTTGTTTTGCCTTTTCCCCTTCTCATTCTGCTCCTAGAACTAAATATTTTATGGGTGAGTCATGACTATTTTCGACGCACACCATACTATCTCTATCGTATTTTTTATGCCTTTTTCCTAAATGGATTGACATGTTCATTTATTTCAAGAAGAAATATGGTACAGAACTACTCTAACTTTTCTAATGGAAGTTTTAACTCATGTTATGAAAATTCTGTCTATTGACGTTTTACTTCATCGATTTTGCTATTTTATCTCGAGTCATTAATTGCTGAGAATTTACGATATCCGGATCGTCTCATATTCTATTTTTCCACTTTTCAGAATATCTTTTTACTCAAGTCCGGATTCTAATCTTTTGGTCTACTTGCACACTCATAAAGCAGCAAAGTATACATGTATTTCCGACGAAGTGGTAAAGCTGCACATATGAAGCAAGAAGCTGCTAGAGGGGCCCTGATGGTGGAGAAGGATGTCTTTTTCATGCCCTCTGCATGTGAGGATGGATCGCAGATATAGGAGTTTGGTTACTTCAATTAGCCAAATATGTTTGTTGTTTCATGTGTTCTTAGTGATCAATCGCATGATGTATGTTTAATTTATGAGTGAATTCTTTTATATGTTCGTTTGTATTCATTTTGGTATCGGTCTTTTGCTATGTTTCTGAGTAGCAGTGAGACACTGGTATAGCTCTTTTAATTTTGTGTGTTCAATTTGTTGTGGTCGTTTCATGAGTGTTGAAACAGTCTATCGGAGAAATGTTGCAGAGAAAATTTGTTTCAAATTTATCTGAGAAATTTTGCTCCTTCTATTTTGCTAGAATACTTAAAGGGTCAATATTGAAGAGTGGTCATAACCCAGTAATTTATGTATCTAAATCTTTTTTTTTTTTTTTTGTGCTCATAAACCATAACAAAAACATCTGCAATTATATATACGTACAACTACAAATAAAGGAAATAACTTACAGTGAAATTATCCACTCTAATGTTTATTTGATTTTTTCTTATTGCTGAGGAGTTCTTTGGTTGCAGGAAAGCTTTGCAAGAACAGTTGGTCCTTGGTATTTTTCCATTATTCAAACAACTAGAGAATATGTCCGCGCTTCGCGCGGTCATAAAAGATTTCGTTGAAATTTACAATTTACTTCATCTAATATGAAATGAAAGCAAATATGCTATCAATCATCATGAGCATGAACATAAGATTTAAAAGTGCGTCGAGCAGAACTAATAACAACAATTTGTATGTGGAGACCCTTAAGCTTTTTATTGCTCATACAACAACCTTAGATATGAACTATTGATGAGAAATTGTAATAACAGATAAATAAGAAGAATGGACTCGTTGTGATAAGATTATTTCGGAAATACTTCACTTTCTTTTTTTATGGAGAGTAGCAGTCGTGAATAATCCTTTTGATGAATCTTTCCTAGTATAGCCATAGCTGCAAGTGCCCCTATTTTCAATAATAAACGCATTTTAATCACATTGGTAACACATACCGCATCAAAGAATGGTAATAACATATTAAATTTTTTATTATAATGAAAATTATATATTTTCAGCACATATCAAAGTATTATTACTTAGTGCAGGAAAACTTTGGTGTTTCTAATACAAGGAAATTATAGTTTTTCTAACAATGATTTATGAATTTTTTAACATAAGTAGAGTGAAAGAATGGGAAATCGAGAAGAAAAAAAAATTACCAAAATAATAGTCCCCGAAAAGGGGGAAAAACAATTTGGTCTAAGGAGTAATCGTTATCACTAACAGATGTACTCAAGTTAAAATATTAAATTCTTGTTAAATAATAATTATATAAACTAATAAAAATACTTCATCTCTCACCATTTAAGGATTCTACTTTTTTTTTCATACCCAACAGGCCGAGACCTTGCGGCAAAATAAATTGTACATAATATAAAATGAAAGGAAAACAAAAAAACAGTTAAAATACCAAATTGTATGTTTAAATAGAATAATTAATTCATCTAGTGTAAACATATAGTCCAATTCTCAAACTGCATATGAATAAAGCCTTTCATTTTATATTAACTTGAGAACCTTATAAATTTCAATACCCAAAATAATAAAAAAGGTAAAAGAATTATAACTACAAAATAAGGAAAGTGAGTGTGTGTCTGGAAAATGTTTGAAATTGACTATATCTCGATCATTATTGTAGAATAAAGAAAGTGCGTACTAAGAAATGCTTAAATTCGACTATAGAACCTGATGATAAACAATTCCTGAGCATCCCAAAAAGCGTAGACCTCCTCGTTACCTTTCCAAATCATACCTGGCAATATCTAAAAACCAAAATAATTTGAAAGCAAGAGCATATCATTAAAGGTCTACTAAGAAATGAAAAAAAGAACTGACTATTCAAAACAATATCATACAATGATCACAAAAATATTCTCAAAGTTCCAGCAAAAAAAGGGAGAAAACGGAGAATTTACCTCATCATTGCTTTCACGGAAAAGAGAAAATAATGAGTAACAAAAATTCGTAAACAATACGTAGATAAACAGGAATAGATGCATGAAAGGATCCCTACCCAAAAAAATAAAAAAAAAAAGATAAAGGAACTGGAGATTGTCAAGCACACGGGGAAATAACATGAACTTGATAAAGAAGTTTTTGCCCAAAAATGGAGAGGGTAGAGCAACTGTTATAGCATAAGAGGATATCAGTTATCAAATTAAATGAATACCACGTTCATCCACATTGAATGGATACCATAATCATCCACGTCCCTGAGTACGTTGGCAGATGACTTTTTAGGTTTCTAACATCATACAAATTAATGTGTTGTTCTTAATTTGTTCTTAAATGCCTTTTCCATTTAATTGAGCAATGAATGTGTACAATTATAGATTTATTGATAGAGTGATTTTAATTTTCAACAAATATTTTGATGGAAATATAAGAGAAAAATGTCAAAAAATTGACAAAAAAAATAAATAGCAATGATGGTCATAGAGAGGTACCACATCACTTTGTTTATGCCTAGCTTTATATTATATATAGATTTTGAAAAGTTTCCCGTTTCAACATCACATGTTCTTTTTGTTAACTATATCCATGTCTCATGAAAGTGTTTGCATGAGAGATGTAACGACTGAGCTATAGTAATGCCATGCATTCCCTGATAGTTCTTTCTTAAATTTATGATTTGAAAATTTAGCCCTCCAATAGTGTAAAATGATTAACTCCATTTCACGCTAAATCGATAAGATGGTGACTCTTACTCATGTCCTCACCGTTCTCCCGCCTCTTTTTCTATCATAATAATGATACATGCTTTCCTAAATTAATAATAGTAATGTTATTCATTCCCAGAAAATTAATGGTACAATTCACATGATAACTTGAAGGGTAAAGATTACCGGAAAAGATTGTGCCTAGCAATTCCGGTCAAGATCATAGACTTAGTTTTTAGTGAAAATTCACTTATACTCCATCTCAAATTATCTGTCATGGTTCTCTTTTATACGCTCCTTACCAAAATATTAACTAGGAGGGATATTTTTTACTATTTCATCCTCATTTATGTCTTAAAATATAATCTCTTTATTATTTACTCAATCGAGTTGTTTGTGGTCTTCAAGAACAAAAAAAAAACATTTGTCTTGAACTTCTAAAATGATAAATAATTTGAGACAACTATTTTGACAAATCATGTTAGATAATTTAAGACAAAGGGAGTATTGTTGTTAATGAGTCTGGCTTATTTAAGCTTTACCATTGATCTTAGTCGGTCATGATTTTAGAAAACTTTCGGCATCATAACTTTTTTTGAAAACGAGTACAATATACCCATAACATTAACAATTCTATAGTTTTTGTGTACAAAAGATAGAGAAAACGATGAATAGTTTTTCATGAAAGATCAATCAATATTGAGGAGATAATTGAACCAAAAAAAGGATGTTTGTAAGCTTAATGAAGTTTATTTATGATCGTGCGAAGCGCCAGCATATTACCTAGTATTCTATATATTAGAGTGCAAAAGTATGTTTGCACTACAAGTTATCAAAATAATAATTAAATGTAATTGTTCTTATAAGTGAAATTGTTACCAAAAAATTAAAGCGGGCAACCTGCTGAAATGTTAAGATCTAACGACAAGACAATGCAAGTCAATTTTTTCCACAGTAATAAAAACAACTCCACCCATGTTGCATAACAAATTTCCGGAAGTATATATGGCCCTGTCCTTTCGTTCTAGCGGATCCAAAGTGCTGTGTCCAGTCACATTTAATTTCCAAATAGTAGTGAAGAAACTTAGGTCCCGTTGGCCATAAGAATTATTCACTTTTTTTTGAAATTTTTTTTCATTTTTTTCGGAATCAGCTTTTGGCCATGAAAATTCCAAATACAACTTGAAGTTGTATTCCGGAATTTCAAAAACAAGTTTTTTCACAACCAAAACAACTACATTTCAACAAAAAAATACAATTCAAAAACTATGGTCAAACACAACTCCAACTCCCAAATTTCAAAAAAAAGTAAAAAAAAAATTGGTTTCTATGGCCAAACGCCTACTTAATAATGTCTATTGACTTGTCGTCCTTTCATACTTCCTTATATCTTTAGGGCTCGTTTGGTTGGGGAACAAGTTATCCCGAGATTGTGATTAGTTATCCCGAGATTGTTATTCCACCCTCTATGTGGGATAAAATACACTCTAATACCGGGATAACTAATCTCGGGATTAGTTATCCTGTTGTTTTATCCCAACCAAACGTGGGATAAGATGGTACTAAATTTTCATCCCAGGATCCATCATACCAAACGACCCCTTAGAGTTTAGATAGATTAGGAATGGAAAAAATCATGTTGGGAGCACTGCTTTCAAAGAGGGACCCGCAACGCGCTATCAGTATTTAGTCGGGCCTCAGTGCAGGTATCTGACAACGGGGGGAAAACCAAAAAAAATAGTTTAGATAGTGGTGATCTAGAAATATATATTGGTGGCAGATAGTATGATAAAAATAGGAATAATTACGTTATATGTTAATTAGGGTAACAATGCTATCAAAATTGACCCACCTTTTTAAATCTTACAAAAATGATTCTCTTCCTCCTCCTCCCTCTCTCTCTCTTCTTCGCCGGACCATAATCGTCGGCCAGTGTACCTGGATCTCGAAAAATTTCTCCCAACGATGCAGCCGGCGATCGGCACCACTGAAAAGGACATAGAGAGAGTTCGCCGGTCGGTGTACTACGTTCACCGGGATCTTGAAAAATTTCCCCCAACGACGCCCCAGACGGCGGTCGGCACCACCGGAAAGGACAGACGTCGTGGAGGAATGTGATGTTACTGAAGAAGGTCGCGGTCGACACCTCCTCTCTCTCTCTCTTAGATCTGGTGGTGGTGTGGCTAGTGCCAGAGATCCTCCGCTGCTGCTGCTCCATCATTTGCGGATTTGGAGTTCGTCGGAGAGCAGAACTCCGGCAATGGCTGGTGGCTATTACTGCTCCGTCATTGGTGGTGTTGGGGTTCGCCGGAGAACAGAACTCCGACGATCGCTGGTGGCTGCTGCTACTCCTTCGTTGGTGGTGTTAGAGTTAGTTTTTGTATAATAGTGCATATGGGTGTATACACACATCTTATACACTATTATACATTTTTATACACTCATATACATAATGTATTTGTCTTGTATAAAAGTGCAATTCTTATTTAAAACCAGTCCAGATCTATGTTTTATACCCACTTATACAATATTGTATAATTGTGTACTATAAATGTGCATAAGTGCATATTTTCGTGTATAATTATTTTTTTAGGGTATATACCTACACATTACACACTTTCATACACATATATGCATAATGTATCTATCTTTTGTATATAAGTGTACAACATTGTATAAAAGTATTTTTGTGCTATATTTTTACAATGTAAGTTTTGGGCTATTTTTGCAACGTAAGTCGGCGAAGTGTACTTTTCTGAAATTTCCCCTAAAAATTACTCTCCAATTTAACCATACGTAGTTTACGTGGAAAAGTGGTCATTAATTACAGAAGCTCATACACTAGGAAGTATACTACCCCATAAAAATATAATTAGAAGATAGACTAATCAATTAGTTTGGATGAAAAAAAAAAGATACACCACTTCTGACTAATTCTAAATAAATAAATAAATCTATAAGGATCATTGACGAGAAAAAAAATCTATAGCGATAATTTATTTTAATTTAACGTGACATCTTCACTCTTGCCAGTTGCCACATCTTTTTTTAACTATAATTATTATGAGTTTTAATATATGTCTACCAAACTCAATTAGTAAACATTCTCTTTTCCCTCAGATATCTTGAAAAGTCCAATTTGAAGAAAAAGTGTGAATGAAAAATGCAGAATGGAAAAGAAATGTAAGAAATAAAGAAATGTGATAAATGAACAAAATAATTGCAATGAACAAAATAATTGCAATCCTTTCTAATTTGAGAAAAATGTCAATCAATCAATCAATGGATTGATCATCCCTTTACACAAAAATTGAAGGGGGGGGGGGGGGGGAAGGAAAGAAAATGGGAATATGTAAGGATTGACCCACAATAGAAGGCAACCAAAATAAATGTGAAGGAAAAAAGAAAAAAGAATTGTAATTCCAAGACGCATTTACAAAAATTTCACACTGATATAGAACAAAGATCTTCAACAACTTGTCTGATGTTAGGCCTTTCATTTACCGGAAGAATACACCTTATTGACACAGCTAGCACATCATCCATTCCTTTGCAGTGTTCTTCCCCTCCTGCAATGTCTCTATCGATACAGTCCATCCCCCTACCTTCTTGATCACACAACCGAACCCAATCCGTTAAATCAACTGCGCCCGATTGCCCCGATATTATGTCACCAGCACTTCTTCGAGTGAGCAATTCCATTAGTATCACACCAAGAGCATATACATCAGCCTTAAACGACGGGATAGGTTTGGTCGCGGTAGCAAGTTCCGGTGCACGGTACCCAAGAGCCCCTAGGTTCAATATCTGTTCTGCAATGCCAGCTGGAGTCATCAGGCGGTGGAGACCATAATCAGTGAGGCGGGCAACGTAATCAGCACCAACCAGGATTATATTTGTTGGCTTCAAGTTTCCATGAGGCAGTCCTCTCTCATGCAGATATGCCAAACCCCGAGCAACTTCAACAGCAACTTTTAACCTTTGGTTGAAGGATAACGGAGAGTACCTTCGAGGGGTTGTCTCTGTAAATAGGAGACATTCTTTAAGAACTTAAAACTGCAAAAAATTACAAAAAGTAACAAGTTCCCAGCAAAACCCAACATGTCTACAAGTAATTAGTCTTCATTGCACCCGGGGATGCTATGACGAAGCTATACGTCAACTCTCCATATATATATATATAAAGTTATACCATCATGAATAATAAATGAGTCTGAAACAAATAGAAATGCTATTTATAGCAAATTGTTCAGCAATTATCACAACATGAAGTCATTATGAAACATAAAGATCTGTGCATACAACAAACATAATTTGTAAAGAACATTCAGATTCTACAAATGCACTCCTCTTCTATTTTTTACCTTTTTCCTTTTGATCAACGACTCTACCACTGCATTCATAAGAGACCACAGATCTAAGTAAGATCTCATTACTATCTGTATAATAAGACATGTAAAGGAGGCACATTTGCAAGAGAGGCCAACCAAACTTTTTCTTTTTGGGGCCAAGCTAACTTGCACTCGAAATTTATCCTCCACATTTTTATCACTATGATCCCACAAAACATGAGAGATTTCAACACTTGGAAAGCCACCACTAGAAATAAGTTATGCTGATTAGAAACACTATCTATGCGAAGGATAATCACCCGCCAGACCAGTAAAAGGAAACTTTCTAATAACAGTAGCCAAACAACAATGGAAGACATGGACAATCATTTATTCATAAATAAATCTTACCATAGAGATGCAACGCCAAGCTATCTCCTGGTATGTAGTCTGCTAAAATAAGCCTCTCTTGTTCCCGAGGCCCCCAGTAATATGCTCGTAAAGGAACAGCATTTGGGTGCCTGATAGATCCAATCTTTTTAACTTCCTTTGCAAATTCTTTCTTGTTTTTTACTAACCCGACCCGCAACCACTTGACAGTAAGAACGTGCCCACTATTTAGAGTAGCTTTATACAATGTGCCATGGCTACTTCTACCCAGAACTTCAGCAGGGGCACGAGATAACTCCTCAGCAGTAAATGACAGTGAACCATCCAGGAAGAACAATTCCCCAGCCAATCGATCCGGCGAATACACATCCAATGTCACTGGTTGTTCAATTGTGTCAATGAAACGAGGGGAGGAAGCTATTGGAGAGCCTGGAGAGGATCTACGCGCAGATGTTGCAGATGCTGAAACTGCAGTTACTCCCACATGCTCAACAATTTCTGTACCAGACTCAATTTGCCCAGACGGAGATCTCGAGTTCGCTGTGAGCAAGTGATCATTAGAGAAACTCAACGAAATTGGCGGTGGTTCTGAGGAGCCATAGAACTTGAACTTCCCTAGTTTAACGTCTCTTCCAGTAGACTGGCCATTAAATCCACTTGGCAAGTGGAAATCTTGGAACCGTTCTCGATGGTAAGCAAAGAGAACAAAGGCAATAATTAAAACAGCTCCAACTGAAGCAATAATAATTGCCACCCTGACACTGAATTTTGGGCTATGATGGTGCTGACTATTTTGATCAGGAACGCCATGACTTTCATGTGACCAGCTACTTGGAAATTCCAAATTTGAGTTTCCAGGAATAAATGAACTTTCATTAAAGTTTCTCAAGTTATCAGGAATTCGACCACCTAATTCATTGTTAGACACATTAAGCACCCTCAAATTCGATGAAAGATTTTCAGGGATCCTGCCACTAAAATTGTTGTTAGATATATCAAGGAATTCCAAACTTGAAAGTTTAACCAATTCAGTAGGCAGCACGCCTGATAACTGATTCTTAGCAAGATTTAGCACTTGAAGCCTCCCCAGATTGCCAATGGCAGAAGACAAATTACCTGTCAATGTGTTTTCTGAAAGATCAAGAGACTCTAGTGCAGGGTATGACGGTTGAACAAGTAATTCGCTAGCATGAGAGCCTTCAAGAGGAATCGATCCTGACAACTGATTTCCAGATATATTGAGGTTCATCAATGTCGTCGAAGTAAAAAATGTAGATGGAATAGGTCCACCAAGTTTATTAGTGCTGAGATCAAGTTTAACCAGTCTTGGGGAGGTTGCCAGCGCTGAAGGTAAGGTTCCGTCAAGAGAATTGTTTCCAAAATTAAGTGAAGTCAATTGTTGGAACTGAGAGGTCATATTGGGAATATTTCCAGTTAACCTATTTGAACTCAAATCAATAATTTCCAGATTGGCTTCCCAGCTCTCAATAACTGATATATTATCAATTAGCATATTTCTGCTCAAATCCACAACTGAACAATTTCCTATGGAAGATGGCAGTGAACCTATAAGGTGGTTCGATGAAATGTTTAGAACTTTCAAAGTTGTTGAATTCACTTTCGGTATTGAACCTGCACGTGTAGAAACGAAATATTAAAATTTAACATCTCTTTAGAAGAAGTTTACAAGTCCAAAAGGAAATAGCTGATATTATAAAAAATCATGTGCATTGTTATTAAACATTCAATTTAACTTTCAGATGAAGTCCAAGTGCAACTATTCTGGCTAAAAAATATTGAAGAAAAACTATATAGCCTAAAAAAAATTACAAGACAAAAGAATATTAGTGTATGCACAGGAGGAAAGGGGAGCCTCTGGATGGTGTAATGTGTAATAACTAAATAGAAAGATGAACATATTAAGAACAAATAGATCAGCAATGAAATAAAACTCATTTTACTATAGGTGCAAATATTGTGTACATAGGATATTGAAAGCAGAAGGAAAACTTCCACATTCTCAAATTTTCCAGATAAGGAAGAGATATTGATCCAGCTTGCTTGCAATGAATTTTTTAGCAACGAGCATACATTTAGACCCCATTAGGGGCTTTTATTAATTATAATAAACCAATTAGGAAAAAAACTTTGTTGACTACATTATCAAAGAATAAAAGGCAAGTTCTACTCCACATGCTTTGCAATTCAAGCTCCTCTACCCAGTCAACGCTACTCACGATCTGTTGAGGCAAACGCAAAAAAGCAGGCAAGTAAAAGGTTGTTCCAAAATTCTAGTTTCGCTAAACAATCTTTAAACCTACTAATCCAAAAAAACAAACTTTTTTGTATTTGGCATAAGCTAAAAGGCCTTGAAGATTTCTATTCTCCGTGATACGGATAATCAACGACCACTCACGCAAGAAAACTAATTACAACTTGACAAGAAAACAAAACCAACAAGATTTAACATTCACAACTGTAAAGTTTCAATATGTGTAAAACACAAGAAAGTTTCCAATTCAAGTCCACCACCAAACATTAAGAGGCTTGAAGTTCAAGGCATCCATAAAAACAATATACAAACGATATACAGCAATATACTGATCTAAGAAATGCAACTATTCAAACCATTTTCCAACCTGAAAATCCATTGCCACTAAGATCCAGTTCTACCAATTGAACCTTTCCCTGCAAGAGCTCCTCGGGAATCGAACCATAAAGCTGATTATTCCCAAGCCTTACAACCCTCAAATTATGCAAATCCCCGAAAGACGAAACTAGTTCCCCTATTAAAGCATTATTTCCCAAATCCAAAACCTGCAAATTCCCAAAACTCTGCAACAATTCTCGTTTTAAAAAACCACCACTTAAGTTGTTATGACTCAAATTCATAACCTGAATCGTCGACGCCAACGATACATTCCCCGGGTCCAAAGTAATCGACCCGAAAAACGAGTTGTTACTCAAATCAAGATGCTGAACACCTCTCAACTCATAAAACAAGTCACCAATATCACCCCAAATCTTATTATTATGCAAATCAAGTACTTTTAACTGCTGTAACTTACTAATTCCACTAGGATAACCTCCTGTAAAATTATTATTCGACAAATTGAGGTAATTCAAACTCCAAACCTCATTAATTCTAGCTGGAATTGGACCATAAAAAAGATTGCCAGACAGATCCAAATGCTGAAGAGTATACAAAGAACCCAAAGCGGGTACAACCCGACCCGTAAAAGAGTTACCCGAAAGACTGAGTGTTCTAAGCTGTTTTAAACCATTTAAAGTTGAGAACTTCAAGTCACCAACAAGTCCAAGACCATCAAGAACAATGGAAACAACAAAGTTGGTCTCACAAATAACACCATGGAATGAACTTGGACATGTTGTTGATGGATCTGAAATCCAAGAATTGAAGATTTTGCCTAAAGGGTCGTTTTTTATACCCTTTTTGAACTCTAGAAGTGATGTAACTTCATCATTTGAAGCGAAAGAAGAACCCACAAGTAGAAGGAAGAGTAAAGAGAGAGATTGATGTAGAGAAAGAGTCATAATGTGAGTGAAGTTAAGTTTAAGTGCGCTAAGAATGAGGCATTTGAGAAGAAGAAGAAGAAAGGGCAAAAGAAACAAGGGTTTAAGGTGGACTATGGAGAGAGAGAGAGCTTTTAGAGAGAGAGTGTGTGTGTTTATGGAGGGGGTGGGGAAAGAGTTGGGGAAAAGAGGGAATAAAAGAGGGAAATTAGGGTTTTTATATTTGGGATTTGATAGGGTGGCAAATGAGTTGGTGTCTTTTTTGTATTTTGCTCTTTTCTCTCTCTAATGGATACTACTCTGTTGGAATGGGGTGGTGTTTGAGGGATGGAGGGGGTCGGGGTATCAAAGTTGGATTTTTATATTGGGAAAATGAGTTGTTTTGTAGTGAAAGATGGAGTTAGTGTTTGGACATAAATTTGGTTGAAACTCCAAAGAAAGATTTTTTTTGAAGTAGTTATTAAAAACAATTTTTGGAAGTTAAAAAGGAAGGATTAGATTTTCAACAAAAACTGGCCCAAACTAGTTTTTGAAACTTGAGTTGTTTTGGAGTGATAGATGAAGCTAGCGTTTGAAACTCGAAAGAAAGGAGTTTTCTAAAGTTGTGTTGAAAAATAATTTTTGCCCGTTGAAAAATTATGTTTGGACATGTATCGCAGTTGAAAAAAAGTTGAAGTTTCGTGTGTGTAAAAAAAATTTCAACAAAAATTGGCCTGAACTAGTTTTTGAAACTTGAGAATTGTCCGTCAAAAATCGATCAAATTCCATGAAAGTAAACAATGTTTTCCAAAAAAAAAAAAAAGTAAAAAATCAATGTCCAAACGGCGTGGAGCGGATGGTGTTTTCATGGTGGAGGAGTGGGAGGTGTGTGTTTGGGGTGGGGGGGGGGGGGGGGGGAGCATCAAAAGTAGGATTTTTATATTAGGAAAATGAGTTGTTTTTGTAGTGTAAGATGAAGGTTGATTTTATAATAATGACAGAAAAGATTTATACAGTATTAGTTGTAAATGTAAAAGAAACTGCATTTGGTGTGCTCGTTATTGTTTCAGTAAACTTCCATGTTTTTGTGTATGTGTGTGTTTAAACAGAATATTGGTGTTATTTATTGCTCCTTACTTGAAATTTTTTGAAAAGGGAATCATATAACTATAAATATAGGGCAAAATTTGCAAGAATTCTAGTGGACAAGTTTAAGATGGTATTATAATATTTGTTTTTCTAGTTTTCACCGGGTGTCCAGTACTGTATTGGGACCCAACTAAGCCAGGTTTGTGCTGAAAAATCTATAATAAAGATAAATCGCTCCCTAACAAACGCATAAGATGGTGTATTTATGAACTTTAGGAAAATGCTATGGAAAAATAACAAGCAAGTGCTCGTATATCTTATATATAATTTTTTTTATTATTTTATATGATATTTTTTATCTATTTTACGAAGAATATTTGATTTTTATATTTATAAAATTCAATTTAAGTTTTTTAATTTATTGCTTATAACATAATTTCGTAGTCACAAAAACAGCATGACATGTTTAATATTGTAAATTTTTAAAAAAATTAATTTATTTTTGTGACGAATCATATACCTTGACATAAATAAAGCGAGTAATATTTATTGTTTTGATTCTTTTCCATTAGGGGCTTCGTGCAATTTTGCCTCAATTAACTGTTCAAGTGGCTTCTCCCCGAATGGAGCTCTACGCGGCGCGAACCCGAATATAATCGGGCTCTAATGTGGGTACCAGACACCGAATGGAAAACCAAAAAAATTGTTCAAATCTTTTCCTTTTTTTGTTCTCTTAATTGTAGGTTAACTTAAATCAAATCTTGGTTTAACGTTAAACTAATATTGGTACAGACCATGTGTACAGTCTCAAAAAAGATGGAACAGAACAGGTAAATAAATATAAGTTTTAAAAAGGAAAAACATTATTGTACAATGAATTTTTACAAAAGTGTGCGTACTTGGACAAACTGATTTGTGTTAGTCCTCTTTTAGAAATATCAAAAGATAAAATACCTCAGTTTTTCATTTTCATAAAAGCTTTACCCTTCTATTATATTTGGAACTAGTCTTTTTTCTCTTTCGCGCTTGCACGTGAAGTGAAGTCTTTAGAGACAGGAAAGCACAGAATTTTGCCCTTCTCTTACTGCATAATATAAGCAATCAACTTTGAATATGGATATATGGCAACTCAACATAAAATGAAAGAAACACTCTAGAAACATAGCTTTTTCCCGCTGAATGTGGAAATTTGTTTTATAAGAAATGATTTTTCCACCTTATCCCACTGAACTAGCTCATTGGAAAAACATATTGTGGAAACAGATTCTCATTAAAATGCTGGAAAACTTCATATTTTTTTCGTGTGAAAACACTACTATTTAGGTTTTTTCCCACCGACATTCAGTGAGAAATAGCCACTGAACATTTTTCAGCAGAAAATTAAGTGAAAAGTAGAATTTTTTTAGTAGTGAAAAAAACGAGGGTAGGGTGGGGTGTGTGTGTTGGGGGTGGGGGTGCTAATCTTGGAGCCATTTGTCTAAAGTGATATATAAATTATAGAATAATCCTAAAGACAAGAGGGCATGAAATGGGATTTTAATACACATGGATATTAGTTGTCAGTTCTAACGTGTAATATACATTGTATTGTATCTCCAGACTGTTTGAGAGAAAGTTGGCAGCTTCCTTGTTTCTGGGGTCATTTTTAGTTATAATTGGTGAACTTTATACGCTATAATAGTAAATTTTAAAATTATCTTTTCTCGCATTAAGGCTGTTGAAATTTTTACTTTTAATTTTTTTTATTTATTTAGGTGGGGTAGGGGAAGGGAAAATGAGGAAAGAGATTACAACGTGTAAATTCGAACTCTCACCAACAAGGTAAAAATTCAGGTAACAGGGGCGGATCTACATGACACCCTCGGTAAAAAATTACAGTGTATATATAGGGTAAATTTTCTATGTTTATGTGCATATATTAACTTTTGAACACCCTGAATAAATTATATTTAGCTTTTTTTTTCGAACACCCCGAATGAAAATCCTGGATCCGCCACTGTCAGCCTCAGGTAGCCAACCAACTGAGCTACTAAATCTCTATGAGCCGTTGAAATTTACTCATATAATAGTAAGCCACAAAATATTTCTTGTCATATTAAATTAACTAAATTTTATCTATTATCAAAGTCACAGAATTTTACCCTTTAGATCAATCAATTTGATAATGGGTAAAGTTTAGTAACATGATGTCATTTTATTTTAATATGACACAATGTAATTAACTAACTTTATTACTATCATGGAGCATAAAGTTTAAGTAATTATACGTGAAATTTACCTTTTATTTTGCTGACAATTTTTTATTTTCCCCTACTTGAGCACTTTGTTCCTTTTTTTTTTTTTTCTTTTTGTCTGCACTAGCTATGACTCTGAATGTGCGTTTACTCAAGAACCACTCTTGTCCTTGACAACCTTAATCTAGAATATATTATTGTTGTCATTTTCTTATATTCAGAGCGGTTCTTTTCATCAAGGAAAATGATGGCCGTAGACTTGGCATGGGAGCTCAAAAAAACCTTTGTCATTAGTGTTGTCCTTGGATCCTACTAAAAGTTGTTAAATTGTCATGACTTTGTATGTTCTTCCACTTTGCATTTGACACTGATTTCTTTATAGTAAAAAGAAAATTTCCTTTCTGCTTATTTGTGCCTCAACTAGAAAGTAAAGATAACTTAGAACTAAACAACAAATTTATCATACATCCGTGCAAGGAAAAAATTGAGCTTAATTATTGATCGACTATGTATACCTTCAAATTTGTATCATCAGTCAAGTTCACCGAAAAATGATATTTGAGGAGATTATTGGTCTCATTCAAAATATGGAGAGAATATTATTTTTCAATCATTAAGGTTTTGTTTGGTACGAGAGATAAGGGATAAATAATCCGAGATTAAATTTGAGATGAGTTTATCCCACATTTGGTTGTGATAAAATCACGATATAACTAAACCTTGAATTAGTTTTCCTGGGATTACAGTGTTATTTTATCCCTATGGTAGAGTGAAATAACTAATGCTGGGATAATTAATCTCAGGATAATTAATCCTAAGATGACTTGTTTCCAACCAAACGACCCCTAAAAGTTATAAGGGTTAAGTGAGTAACATCGTCTAGACGGGTCCTACTTGGTACATAACCTGCTTTCCTTTTTATCCGTATAACCTATACAAGGAGTACAAGACTAGGATTTTTAATTACAGTTTGTAATGTGAACACAAGGTTATTGTTACGGAATAGTATGGATTAACAAGCACACAGATTTACAGACAAAGTAAATACGAGGGAAAAAAGAGAGGATTTAATTTAACGAAGTTCGGCCAAACCTACATTCTCAAACCAGAAGTAAAGAAAGTTATTCGCTATAATAGAGAAGAATAAAGCAAGAGATCTTTTATTACAATGCTCTTTATATATCTCAAGTGTTTCCTACACCTATTCTACCAATGGGCCTCAAAATTGACCAGAAATAAAATGTATGTTGTTTCAAATCTCAATTGTATCATCACACTCGAATCGCGCGAACACACGAGCATCAATTTTCATTTTGTTTGTAGTATGCTTTTGCGATCGCAGTTAATTAGTGGATGCTTTTGAACTCCTTGTACTAGTGTCAACTTAGGGTCTTAGCCCAATACAAATATTCATTGATTTCTCCAGTATGGATTGTATCGCAATTTGGATCTATTAGAATTTAAGAGACAAATCAACAGTACCAATTGATCAAGATGTACAAAGAAATTAATAACAACGTACGATTTTGCATGAGAACAAGTTAAAATCCCTAAATATGTTGCTAGGATAAATTAGTACATCATATGTTAAATACAACCCCTAAACTTAGACATCAGTTTTCAGTTAGACGCTTCACTTTTGCGCGTCTATTTAGTTGTAAAAGTAATAGAAAACTACTAATAGTAACATGAATTAGTTTAAGAATCTATGAAGTAAGGTCAGAATTTAATGAGATCAATTACCGACCGCCAACAATGAGATCAGTTGATCGACTTCTTGAGTGTAGTAAACATGGATCATACTAAGATTAGTTTATGTTAAGAAGGGACTCACTTAAGTCTAGGGGTGGAATAATTTGCTCCACCACTTTCCGTTGAGAGAGTAATTAGTTAGTCAGACGTACCAGTTATTTAGTTTGGCATAAAAGTTAGTTTCTTATATATACATATTGTAAAGCTACACATTTACGAATAACCAGATCACCTATAATATTCTCTTCTTCCTCCTTTCACTTTGTATCTCATCTTCTTTCTTCTCAAGTATGGTTCATACAATCTTGAATCTCAATATTGTTTCATGATATCAGAGCCTTCCAGTTAGTAATCCTAGCTCGTTTTTTTCAATTCCACAAACTCTTCTTCAATTTCCAGAAAATTTCTGGAGATCTGAAGAAATGGCAATTAATGGAGAACAGACGAGTCAAAGTTCTGGACTCAATTCAACCCAAACTACAATTGATCCTTTATTTTTCATCCTTCAGGTGTGAGTGGAACACAAATTACATTGTTCTATTTATCACGAACTGAAAATTATCACGAATTGAAAATTATTCTATGTGCTATAGATCTATGAGAATTGCATTATTAATAAGTAAGAAAAAATCTTCACAATAACTACACAAAAGCCTTGTAAGACTTTACAGTATTAGCTTAAGACTTACAAGTCTGACATGATTTTTCTAAAGATGTTATCTAAATTTAGCAAATGCCTTTACGAATTATGATGATTTTTTCTTTCACAATACTAAAATTTATGGATATTTTTTACTCAAACAAAACGACTTTTGACTAATCTTGTTACTCACTAACAATTACTTGAATATGTGGGAAAGTCAATAAAAAGAATAAAGGAATAAGAAAAAAATGGCATCATCTCTTATTTCGTGACAGTGGATACGAACTTAGTGTAAATATACATATTTTAAAATCATTTTTTAATTGTATATATAATTCAAATGAAAGACAGTGATGAATATGTCTTCATCTGTTTCCTTATTAAGGTATATATTCATCTTGCCCATAATACTCTTTCTAATAATGGAAAGAACGAATCATTCATTTATCAACTACCTATGTAATAACGTTATGTGACTTTAGTCTCTTAATGGCGTTAAGTGCGCAGTCTACCAAGTAATATCAAACAAAAAACCTTACTCAGCATTCATACGTAGAAGATCCTTTTTCCCTGTATATAGCTGTGTGTTTTAATAAATATTTTCTTTAAAGTTCTCAAAAAATAATATTATATATTTGGTAAGTGAATAAAATACGCTTCGTAATTAAATGATGACTTCGTTAGTATTTTGATTTTTACATAAATATTTTTTATGGAACACTTTGAATGTTCAATTACTAAATTGATATCACTTAATACTTTTACTATTTGACTTGATATATGGGAAACCTTCAACAATTCCCTGTCAAACTAGCTACTAACCAATTCGATGCATCGGAAGTTACAGATTAGTTATTTTTTCCAGATATAATTTCTTTACAATTAGTTTATCTTTTTACAAAATCTTATGCATAAAAATATATATATATTTGTACGCTCATAAAATAAGTGGCCTATGGAGCTTGACTCTCTTAATTAAAACGTAACAACAAATTCAAATGCAATTATTTGAGATTTAATCTATATATACTGTAATACTCTATCATGTGGGGATACTGATATAACTAGTTAAGATGGAGTAGTTGTAAGTGATAAATAATAAAGAAAATCACATCAAAGAGCAAATCATCAGAGAGAAAAAATTGGTTGCCATATGTTAGCACTATTTTGGAGATCTGCATTTGGATTTGGGCTATAAGTATGAAGAAACTACATTTGTTTGCACGGATTGCCCTTCTTTTGGGGTGGTCTTTAAATTTTGCCCCTCATATTTGTGTTCTTTAAGTTTTGCCCTTCGCTTGATACCTGAGGTTCTGGGTTCGAATCCTCGCTCAGGCATAAAAAAAAAAAAATCGCAAGGCAGGGATGGGGGGAGTGTATGCCGGATCCGGCATACAATCCTTAAGGAAAAACTAAAGTTATGCCGGAGGGGGTAGACTTTGCCTTGAGACATATATATATATATATATATATATATATATATATATATATATATATATATTACTTTTCAAGACAAACTTTTAATTATGCCTTAAAGAAAAGTTCCGTCTTATGGGGCATACTTTTAGTTATGCCTTAACCAAAAGTGTGCCCCATAAAATATAACTAAAAGTATGCCCCATAAGGCGGAACTTTTCCTTAAGGCATAACTAAAAGTTTGTCTTAAGGAAAAATTCTGCCTTATGAGGCATACTTTTGGTTATGCCTTAATAGTCTGCCCCATAAGACATAGTTCCTTAAGGAAAAGTTTTGCCCCATAAGGTATAACTAAACTATGCCTTGAGGAAAAGTTATGCCCCCTCCGGCATAACTTTAGTTTTTCCTTAAGGATTTTATGCCGGATCCGGCATACAATCCTTAAGGAAAAACTAAAGTTATGCCCGAGGGGGTAGACTTTGCCTTGAGACATATATATATATATATATATATTTTTTTTTTTTTTTACTTTTCAAGGCAAACTTTTAATTATGTCTTAAGGAAAAGTTCCACCTTATGGGGCATACTTTTAGTTATGCCTTAACCAAAAGTGTGCCCCATAAAATATAACTAAAAGTATGCCCCATAAGGCGGAACTTTTCCTTAAGGCATAACTAAAAGTTTGCCTTAAGGAAAAATTCTGTCTTATGAGGCATATTTTTTGTTATGCCTTAATTAAAAGTCTGTCCCATAAGACATAGTTCCTTAAGGAAAAGTTTTTCCCCATAAGGCATAACTAAACTATGCCTTGAGGAAAAGTTATGCCCCCTCCGGCATAAATTTAGTTTTTCCTTAAGGATTTTATGCCGGATCCGGCATGCACTCCCTCCAGCCCTGCCTTGCGAAATTATTTTTTTATTTTATGCCTGAGCGAGGGTTCGAACCCATAACCTCAGGTATCCAAGCTAAGGGCAAAACTTAAATACCACAAATATGTGGGGCAAAATTTAAAGACCGCAAATACGAGGGGCAAAATTTAAAGACCACCCCAAAAGAAGAGCAATTATGCGAATTGCCCTATTGATAAGAAAGATTACACTCTATGGCCCTATGCTGCACAAATTAAGATTAGCCGGATGAGTGGGCTCTGAAAAATAAAAAAGAACGTTATATATGTAGCTCACACATGTACATTGCGAGATAAATTTATAGCCTGTTTCGCCAAGCTTATTTTTCCCCCAAAAGTATTTATTTTAAAAAAAGTGAGGTGTTTGGCCAAGCTTTTGAGAGAAAATAAGTGCTTTTAGGGAGTAGCAGAAGCAGTTTTTCAGAAGCTAAAAAAAATAGTTTTTATCCAAAAGCACTTTTTTAAAAAGTACTTTTGAAAAAAAAATACACGTAAAAACACCTTTTAAAAGCTTGAGCAAACACTAATTGCTGCTCAAAAGTACTTTTTAAATTAATTGGTCAAACACAAACTGCTTTTAGCCAAAAGTACTTTTTAAAATAAACTGTTTTTAGAAGTTTGGCCAAAAAGGCTATTAGCTGTCCTCTGAAACCACAAAAAAATGAAGTCATAAGATTTTAAAATAGGTTAAAGGTAATTGTTGGGGAGGTAAAATTAGCCCAAAAAATATTATTCGTCTAACCTGCTCAAGTAATAATTCGCTCATTTATTAGCTCAATCCATTTTAGCCTAATCCATTTCAACCTATCTAAAAATTGGATTGATATGTAGCTCAAATTGATCCATAGAGACCTTGTCAAAGTATTTTCAAGAAGACAATTTTTTTTATTTGATACGTTATATATAGTCACAATAATTAAAAAAAGAAATATTAGGTACTTAAAAATTTATAAAAGAACAAATAAAGAAATTCAAACTTAGTAAAAATTTGGCAGGTCGGGTTATGACCGCTTTTAGCCCATTTTAGTCTTTTTAATCAGGTCAATGACCCGCTCATTAATTAACTCAGTCGATTTTGACCGCCCAAAATTCAGCCTGACCCGTCTATTAGACACTCTTAGTACTAAGCTACATACCAAAGTACACCACTCTCTGAAATGGGGGATTAAATTAGCATTTGTGAAGATTTGACGATGAAAATTATCCATGGAACTTAAATAATCAATTTTTTTGAAGTGTTGGTAACTTAAAACACGTTTAGTATTTTCCTAGGGTTGAAATGCATTTTGCTAGAATTTGAAATCAAGAACTGATACTGCATAAGACAAGTATCGTTCGTTAGTACATATTCTTTTCAAGATGGCATAAATGAATCCACATGGTCTCCTCTCACTTATTCTGCATATGACAAGTGCCGTTAGTACGGCGGAAATTATTTTTTAGGAAAATGACTTCCTTGAAGTATCTGATGTTTTGTTACCAAAAATTAGACTGAAATATTTAATGTTAGAATTTTTGCACAAGGGAAAATTTTCAAGGCAAACTTACTCAAATGACTATCTTATTGTAGCTTTCTACCATTTGTAGTTATTCTTTTAAATATTACTATTTGTAGTTACATTTTAGCAAAATAGTGTATGTTTTCACGTGTATTTGTTGCCAACAAATATATGAGAACACGGTAAAAAAAAAAAAGATCCTTGATTTTAGCCTTTAACGGTGGAGCTATTAAATTAGATATTAATATATTTTTTTTGATGGATTTTAGTGATTTTTTTTTATATATTTTACTGATTTTTTTTTTATGTATTTCAATGGCTTTTTTTGATGTACTTCTTTGATGTATTTCAAATACATTGTGTACATTCCAACTACATATGAAGCCAAATATATTCAAATTTTCATGTATTTGAATGGATTTCAACAAATACATTCAGATACAAAGACAAAAATTAACAAAATACACTAAGAAATACACTAAAAAAATACAAAGACAAATACATTAAAAAACAGTGTATTTATGAGATGTAGATTTTTAAATGTATTTGTATTTGGCTTTTAACAAATACACACGGCCAGATCTGAGACACTACCACTACCAAAAACCCTAATCTCTCCACCACCACCAAAATCCTAATCTGAGACACCACCACCACCAAAAACCCAAATCTGACACACCACCACCACCAAAAAAACCTAACCTTTCCACCACCAACAAAACCCTAATCTCTCCACCTCCACGTCATCTTCTCTTCCGCCATCTCATAATCAGTGTCATCGCCGCCGCCACCACCAACAAATACACACGACCAGATCTGTGCCATCGCCTCACCGGATAGAGTGAAAAGAGAGAGAGAGGGGTGAGCACAGAAGGAGAGGGAGAGGGAGAAGAGAGAGAGGGGCGGCAGAGAGAGAGAGGGGTGAGCACAGAGGGAGAGGGAGAAGAGAAGAGGGGCGGCGCGACCATGGTGGTGGTGGTTGAGAGAAGGGGAGAGAGATTTTTTAGGGTTTTGAGAAATGGGTAGTGATTAGGAAAAAAGAAAGATATATGTGTTTGGGTATGTATTTTTGATATAGCTACCATTTGTAATTTAGAAAAGTTAATTAGCTACTAAATATAATTAAATAAAAGGGTAGTTAATATTAATAATTAGGTCTTAAAAGAAGCTACAATGAGTAAAAATTTCAATTTTGAAAAGTTAAAATGTACTAGATTGAGTTGATGTGAAAGAGAATGTTAGCATACCTAGCGGATTTAGGGCCCGTCGGTAAAACATTACACCGTATATATAAGATATTTTTTATTCTTTATGTACGTATATAGGTTTTGAATGTCTTGAACACGAGAAGAGGTTGGTTCAGTCGTTTAGGGGTTCAAAATTCATCTTGAGATTTCAAGTTTAAATCTCAGACATTACATTTTTATTTTTCTTACCCTTAAGTGAAAATCTTGAATCCGCCACTTCTGGCATATATAGAGGTTTACTATAATTAATGTGCTTTGTCAGAACCGTCCTCAAATTTTGTCTTCATAGGTTAATTTCTATTACACTAGAGTCCTTGGCGGGGGATCTAGTGGGTAGTTTGGTAGCTAGTTAGGAGGCAGGTTATTTTTTAAATTCTGTATAAGTAATGGTACCATATTTGATAGTTGGTTAGAAGGTAAGTTATTCATGTATAAAATTAATAAGGTGTTTGGTTTGCAATTTAGAAATTTGTATGTCTAATACATGTATTAAATTATGAGGAAACCTATTTATTAGTTTATGCAGGGTAAAAGATGAAATAACTAACTTATGAATAATTAAACGCTGCATCTAACCCTCCATTATTATCATACATTGTATTTGTATTGAGAAATTCATAAAATATTTATAGATGGTTGAATGTGAATCTAATTATTATTATTTTATGTTAACTTGAGATTATTATAGAAATTCATAAACTTCAAAATCTGAATCTGCATTTGATCTTCGGCATATATTTTTCTTTCATCATTGTGAAATATTCGGGCTCACTGCTAAAAGACCGTTAGCTAAATTTCCGAAATAAGCAATAAAGGGCAAGTGCCTGGAGATGCATTTCTCTTCTTGTTTTATTGGTTGGGGATAATTTCAGTTTGACTTAAGCCAAAAGATTGAAAAGAAAGATAATGAAATGAGAAGGTATCAAACTGCAGAAGTCAGATAAAATATGAGGACCATATATTAGTAAAAGGGAGATATAGTGACTAGTATGTCTTACTTTTCAATAGATTCCCTAACTTTTCTATAAGGGAAAAGGGTCAAATATATCCCTCAACTTTATTTTATTAGTTAATTTTATTTTCCGTTAGTGAAAGTGAATAAATATACCCTTACCGTCAATAAAGTTTACACCTATATTCCTATTTGGATGAAAAACTCCAAATCAAATTAAATTACCCGATTTTAAAATTTTTTTTTATCCAATTCCTTCCACGACCCACCCCGATTTCATCTTCTTCTCCAAGAAGGATGCTCAAAAAAATTGATCCAGTCTTCTTCAATTCTCAATCAAATGAGCTCAAATTTGAGATGTAACTTTCTAAAAATTCAGTGAACAGATCCCAAACGCCAATTTCTTTAAATAAATATTGAACCAACAAAACCCATTTTCAAATTTTTCTTTAAACTTCAAAACCATTTGTCGCTGATTTAATTTATATTTTGCATTCATTATCATCTTTATTTCCCTATTTTCAGGATGTAAATGGTCAAAAAGAGTCAGGTCAAGTCCTAAAATTGAAACTAGTTCGAAGGCATGATTATGTGATTTCTTTGGTTGTTCGTTCTAGACTGTCTTAGGGGACTGTCCTACCATAATACTCTTATCAAGGATCAGTAAGCAACAACTCGAGTGTGAACTACTGAGTTATTAGAATTTGATGTAAACTTGTATGTTGTCATTACTGGAAGCTACTCCTCTTTTCTATAAAATTCAAAGGTGTGTTATACTAGGAACTTGCCCAGTACGAAGGGTCTCAATTGTGAATGTGAGGAAATTTCTCCTTTTAAGCTGCAAACTGACTGAGCCCAGGTGCTGAGTGAATCACGGTCTTTAACATTCATATAGATACAGTGCTTGATTCATGGTGCTTGTTTGGTTTTGTTTTATATATATATATATATACACTATATAGATCAGCCGATTGGGGCTCATGTTTTCGTCGTCCGTTCCACCTTAATTAAAAACAAAATTGTGGGTCCCATCTCTTCGTGTAAAACTAATATTAAAAAAAATTGTGGCCCCATATTTATTAAACAACAACTAATATTAAAAAAATAGTGCAAATTAATAATATCCAAAAAAAGTGCACCCCATATTAAAAAATCAAATAATATTCATGTAATTTTCAAAGTATCTCATTAAGTCAATAATGATGGATTCATTGTCACGTGCGTATTCGTAGCAAACACTAATATAATAAATTTTTAAATACGAAGCACAAACTACAATGTTATATTAATCGTGTTTTGAACAGAGTATCCCATATTGACAAAATCAAGCAATATATATATAAAAAAAAAAAAAAAAGTGAATCCCATATTAAAAAAACAAACAATGTCAAAAAAAAAGTGGAAAAAAAATTGTGGGCCCCAACAACAACTAATATTAAAAAAAATATTGGGCATCATATTAAACACCAACCAGTATTAAAAAAAAAAAAAAGTGGAACCCACCACATCCAAACTCACGGGAAAAAAAAAACTGGATCCCATACTAACAAAATTAAGCAATATTAAAAAAAAAAAAAAAAAAAAAAGGTGAATCCCATATTAAAAAAAAACAATGCTAAAAATTGTGGGCCCCATATATATTAAACAACAACTAATATTAAAAAAAATATATTGGGCACCATATTAAACACCAACCAGTATTAAAAAAAAAAAGAGAAGAAAAAAAGTGGAACCCACCACATCCAAACTCACGGGAAAAAAAAAGTGAAATAGAATTTAATTACTTTTCTATTTTTTCCTTAGTCTAATAAATGTAAAAAGAGATTAATATCATAAAAAAAAAAATTTAAATGGAGATCAAATAATTAATAAGGTAAATTAGTGAAATTATAATTCCAATTGACGTTTCCTTAAAAAACCATGTAAAAAACAACATGACAAGTAAAATGAGTTAAACAAATATTTATTAAAAATTAAAAATAGAAGTTCTTCATGGCCCCATATTAAACACCAACCAGTATTAAAAAATAAATTGTGAGCCCCATATTAAACACCAACCAGTATTTAAAAAAAAAAGGAGAAGAAAACAAAGTGGAACCCACCACGTCCAAACTCACGGGAAAAAAAAAGTGAACCCCATATTAACAAAATCAAGCAATATTAAAAAAAAAAGTGAATCCCATATTCAAAAAATAAACAATGTTAAAAAAAAGTGTTTAGAAAATCAAACAATTAAATCAATAATGATGGATTCATTGCCACATGCGTATCAACCCATTAGTGGGAGCAAATGAAATTATTGTACAACAACATACTTAAAATACTTATATATCAAAATAAGATAAAATTACTTTTTCATTTTTTCCTTACTCTAATAAATGAGATTAATGTCATAAAATAAAAAATAATATTAACTGGAGATCAAATAATTAATAAGGTAAATTAGTGAAATTATAATTATAATTGACGTTTCTTTAAAAAATCCGTGTAAAAAACAACATGACAAGTAAAATGAGTTAAACAAAAAACATTTACTAAAAATTAAAAAATAGAATTTCTTCATTTAAATAGAAAATCAAATTTCTACTTTGTTTCATTTTAAACATGTAAAATTAATATAATAATTTGAATTAAAATTATCCAAATCAAAATTTGATAAAAAAAATTATATGTATTATTTTACTATTACTGCTATATAGAAGAGCCGGTTTATAGAGACAAGATCGTCGTCCGTGTTCGGTCCTACTTTTTTATTTAAGGGCAAAAAAATCCTTTGTGGTCCCACCCACTTTTTTATTTAAGGGCAAAAAAATGACGTTTTATACTTTATATTATCAACTCTTCTAAAAGGTAGATAGAAATACTTTATTATACTTCTATTTTTCTACAAGTAAAATGAGCTAAACCGAGAATATTTACCAAAATTATAAAAATAGCATTTTTTTCGTTTAAATAGAAAATCAATTTCTACTTTGTTTCGTTTTAAACATGTAAAATTAATTTAATAATTTAAATTAGAATTATCCAAATTAAAATTTGATAAAAAATAATAAGTATTTTACACCTTTAAATTAATCGAATTAAAATTGAAAGTATCAACTGATGCTTAAATATTGCTAGTATTTTATCTCAAAGAGAGGAAAATAGTTTTCTTTTAAACAAATCTTCTCTTTTAAAAAGTATTAATAAATTTTCATAGCAAACACGAATATAATAAAGTTTTAGATACGGAGCACAAATTACAATGTTATATTAATCGTGTTTTAAACATAGTATATATATATATATATATATATCAGTGTTTTAAAAGGCAGTTCTGGGACTCGCCTCGGGGCTCGCCCCGGGGCGGGGCACTAGCAAAATGCCTCAGGGCTCACGTGTGGGGCTTAATTCGTGTGAGGTATACACCCTAAGCGCCCGATTGTACGCCCTAAACATGCCTAACGCCCAACGCTCAGGGCTCGCCTAACAGTTCTTACACAATTATATGTTAAATTCCTTAATTAAAACCGTTGACCCTCATAATTCTTTAACAAATGGTTGATACTTAATAATTTTTCATTTACCGAAATAAGAAGATTGGGTATAACTCAAATAACAAGTTGTAAGTATTGCATATTTACTATATGAGAACATCGTGAGGGTGAATATCACTTAATATTTCTTTTAAGAATACATAACCGAATTGTGAATTTTCACTTGTCATTGGTCTTTTGTCCTATGTATCAAAATTATCATACTTTATTATTTCTCTATTTGAAAGTAATTTTATTTTTATTCATGAAGGAGTTACGTTTCAATTATAATACTGATAAAGTTGTTTATAGGGAGATAAAATGAATAGTATAATAGTAATATTGTTTTAACAAATTGTGATTTTTTCATTGTTTGAAAGTTAAGATGTTAGAGTTGATTTGCATTTCATAATAACTTTTATTTCATTGTACTGTTTATACTTTTAAGGTTATATTATATATAATTACAAGTTGTAAGTGGCGTATAATGGATTGCTTTGATTAACTTTTTGTGAGGATCAAGCGCGCGCGCGCGCGCGCACACACACACACACACACACACACACACACACACACACACACACACACACACACACACACACACACACATATATATATATATATATATATATATATATATATATATATATATATATATTAAATACCCATGGGGCTTACGCCCCGTGCCTCGGGGCTTACGCCTCACCGAGGCATATGTAAAACGCCCCGCCTTACGCCCGCCTTTTTAAACACTGATATATATATATTATCACTATCTAAATACAACTACATATACATAGATACATTATAATCCGAAGTGCGCACGGGCACAAGCCATCTAGTACATTCATAAAAAATGGCTCAAAAGCATGTTAGCCACCGTTAGAGTTTGAAGTTTGAAAGAAAAAACTTGAAAATGAGTAGGCGTTTGGCCATAGAAATTACAAGAATTTGTTTTTACTTTTTTGGGAATTTTTGGAGTTGGCATAGTTTTTGCAAATGATATTTTGTTATTGAAATGTACTATTTCAACAAAGTTTTGGTTGTGAAAAAAGTGAAAAACAAGATTTTTGTTGTTTTTCAAATTCCAAATACAACTTCAAGTTGTAGTTGAAATTTTCATGACCAAACACTGATTTTTGAAAAAAGTGAATAATTCTTATGGCCAAACGGGTCCTGAGTTTTGTTGCTTCAATGTTTGTCTGAAGAAATTGGTGGTTAGGAATTGTTCAATGAATTTTGAGGAAGTTGCATCTCAAATTTGAGCTCATTTGATTGAGAATTGAAGGAGATTGGATTAATTTTTTTGAGCATCCTTCTTGGAGAAGAAGATAAACTTGGGGCTAGGTCGTGGAAAGAATTGAGTAATTTTTTTAAAATCAGGTAATTTAATTTGATTTGGAGTTTTCCATCCAAATGGGGATACAAGTGTAAATTTTATTAACGGCAGGGGTAAATTTGTTCACTTTCACTAACGGAAGATAAAGATGACTAATAACATAAAGTAGAGGGTTATATTTGACCCTTTTCCCTATAAATACTTTACTATTGTAAAATAAGAACAATATAAGACAAGAAATGTACACAATGATGTAGAGAGGATGAGAAAACTTTTCTTCTTATTTCAAGTTTGTTCAAGTCAGTTCAAGTCTATCTTCCACAAAGTTGAAGAATACCCTTTTATAGGATATACAAATCACCCGTTAGATACAAGTCTTAAGTTATATATTAATGAGGCACATGTATGCTAGTTGTTCATTGAATGGAACATTCACACAATAAATGTATTCATAACATATTTGGGAAACTAAATGGGCAGCCACCATAAATGTAATGTATCCATCTCATAACGTAATGTATTCATTACACTCCCCCTTGAATGTCCATTTGAGAGATAGTGTGTCTCGTTAAAACCTTATTAGGAAACATTCAGTGGGAAAAATTCTTAATGAAGGAAAAAGAGTATACACATCTTGTAATACGCATTGAATGCTAGCTGCTTCATTAAAAATCTTACCAGGAAAACCTGATTGGGATAAAATCTTGGTTGAGGGAAAAAGACTGCACCACGTATTTTACTCCCCCTGACAAGAATATCATTTAATATCTCGGAGACGACACATTCCAATTTTGTATCTTACTCAAAGGTTGATGTTGGTAATGCTTTTGTGAACATATCCGCAAGATTATCACTCAACCGGATCCATTGAACATCTATCTCACCATTCCGTTGAAGATCATGTGTGAAAAACAATTTTGGTGAAATGTGCTTTGTTTTATCTCTTTTGATGTATCCTCCCTTTAATTGAGCTATGCAAGCAGCATTATCTTCATACAATATTGTTGGAATCTTCGTTTGCAATGAAAGACCACATAACTGCAAAATATGTTGAGTCATTGATCTCAACCATATACACTCTTGGCTTGCTTCAGGAATGACTATTATTTCAGTATGATTTCAAGATGTACTGATAGAGTTTGTTTCATTGAACGACATGATATAGCTGTATCACCACAAGTAAATGGATAGCCTATCTGAGACCAGGCTTTATGTGGATCAAACAAACAACATGTATATGCATAATCGATCATCTTTGGCTTGGATTCATTAGAATAATCCCATATCAGTTGTTCCTTGAAGATATGTGAATATACGCTTAACACCATTCCAATGTCTTCTTGTCGGAGAGGGGTGAATCTCGCCAATCAATGCACTGCAATATATATATATATATATTTGATCAGGTATTGACAAGACAAATTAGTGCCCCAATTGCACTGAGATATGAAGTTTCATCACCAATAAGCTTTTCATGTTAAGGTTGGAGTGATCTTTATTTATATCAAGCGACATTAGAACCATTGGGGTACTCAATGGAATCGCTTTAACCTTTATAAAGACTTGTTGAAGCTTTATTTTTATAAATCTTTATATGCTTCAGAACAGTTTAAATCCTTCACGGATTTCTTTCGTTGTCCATTATGACAACAATTTATTATGTGCATATCAAAAATTTTATGTATTTCCAGACTAATCAGACACCTCATTGCATCCACCACAGGAGAACCTATCTCCATACAATAGTGCCAGGAATTTTGCGAAATTTTTTTATGCCACAAGGTACAAACCGTACTTTATATCTTACGGATTTCATTTTTCATTTTAGTTTTTGCACAAGAACCCATTTATACCCCACTGGCATCATACCTTGAGGTCCTTGGACTATAGGTCCAAAACATCTCTTTTTCAAGTGAAACAAAATATACTTGATTGCGTATTTTATTTGGCCAATCATTTATTTGTCAACTCTTTGACATATTTGATTTCAAGATCCTCGTCACCATTTATAATATTGAGCGCCACATTATATATATCAAAGATAACGGTGACTATTTGATATTCCAATGCGACTTAACTTACTGAGATCTCTTCATTTTATTTCATCATTTTCAGGTACCTGAGCCTTCCTAAAGTCTTATAAAGTGCTATGTCATGGCACACTTTTAAAGCACCTCCCTCATTATTATGACCATCTTGATCATTTGCTCCTCTCCTTCTTCAAGGAGTTTACCTTTGGTACTGATTGGTCTATCGCCATAAACTCTGTCCTTCAAGGAATTTAATTATAATATGAGCATTTGCAGATGGAATATGATGTTCACTTTTGGGTCAACAAAAGCGTCTAGCAATTGAATTGGATTATCTTTTCAACGAGGATCATACCAGTGATAATCAATTACACATACCTTATTTTCCAGTTGCTTATCACCTCTCCCCCTAATGTTAGAAAATCTAACATTTACCCCCAACCTTATTTGGGGACCCATCTTTATACGCTGTGGTGGAGCAATTGAATCATATACTGCACAATCAAATATCTAGATGGGAATTATTTGGTTCCTGATCTTGAAGCAACCATATAGGGGAACCTTATTGGCTTGATGCGTGCAAGAGTTGCTACATATTAAACAACACATCTCATACCAAATTTTTATTTGGGAGCTTTGTTCTCATAACCAATGATTTAGCTATAAATGGAGGCATACAATTTCTGCTAAATCAACTTGGATATAAATCAACATTATCAACATAATTTCATAGTTTGGGACCGTGCTCTTAATTTAAAAATTTGAGCAAACAACCTTGCAAAAATCAATTGCAAGTTGATACCAATGCACAGGTGACCATACCACAGATGCATCAACTCCTATCATATGAAAGGGGTTCAAGGTCCAATTATGAAACCCTTGAAAAAAGAGGATGAATCGAAATATAGCTGCTACACAAAAACTAGGTGCAAAGAACCAAGCAGGCTGACCTAGTGGATAAATCTCTATTACTACCATATAATAATAAGTGGTTCACATGGCAGGTAAACGGACCCATATTCACCTTTTATACTTTCCAAAAATCATGGGATACAATTTCAACTTTAGTTGGATGATCAATTCATCATGAGAACAAGCAGCACAAGTTCTTCTCATAACCAATGGTTTAGCTATAATTGGAGGCATAAAATTTCTGCTAAATCAACTTGGATATAAACCAGCATTATCAACATAATTTCATAGTTTGGAACCGTGCTCTTAATTTAAAAATTTGAGCAAACAACATTGCAAAATCAATTGCAAGTTGATACCAATGCACATGTGACCATACCATAGATGCATCTATTAATACCATATAATAATAAGTGGTCCACATGGCAGGTGAACGGCCCCATATTCACCTTTTATACATTCCAAAAATCATGGAATACAATCCTAACCTTAGTTGGATGATCAATTCATCATGAAAACAAGCAGCACAAGAGAATTCTTGAAGAATCTTTTATTTCTTCGATATATAACCACGTGAATATCTCAATTATTTTAGCATCAAATTTAAATCGGAATGGACAGCCAGTAATGCCAACTGACATTTCTTTCAAAAAACTTTTAGTTTACTATCGCATGTGATTCCATCATCATGCTCATATTTGTGTAGTTCAAACAGGAGGAAAAGTCAGGTAACCTTTCACATAATTATTTATAACCCGCTTTGATTGTAGTAATATGAAGATTAAATCTTCCCATAATTTACAGTCTCACTATAATTCATTGACTTTGAAACTTAACTAGTTTCTTTTGAGACATACTACAATCCTAATATTATGGACAATTTTCTTAGTCTGGGTAGTAACAAATTAGCCCTTCCGTAACTCCCAATTAATTTTGTACTACCAGATATCTCATAATATCATTTGTATGGTGAACATCTCCTTTTAGGAGAAAATTATTGTCATTATGGGCATGGTCAAAAACTTTATAGGCAAGATTAATTTCTTATTTTTTGCCCTTCGGTAGTTTACGATAAGACATCCCACAATAGTTGTGACGTACTAAAAGTACGTGACCGATGACCGTTTATGCCAAAATATTTCTTTGTTTCTCTCAAACCTCTCGTAGGGGTGAGTTGTGGTATTTATTTAACCATACATGAGCACATCCTTATCCATAATTTTTATCACCTTTTGACACATTCACCTTCAAGAATGGTCGAGCATTCATGATGCTTATCACAAGTAACATTCTCTTCAAAGAATTGACTATAACCATTTGTACGTGCTTCATAAATTTTCCTTATAAACTCATTGCCATGCCTTGGCGTTTATCATATTTATGTGACCCACCTCAATATCACTTTGAAAGCTCAAGTGTGCCTCCACTTTGTATTCCTTTCTTTTGATGGAGGATTTATAAAACTTATCATATTAGTTTACACGACAACCCCATGCCCAATGACCTTTTCATACCACATTGAGGCAAAAATTACTTTCACCTGTTGAAGGACCATTTTGAGAACCCATGGTGTTTTTTCTTTTATAATTATCACAATGATGACTCTTATTTTATCTCTTATCACGCCTACGTTTATTCATATGACCACAATAATTTTTTTGTCATCTTTTAGACTTTTGATCTATTATTCCCACATTCGCTTTAGCGAATGGACAGATCCAGTGGGGCGAAATTCAAGATTTTTCCTTAAAAGCACATTATTTTTCCTTAGTTATCATTCTATCATCACCATGGTTCATTGGGACTTAAACCCAACGCCTTACCCATATAAAGGCATGTTAGGCCGTAATGTGCTGGGACTAGAACCCAAGGTCTTAAGCTGTGTTGGCTATAATGTGTTGGGACCCCACCCAATATCTTATCATCATGGTGTATCAGGACTTGAAACTGATGTCTTACCCTCATGGTGCGTTGGGACTTGAACACACCATCTTACCCTTATATAATGTTTATCACAACTTGTCTTATGCACCAAAGAATGAAACATAATTTTGTTTAGTCACAACTAGGCATAAAATAATCTCGTAATACATTTTAAACTCTTTCTTTTGTAAATGATGCTTTAGGAGCACATTTAAGATCATAAAATTTTTGAATATTTTCTTATACATTTTCGTAACTGATCTCAAATTTATTAGATCAATATTCATGTATTTTCGATCTGTTGAAATAATTGAATGCCATAAATATTGAAAACACAACTTGCCTCTTACCTGATAAGGGCTTTCAAATCTTATCTTTCCTTGTACAATTATGAGCTATAACTTTTTCACATTATTAGAAAACTTACAAAGGCTAATATTTTTACAAGCAATAGAGCAGTTCATGAGTAATAAACATAGTAAGCATTTGAAAATATGATCACTTTAAGTGATCATAATAACCACCCATAATTAATAATATCTTGAAAGTATTATCACTTAATTTAACAGTTATAAAGTTAAATGGTTAGTCATAATATGCCTTTATGAAAATATTTATTATCACTCTAATGGTCATGTTTTTCTTGCAATTCCGTAAGTAACATTTAGTAATGAAACGAATATGTATCTTGTAGTATAACCTTTAAAATTGATTGAAGATGCATCTAATGATGATAACCAAATAAATATGTTGATCATCACTTCCTTAGAATGAATAATGACCAAGATACAGTTAATTGCTGACATTCACATAGTAATGAAAATTTTAGTCATACTTGTGTAGAGTCTTTTATCATAAAGAAAAAAAAAATTCCATACAAAGATTTCATGTGATAGTTAATTGAACATCTAATTCACATGCTATATAGATATCGAATAAAATAATACATATGTAATCTCATATTGTAAATTGTCATCGTTTGCTTGTGTTAAATAACTTTTGCATTTTATGGATAATCAAATAATACCAAATATGAGTGATAATTTTCTTATATCATGCCACATATATTCAAAAACGTAATAGTGAATCAAGATAAGATTATGTAATGACAAGAATGTGATTGTAATTATAAGACTAAAGACAATCAATCTTATCGAATTCATTTAAGCTACTAGAGCAATCAATATCGCTAATATTACTTCATGCTTATGTCTTGAGAATTCAAGATATAATTAGGTTCTATACTGACATGTAATATAATGTAACTATAATGATACTTCTATATTCCAATAACCAAATAAAGTAGATCTTTTGGAAAACATACCTCGCTTGATGTTCATAACACAAAGTTAAAAATCATATCGAAACCTTCTCAGTTGATTAGAGCTTTGTGCTGATAATGTGTTGTAAAATAAGAACAATATAAGGCAAGAAATGTAGACAACAATGTAGAGAGAAGAAGAAAACTTTTCTTCTTATTTTAAGTATGTTCAAGTCACTTCAAGTCTATTTGCCACAAAGTTGAAGAATAGTACCCTTTTACAGGATATACAAATCATCCGTTAGATAAAAGCCTTAAGTTATATATAAATAAGGTACATGTATGCTAGTAGTTCATTGAATGGAACATTCACATAATAAATGGATTCATAACATATTTGAGAAACTAAATGGTCAGCCACCATAAACGTAATGTATTCATAACATTTACCTTATAATAATAGTTTAAAAGAGAGAGAGGGAGAGAATTTATTATCTTTCTTGAGTTCATTGCTCAAATTATTCAACTATTGCAAAGTATTCCTTATCTTTGTTTCTTTCTGTCTTTTAACTGAATTATCATCCCACTCACTCCAAATTAAGCAAATTATTTTTATATGTATGTTAGTAGCTTTAGTGATTGCTCAATTGCTTTCCTTATTATGTCCTTGATAATTTTAGGGAGACTAAATTAACTGACTGCTCTGAGAGCAAGTGACCAACAACAAAAAATAACGTCTCGGCCTCGAACAAGCTAGTCCGGATATGCTTGGCTCGCAGTAAAATGAGAGATTTCCAAAATGTAATGTGTTAGACCCTATAAATCCACCAAAACAATCCAAGGGACCTGGTCCCTAAACTATTTCCACATATAATAATGGCAAGTAAATGAGGCAAGATATTTACGTGAAAAACTCCTTGCTCAAGGCATTAAAAAACCACGATCTACCCCATTAGGATTTTCAACTTCACTAAACTGAGCAATGTTTCAGATTACAAGCTTTTGTAACCTAGGAATTAAACTATTAATCCCTCCCCTTACAATAACTCTATTGCAAATACGTTCTTGACTAACTCTAGTCAACCACCAAACTAATTCAGCTAACTCTAGCTGAACCCTCACACCACTGTGACTAACTCTAGCCAAGTGTTTATAATAAAAGCTTGATAAAGACAAAATACCTATAAGACTCTTCTTAAAGAAGTGTAGGTTTACAATGTAGAGATCACAAAGACTAGACAACTCTAGGACTTAAAACATCTTCTGTTGTTGAGATCTGGTCCTTGAACTTGTCTTAGCTTGTTCTTGAAAGCACCAAAGAGAACTGTGGCAGCTGCACTTGTATAAATCTGGATTTTTAGGTTTTCAAGTGTTAGATTGAATAATTCTCAACATGTTGTATAAATATGAGACCAATATAGAGAGCATGTGAGAAACATGCGAACATGGACACACATACAGCTGTGCTGCTGCAGTTCTGCCGAACAGTACAACAGCTTTACAGCTGTTAAGTACTGTGCAGTACTCCGTGGGGACATGATGGAGGACTTGGTCCTTTGCCCGTTTGTCAAATTATCAAAACAATGAAATGATATAACTCATCAATTTCCCCCTTTTTGATGATGACAAACTTGTACGAATATTCCCCCTGAGGACCAGGTTTCTTCTTCATAGCAAGCTCAGGTAAAAAGCACAATACAGTTGTTTCATTTGTTCCTGTAAGACTAATAATTGTGCAATATTCAACCAGCTTGTATCCAGGAACTTCCCCCTAAGGACATGTCCCTCAGCATCATTTTTCCATATCCATTATAGACGGAACTTCCCCCTAAGGACATGTCCCAGTTGGATGTTGCGGACATGTCCCCAGTTGGATGTTGCATTTGTAGGATTACAACCCACCAGGTTGACAACACACAACTCTTCCCCCAACACTTCAAGAATAATAAGCACAGAGCACAACTTACAAAAAACTACAAGCAGCACAATAGACAACACACAACTCCAACTCTTCCCCCATTTTGGCATCATCGAAAAGAGACACAAGTTAAGCACAAGTTTAAAGAAGTTCAAAGATATTAACTCAGGCCACATGGGCAGACTCAGAGGAACATTAACAGATGTAACCAAAATAATACAGAGAAGTAGCATATGCACAAAACAGAGAGAGTGCCATTGAATTAATTTTCAAAAGAGCTCAACAGTCAATTTATACCACAAACATACAAAATAAACTTGCCATAGTGCTGATGTCATTAGTCAGACCAAAAAAGAGTATTTGCAAAAACAAGGACAAGGGTTAACGGACAAGGATTAACAACAAAAATGAACTAAGAGGATTGAGTCATGGATTTGCAGGTTTGATGGGATTGAAAGCTTTGAACATCATGTCCAACCCGGCATCTACAGCTTTGTGAGTGTCCAAGATTTGCTCCTGAAGTTTTTCAACCTTCTTCTTTAGATGCGCATTATCTTCTCTCAACCCAGCAATCTCTGTTGTCTACACTTTACTCAAACCAGGTCCTTCTACCTTTAACTTAGCAATTTCAGCTTTCAATAGAGAATTTTCAACCCGCAGCCTCTCCACTTCAGCCAAGATCTTCTCGTTTACCTCAATGAGACTAGAAATAGTAGAGGCACATCCTGCTTCCCCTTTATTTTGCACAATGTCACACTCCTCTAAGGTGCCCAAGGAAAACATTTATTTTTTAATTCCTTTGGTGACCTTTCCAGTTATTACCTTGAAGTGATCAAAAACTTTAGTCAGAATGAAGCTATAGAGGAGACCATGCTTGCTATCCTTTGTGTCCACAAATTTTATCATGTGCTCGATCATGATAGAGGGTATGCTGACCAAGTTTCGTCCATCCAGAATCTCCATTAGGAACAGGTCCTTCGTAGATGCTATACACCTCTTTCAATCCTAGGCAATATCACTTTGTTGACTAGGTCGAAGAGAAGCTGATACTGTGGCTTCATCTGTTTCTTGTATAGAGTTTCAGTGGTCATCCGCTCTGCTATTCAGACTATGATACTTTTGAAGTCGTTTGAGGCCTTGATGTCTTTGTAATTTCCCAGTTTTTAATTCCTTCAGTTAGGACATTCATAATTTTTCCCAACTGAGCTTCATCCAATGTAAACTCAACTTTTCCAACCTTGCAGAGTAGGGCATGGACATCAGTATACTGCAGATTCACAAAGAAATCTGCTACTGCCTTCTCACAGACTAATGGAGGCCCTTTAAGAAGATGATCCCAACTTTGAGCTCTCAAGATCTCTACTAAATCATCAAATCCTTGGTTCCCAATTGCCTTTGGATCAAACACTCTGCCAAGCAACACTTTTTGACCTTTTAGATTTTCTTGTCTCAAGTTTTCTTCATCCCTTTTAGATTTTCCCATTTTGCTGGAACCAGGTCCCTCAGTCGAGATTACTTTTCGTTTTTTTAGAGGGATCTGCTTCCCTACTGGCTGGGCAATATCTCTTCCTAAGAGAGGGGGTCACTTCCTTTACCCTTCTTATTTTTACAGAGACTTTCTCAGCTTCTACCTCACCCACATTTTTCTTTTCCTTACCTTTTGAACTTCCTATTTTTAGAGGAGCTTCCTCTTCTGCCTCTTCTTCTTCTTCTTCTTCTTCTTCTTCTTCTTCTTCTTCTTCTTCTTCTTCTTCTTCTTCTTCTTCTTCTTCTTCTTCTTCTTCTTCTTCTTCTTCTTCTTCTTCTTCTTCTTCTTCTTCTTCTTCTTCTTCTTCTTCTTCTTCTTCTTCTTCTTCTTCTTCTTCTTCTTCTTCTTCTTCTTCTTCTTCTTCTTCTTCTTCTTCTTCTTCTTCTTCTTCTTCTTCTTCTTCTTCTTCTTCTTCTTCTTCTTCTTCTTCTTTATCAGACACAGTTATAACTTCCTTTTCATCTATCAGACGAAGTTGACTGTTTTTGCCAACTTTCTTTTCTTTCCATAACTCTTCTCCTTGTTACCTTGAAGAGCAGAATAGAGTTACGTTGTGGCCTTTTTCTAACGGTAGGAGGTCCTTTTTCTTGAGTGGATGAGGGTTTTGCCCTTGGTTTTACTTCCTTTTGATTTTGCATTTCTAGTTCTTCGCTTAAGGAACGTTCCCAGTGCTACATCCTCATCAGAGTTGATCTCTTTTCTTTCAGGAGTTTTCTTTGCAAATGATTTTGGGAGACTAGGTTCCTTTTCTGAGGGGTCTTCCCAGGGAATAGCAACTGTGGATAGAGGCACAATATCCAAACAATCTCTTTTGGGACCATGTCATTCATTCATTTCCTTTGTTCCTCTGGAATTTTCCTGTTCCCTTTCAGTTTCCACAATTTCCTTCTCATACTCTTCTTCAACAGAAATCTTTCCAGATTCTTCATCAATAACATCATTCATAACCCTTCTGACAATGTCATTAAGGTAGTAACCAGCATTGTCAGGACCAACACTTACATTATCACTTTCTATTGGTAATTCCTGTCCAGATTTGTCATTGATTTCCACATTTTCAATAGTTTCTTCTCTTAATTTCTCTATGCTTTCAGCCACTACAGAAAACTTCTGTCTTTCTTCACCCTCAGCAACTATGACATCCGCAGTTGTCTCTTTATTAAAAAGAGCACTCAAACTGTGCTCACACTCAACATTTAGTGGTTCTTGATTAACACATCTCTCTATAACTTTCTCGCTATTCAGAGAATCTGGGTTACTTGAATTTGGAGATGTTTCCTTTGAAACCCCCATTTCTTTTTTAAGAAGGTCCTCTTCTACTATCGAGTAGTCTTCAGTGATATCCTTGCTTGTCACCTCCATCCTGTCATCCTTATCAACGGTTTCCTCAGAGAGATCAAGGTATTGTGAGGTTATCATACTCCCTTATGAGTCGGGCTTTTCTGAAGGTTTTGGGATCATGGCGATGGAGGAGTATTTTTCATAAGTTACTGGTCAGTAGAGGTGGAACCAAGAACATCTTTTATAGGGGAAGACGAGATAAGGTTTTTGGTCGGATACGTTTTGAGATTTTGAGGGAGAAGGGATTGACTTTGGGTCCGATGAAATGGATGGTTCAATAGCGGATGATGAAGGGTTAGCTTTAGTGGAGGAGAGAGAGGAAGATTTTAGGTTAGACATGTTTAGAGTTGTGCTAAGGAAGAAGAGATGGAACAAGAACGGAACGAGGGTTTGAAAATTTTGACTTTTGTAAGAAGAGAGTGATTTTTGGCTTAAGCAGGAGAAGAAATTTGCTTCTTATTGGTTAAAGAAAAGAAGCGGGTCGGTTCTGAGAAGATGGAACATTTGGATCATTTTAGAAGAGGCGAGAACTAATAGTCACATGGCACTCAGGCAAATTTAAACCATATGTAAGTGCTTGAAAAGACTACTAACCTGAGTCAAATGGACCAGGTCCCTTGACACTTTTGACAACAGTTTAGGCACAAAATCGGAAGAGTGCTATGTCTCCGATATTAGGTTGTCCTGAGATTTCCATGTGAGCATACCTGTAATGATATAGAGGTGAGTTAGATATCTCCAAAAAACACTTCGCGCATTGTACCTTTTCTCTTATCAAAGCCAGTCACGGAGGAAACATTTGATGATCTTGAATAGCACCGACTCCAAGTGATTTCTATTGATATGCTCCCAACTGAAGGCCTTGATGCCGAAGTGATCAAACTGATATATGATGCAGATCCTTATGTAAGATGTCATTTTATATCCACTCAAGATATCTCATTTCATGAGTATTCTTCAAAGTCATAAGGAATCTATTTCAAAAGATTTCAGCATATCTGACAGACTGATGCTATCTACTGAAAAAGAGTAAGGACCACATCCTTTCTTCCCATAAAACACTATTGTTCCTTGTTAGCTATTTCCAAAGAGAACCCCTTGAATTTAGTTGAGTTTTACCATCCATCTCAGCACTTAGTACAGGAATGGGTGGGTGCTGATTGTTAAGAGATTCACTTAACAGCCCAGTGATCTTAACACTCTTTTATTCTGATCTTTTGAGCAGGTCCTTAATTATACTTGAGGTGACTGATCAAGGTACCTTTTAATGGATACTATTGGTAAAACCGTGAGAAGATCCTTATTTGTCATTTCTTCTTCAAAGATTCACTGTCTATGAGCTAGATACCCTTCTCTTTTCTCTTCCCATGTCATTTTTTATGTAATCTTCTTCAGACTTCGAAGGAGCTTGGCTGCACATGCTGAAAGAAGTGGGTTCTATTACATCTTCTGAGCACTTTGATAAACCTTCTTCACTTTCTATCCTCATCCTGAATCATCATTTTAACTTTTCATTTTGTTCTCCTCTGCTTTTGTGATTAGTTTCCCCTTAGTATCGATCCCTTTTCATGTCCTGCTCACAAATTGAGACTGAAGTGTTTGTACTAAGCTTGGGCTTCTTTTCCATTTGACAGCTCACAGAAGGTCTTCTAAAGCAGAAGCCAGATCAAGCACCTATCTAACACATAACATACTGAGAATACTATCCTTTATCAAGATTACTGAGAGAAATTAAGTATCCACTTGGCACTTAGCAGGAGATACCACTTAGTGCACTTGTAGTTCAAATCTTCGGCTTAGTACACACATTCAAATTCATAGGAGAGTGTCTTGCCAATTTTGCTCACATAAAGAGTATATCATCTCTTTATGTTACTACTTGACATGCTCCCACATTTTAAGGCTTTAAGTGAGAGAAAAAAATGTTTATTCTTTCAACCATACGCTCAGAGTAGTCACCATGTATCACCCATTGTTGACTGCCCGTCTCTCACTTCATCCTTTGCACACGATCACTTGTTGGACTTAAGTACCCAAACCAACTTGGGTCCCAAGTACTGATAGAATGGGTGAACTAAATGTCTGTTCGCCCATGCTAGTGACACACTTTTCTTTTTATGAGGACCAGGTCCCTGTTTTCTTGGTCTGTTATCAACATCCTCTCTGTTTTTCTGTACAGATTGAATTTTGCTTTACCCTTGCAATGAGCTGCATGATCATAATGAGTGAACCACCATTTTTGAGTGACAGAGGAACATTCACCTTGCATATTGTAGGAATTCATGATCATTTTAGCATTAAAGCTCTGTGTCTTATCATCACTTTTGCACGCAACTGAGGTTTTATCCAAGGGCAGAATCCAAAGGAATGATTCTTTAAGTTCAGTTTTGACTTATTTTAGCTCCTTTTGAAGTAGTTTATTCTTATCTACTTCATCAGTGAGACTCAACCTGGTCTCTTGAAGTCTCTTTTCAATCTCAAGCTGAGTCTTACTGCCCTCTCTCTCTTGGGTTTTCCAAGATGCGTTTATCCATTTTTTCATTTGGCTATTTAACAGGGCATTATCTCTATACAATTCCTTAACTTGTTTCCTTAGATCTACTATAATGACTGCCATACCATCACTTGCTTGCTCTAAAGTGTCAGCTTCCTCATCTACAGTGTTTTTTTAATTTGCAAGACTGTGATATGCATCAATTAATACATTTGCAAGAGACATTAACTTCTTTTGAGAGTAGTTTTTCATATTTATTTGAACATCGATAAGATTTACCTCATTTTCATTCTCATTTTCCGATTTTGCCACAAGTGCAAATAAGGAATCATATTGTGAAGATTCCCCAGTATCATTTTCATCTTCAGATTTGTCTGAGGTGTCTTCCCAACCAACCAGAGCCTCTTCTACCATGATGTCAGCAGCAGTTTTTGAATTAAAGTCCTCGACCTGGACTTGGTTCTTTTCTTTTCCTTCTTGAGTATTTTTGCTGCTGCATCCTATTCTTGAAAGTTCCTCAGTAATAATAGTTAATTCAGATTTCTCATTTCCTAGGTTGTTTTTGTCCTCATTCTTGGAAACTTTCCTTTCTAGCTCATACGTCTTGAGATCGTATATAAGTTCATCAAGAGTTATTTTTGCCAGATCTTCAAATTCAACGATGGAACATATTTTCTTCTCCCATGAAGTTGGCAATGCCGACAGTGTTTTGCGGTTAAGGGATTCTTCCTCATATTCTTTACCCAGAGTACGAAGCTCATCGATGATTGAGGAAAATATGTCAAAAATTGACTCGCCATCCTTCAATTTGAAGAACTTGTATTCAGTAGTAAGCATCTCTGTAACGACCCGTTTGGTCATTATTGCATCTCCGACACTTTTTACCCTTTTCCAAGCTTGGTTAGCTCACTGTTGACTAGAAGAGATCGTTGATATGCTTCCCGAGGTGTTTAGATTTGATTCGGGTGACGTTTTGTGAAAAATTGGGCTTACAGCGAAAAATGGTTGACTCAAAGTTGACTTTTTGGTAAACGAACATTTTTTAGAAATTCATCAATTCCGAGAGGTCTGGATGGTCATTTAGAACTTGTGTGGATATCTAGTTCGGTTCCCAATACACTCAGATGCATTTTGGGACTTGGGTTGGGAAGTTGGTTGTGAGGTATCGGGGATTGACTTGGTCAACGAGACCTCCAATGGAAATTTTGAGGCCATGAGTACGTTTGTAGCACATTTTTATGTATATCTGCATATTTAGTTTGTGTCTGGGAGGTTCCGGGATGGTTCCGAGCGTCGATTCCAAGTTTGGAAGACACTAGAATTTATCTGGTGTCTGGTGGCCGCCAAAGTGGTCGGGTGGCCGCAATAGCGATCGACAAGCAGTGACGGGGTATTTAATGAATTAAAACCCCAAGTCTTTTCATTCAATTATCATTCCGATGGAGGTTCATCTTGGGAGATTTTCTAAAGGTTTCTTAGGGACAACTCTTAGAGGTAACTCATCTGTCATCTCTACCTAATCTTGATTCTTTATCTCACCTAGTTATCATTAATTCATGTTAGAACCTTCCTAAAGTTGTGAGAACTGAGTGGGTCTTGGGTTATCTTCCTCTAATGAACTTGTGAGCATAAAACCTTGATTTGTTAATGAATCTAGCATGGGTTAGCATGGAATTGATGGGTAATGAGTATAGCAACTTGAATCTTCCATTTCTAAGGCTTAATTAGTGAATTAAAGCCTAGGGTTTATACCCAAATTTGGGGGTTTTCTCTAAAATCTGAATTTGAGTAATTGTTAGCTAAATTAGTTGATTATTGATGAGAATTGAACATCTAGAACAATAATTCCATGGTAAGAGGTTTAGATTATTATTTTTACTTTATTAGTTTATGAACCCTAGTTTATGGGTTGGAATTTGGGGATTTAATAAGAGTTAAGTTATTAAATGCCTTCTTCTTGTTTCTAATTCCGCATTCGAATATGGTATACTTTGATTATCTCGACGCTTGACGTAAAGGAAAGGCGCGAGTTTGACTTTAGATTGCTGCTCGGCCTGCCATGTAGGTTACGACTTACCTTTGTGGTGAGACTTCGACTAGCGAAGCGTATATTTAGATAATATTGTCGGAGATTCATATAAACCTTTGGGTATGAAGTTTGGGTTGGATGTTGCCTTAGGGTTTGGTATTGCTTGTGACTTGTTTGATCGGGCTTGTGGCCTGTAGACTTCATAGTATCTTGTTTGGTATATTGCGTATAAATCGGTGGATTGTCTGTGAATTGGGAGTCAAACGAAAGGATGAAATGTCTTGATACTGATACTAGTACTTAGTGTACGCCTTGATATTGGTATAGCAATCTTCAGATATTTGATCCTTATTGTTATGGAAATTGGAGACTTATTATGATTACTCTGTCGATCACTGTTGATGATATTGGTGCGCTTTGTATGGCACAGTTGTTTATCATTTGTGATATTAGTGCACTATGTTTGGCACGGCTTGAACTTGATATTGTTTGCGGATTGTACTTGCATGGTTCCATATTCATACTCATATTCATGGCATATAGATTATTGAGTGATCCTAGGCTTGTGACACGGGATGACAAGTTATGTAGGCTGTGTGATACGGAATGACCGAGGTGGAAATACTTATGCTGAATTATTAGGCTTTGTGATTGGTACTGATCATAAAAATGAGAAGGAACCATTGATGACTATGATATTGTGAGACTTGATTATTAGTAGAATTGAGAGTTGTGACTCCATTGTGGTTTATCTTGTTGGCTTGATTATGACATTACCTGTGTGCCCCTGCATGGCACGGTTGGTTGATATGATTCATTGATATTGTACTTGCATCATATTCATACTTTATATATTATTGCATGGGATATTGAGTCATCTCGGGGCTGTGTGCGGAGTGACCGATATTTTCTGAGACATATTGGATACTGAGTCATCTCTGAGCTATGTGTGGAGTGACCGATATTTTCTGAGACATATTGGATACTGAGTCATCTCTGAGCTGTGTGCGGAGTGACTGATATGGAATACTGGTATTGTGAGACTTTCAGATATTTGGTCCTCTGAGCTGTGTGCGGAGTGACGGTGCTTGGACTTCGTGGGTCCCCCATGGGTTGTGCTGCCGAGGCGTGGAGGTATTCCGCCGTCGGAGTACAAGAGTACAGGCATGTCACTACGTCGTATTGCATTCATACTTCATATGGCATTGCTTTGATTATACTTCTTGGTTGATTATGACTTGGTTATGGTATTGGTTATACTTCTTGGCTGTTTATGAGCTAGACTATGTTGGTTGGATCGTACTAGTAGACTTGTTTGATATATGTGAATAGTTGAGACAATTGAGATTAGTTGCTATAACATAAGGTTGGATTTGATCGGTGATTACGTGGAAAAGCATCACTTGTACTCTATTCTTTACTTGTTTTCTTTTACCTTATTGTCTTTATATATGCCAACTAGTCTTAGTCGGCCTATGATACCTACCAGTACCGTTGTTTTATACTGACCTACGCTTACTGCATTCTTTTATAGATGCAGAGTACTAGACAGGTTTACTCTTTCCCCTCGTGGCTGATCGACGAGGCTGCTGTAGGGTCATTCCAGGGTGAGCACGATGACGGTCGCTGCCCGGATGTTCTTTTCCTTACTTACTTGTCTTACTCTATTTCGAGACAGTTGTATTTTGAAACTTTTTCATATTCAGACTCGTAGTATTTAGCTAGTGCTCTTGTATGGTAGACCAAATACTGGGGTGATTTGTGATTACTTCCGCATTTATTATATGTTCGAATGACAGACTTCATTGCTTATTTTCTTTCGTTATATATACAGTGTTTGTGAAGGTTTAATTAAGGGTTCACCTACCGAGGTGGGATAGGTAGGTGCCTGCGCGACTTTGTGAAATTGGGTCGTGACAAGTTGGTATCAGAGCCCTAGGTTACCCGGTCTATAATACAAGAGTGTGTCTAGTAGAGTCTCGTGGATCAGTACGATGAGCTCCATACTTATCTGCGAGAGGCTATAAGATATTTAGAAAACTTCGAATTCTTTCATTCTTTCGTGCTACTCTATTCAAATTGGTATCTGGAAGGATCAGATTGGTATCTGACTCCTATCTCTTCTCTCACAGATGGTGAGGACTCGAGCTACGATGGCCCGAGGGCAAGTGACAGCCAGAGAGCGCGGTAAAGCGAGAGGCCGCGGGGCTGCCTTAGCCAGGGGCAGGGCTCCTGTGGTAGGACAGCGGAAAGAGAGATCTCTGTCTCCAAAGCCTGAGTATCAACCGGATCAAGGCCAGGCCGCAGGGCATGGTGTAGCCCCAGTGCGGACATAGCCTGAGGTTACTTCTGATCTGGCTATTCATGAGACTATGGCCAGGATTTTATGTCATCTTGATGCCCAGCAAGAGGCAGCCGGGGTTACGACTTCTAGCGGAGGTTCACAGACTAGAGTCGGGACGCAGAACCCAGAGCAGGGACCTACTCAGGTAGCACACCCCGCTGCAGCTATGGCTCCCCGTATTGATGCAATACCCGCTCTTGGTGATGATATTATACCCATGGAGAGTGCTGTTATGACCACGTCGGATCAGAATCTTGTTGGGAGATTCAGGAAGTTAGAGCCACCGAGGTTTTCGGGTACTTCTTCTGAGGATGCTTATGAGTTTATTCTAGATATGCATGAGTTGCTACACCGGATGGAGATCGTGGAGACCCATGGAGTTTACTATGTGTCCTACCAATTTCGCGGTGACGCGAAGATTTGGTGGAGGTATTTCGTGGCTTGCAGACCTGAGGGCTCCCCTCTCCTAACTTGGACTCAGTTTTATCGGGCCTTCCTTGAGAAGTTTGTGTCGCGGTCTTTGAGAGAGGCATCCAGGGAGGAATTTTTACATCTTGAGCAGAGGCATGTCTGTGGAGGCCTATGTGACTCATTACTTGTATCTGGCCCGTTATTCCACCCCCTTGATCCCTACTGAGACTGACAGGATTAGGCATTTCGTTAGTGGGTAAGTCGGTCATTTTTAGATTCCTTGCCTTCAGATAGAGGCCATGGGGGCTTCCTTCCAGTCCATCATCGAGCATGCTTCTTTAGTCGAAGCTGCTAAAGCCTGTGCATTTAGAGGGGTAAGTGAGAAGAGGCAGCGACAAATTGGGTGATATGGTGGTTCTAGCACGAGGCGTGATGGTCAGTCTTCTAGGACATATCAGCCTTATGCCGGCAGTCCCGTTGTCACGACCCGACTCGGGGCCGCGACGAGCACCCGGTGCTAGCCCACCCGGGCACCCTCTTAGCTTACTCTTATGCTTACATCTAGGTGAGCCACATAATTATACATGCATTTCCATTCATTCGTCAACTAGTCCCATTTGGACAACAACACATTTATATCATCATAGGCATCTATGCCACATCAATGTACATGGGCCAACGTGGCCGACAAAATGATATACAAAACATAGGCCGACAAGGCCAAACACATCTAGCCACACACACACATGTCTACGAGCTTCTAAGAGTATAACATATCACATTAGCGGGACAGGACCCCGCTATGCCCATAATTATATACACAAAAGAATGGGTACCCAAAAGATATGGCTCCGAAGGAAATGGAGCTCTCTATGTAATCTCCGAATAGACAGCTATGGATCAAGTCTGTCTCCCTGTGTACCTGCGGGCATGACGCAGCGTCCACAAACAAAAGGACGTTAGTACGAAGAATGTACTGAGTATGTAAAGCATGAGCAACATCAATAAATAAGCATCATGAACAACATATGAAATAACATAGGAGGGGGAGACAATAATATCATCGTCATAGCACTTACCTGCCTTTCGTAGGACTTTCCATTTTTCATACGTATTTGTAAACCTACGTCATCATCCGTATTCCATAATAGTACTCGTACCATACTTGTGCTCATATTCGTATACATGTCCTTATTCGTATTCTTATACATAGTCTTATCACATTCATATTCATATTATATACATAGCATTTACATAGCATACCCGACCTCATAGGATCGGTGTTTCATACATACTTAGCCAACCAAGGCTCAAGGTTACTCATACCTGGCCCTACCAAGGCTTCAGGGTTATCCGTACCATCTGCAGAGGTGTGCGCGCGTTTCGTAATCGTATACATACTTTATACATATTCATATACAAATCCTACCCGGCGTTATAAGCTCGGGGTGTCATTATAGCCCTTCATAGGCACTTGTAAGTATAATATCCCGTAGGCACCTTTAGCATTATTATTATTATTATCATCGTCATCACTATCATCATCATTTTCGCTAAATCTATATCTTATGCTTACTCGTCATATGGGGTGCGTAGTACAATCGTAGCACATATCGAGGATCGTGAGCTTGTGAGCTCGGAGTGTCAATCATTTGAATACAACATACTCATATAGAGGATTTAAGAGTTTGGCCAAGGAACCATGCCTTATGAAAGAAGGGTTAGCCTTACATACCTTTTCGTCGGACTATTCTACACTTGCACGCTTCCTTCCAATGCTAGCGTCTATACCTTCATTAATATCATAACAATGGAAATTAGTCATTCACATCATCCACATTATCCATATTCCTTAATTTGCCTCTAATTCACCCATATTCGTGGTCATAACATCCAACTTCGTCCATTCATCTAAAGTGTCTAGTTCATGATCTTAGTACCATTTATAATGCATTCATATCACAACACAACAACATTCATGATTCAATTCAAACTATTCCTCAAAATGTCATTATTCATCATTCATGACCTACTTGACCATATTTTCTACAATCCATGTATTTCAACTCTTCAATACCTTAAACATCATGTAAAAATCATGAATCTTACCTTAGAGGTTGTAGGAACAAGCTTTGGTTAATAATACTCCACTTTGAGCAAAACCCTAGTTTTTCTCCATTTGGATTTCTTGACCTAGATGATCTTTGATGACGTTCTTACTCTTGGTTCACCTTGTTTTATGTTGTTGATCCTCAAATATCCTTGAAAACTTGTATAATAAATGTAGAAAGAGATTTTAGAGAGAAGTGGTGTAATGTTGTAATGAAATAAAACAAGTGTTGGTCCCTTTATTAAATGACTTGCAAAAATCTGAGCTGGGTGAACAGTGGTCGTCCATGGAGGTTTACGGTCCGTATTTCACTTTATGGACCGTCCCTCGTGGTCGTCTTTAACCATTTCCAGAACTATAAACTTTGGCTGCATGCATGGTGATTTACGACCATGGTTTACGGGCCGTAAATCACTTTACGGTCCGTTCTCCTGGTCGTATTTTACCATTTCTCGACTGGGCAGAAAGTTGAAGTCTTGCATGGTAATTTACGACTGCCAGTTTACGGACCGTATACCAATTTACGGTCCGTATTTTTCACTTTACGACCACTGGGCAGATTTCAAATCTGAAACTTTTCATATTTCCTAGACTTCTCATTTTAATCATCCACATCCATTTGCATGCATCACTAGCTCATTCACTTGCGTTCCAACGGAAGGTTTTCTGAGGTGTAACATTCTCCCCCCCTTAAGAACATTCGTCCTCGAATGTTAAAGTGCTCGGGAATTCTACAAAAGTTTCGCCAAAGTTTCCCTTATAATATGGCGCTACCATCCTGCCACAACAACCCATAATATCGATGCCACACCGGGCCACAACATAACAACATAAAATTTTGGCCACACATGACCCAAAAGCATAGAAGGAAAATATACATACCTTAACCGAGGCCACCTCTTTGTTTCTAAGCTTCCGTACTTGCCTGTCTAATATGGCAATGGGTACCTCTTCATAAGTCAATTCCTCTGTCACTTACACATCATTTACTGGGACGATCGTAGTGGGATCTCCAACACATTTTCGAAGCATCGAGACATGAAATACTGGATGGACTGACTCTAATTCCGGAGGTAGATCTAACTCATAAGCCACTTTGCCTATTTTGCATACAATCTCATATGGTCCAATATACCGGGGACTAAGCTTCCCCTTTTTGCCAAATCTCATAACGCCTTTCATTGGTGACACTTTCAAGAATACCCAATCCTTCACTTTGAACTCCAAGTCTCTTCGACGATTATCCGCATAGGACTTCTGACGACTTTGGGCCGCTAACAACCGATCTTGTATAAGCTTGACTTTCTCTATAGCTTGCTGGACCAAGTCTGGCCCTATCAATTTAGTTTCTCTGGTTTCAAACCACCCAATTGGGGATCTACACTTTCGCCCATATAAAGCTTCATGTGGTGCCATTTGAATGCTGGAATGATAACTATTATTGTAAGCAAATTCAATGAGTGGCAAATGATCATCCAAATTTCCTCCAAAATCTATCATACATGCTCGTAACATATCCTCAAGAGTCTGAATAGTACGTTCAGCTTGCCCATCGGTCTAGGGATGAAATGCCGTGCTAAGGCTAACTCAGGTCCCTAAACCCTCTTGGAAAGACCTCCAAAACTTAGCTGTAAACTGAGTCCCTCTGTCGGAGATAATAGATACCAGGACGCCATGGAGTTTTACTATCTCTTTAAGATAAAGCTTCGCATAATCTTCTGCCTCATAGGTCGTCCTGACCGGTAAGAAATGAGCTGACTTGGTGAGTCTATCCACAATCACCCATATGGAATCATACTTACGTCGAGAACGGGGTAAGCCTGAAATGAAGTCTATGTTAATCACTTCCCACTTCCAAGTTGGGATTTCTATAGCTTGCAACAATCCACCCGGCTTTTGGTGTTCAATCTTCACTTGTTGGAAATTAGGACACTGAGCTACGAATTCCGCTATATCTTTCTTCATCCCATTCCACCAATATATAGACTTAAGATCATGATACATCTTCGTCGCTCCGGGGTGAACAGAATAACGGGAACTATGAGCTTCTCTCAAAATCTGGTGGCGTAAACTTGCCACATCGGGAACACATAATCTTCCTCCACATCGGAGAACTCCGTCTCCTGAAATGTCAAATGACGACTCCTTTTTCTGAGGGAATGTATTTCTGTACTGCATTAGCATGGGATCCTAATATTGTCGCTCTTTCACTTCTGCTACTAGCGACGAGACTGTTGTATTCTGGATAGTAGCTCCGCTGCTACCTGAGTCCACTACTCGGACTCCTAGGCTAGCTAACTATTGAAGCTTACGGGCCATCTCTTTCTTTTCTGGTCGTACATCACTTAGACTTCCCATCGACCTACGGCTAAGAGCGTCAGCCACCACATTTGCCTTTCCGGGGTGGTACAGGATCTCAACATCATAGTCTTTTAGCAACTCTAGCTATCGTCGTTGCCACAAATTCAACTCTTTCTGCTTGAAGATGTATTGAAGACTCTTATGATCTGTGTAAATATTCACGTGGACACCATATAAGTAATGTCTCCATATCTTTAATGCATGGACCACCGCGGCCAATTCTAAGTCATGGGTAGGATAATTCTGCTCATGTTTCCACAATTGCCTTGAAGCATACACAATCACTTTGCCATGTTGCATCAACACACAGCCTAGCCCAACACCTGAAGCGTCGCAATACACAACGTATCCTTCCAATCCCTCTGGAAGTTTCAGAACTGGGGCAGAAGTCAACCGACCCTTTAACTCTTGGAAACTACGTTCACAAGCATCTGTCCATTGAAACGTGGTTGATTTCTGTGTCAACTTTGTGTGTGGTGCAGAAATAGAGGAAAAACCTTCAACGAATCTCCTGTAGTAACCTGCTAAGCCTAGAAAGCTACGAACCTCTGTAGGAGTTGTGGGTCTTGGCCAAGTCTTCACGGCCTCAATCTTTTGACTATCCACTTGAATACCATCGGCTGCCACAATATGCCCTAAAAATGCCATTGAGTTCAACCAGAACTAACATTTGGAAAACTTTGCAAACAATTCTCGAGTTCGAAGAACTCCAAGGACAATACGCAAATGATCCGCATGTTCTGCCTCGGATCTAGAATACACCAAGATGTCATCGATAATTACTATCACAAATAAATCCAAGAAGGGCCTGAACACATTATTCATCAAATCCATAAATACCGCTGGCACGTTCGTTAGCCCAAATGACATTACTCGGAATTCAAAATGACTGTATCTCGTTCTGAAGGTTGTCTTAGGGATATCTTTCTCCCTAACTCTCACTTGATGATACCCGGACCTCAAATCAATCTTTGAAAACCATTTGGCGCCTCGCAATTGATCAAACAAGTCATCAATCCTTGGGAGAGGATATTTATTCTTAATTGTTACTTTATTCAATTGCCTATAATCAATGCACATTCTCAGGGAGCCATCTTTCTTTCGGACGAACAATACAGGCGCTCCACACGGGGATGAACTAGGCCTAATGAAGCCTTTATCAAGCAAGTTCTTCAATTGCTCTTTCAACTCTTTCAATTCTGCGGGTTCCATTCTATATGGAGGAATAGATATAGGTGTTGTGCCTGGCAACACATCAATGGTAAAATCAATCTCCCGCTCAGGCGGAAGTCCTGGAAGCTCTTCCGGGAACACATCCGGAAATTCGTTCACTACGGGAACTGACTGAAGAGTCGGCGATTCAACTTCTACCTCTTGAACTCGCACTAGATGATAAATACATCCTTTCGTGATCATCTTCCTTGCCTTTAGATAGGAAATAAATCTACCTTTTGGTGATGCCGCATTCCCTTTCCATTCTAAGACTGGTTCTCCCGGAAACTGGAAACGAACCATCTTCATTCGGCAATCAACATTGGCATAACAAGAAGCCAACCAATCCATGCCCATAATAACATCAAAATCTACCATTTCTAGCTCATGCAAATCAATCATGGTACGACGGTCACAAATCGTGACTATACAATCCCTATATACTCGGCTAGCTATTACCGATTCACCCACGGGTATGGACACCTCAAAAGGTTTGATCGACTCCAGCTCAACAATAAATTGACCCGCAATATAAGGAGTAACATATGATAACGTGGAGCCCGGATCAATCAAAGCATATACATCATGAGAGAATACCGATAATATGCCTGTGACCACGTCTGGAGATGACTCAAGATCTTGGCGTCCGGCCAAAGCATAAATACGGTGCTGAGGACCGCTAGTACTGGGAGCTCTCCCTCTGCCTCTACCAGGGCCAACCGGGGCATGTGAACCTGGCCCCGTAGGGCGTACAGATGCCGAAGATCCGGCTACCGACCCTGATGGTTGGGTTCTACCTCTACCACGTACTGAGGGGCAATCACGCATAATATGGCCTGGTCGACCACATGAATAGCAAACATCTGAACCCAATCGGCATTTACCCCAATGCGACTTCCCACACTGGGAACATCGTGGTATAGGTGGCCTTGACTGGCCTGAATCACCTCTAAACTGGGACCCCGAATAACTCTGACTCGGCCCGGGATGAGTAGATCTATCTGAAAACCGTGGAGGTGCATTGGTCATAGAATAGCCCAAATGTCTAGGGAACTGTTGCCTGTGTCCGCCTCTGGACTCACTTATTGGGCCCGAAGATCTGGCCCTCTTGCTATGTCCCCTATCCTGTTCACGTTCACTTCTCCGCTGCTGTAGGCTTTCCTCTAAGTTCTGAGCATGTGCCAGAATGCGTGCAATATTCATACCGTTCTGAAGGGACGCAGTCAAGCATTTGTCCATCAGATGGGGCCCTAGGCCCTTTACAAATCGGTGTACCCTGTCTCTCATATCTGCTACCATGGCCGAAGCATACCTGGCCAAGGAGTTAAAACGGAGGCTATACTCTAGGGCACTCATACTACCTTGCCTCAAATTTAAGAATTTATCGGCCCTAGCTCGCCGAACTTCTGGGGGCATATAATGACGGAGAAAAGCATCAACAAATTCTTGCCATACCGGGGGAGGTGCATTTGCTCGCCGTGAAGCCATCCATACCGTATACCACTGAATCGAGATATCTCTCAATCTATATGACGCTAACTCCACTGACTCGGTGTCCGAAGCATGTATCAACCGGAGCGTCCTTAGCATACCATCAATAAAGCCCTGGGGATCCTCCTCCGGTTTTGACCCAAAGAATTTCGGAGGGTTCAAAGTAATGAAATCACGGGCTCTTGCACTAACAGCCCTATCACCATACCCTGAACTGTGCCTCTGAGCCTGGGCCGCAACCAATTGAGTCAATAAAGTAATGCCTCTTTTATATCTTGGCCTGAAGCATTTGGTGGAGGAGCTGGAGGTGCTGGAGCTGGGGCTGAGGCTCCCTCACGCTCCTCAGAGACGGGTACTGTCTGGGAGGACTGAGATTGAGCCGCACCCTGGGAATCACTTTCCTCTACTACCGGTGGCGGTGCTTCCTTAGCCCACTTCTCTGCCACCGTCTTGCCCTTTTGGGCTGTCGTAGTCTTTCCCTTTTTAGGCATCTCTGAAATACACAACACACGATTTAAGAGCAAGAATTTCCTACATCATAGCTCTATCGCACGATTCTTATGAAGAAAGAAGGTCATTCATTCCTAAAATGTCCGCAGCTTCTTGTTTATAAGTGTGGCGCGCAACACACCCATAACCAAGACTCTACTAGACACGGCTCGTAGACACACCCTAGGACTGAACTACTCTGATACCACTTTTGTCACGACCCGACTCAGGGCCGCGACGAGCACCCGGTGCTAGCCCACCTGGGCACCCTCTTAGTTTACTCTTATGCTTACATCTAGGTGAGCCACATAATTATACATGCATTTCCATTCATTCGTCAACTAGTCCCATTTGGACAACAACACATTTATATCATCATAGGCATCTATGCCACATCAATGTACATGGGCCAACGTGGCGACAAAATGATATACAAAACATAGGCCAACAAGGCCAAACACATCTAGCCACACACACACATGTCTACGAGCCTCTAAGAGTATAACATATCACATTAGCGGGACAGGACCCCGCTATGCCCATAATTATATACACAAAAGAATGGGTACCCAAAAGATATGGCTCCGAAGGAAATGGAGCTCTCTATGTAATCTCCGATTAGGCAGCTATGGATCAAGTCTGTCTCCCTGTGCACCTGCGGGCATGACGCAGCGTCCACAAACAAAAGGATGTCAGTACGAAGAATGTACTGAGTATGTAAAGCATGAGCAACATCAATAAATAAGCATCATGAACAACATATGAAATAGCATAGGATGGGGAGACAATAATATCACCGTCATAGCACTTACCTGTCTTTCGTAGGACTTTCCATTTTTCATACGTATTTGTACACCTACATCATCATCCGTATTCCATAATAGTACTCGTACCATACTTGTGATCATATTCATATACATGTCCTTATTCGTATTCTTATACATAGTCTTATCACATTCATATTCATATTATATACATAGTCATTTCATATACATAGCATTTACATAGCATACCCGACCTCATAGGATCGGTGTTTCATACATACTTGGCCAACCAAGGCTCAAGGTTACTCATACCTGGCCCTACCAAGGCTTCAGGGTTATCCGTACCATCTGCAGAGGTGTGCGCGCGTTTCGTAATCGTATACATACTTTATACATATTTATATACAAATCCTACCCGGCGTTATAAGCTCGGGGTGTCATTATAGCCCTTCATAGGCACATGTAAGTATAATAGCCCGTAGGCACCTTTAGCATCATTATTATTATCATCGTCATCACTATCATCATCACTTTCGCTACATCTATATCTTATGCTTACTCGTCATATGGGGTGCGTAGTACAATCGTAGCACATATCGAGGATCGTGAGCTTGTGAGCTCGGAGTGTCAATCATTTGAATACAACATACTCATATAGAGGATTTAAGAGTTTGGCCAAGGAACCATGCCTTATGAAAGAAGGGTTAGCCTTACATACCTTTTCGTCGGACTATTCTACACTTGCACGCTTCCTTCCAATGCTAGCGTCTATACCTTCATTAATATCATAACAATGGCCATTAGTCATTCACATTATCCACATTATCTAGATTCCTTAATTTGCCTCTAATTCACCCATATTCGTGGTCATAACTTCCAACTTCGTCCATTCGTCTAAAGTGTCTAGTTCATGATCTTAGTACCATTTATAATGCATTCATATCACAACACAACAACATTTATGATTCAATTCAAACTATTCCTCAAAATGTCACTATTCATCATTCATGACCTACTTGACCATATTTTCTACAATCCATGTATTTCAAATCTTCAATACCTTAAACATCATGTAAAAATCATGAATCTTACCTTAGAGGTTGTAGGAACAAGCTTTGGTTAATAATACTCCACTTTGAGCAAAACCCTAGTTTTTCTCCATTTGGATTTCTTGACCTAGATGATCTTTAATGATGTTCTTACTCTTGGTTCACCTTGTTTTATGTTGTTGATCCTCAAATATCCTTGAAAACTTGTATAATAAATGTAGAAAGAGGTTTTAGAGAGAAGTGGTGTAATGTTGTAATGAAATAAAACAAGTGTTGATCCCTTTATTAAATGACTTGCAAAAATCTGAGCTAGGTGAACAGTGGTCGTCCATGGAGGTTTACGGTCCGTATTCCACTTTACGGACCGTCTCTCGTGGTCGTCTTTAACCATTTCCAGAACCATAAACTTTGGCTGCATGCATGGTGATTTACGACCATGGTTTACGGGCCGTAAATCACTTTACAGTCCGTTCTCCTGGTCGTATTTTACCATTTCTCGATTGGGCAGAAAGTTGAAGTCTTGCATGGTAATTTACGATTGCCAGTTTACGGACCGTATACCAATTTACGGTCCGTATTTTGCACTTTACGACCACTGGGCAGATTTCAAATCTGAAACATTTCATAATTCTTAGACTTCTCATTTTAATCATCCACATCCATTTGCATGCATCACTAGCTCATTCACTTGCGTTCCAACGGAAGATTTTCTGAGGTGTAACATTCTCCCCCCCCCCCCCCTTAAGAACATTCATCCTCGAATGTTAAAGTGCTCGGGAATTCTACAAAAGTTTCGCCAGAGTTTCCCTTATAATATGGCGCTACCATCCTGCCACAACAACCCATAATATCGATGCCACGTGGAGACAATAGGTATTGGTGACTAGTGATATATCTTGGTCACGATATTGTAGTATTTTACTTGTTGACGTTGGATGCGAGGATAGTGTTCTGTTATGGCCTTTTTGGCGATATTCTTGTGATGTATTGTGATATACGGGTTCGGATTGAGTAATTAGGAATTGGCACAATTGGGTTTAGCTACTAAACGTAGGTGATGACGTGTACTCGGATCCGACACTTGCCCTATTTCTTTTCCGTTGTATCGGATGGCACCAGTCGAGTCGAAAGAGCTTAAGGAGCAGTTGGAGGTTTTATATATAAGGGAATTCTAAAACATGGATACTTCATTAAGGGATTAACCGAGTTAAGTTTGGGATAACATTTCAGAAATCGAGTGAGGCAATTCGGGCAAGGAAGCTTCTGTGAGATACATGAGGATATTAGTGAGATGGTTATGCGATAGATTACTGAGTGGGTTCAAGTAATGGTCAGATGATGGCGGTATAAGTGAACTGCTGAAAATTCAGAAAAATTCAGTGAGATTCGAGATCGGCAGCTAATAATAAGCATATTTCAGTAAACCAACATGCTGAGATTTAGAAAAAGTGGCTTGGTGGTACGCCGTTAGGAAAAGTTTGTAACATTCTACAGCGAATGAGATAGCGTTCTTTAAGAGAAAGGATTGTGAAGTTCCTATCATGTGAGGCTGGAGTCATATTTTCGGGATGGGACCCTAATCGCGGTAATTCAGTATGATTGCAAGTAATATTGACTAGACAGTTTGGGTAAGCGCTTTTGGATATGAATGACCTGAGAGTAATACGTGAGATTTAGAGCGGTAGTTATAAGATTGGATATGTCATATCGAGATATTACAACAGGGCATTCTATGGTTAAGGGGGTATTATATAAGGTTGCAGGTTTTGCGTCAAAAGTTCGGAATGTTATTGGATTTGCGTATTAGGTAAGAGTTGAGAAATATGAACATTGAAATCGTAAGGTATAACTCTTCGGTACTAAGTTGATAACTTAGATAGGACTCAACTTATGGAGTCGAGGGTGACAGACATGAATTGTTATGCGTGGTATGACTGTGATTGTTTTCGAAATTTGGAGTCAGTTCTAACGACTATCGTTGACATCCGAGAGCTGTGCATTCATTCAGGGTCAGCGTGGTTCGAATTTAGCTTAATGGTCTATGGTTATAATTCCAGGAAGACATTTAAGGATTTGATGTGTTTCGGCTCAAGTTTGAGGTATGACAGATTTACCAAACCTTGTTAGGATTTCCTAGTGGATTTGATGATATTTTCTGAGAACAGTTACTTGGGTAGAATAATAGATTGCAATGAGTTTAGTACAGATTCGAGGAGAACTGTTGGGCGAGAGGTGATCGGTTGTTTGCTCGACGAGATATTCAGTGGTATGGTTCCTGTATTGTGATTTGAAGGATTAGGAAGATTTGGAACTGGCCAAGTTGGCTGCTGGTAAGATCGGTTTTGATGGAATTGTGTAGAGATCGCAGATGAATCAAGGATTCTTTCTGGTGAGAGTAAGTTATGGGTTCAGAATTTTGGTATGTGTCATCATATGTTTCTAAGGAATCACAATATGAGAAACGACTCTAGTAAGTGCGAAAGAAAGGTTAGCGAAATCAGAGTATTTCATCGGCTCGGAATGGGCTATGGTCTGTGGTCATGTTTCAAAGGATTGTGATTAGTTTTGGATTCAGTTTGGTTCGATGAGAATCTTTCATATTATGAGAAGCCGGATATGTGTTTGAGATAACCCCAGTTATTGCGGGCTCAGGTATCTTCCTCGTTCCCTTCCTTGTCGCTGGAGGACGAGAGATTGTTTAATTGGTATCTGATGTAATGACCCGTTTGGTCGTTATTGCATCTTTGACACTTTTGACCATTTCCTGAGCTTGGTTAGCTCACTTTTGACCAGAAGGGACCGTTGACATGCTTCCCGAGGTGTTTAGATATGATTCGGGTGCCTTTTTGTGAAAATTGGGGTTAAATCGAAAAATGGTTGACTCAAAGTTGAATTTTCCGTAAACGGACCTTTCTTGGAACTCCATCGATTCCGAGAGGTTCGGATGGTCGTTTAGAACTTGTGTGGATATCTGGTTCGGTTCCCCATGCACTCAGATGCATTTTGGGACTTGGGTTGGAAAGTTGGTTATGAGGTATCGGGGGTTGACTTGGTCAACGAGACCTTCGATGGAAATTCCGAGGCCACAAAGGCGTTCATAGTACGTTTTTATGTATATCTTCATATTTGGTTTGTGTCCGGGAGGTTTCGAGATGGTTCCGAGTGTCGATTCCAAGTTTGGAAGACACCAGAATTTATCTAGTGTCTGGTGGCCGCCATAGCGGTCGGGTGGTCGCCAAAGCGGTCGGGTGGCCACAACAGCGATCGACAGGCAGTGACTGGGTATTTAATGAATTAAAACCCCAAGTCTTTTCATTCACTTATCATTCCGAATGAGGTTCATCTTGGGAGCTTTTCTAAAGGTTTCTTGGGGCAAACTCTTAGAGGTGACTCATCTATCATCTCTACCTAATCTTGATTCTTTATCTCACCTAGTTATCATTAATTCATGCTAGAACCTTCCTAAAGTTGTGAGAACTGAGTGGGTCTTGGGTTATCTTTCTCTAATGAACTAGTGAGCATAAAACCTTGATTTGTTAATGAATCTAGCATGGGTTAGCATGGAATTGATGGGTAATGACTATAGCAACTTGAATCTTCCATTTCTAAGGCTTAATTGGTGAATTAAAGGCTAGGGTTTACACCCAAATTTGGGGGTTTTCTCTAAAATCCGAATTTAAGTGATTGTTAGCTAAATTAGTTGATTATTGATGAGAATTGAACATCCAGAACACTAATTCCATGGTGAGAGCTTTAGATTATTATTTTTACTTTATTAGTTTATGAACCTTAGTTTATGGGTTGGAATTTGGGGATTTAATAAGAGTTAAGTTATTAAATGCCTTCTTATTGTTTCTTATTTCTAATTCCGCATTCGAATATGGTATACTTTGATTATCTCGACGCTTGACGTAAAGGAAAGGCGCAAGTTTGACTTTAGATTGCTGCTCGGCCTGCCAGGTAGGTTACGGCTTACCTTTGTGGTAAGACTTCGACTAGCAAAGCGTATATTTAGATAATATTGTCGGAGATTCATGTAAACCTTCAGGTATGAAGTTTGGGTTGGATGTTGCCTTAGGGTTTGGTATTGCTTGTGACTTGTTTGATCGGGCTTATGGCCTGTAGACTCCATAGGATCTTATTTGGTATGTTGCGTATGAATTGGTGGATTGTTTATGAATTGGGAGTCAAATGGAAGGATGAAATGTCTTGATATTGATACTAGTACTTAGTGTACGCCTTGATATTGGTATAGCAATCTTGGGATATTTGATCCTTATTGTTATGGAAATTGGAGATTTGTTATGATTACTCTGTGGATCACTGTTGATGATATTGGTGCTCTTTGTATGGCACGGTTGTGTATCATTTGTGATATTAGTGCACTATGTTTGGCACGGCTTGAACTTGATATTGTTCACGGATTGTACTTGCATGGTTCCATATTCATACTCATATTCATGACATATAGATTATTGAGTCATCCTAGGCTTGTGACACAGGATGACAGGTTATGTAGGCTGTGTGATACGGAATGACCGAGGTGGAAATACTTATGCTAAATTATTAGGCTTTGTGATTGGTACTGATCATAGAAATGAGAAGGAACCATTGATGACTATGATATTGTAAGACTTGATTATTAGTAGAATTGAGATTTGTGACTCCATTGTGGTTTATCTTGTTGGCTTGATTATGACATTACCTGTGTGCCCCTGCGTGGCACGGTTGGTTGATATGATTCATTGATATTGTACTTGCATCATATTCATACTGCATACATTATTGCATGGGATATTGAGTCATCTCGGGGCTGTGTGCGGAATGACCGATATTTTCTGAGACATATTGGATACTGAGTCATCTCTGAGCTATGTGTGGAGTGACCGATATTTTCTGAGACATATTGGATACTGAGTCATCTCTGAGCTGTGTGCGGAGTGACTGATATGGAATACTGGTATTGTGAGACTTTCAGATATTTGGTCCTCTGAGCTGTGTGCGGAGTGACGGTGCTTGGCCTTCGCGGGTCCCCCATGGGTTGTGCTGCCGAGGCGTGGAGGTATTCCGCCGTCGGAGTACAAGAGTACAGGCATGGCATTGCATTTATACTTCATATGGCATTGCTTTGATTATACTTCTTGGTTGATTATGACTTGGTTATGGTGTTGGTTATACTTCTTGGCTGTTTATGAGTTAACTACGTTGGTTAAATCGTACTAGTAGACTTGTTTGATATATGTGAATAGTTGGGACAATTGAGATTAGTTGCTATAACATAAGGTTGGATATGAACAGTGATTATGTGGAAAAGCATGACTTGTACTCTGTCGTTTACTTGTTTTCTTTTACCTTATTGTCTTTATATATGCCAGCTAGTCTTAGTCGGCTTATGATACCTACCAGTACCGTTGTTTTGTACTGACCTACGCTTGCTGCATTCTTTTATGGATGCAGAGTATTAGACATGTTCACTCTTTCCCCTCGTAGCTGATCGGCGAGGCTGCTGTAGGGTCATTCCAGGGTGAGCACAATGACGGTCGCTGCCCGGATGTTCTTTCCCTTACTTACTTGTTTTACTCTATTTCGAGACAGTTGTAGTTTGCGACTTTTTCATCCTCAGACTCGTAGTATTTAGTTGGTGCTCTTGTATGACCAGACCAAATACTGGGTGGTTTATGATTACTTCCACATTTATTATATGTTCGAATGGCAGGCTTCGTTGCTTATTTTCTTCTGTTATAAATACAGTGTTTGCGAAGGTTTAATTAAGGGTTCGCCTACCGAGGTGGGATAGGTAGGTGCCCGCGCGACTTTGTGAAATTGGGTCGTGACAATCTCAATCCTGGACAACCTTGCCTTCCAACGTTCATAATATCTTCGTGGCCTATTGATATATTCTTCTTCTTTAAGGTTTGGTGGATCAGACATAGCGTGAGATCCTTTCTAAGTGTTACACTTTTAGAAAGCACCTGCTCTGATACCAATTGTTAAACCCTACAAATCTACCAAAACAATCCAAGGGATCTGGTCCCTAAACTATTTCCACAGACAATAATGTCAAGTAAATGAGGTAAAATATTTACGTGGAAAACTCCTTGCTCAAGAGATTAAAAAACCACGACCTACTCCAGTAGGATTTCCAACTTCACTAAACTGAGCAATGTTTCAGATTACAAGCTTTTACAACCTAGGAATTAAACTCTTAATCTCTCCCCGTACAATAACTCTATTGCAAGTACCTTCTTGACTAACTCTAGTCAACCACCAAACTAATTCAGCTAACTCTAGCTGAACCCTCATACCACTGTGACTAACTCTAGCCAAGTGTTTACAATAAAAGCTTGATAAAGACAAAATACCTACGAGACTCTTCTTAAAGAAGTGTAGGTTTACAATGTAAAGATCACAAAGACTAGACAACTCTAGGACTCAAAACATCTTCCGTTGTTGAGATCTGGTCCTTGAACTTGTCTTAGCTTGTTCTTGAAAGCACCAAAGAGAACTGTGGCGGCTGCACTTGTATAAATCTGGATTTTTAGATTTTCAAGTGTTAGGTTGAATAATGCTCAAACATGTTGTATAAATATGAGACCAATATAGAGAGCATGTGAGAAACATGTGACCATGGACACACATATAGCTGTGCTGCTGCTGTTCTGCCAAACAGTGCAGCAACTTACAGATGTTAAGTGTCGTGCAGTACTCCCAGGGGACTTGATGGAGGACCTGGTCCTTTGCCCGTTTGTCAAATTATCAAAACTATGAAATGCTGTAACTCATCATAATGAATCAAGAGAGCAGTGCTAGAGTACAGTTCCTCAGCCACTAATTAGAAATGAGTACTCCCTCGATCTCAATTCATACGAGGGTTGACCTATGAACAACTCTTTCTATGATTATGGTTTTCTTTAGCCCTTTTCATATATTTGTGAATTATTAATTATGCAAACTTATAGTATTTTTTATGTAGTTTTCAAATATGTAAGTTTGATTATAAAATACTTAAAGAATCTATGTTTAAATTGTAATCAAAGAAAAATCTGTTTAACTCCTCAAATATATCAATCCTCATATAATTTGAGACGGACATAGTACTAATTTTCTTCTTATCTACAGTTTCCTCCATCTTTTCATTTGTGGGTCATGCTAAAGATATTTGTGTCCTGAACTAATATAGCATTTTGTACTTGTGCCTCCTCTCAGATATGACTTTGCATTTGTACAAACTGTTCATGAAAATAAGTTCTAAAATTATTGAAACACCGGATAACCTTGTACGGGTCGTTATGGACCCTTGGACTGGCTATAGAAAAATATCTACATCCACCATGTATTGAAGAAATTTGTAATCTGGCAGGGGTTCCTTGGCATTAAGCAGTATTTCTCTTCTGAAGAGTTGGATAGGATGACTATAATAGCATAAGAAAGGTAAAATTAGGGAGACCTTCAGTTAATCCAAAATTATTAAATAAGATTAGAAGATTCAACTAAATAAGAGAATGTCTTGAAAGGAGAAGGAGGATTTTGAATAGAGAACTTAATTATGGAGGAAAGACTTTCTTCAATTTAGCTTGAAATGATTTAATTACAAATGCCTAAGGTACCCCTATCTGTACCCTTTGTGTTGAGATGGTTTTAGATATGGTTCTAGCTACAAAAAAATCTAGACAATTCTATCATCTTCTATAAATATCTACTCTAGAACATCTAGACATTTCTTAAGTACAACAAATGTCAAAGATATTACTCCATAACTTTCTAGAAGCTCCACTTAGTATCTATAATTTTTTGTAGCTCCAAAATATCATCTTTATTTCTCCACATATTAGAACTGAAATTATTCATGTAAGCTTGTATGTATAAATTAATATTGCAGGATTGCATAAGCAAGGATATCTCATGGGTTGGATATCTTATGGAATTATTTTATCCCACGTTTTATATGGGATATGAATCCCATCATTCTAGTTCAAATGGTGGGATAAAATAATGGGGGGACTAATTAATACTCATTATCAAACGCGAGATAACATAATCCCACATCTTATTTCGGGATTATTATTCTTATCCCAACGATCAAACGACCCTTAAAAGGTACAACTTTGAGTGGAATTGCTTGATGACAGTTTTTTATTCTGTTTTTACTCTTTTTTTTTTTTAAAAAAAATTATTGTTAAGCCTTGTCTTTTCAGTGAGAGGCTTACAAGAAATGTTCCAAGCACCTACAGTCAGAGAAGGTTATCGTTGTCTGCTGCATTTGCATGTCTTGTTTTGAGATACGATCTGTCAATAATAGCTCTTCTCCTGTTGTGTCAGTGTCACAGGATACTTCTCAATTTTCCATCATGACTTTTTTACTTAAATGCAACAACAACATAAAAAAGATAATTAAACTCTATGAAAAAGTATACTTCATTATAATAAGGATAACAAATAAGCTATGAATAGCCAACGTATTATTTATTGAATTTATTAAGATAATAAGGAATGCATAATAACTAAAGAGTTTGCCTCAGGCTCTGGTTTAGTAGCCATAGCATAAGCATTTGTTCCTTATTGGTAGTGGAAAGAAAAATTTTCCTAATTAAAAATAGAAGCACTCATTCTTATTGCTAAATGGTTAAGAAGAGGGTCTCCCCTCGTGCCGTCGTCGTCGCTCGGTCGGCTTTGGATTTGGTCTGATTGATTGATAATCTTTTTGGACCAAATTTTCTTCATGACCCGTTAGTGACCCGGATCCGCGTGTCTAACCCGCAACTCGTTCACATTGTATCACTCTCGTGTGATATACTACATTCGAGTGGTTCGTCGTCATCAGAATTTGTTGTACCGCTATTTTGGTGAGTAAATCGTTCTATTCTGGGAGGAAAGATTCCAGTACCTCGGGTACATTGAGGGGAATAATTTCCTTAAGGACACACTATGAATTCAATGGGCTCGATTTGATTTTCCATATAATTTAACATATTGTTCATATTATTTTTCAGTTTCTGTTAATTTTGTTTTCTACAGTTTTGCAGAAACTGGACAGATTCTGATTCTGTTTTCTGTTTCAGGAATTATTCTAAGTTACCATTGTTATACCCCATTTAAACGGGTCAAATCGAGTACAACATATTGGTGATTCCTATTTTTTATTTATTTTAAGGAGTCGCCACCTAATTAGTTTATTGGTGAATTAGGACACCTAAACATTAACTAAGGCAAAGTCAAACTAAACCTCTATTAATGGTCTGCTTAATCAACGTGATTCTAGGTAAGGGTTCTAGATTATCTTAAAGGGAAAGGGTTAGGCATCCTTTAGAATCCGTTAACTACGGTTATCCGGTCAAACTTAGGTTAATTAATTAAGGTGGAAGATTCAAATATGGCATTTAAATTTTAAGAAGACAATTTGTAAATGTTGCTAAGGTTTTAAAGGAAAATATAATAATGCCATTTAAAATAAGACTTACAGAAAATATAATAATTTCCATAAAAGGAGACTTTAAATGCTATTTTAAAATAAGACCTATAAATGTTGTTAAGGCTTTAAATGAAAATATAATAACGCTACTTAAAATAAAGACTTGTAGAAAATATAATAATTTGTATAAGAAGAGACTTTAAATGCTATTTAACATAAGACTTATAAATATTGCTAAGACTTTACATGAAAATACAACAATATTATTTAAAATAAGACTTACAGAAAATATAATAATTTTGCATATGAGTGAAAGAGAATGCAGGTTTGTGCAACGTTTTTATAAATGTTTGAAATAACTCCAAAGGTGAGGTACTAATTGATTTTTTGCAGTTTAGGGATATAGACAAGATGTGAATTTTCTTTCTCCTTTCTTATTATCTTTTATTAACTATGGTAAAAAAAAGGCGTGATTAAATCAAATTTTCAATACTTAAATATATATTTTGCATATCCACGGTATTTCAAATCTTTAAGATGATAAAGAAACGAAAAAGTAATTCTCTAATTCAAAGCACGTGTTCTCGTTATTGAAAATCAATGATTCTAGTAAAGATAAATATTATAAATAACGTAAATAATCTTAAGATAAATATTCTAGATAACGTAAATAATTTTAAGATAAAAATTATAGATAACGTAAATGATGTTAATATAAAAAATGAAACCTATGGAATTAACTATTAGTTTCCCCTTTAAATTAACTACCCATTACACTAAGACTAACCCACTAATTTTACTAGAATTCATCTAAGTTAAGAAAAAAAAAAAAAAAAAGTAAAGGGTTAGTCGAATAATACAAGTTAAATGCACAAAAACAAGTAGAGACGTAAATAAAATTTAAACGGGTCAGCCCATTTTTAAGACCACTGCGATCGGTGCTGCTGTTGGGAATGTGCTCAGCCCATTTTTTAGACTGCTGCGATCAGTGCTGCTGTTGGGCTTTGGCCCAAAAATCTTTTTTTTTTATGGATATAGATTGTTGCGGGTGGGCTGGACACAAGAGAGATTACGTTGGGCTTTTAGCCCAACACCGAATGCGGGAGAAGAATGAGTCCCTCGGACTCGTATGCGACGGTCATGCATAAAATGAAAGGAAAAGGATTAGTATCTAATAAATGAATAAGGTTAAACATGTAAAATATAAATTCAAAACAGATCAGTAGATTATGTATATACTATGTATATTTAAGTATACCTCATGTATACACATTCATAAGGATGTATAGAAGGTTAATATTGGAAAGCTTTTGCCCCCGTTTTCCCGATGTTGCACAAGTTCCAAGGGATTTCATGAATCCCAGACATGGCTAACACCGGGGAGGGTTCAAGCTTAATCCATAATGACCAACCAACTTCCCGATCAATGTGCTAACCACGATTTACTTGTAATATACTTTCATATACATACTCATCAATGGTATACTTATAATGCAAAAATTAACAGATTCGAGGAACATGACATGCTTGCAGAACTAAGATTTATTTCCGAATCAATTGGCACAAATTAAGCAAACCAACTAATGGTCATACATCTTATGGCATATCCGAAATGAGGAGAATTAACCGTTGCCTAGTCATGGGAAATTTTAAACAGGGAAAAAACAGTGATACCAAGCGTACACACTCAACATGCTGAACTTAGTTAACAAAAAAAAAAAAAAAACTTGGATGCAACAAACAGTCATGAAGAAACCAAACAGGGATCAGCAGGATCAGGCACTGTAGTAAGCTTCAGTAAAACAAAGCAAAAGGATCATCATTACAACTAAATACACTGATCCCAACCAAACATGTATTTTAAACTTAAGAAACTGTTTAGTAGTACCCTATCTGTGAATACTCAACCAGCATGTAGATTTCAACTTGTTTGACAAACTTAATGACATTATTCTAAAATGTACAAAAGGCCCTCCACGAAAAGGGAAGCAGAAAACAAAACCATTTCTTTCAAAGTTACAGATAGCTATGAAATGCCCAGGATCACATTATCTTTAAAAAACATTATGACTTAAGATTTCAACAAGAAGTTCAATATTAGTCCAGGTTCCAATCAAGGGAGGGTTAATAGTCCATCCTTATGGTTTTAACATTACGATAGAGGTACATATGTGAATTTTAACATGACCAGATGAACAAGGATCCACATAACCTATGCATATTCTCCTTACGAGACAGTAAATCATAGAACCAAGCAAAGTGAAATGATAGTGGCTTAATACCTTATTTTTTATACCGGCACAGATAAGATCAGACACCTACAAGCTCAGAAATTGCAATTTATCCTCTCTATACTAATTTAAGCCTTTTACACGTTTACAAAGCTAAAGATAGCAAACGTCACTGGCAAAGCCTACTGGTTGCTCATTTTCATTCACTTTCTTTCAATCTGCCCATAAGATGACTGAAATCCACAAACAAATAAGTTCCTTTTCTTTTAGCAGGACAATAGAGACTCTTAGACAAAGAGATTTCTTTCTCAATTCATTAATCTCTACATTATTAACCCTATAGCACGTACAAGAAATTATATAAGCAGTAAACAACTATGCGAACCTCTTTAACAAGTTTTTAACTTAAACATAAAACCCAAAGACATCATATCTTGCTGACAAGAGCAATCAACAATTTTCATGCTATTCTCAAATTACTTAACTGCAACTCTGATGCGACTAGTCATGTTCGACCTAATAGACCATGACACATAAGATATACAATACTAAACTAACCTATCATACTAAACATGTTTAACCATTAAGAAAAATCAAGACATAGGCATTTCATCTAATCATACCAGCATATAACATGCTTCATAGACCACAAACCGAATTAACATAATAATGCGCTAAATCATGAAGACAATAAACTAATGCTAACACATAACAACTAAGAAGCTAAAAAATGCAAAAAAAGATGAAAAATAAACAGAAGGGGGTTAACGCACCTTCTTCGGGTGCAGCGAAGTGGGGTTTGGAGTCGTTGATATACACTCGAACAGCTACAACCTCTGAGTTTGCGTACACCAGATTTGAAACAGTAACAGGGCAAAATAAAAAATTATGAATCAATGCTTCAAATATCAAGGAAAACAGTGGGCTAATACTTTTAGGGAAAATGGAGGCGGCTCCAAAACGAATCCCCCAAAATGAAACTCGAAGCCAACATTTATAGGGGGGTAGAACCGCTAGGGTTTCATTGGGCGGGGATTTGAAATATGGATTCAAAATCGAGTCAAAGACTCGTGCTAATCTGAACGTTGAAGGGGTTTTCCAGCAGATCCTCACGTGGTTTGACTTGAGTATTACTCGAAATGGTTCGACCACTCTGATCTTTAAGGATCATCGGGTGTTTCGAAGCAAAAAATGGGAAAACCTTTTCCTTTTCAACGCAGGAGAAGCAGACGTAGTGACAAGTTTTGTGCGAAAATAGGCTAGACAGACTATTCAATGGCTAAAGATAAGCTGTATTGTAACCAAAAATGGTGAAGGAGAGAAAGAGAAGGGAGGGGGGTGTGGCGTCTGAAAATGGTGATGGTTCTTTAGGTTTTAGGGAAAGAGTTGGGCCGGGCCGGCGGATTAAAGGTTAATGGACTGGGTCGGGTAGGCTTGAACGGGTATTGGGCTGGGCGAATAAAATAAAAAAAATATGGGCTGGGTAGTCGGTAGCGAGTTGGTCCGAAAAGTATTGTTGTTGATAGGGCTTGGATTTGGGTTAGATGAATTAAAAATATGGGCTGAATGAAAGAAATAATTTGGGCTTCTGAATTTAAGTAAAAGACCTATTTTAATTAATTATATATTAACGGATGCCCAAATATTATTTAATATAAAAGTATGTGATTATTAGTCCTCAGATAAAAATAAAAGTATATTACGTCGTAATAGCCGTGCAATAATATTTTGAAAGTCAACAGTAAATAAACGCTATTATTTAATTATGCGAAGATAAATGCGATGCGTGTGCATAGGCTGATAAAAATGCTGAAATGATAAAAATGTGAATTATAATAATACTGGTAAAAAAAAATATTAATAATAATAATAATCATAATGGTAATAGTAGTAGTAGTAACGGTAATAACAGTAGTGACTACAACAGGATAATGAAACGTCGATATTAATAAAAGTTAATAATTATAGTAAAATATAAATAATTATTTCTTAAGTTGCCAAAAATATTAGAAGCGTAAATAAATATTTTGGGGAGGCGGGACAAAATTGGGTGTCAACAACCATTTCAAAGTATTTTTTGCAATACAGAATTAATAACATATACTTCTCAGTATTAGAAAGAATGAGTCATTAACAAACTTCGCATATTATGAGTGATGTTATTAAAGTAGAATTTCGTTGTGAATGAGGTTATATATAAACTTATATTTTCTTTTCTTTTAAATTATATTTACTTAAGTTATGTTGAAACTTACTTATGTAATGTTGGAATTTGACATAAGAATATTATATTAATCTTCTTCTCTTTTTTATTTTGAATTTAGGTTATATTTTTTATTTTTATTTATTTACTTGAGTGCTATTGACTTGTTATTTCACACTACATGTGTTGACACATGATTTTTGACCTCCCATAATTTACTTTAACTATTCAGAACCTGTGGATATCAAACAGAGTGAAGTGTGTATTTTCTACATATCAAAATGATTTTATAAATTATTTAGATAAAATTTTGCCATTTTTATTTAGTAAAATAACTGATAAAATTATGAATCATTTAGAAAATAATTTACGTATTTTTCAAGAAAAAGTAATCTGAAACAATTTTATATTTAACTGATAAAATTGTCAGAAAGTCAATTAACAAGCATTTCACTCCGATTGATTCAAGGGATCTGATTAATTGAATGAATTAATCACTTTTACCCCTCAATTCTTAATTTTTCATATTCAATATGTACAAATTATTAGAATTAATCATAATTAATCAAGTGTTTAATTATGGTTAAAATACATAAATTATTTACTATTGGCTAATAATGGCTACAATTGAAATAATCAATTGTTAAGTTTAATTCTGGCCTTACTAAAATAGCAAATTTTTATGGTTTTAGTCAATCAGTGTCATTATCGCAAAAACTAGGCTTAAATGCCTTAATTATTGTATCTGAACTTGCTTAGGTCTGTCTGAGTATCCTTGAGTTTGCCTAAATCTGTCTGAGTGTATTGATCTGAACATGATGGCCTGTTTATAGTACATTAAGGTAAAGCATGGAATAGGTAGAGATTCTTAGTGAGTACATTAGGTGTCTAAATAGGCTTCTAAAGTCAACAGAGGAAATGATCCACAATAGCTTGACTGTTTTTTTTGGGGGGGGGGGGGGGGGGGGGGGGGAATGGAAAAGAAATAGGAACTAGACAAAAGAATGGAAATCTTGTTGATTAAGTCTTTGCTTTAAAAGGGGTATTTAAACACTGACTAACTTAGCTGTGTTGGGATTCTGTATCATCTTATTTCCTTTATCGCCTTGATGAAGCTGAAGGCCATCACTATTTGTGTTATTTGAGTTATGATGTACATGAATCTTGCACCTCTTTTTTTATATGCACCTTTGTCCTGCTGAATCAACTGAAGCAGAATATGTGCCTTTATGTCATCTGTGATTGTTTGAGTCTACTAGATCCTACCTATCTTGTACCATTTTGCCCAGCTAAGATTGCCTAAGTTGAAATTGTCTTGTGTCCTGATTCTTTGATTCCTAAACTCTCATTATGATGATGGTTCAATCCTTCTTGATTTATACATCACTTTAAGTTCTGGGTACTATTTTGACTCCATGGATGTATGTTGCTATGATTTTACTCCTTTGCTAGGTCAACTGTTATTTGAGTAAGGTCGTGTGTTTTTTCATTATGAAACTGTCCCTTTCTCAGAGTGTGCAATTAACTAGTTTAAGCTCTCACTAACCTCAGTTATAATTCTGAAGTTTTTCTCCTAAACATATGTAAATATTTACCTGGTAGTTTGGTCAAGACATAAGCCTAAGGTCTAAGTTTAATGATTAGGTATACATAAAATATACAACATTTGATAAAGGAGGAGGAGTATACATATGGTATACATTGGCTTATCACCTGTGTATATCATGGTGTATCAGGGGTAGATCTAAACAAGTTAGCTTTACAAAATAAATACAAAGAGAGATAGAACTCATTAGGTTTTAATTTCAGCCTAAATATAGACTTAGCAGAAGTCTGGGCCTAGCCCATCACATTTAGCACAAGAATAGCCCATGTCTATACTTAGCCAAACAAGGGGGGCTCGGGCAGAACTGTTCAAGTGTATCGATGGCCCCTTTTAGGCCCAATTTTGAAACTAAACGTGTGGGTATGTGTGTTTTCATTTATGCATATGTATGTTATATATATATATAGTGATAAGTTTAGTAGTATAATTTCTAACCGGTTTCCTCTTTTTTGTTTCTCCTCTCCACTGCATGGCCACTTGGGTCGAGTCAAGCCAAGTCTGTTGGGCCAAGGCCCAACAGACCACTTCTTTCAACAATATGAATGATTGGGCTAAAGGAAATGACAAATATATCGAAGGAGTGCATCGAAGGCCAAGCCATGGGTGAAAATGGCCAACTAGGGGCTTGGCATGCCCCTAGCCTATCCTTTCTCTTTTATTTATGCCATCTTATTTTTCAGATTGATGTATTGTATTCATGTACTTGTAAAAACTCGTATTATAATGGAATCATCTATGGTTGAACTAGACGTCTTAGGACAACGGTAGTTATGCCGTTTAAGTCGACTTTAGGTCTCCAAATAAATTTCAAATAAACCGGTTTAAGTATAATGTTTACGAAGTTCGAAAAAATAACGAAAATTGATTTGTGATACAAATTGATAAGCAAGGATAAAATGAGTTTAAACATATCAGAACAAAAGGTCACATTACGGACTGTGCGTAAGTCTTCGGGTGAAAGATTAAGTTCAAACCAAGTGATTTTGGGCGAAGCCCAACAATAACAAAATGATTTTTGGCCCAAGGCCAACAACGGAAAGAATAAAGATTTTTGGGCCAAAGCCTATTAGATTTTAAAAAAGGGAAATAAGGCATACGGTTTTTGGGCCAACTCACCATAAGCCATCTTTTAAAATAATAAACATCTTGGGCCAAAGCCTAAAAAATAAAAGTGTCTTTTGCAGTCCATATAACAAACAGATTTACAAAGAGTAAAAATTAAACCATTTTTGTGAACCGGGCCTATTCAAATAAGTGATACACATTTGTAATATGAAGTTTAAGACAAGGCGTTCTAACAAACTATATGGACGGACCTGAGGCAAAGTGTGTGATTTAAGGGGATGCTTATACTCTTAAACCAAAACTCTTTTACCTCTTTAAACAAAATACCTTATCCTTATATAAAGGAACCTATTCTTATCTGGATATTATATTACCCTACATATAAAGGGAATATATTCAAATCTTTTTAAAACCAATGATATGCAATTCAATGATTGTATTTTTAAGGCGGAAAATAAACACCAAATAAGAAATTTAAGCAGATAATCACACATTGGAATTTGAAGGTCAATCGTATAGTACAGATCCTTAATACTGGGGTGCCTGTCACCTTCCCAAGGGATCATCAGAACTCTTAACTAAAACTCTGGATTACGAAGAATTTTTCACTGTATTTTGAATAAACCCTTCACCAGCGGTTTTCCTAATTTCCTAAAAATTAGGTGGCGACTCTTTTTAAAACAGAGTCCGAAAGAGCAACAATAAGTTCTTAGTAGATTTCCGAGCGCTAACTCCGCCTATGAAATACGAACCGTAACAACATGTTATTTATGTTTCACTTCAGTTGATAGATCTTTTTTCGTCAAACGTTTGAATAATGTTATGGTGCTTTCTATTTATAAATATTTTTTTTTTTTTGTCAAACATCCAATCCATGATGTTCTCACAAAAAAGTCTGCTTTTAAAATTTTTGTATTTAATTAAAATTAAAATATTATTAATTTGAAAAATATATATTAATTATTTTTTACAATTTTAGTTACAAATATATGATTATTAATTAATATATTTTCAAGAAATAATGTGTCGTTAAATACATAATTTATTATCATCTATAAAGGCACATATTTTTCAAAGATTAATTTTAAATTCTTGATAAGAAATTTTATTTTTAAATTAAACTAACCGTTTAATTATATTTGTGTAACCAAACACCACGCTTGTAATTGCGTGATGACAAACAAACAAGTTGATGTAATTACAATACTGTGTAACTACTACCTAGTAATTACACCACTTCCAATTACTTTCCAAACAGACTCATACATTTTTACAACTTTTCCACATCCACCATGCTTTTAAACACAAGTGCAGAAAAACTGAGTTCATATCTAGTCTTCCTCTTCTTGAGATAGGTGGATTTAATATGGCTTTCACTTCTTTTTTATGCTTTCTTCTGATATGTTGCTTTAATTCAGGCAAAAGGCATAAATGATTCAACTTGTTCAAAGTCCTTTTCATGTGAAAATCTTACTGATCTGAGCTTTCCTGTGCTCTCTTTCCATACAATCTGATTGTGGAATAATGCCCATGTCTGGTCGTGATGCTAAACAATTTCCAAGAATCCAATTGCTTCCTGGAGGAGATTGGTATGATGCTACAGACAAGCCGTTTAATTATGCAGTTTGGCTCGTGGACCCAAAGTTTCAAACTATATTGAGGAAAAACAAGTGCCAGATTTTTAACAAGAATATCTCCCTTCCAGATTCTCCTTCTGTTTCTTTCAAAATTCTCCCTGTGAGTATGCGCGACTTATATAAATGCAACATCACTAGAAGTACCCAGAAGAACGATCAATTTTCTGGTTATAAAATGTACAACAATTGTAAAGGCTTTAGCATATATTACAATCTTCCGGGAGATGATGAAGAAGTCATTTCAGCAGTCAATCTTACAGCTAACTGTTCACTTCTCCAATTGATAATTTGCCAACATTAGATGACAACTTTTTTAGTCCTGGATTTATAGTAGAATGGAACCTCTTTGATGACTGTAACAAATGTCACTATGGTGGAGGTCAATGCTTGATAAAACCAACAAATTTCTTTGTCACAAAGGTATGCATCTCCATATTATGTGCTCCATTTTCAAGGTCAAATTCAAAATTCTGAAGGCCCTTCCTTATTACATACCAGAATCCATAATATGTAATAACATTATCTGCTGTTTTTAGATATTATAAAGTAACAGAGGGAATGCTTTAGCTTATGGTGAGCTGTAGCAAGAATTTGAACGAAACCTTTGCCTCTTCTTGCAGTAGGATCCAATGCGACTTTGATTTTTCTTTTTATTTGCTTCTTTATGTGCACTGATTGTGAAATTGTGCTGATGCCGAGGTGTTCAATTACACCCATAGCTTAAGCTTTCAACACGTATCATGACTCATTATCTTTCTCTCTGTATCCTCACGTATCATAACTTCTCTAATTGCAACACTAACGCCAAAAGAGTACTTATTTTGTACTAAAAGATAGCGAAGGAAAATGTTCTTGGAATCTCAGGAAATGTGATTGGAATCTCAGTTGGTACGGAAGAAAATGTAGTGTCAGACTTCAATTCTTTCTGCTGCATGTCATTGCACTTTATGATATATAGGACAACCCGATGCACAAAGCTCCTGCTATGCGTGGATGGAGGAAAGGGTATATTTCATTTTGAGAGAGTTTAAAAAACAGCTATTTCTTTGAAAGGTTCTATACATCCGCCTTTTCTCAACTCATTTGTTTTGTCAATGTCTACATTGTTTCTCTTTAAGGATGATACGATATAGTTTGAGGAGTGAGTTCCATATATACGTTTGAAGAGGTATTTCCAGACTCACTGTGGTATCTGCTTGGATGAGTAATATTCTTTAAGTTCACCATAACTAGGTCAACCTTAGCTAAATCTACCATGCACACCATAACTGATATGATCACCACTAGTATCTTGCATACTGAAATATATGCAGGTGCAGGAGGTAGCTCGTCACAATTCCCTCATTTTTGTACTGTATTTTATTGAATCTCCAAGAATCAAATACTCTAGTCATCCCAATTTGTTTGTCTTTGCATTTTCAAAGCTAATATTGAATAGTTATTTTAAAGTTAATTTGGATATTTAAAAATTGAATAATTATATTAAAATTAAATAATTATATTACTAGTTGTAAGTGTGAGAAGTTGTAAATGTGTCATTTCAAACAGAGAAAAGACTACCAGAAAGGGTAATATAGCAATCATTATGGATAAAAGAATATATCTTTACAAGTCGAATTCTAGTTATTACTAGAGGAGTTTTATCTTACAACACGCAGAAAAGTTCCTGATTTGGAAAATTCCCGCACAGCATTTTGAGTGTTTTTCTAGTTTTGCTTTCTTTCTCATAGTAAATTTCATGTTATGCATTTATTGATTTAGTGTAAACAAGAAGTGCAATTAGATTTTTTCTTTTTACAATGTCTGAGAAGGCTTCCGATATACTATAATCAGTGGAATATGATACTGACCAAACAGAGAAAGAAACAGACAGCTTGAGTCAAAGAAGAAAGAAGAAAGAAGAGAAGATGATGCATGACAAGAGGAGAAAGTCCGGAGATGTTGCTGATCACTGCAGAATTGACGAGTGAACTCCGAAATCTTTGGATGTATCTAATATTAACTTTAAAATTAAAAATTTAACATTAGATCTGAAAATGAGAAGAAATTTTGCCTGCAGCTATGAAATACGTGAGATACAGGTCTATGAAATATGTTATTGACTTTCTTTTCTTTGCTAGTTAAGCACCAGAATATACTTCTCCCTGTAATTAACTTTCATTTGGTCCGGCGGACAAAATTATGCTGGGATTATAATCCTGGGACTAAATAACCTCTGAATTATTTAGTACTTGTTCTTTGTTTGGTTCATTGGATTAAAGGTGGGATATACCATATATAATTCAAAACATGTGCTTGGTATTAGTTATACCACCTATGAAATGGGATAATATTATCCAAGATTGAGGTATAGTTTTATACCGGGACTAATTAGTAACTCAAACCAAACACGGTACAAATTTAACCCAAAAATTTAATACCGGTATATCCTGCCTTATACTGTCTGCCAAACCGTCTACCAAACGATAATGTCTTATCTATCCTAAAAGATACTTCTTAAAATTGTTTCTAGCTATAGAATGCCATTAAATTCATGTAGGAAGATTAATGTACAATCTGATTAGATCCTATGCATCAGTTGTAAACTTGTTTTAGACAAATCGCTGATCTTTTTAAGCGATAAATCATTAAGAAGCACATGAAATTTACAGCTTCCGACATAACGGACATCTAAGCAGCATCACCAGCAATAATACCCCAAATATTACCCAGAACAAGAATGATTATTTTGCTGGATATAAAATGTACAATGCCTGTAAAGGCTTTAGCATATACTACAAGCTTCTCGGAGATGATAATGTTGAAGATATTCAAGCAGGCAATCTTACTGCTAACTGTTCCCTTATCAGATTGCCAATTAGCTCAAGATCAGATGATGGTGGTTTGTTCAATATATTAAGACCCGGTTGTCTAGTTGAATGGAAACTGTCTGATGTTTGTTATCAATGTCACTATGATGAAGGTCAATGCAAGACTGATAGAACCTATAAATTTAATTGTAAATCTCCAATTTATCCTCATGCTTAAGCTCATCAAAATAATAATCCACATGCTCAAGGTCTAGTGCTTAATTCATAAAGTCCTTTCTTGTTTTCATATCACATAGCGATAATATTTTATAATAGTTCTCCTCTTCTTTTTTAAGAAGCAAAAACAACGAGAAGCAAAGTTGGGACTGACTCTGGGTGCAGGTAATTAAATATTCATTAACTGGAGGGTTCTTTCATATTTCACAATTTCCATGCAGATCATTTGAATTTTCTTCTTCTGTAATGAACCGCAAAACCGCAACCAAACTCAGAGTTTAACACTTTAATTTCCTTTTCTCCAATTTATTTATATTCAGTTTTGTTCAATATTACTCGGACTCTTCAAAAATGGACACGGATGCGTATCGGATCCTCCAAAAGTAGTGCATTTTTGAAGGATCCGACACGGGTGCGGCATCATTTTCGGAGAGTCTGATCAACATAGGTTCTGTTAAGGGCACTAGATAAAGCTACAAAAAATAACTGAGTCAATGACTCATCACAAGTTGGCCAAAAAAAAAAAATGGAAAGAAAGAAAGAGGCTCGTGTGTTTTAACTTAACTAGTTTAGGGTACGTGCGTTGCACGTGTGTATTACGTCAATCAACTAAAATTATATATAAAAAATAAAATTAACGTGAAAATTCATTACAACAGTTGTGTATACATGATAAAATATAGCTTGACACTTGGGATGACGAGAAAAGAACACGTGGCATTTGAAGGCGAAACACTGCTTAGTCATTTAACTTGGTTGGAAAGAGAGACCCCGGTTAACCACAGAGCAAACTTGCCAAGTCAATTGTTTCGGGTTATTAATTAAAGATAAACGTTGTGTGACCAGTCCGAGTTCGAAGCAGATGTTACGATTTTGAATTAAACAACATTTATTGTCTATTATTGCTCATTATTAGAATTTAGTCACAACTTAAGTGCTGATGTATTTGTAATATAAAAGGAGCCTAAAGGCCTCTCAAAAGGATCATCGAATAATAGCAACCTACTATACACACATTCATACTATTAAATTTTAAGCAATTAATTTTATTTTATCATTCTTTTGTACCGGATTATCATTAATTTAGCAAGGTCGAAGCAAACAGCTGTTCCATCGAAGGAAAATCTATCAAAGGATTCTCTCCAAGGATCAACAGATCCCAGGCTTATTTAATTCATTATTGCTTTACAATACTTTACTAATTTATTCATTCGATTTCTCTAGTAGTTATTGGCTTTATTATTCACTTTTATAACAAATCAAATCACGTATCCTTTCGACCACAAATAAATTTAACTGTACTCTTTTTAAGGATAAACAATTTGATTATGATAAAAATAAATGATATTACATGACACAATAGTTGGATTCAATATCTTATAAATATGCAAAAATGATGAATTTAGTTAAATTGGTTGTACATTATTTGTAATTATACTATTTTATAACATAACATATAATGCACACGTTAAGTTGTATCTCACCCAACATCTCTTTATGAATATATTTTGTGTTCCACTATTTCACCCTCATTTTCAAGTTTGCATTTTAATCAATTTAATTCGTAATATTATACTATAATCGATTTTGCTCTATTTTCTAATTTCTTTCATCACCGATAATATTTTTATGAAAAATTCGTGTAATCTATGATTTGTGTTAATGTCACGACCCGACTAGGGGCCGTGACGGGTACCCGGGGTTAACCACCGAGCACCACTCATTCTATTACTCATCATACTCAAATCATAAGAAAATCATTTTTCATTTGGAAATATTATCACTTTTACACACATAAGCCATTCGGCTATCAAAATAATATATATATATATATATATATATATATATATACATACATAATAGCAACATCGTGAGACCATGTAACCCACACCTACGTATCTACGAGCCTCTACTAGAGTGCTAGACATAGGGACGGGACAGGACCCCGTCTTGCCCAAAATATACATATGTACACAAAAGAATAATCAAAGGCACCTCCGGAACAATGGAGTGCTCTCAAGTCAGCTAATAGCTCCTACGAGTCTGGATCAAGATCACCTCCTTGTCTACATGTGGGCATGAACACATCGTCCAAAGAAAACGGACGTCAGTACGAACATTGTACTGAGTATGAGAGGCATAAGTGATAATAATACGTCAATGAGATAAAGGAAGCATCAAATGAGGAGCATTTGTAACTGACTGTCAATTATAAAAGGAATAATGCATGCTGGCTTACTTCGTAATCATCATCATATCATGTATGCATAAATGTATAAGCTACCCGTCCATATAGATATGGTGTGATAATCAATAGCCTGCGTCCGGGGTACCATATCATGCCGCCCACTAGTGGTGCTGCCCGTGCCATATAGGCACGATGTAATCATCCATAAGCCGCCCGCCTTAACGGTGCTGCCCGTTCCATATATGTGCGGTGTAATATCCTCAACATGTACTCATTTTAATGCATGCATAGAAATTCAAAGACAACTATGCTTTATCGAGGTGACATCAGGTCGTGAACCCCCGATTCCATTATGGAGCATTTATAAGTATTTTGCCTCACCTTGAAGGAAATAGTATATAAGGTGAGTGTATACAATAAACAACACTATTAACTTTATAGGAATATCATATCATGAACTCTAGAATCTTTAGACTTAAGCTCATCATCATCATTATTGGACTCATAATGTATCTCTTATCTCATATGGCTATTCATGAACATAGACTCTTAACTTTCCGGGATGTGGAGGATTCATGGAAAAGAAGGAAAAATCATGCCATCGGATTCATGCCATAGAAATAAAGGACTAGCCTCACATACCTCTTTCGTTTAACTAATCTATCGCTTGCTTGTTCTCCTTTGATGCACACATCTCTACCTTCAAGAGAATTCGCATCAACATTAGTTAATCGATTACTTAAACGTGCTTACTAAAGCTAAAGAAAATTGGGCAACATTTCCTTTGTTTATACAACTTCCCCCATATTCCATATCAACTCCCAAACATCGATAACAACATTCACAATATCACAAGCAACAATCATCATTCATCTATGTTATCCACATTTCACAATTTCACTCTAATTCCTCCATAATCATAGTCATAATTCATTATTGCATTTTCTCACATATAATACTTATTCCATGTTCTAACTGTCGTTCATAACATACTTACATTTACAACATATCAATATTCATGATTCATATTAATCTACTATTCACAATTGCCACTAATCTCATCTTTTGTAATCCATTTTCCATCTTCTTCCATAATCCAAGTGTTTCAACTTTTCAATACCTTAAACAACGTGGAATAATCATGAAACTCACCTTTGAATGCGTAGGAACGGATTTTGGGTGACAATACTTCACTTGAAGAAAACCCTAGCTTCAACTTCCAAGGAATTTCTTGACTCTAGCAACTCCAAAGAGCTTCCTTGCACTCTATTCACTTGAATTTATGGTATTAACCCTTGATTTCCCCTTGTATTCTTGAAATGATATGTATGGAATATTCTAGAAGTTTGGAGAGAAGTGGAGAAGTGGAAAAGAATGAGAAAATAAAGTGGGAACATATATTTATAGTTGCAACTTAATCAGTCCATCGGGACTTATACGGACCACTTATACGGTCCGTATAAGTGTCCGTGGTTCACGACCATGGAAAACATTGTTGCTGTTGGGTTATACGGACCATTATACGGTCCGTATAAAATTCCACGGGCCGTATAATGTGGTCGTGTAACTCATAGTTTTTCCGAAGTTGTCCTCGTCGTTTCGTCTGATCTCCAATCCTTATACAACCTTCTTAACACTTATTTAGTACTTCATCAATGATCTAAACATCCTTATAACTCGCCCTCAAGGCCTTACCAAACAATTCTTAACACAATAATTTACGAAACCTTCCACAAATCCCACTTATACTCCATTTGCCCTTACTAACATTATTTTATCAATTCCTATAACTTCAAGATCTTAACGTACGCGTTCTAAGACCACTAAATATTCGTCTTATAGTCTTAAGTACTTCCCGTTACCCTTAAGATTGCATTGGTTCATTCACTACGTGATGACATGAAATTTCCGAGGTGTAACACTACTTGAAAAATGATCGCAAAATAAATTGGTAGTTTGTGTTTGTCAAATTGTTGGTATTGTTGCCTTTTATCAATCACTTTTCTTTCTCTCTCTTCCTCTTTTATATTATTAAAGATTTTTGTAATTATTTGTTTTACTTACGTTTTCAAATCTATATCAATATTTTTATCTAACTAAAATACTGATCGAAGAATAAAATGAATCAGCCAGTGGATCATCTCACATGACTACTCATATACTCTAATAAACAACAACATATCCAGTGAGATCCCATAAAGTGGAGTCTGGGTGACAACTCATATATTTTAAATGAAAATTACTGGCGATAAAAGCTTACTTATACCGGATGTTTAACACCAAACCAATAAATATAAGACGTGTCTTGCATATACATTTTTAATACCTAATGATGGTTAGATATACATTTTCACTTTAATTTATTGATTCTTAAGGTTAATTATTAATTATTAGGGTCTGTGAGAGTAAATATTTATGATTGCCGAGTTGGAATAAAGGACAGAGCAAAATGCTTCCTCTTTCTTTAATTTTGTTTATTTTTCTTTATATTTTATTTTATTAATAGCACAATTGTTCCCCTAAAATTTAGCACATATGAGTGATTTCTTGTGAGTTAAAACACTGTGTAATTAGAGACAACTTATATGGCATAAAGATTTGGTGTTATTTAGTTATAACTTTAGTGTAAGATTTAGGGATAAGACATAAAAACCACCCAGAACTATATCCAAAGTTTCAGAGACACACTTTATCTTTTTCATTTTGAGTCTCAAAATTCAACAAAAACTCAATCAAATCCGCACCAATCAAGCTTAAATTTTAACTACAACTTGACAACAACATCATCACCAACCTCCAGTAATCAATTTAGCAAACAACCAAGAATTTCGACAAACCTGTTTTTTTGTTCTTTAAGTTTTTTCAATGTTCAACAATGGTGGATTCGAAATTCTTTCTCCATTTTCGAATCTCAAAAGCAATTAAGGATCTAGAATGACTTTAACACTTGAATCTCAACTTTTAAACTTCCAAAACCTTCGAATATGTTCAACTCCTCCAATGCTTAAAAAAAAATGTCCAACACCTCCAATTCTTTTTTAAGATCATATAAGAACAATAACAACAACAATGTCCTTTTCATTTTTCGAAATACAAAGTGATATTTCCATTATATTTTGGAATGAAAAAATTAAACAAAAAGGAAAAAAATAAAATAGATTTTAAATAAATAAAAAAATTGTGAAAATACAAGTGGCAATGCATGTATTTCGCTACCTACCAAGCGTTTGATTTTATTTACATATTTATATCTATTTTATTATTACAAAAATAGAGACATCTCGTGCTTAGTCGTGAACTGTTTTCATTGATGAATTCATTATTTACTTATATTTAGTTCAAATATTATATTAGTAAATTAACGAAATAGGCTCATAAATATTCCCCTTCCACCTTTGGATCTAAAAATAACCTTAAGGTTTGTTTTTGGGCTCAAATATACCCTTAAACTAACATATCGAATTTGACTGTTTAAAAAACCACATGACATTTTGTAATTGGTACCATGTTTTAATTTAGGAGAATAAAAACCCACTCAAATTCTAAGCCCAAACCCTTGGCCCACCCGTTTTCACCTCCAAAAGTAAAAATTACACGAAATATTGGCCTAGAGAGTAGGAAATTTTGCATTAAGAATATAAATACTAATAACATTTATAAGTTACAAAATGATTGACTTCCGTGAAGAAAAATTTAATACATAATATATTCACTATACGTGCCTCGCACGTGTACCTTAGTGATTAGAAATTTATATTAAAAAAGTAGTGATCTTTTAATATATGAATAACTTTAAAACATTTATTTATAAATTAAATTGAAAACTTACAAAAATTGCAAATTCTAGACACCAAAAGATTTACAATTAAAAGAGGCAAAAAAAGACGATGAACCTTAGAGAAAAAAAGAAGAAGAAATTGTTGTTAATCGCTAACAAAATAGACAATAAAATAGATCTGCCTAGAACATATTTCATATCTTAACCTAAAACCTATGCTTTAATTTCACTTTCAGCCTCAATTGCACAATTATGAACCTTTCATGAATATCAATATGAGAACTTATAGCCTGTTTGGTCAAGCTTATTTCTCCTCCAAAAGTACTTATTTGAAAAAAAAGTGAGGTGTTTGGCCAAGCTTTTGGGAGAAAATAAGTGTTTTTGGAGAGTAGCAGAAATAGTTTTTCAGAAGCTAAAAAAAAAAATGTTTTTTTGCCCAAAAACACTCTTTTTAAAAGTACTTTTGAGAAAAATACAAATAGAAACACTTTTTAAAAGCTTAGCCAAATACTAATTATTGTTCAAAAGTGTTTTTTTGAAAAATACTTTTTAAAAAAATGCTTTTAAAATAAGTTGATTTTAGAAGCTTGGTCAAACAGGCTATTAATAAGATAAGACATGTTGAAAGAACGTGCAAAATCAAATTCCAAAAACGCACTAAAATCACATAATATATCATAAGCTAGGAAGAAGAAGCAAAGGTCAAAAGAACAAAAAAGCTTAAAGAGTATCATGAGAAATTGAGAACTCACCTACTGAATAATTCCGTTTACACTAATAAATAAAAAACAAAATTAGAACAAAGTTAGAATTTTGTCACTAAAATCGAAAGTGAGTTTTTTTTTTTTTTTTTTATTGTTAATTAATACATGAAAGCACATTACCACTCAGATCAATAGAACTTAACTTGATAAACATCCATGATATTGTGATTCTTCGTGAGCTTTTGCAATTTCTTAGCAACTTCATCAATATCTCCACCACTTTTGCAATGAATTATTCCAAACATAGGATGACCTAGTCAGTTGGACACCTCTCGGATGATTATAAAGAGTCCGGAGCTTAAAGGGTATAAAAATACACGGTATTTACCAAAAGGGGATGATGAAAAATTTATATACCAAAAGGACTTATCGTGGGCTGATCCACGATATACCCCAAATTTTTTTTTCGGCTGTCAGAGCCAAATCAACGAAAAATTAAAAAATATAAAAATTTGAACGTATAACGTGGACTGATCCACGTTATACAATATATTTTGTATAACGTGGATCAGTCCACGTTTTATAAATATATTTTTGTAAAACGTGGACTGATCCACGTTTTACCTCTAAAGGTTTTTTTTTTTTTTTTGCGAGCTCTAAAAAAAAAATTTGGCACTTTTTTTTTGCAACACTTAGTGTGTTTTTTCATACTTTGACCAATGATTAATCGTGTGTGAAGACTCCGAAACGTCAATATTTTATATAGAACCTGATATTTTTTTCTGCGTACAATAATGTAGGCTCAATACATCAAGGATACGTAGACGTTCGGATCGTCATTTTAGGGGTTGAAAAGGTGCCCGAAGTAAGTTTTGTTTGAAAAAACTTAGTGTTTTTTCATACTTTGACCAATGATTAGTCGTGTGTGAAGACTTCGAAACTTCAATATTTTATATAGAACTTGATATTTTTTCTGCGTACAATAATGTAGGTTCAATACATCAAGGATACGTAGACGTTCGGTATAAGTTTTGTTTAAAAAAACTTAGTGTTTGACTGTAAGGTTATTTTAGTCAACTTTATATGTCGAGAAAATTAGTCAGCTTTATTTTCAAAAATTGAAACCGCAGAAGTGAAATTGACATTCACAGCTACATTACCCCGAGATATTTACGTTGAAATCTATTGCGTATCATCATCTTATAAGTACATAAAACTGAAAATTTCAGGCCAATTTGGGGGAAAATTGAAATTGAATAGGATAAAAGGTGTTTTTTCAAAAATCGGCTCGGCCAAACCGCCTTATGCCTGCGTAGATCTCGAAAAAATACACAAGTTAAAAAAAAAAACGCGTAAAACGGACGTCCGAGCGCAAAGTTATGACCATCTAAAGTTTGACCACTTTACAACTAGTTTTTCTCCCTATATTTTTTAGAATTATATTTATATTCAAAATAAAGTTATGTCGTGATTAAAAAATAACACGCTTAAATCAAAACCTTAAAAAATAAAACACTTAAACTTTAAACAAAACTTACTTCGAGTACCTTTTCAACCCCTAAAATGACTATCCGAACGTCTACGTATCCTTGATGTATTGAGCCTACATTATTGTACGCAGAAAAAATATCAAGTTCTATATAAATTATATTGACGTTTCAAAGTCTTCACACACGACTAATCATTGGTCAAAGTATGAAAAAACACTAAGTTTTTTCAAACAAAACTTACTTCGGGCACCTTTTCAACCCCTAAAATGACGATCCGAACGTCTCCGTATCCTTGATGTATTGAGCCTACATTATTGTACGCAGAAAAAAATATCAGGTTCTATATAAAATATTGACGTTTCGGAGTCTTCACACACGATTAATCATTGGTCAAAGTATGAAAAAACACACTAAGTGTTGCAAAAAAAAAAAAAAAAAAGTGCCAAATTTTTTTTTAGAGCTCGCAAAAAAAAAAAAAAACTTTTAGAGGTAAAACGTGGATCAGTCCACGTTTTACAAAATATATTTGTAAAACGTGGACTGATCCACGTTATACAGAATATATTGTATAACGTGGATCAGTCCACGTTATACGTTCAATTTTTTTTTTTTTAATTTTTCGTTGATTTGGCTCTGACAACCGAAAAAAAAAAATTGGAGTATATCGTGGATCAGCCCACGATATACCCCTTTTTGTATATAAATTTTTTATCATCCCCTTTTAATAAATATCGTGTATTTTTATACCCTTTAGACTTCGGACTCTGATTATAAATATCATATATCGTAACTAAGAAGGAGATATAGAAGAAGAGACTATATTATTATAAAAGCATACATATGCGGTATGCCACCAAAATCACCCAATTATTTGAGAGTTCGTTCCATGTTCAAAGTCTCCAAGCTATGATCCTCTGCGTCTCTTGCCCACCTCAATACGTCTATACATATAGAAAGAGATATTTTTTTAAACCCAGAAAGTTGAGAATACATTAATTGTTTAATTGTATTACCATGCACAAAAGTAGTACTATACAATAAGTCTCTCCATGTATGGGTGTTCTTTTAATTTTTCCAATTATTTCTACTATTATTTGGTTATGAATATTAGTAGAAAGACAATGCGATAATTGTCAATACAAATATTAATTGATAACTTCAAAATTGGGGAAAGCAATCTTCTATAAAAGGATAAAATAATACTAAACGTCTGAACGTATAGGGAATTAATATTTTTTGACGCCATATGTATATGACTATGAGCCCGTTTGGATTGGCTTATAAGTTACTTATAAGTTGTTTTCAGCTTTTTTGAGTGTGTGGCTGGCCATCTTAAAGTCATTTTGTGTCTAAAATAAGCTCAAAAAAATAATTGGGTCCATTTGACTTAGCTTATCTAAAGCAGCTTATAACTTATAAGCTGTTTTCAGCTTTTTTGAGTGTTTGACTGGCCAGCTTAAAGTCATTTTGTGCCTAAAATAAGCTCAAAAAAATAATTGGGCCCATTTGACTTAGCTTATCTAAAGCAGCTTATAAGCTGAAAACAACTTATAAGTCAAAAAAAAATAAGTTAGATTACCCCAACTTATTTCTTTAGCTTATAAGCTGTTTACAGCTTATAGGCATAAACCCATCCAAATAGGTTCTATATGTATTACTTACTTGTATTTAGTATTTGAAATAAACTAAAACTTTTGCATTTAAGCAGGACTTTACTTATATTGTGTTGATTCCTTGTTTAGGTGTAGAATCCACTTTAGGTTAGGATTCTTTTACCAAACTGTTTAGGCTATAACGATGGATATTTGTTTTGCCAAAGATAACCACATGTTTTTATTGCAGCTTTTATTTTGAAAGAAAATATATATTATAAATGTTTAAGTCTATTAATTTGACGAAAATAGTAAATGATAATTTTATCTATTGCGGAGTCTTTTAATGAAGGATAAAAAGTTCAATCAACATTTCTAAGGCCTTCACATTTTTAATATAATATAGATAGATTAGCGAAACTAATTTTTAAACTTGAAAAGAGTAATATATAACTAGCGCAATTAATTTTTAGATTTGCACAGAGTAAATTGGCTTTTGCTTACTCTTGCTTTGAAGTTTTATCAAAACAAAATCTCTAATACTCCATTTTAACAGCAAACTATTACAATAAAAAATCACAAAAATTAAAACGAAGTATTAAAAGAAGGACATGACTGGAGTAGATCCGTGAAATAAAGCAGGGAAATATACTCATAGTCAAAACATTGGAGCCGTCCAAAATATCATAATCATATCTCAAAAAGCTACTCTGAAAATTTAAACCTTACCAATCATCTTAAGCATTTTAAGGCGGTACAGCTCTCGCCGGCGCCTCCTCCTCCTCCTCAAACATCTCAGGATAAATCAAAACCAGCATTTCCCATAGATGCTTCAGCGACATCAACACCACAATAAATCCAGTAGCACTCTTAAATACCCAGATGGTTTCCTTTTCCTGGATGAAATCTCTAAGGTAGAGAGCAAAGAGAAGGCCACATAGTGTTATGAATTCCAAAATCAGTAATAGCAGGCTGTATGAGTAGACATTCAAAGAAACAGCCAAGAATGCAACAGCCTATTGAAGAAACTTGTCACATATTAATAGACTTACACAAGAAAAGAAAAATCTAGTATCAATCCCATAAAGAGACCTACTAGATTAACCAATTTTCTCTCTATATTTTTTATGAATGGGTTTTTCCGAAGAAGCTCAAGGATTTAAAAGGGCACGTAGAAAGAGTTATTTGCAGGTTGAAATGAAAGGTTGCCCACCAAAATGGATGTATCATTATCTCAAGAAACAATAAAAATAAGGCCGCAGCCAAAAGGGAATGTGGTATTAAATTAGAGCCTGTTTGAATGGCTTAAAAAAAAAAACTTATTTTAAAAGCTAAAAAAAAAAAAAGTTGGGGCAGCCCAATGTTTTTTTTTTTTAAGCTAAATTAAATGGGCCAAATTATTTTTTTAGGTCATTTTTAAGCATAAAATGACTTATAAGCTGGCTAGTCAAACACTCAAAAAAACTAAAATCAGCTTATAAGCTATTTTCAGCAACTTATAAGCTAAGCCAAACAGACTCTTTTAGAAGAGAAAAAGCTGCCGTTGTGCACGGGCCAGGGGAAGAGGAGATGATCATGACTTGGAGCGCCCGATTATTAAGAGGAAAAAGGGTGATGGAGACGATGGCGAGGGCGGTGGGAATGGTATGAGTCTTAGGCCTAGGGATAGTCTCCGGCATACTACATGTGGGACCCATCCTCGATAGTGTATATACAGTAGTGTTGTACAATTTATCGTAAATATTATATATTTTTTGCATATTTATAAATATTATCTTAGTCTTTATTATTGTTTATAATTTTACATTCTAAATTGATAATAAAAAAAAAACGTGACACATTCAAAAAAAAATTAAGCATTAATTTAAAAATAAGGCGAAACCCTAAAAGATAAATAACGTAAAGCTAATGACTACAAGTCTTCAAACAAAAAAGGACTTCGAGCACTTGTAACCACTAAAACGACAATCCAAAGTATTGCGTATTCTTGATGTATTGAGCCTATCTTATTAATTGTACAAATATAAGTAGGGTTCTATATAAAATATTGAAGTTCCAGAGTCTCAAAGCATGATTAATATACCGCTAAACTACCTAAAAATGAGTGAAAATGTAATAAGAGGATGTTTTTGGAAAATGGTGGTGTCCTATAGCGCAGTATTTTACTGCGCTATAGGTGAGAGAAAAATTCCTTTAGCGCAGTATTTGCTTCTTCTTGGGATCTGGTCCCGCTAACACGGGCAGAACCTCATCATGACCTGGGTCTGGAAACTCGGACTCTTCCTCGTCGGGAGTCACCACCGCAAGCGCCGAAGGAGGAACCTGAAAAGTATATAAATATTAGTATCATTTCTTATTTATATTGAATACATTAACGTTTGTTGAATCATCAAACTTGTGTGTCAACGGGCGCCTGAGTAGGCTCCTGAGATGGGTCTGGTGGTGAATATGAGGTAGTCTCCTGGACAAGATGTTGTTCGAAGTTCAAGTAAAGGTTATAAAAATTAAATAAATATTTACCTTATATTGAATAAAATTAATTTTAAGTAAAAAAACTTACATGTGCCTCGGTAGTCTCATGAGAAGACACCTCTGCCTCGGCAAGTTGATGAGAATGCACCTGAATAGGTCGCTCCTGTGGATCCACTGGCGCCGAATCCTAAAATATGAAAAAAACAAAATAATAAGTAACATACATTACTACTTAATATAAGCGAGAACAACAAAAAGTTGTCGTCCTCACAGGGGCACTAATGGAATTTCAGTCCCTTGCCACGTGGTGTTGCAATTGTCTTTTCATATTCTCATTTTCGTACTGCTGCAATTGACTTTTCATATTCCCATCTTTTGTACTTAATTATTATATTCATTTTTCTTAAGATCACTACCTGCCTTTATTATAAGAAGGGAAAAGTGCAAATATACCGCTCAACTTTTTCTATTTAAAGTAGATATACTCATGTTATAAAAGTGGTATAAATATACCCCTTTCATTACAAAATGGTGCAAATATGTCCTTTATGCTGACGGATTTTTTTTAAAAAAATATTTTTTTAATTAAAAAAAATACCACATAGCTTAAAAAAAAAAAAGCCTACTTATTTTTTTCTTTAGTAGGCATAGTTTTCTAAACCCACATGATAATTTTTTTTCTGGTGGGTCGAGTCTGGCTCATTTAAAAAAATGGGTAGAGTTTTTTTTTTTAAAGCCACGAAGATATTTTTTTAAACGAACTAGACCTGACCCACCAGAAAAAAAATTACCATGTAGCGTTAGAAAAATATTTCTACTCACAAAAACTGGGTAGACTTTTTTTTAAAGCCACATGACATTTTTTTAAATTAAAAATAAGCTAAATGTTTTTTTTTTTTAAAATCCTATTGGCAAAAAGGGTATATTTGCACTATTTGTGTAAGGGTAGGGGTATATTTGCATCATTTTATAATGGCAAGGGTATATATACACCACTTTTTTAACGAGGGTACATCTGCTCTAAATCGCAAAGTTGAGGGGTATATTTTCGCCTTTGCCCTTATTAGAATATAGTGTATTTATTTTCTTGCCCCTTAAGAGGTGACATTTTATTATTTGTCTTTGTGTATTTTCGTAGTAAAATTTACTTTCTGGCCAAATTATTTTTCCTTCCAATTGAAGCATTTATTAGGGGTGTGTTTGTATGGAGAGAGTATTTTTCAGAAAATGTTTTTCAACTTTTTCATATTTGATTGATTAAAAATTTTTAAAAGCATCTTTTCAAGGAAATAAGATCCTTAAAAAAAGGAAATTAATTTTTCTAATGAGAGTAGAGAAAATAAATCTCATAAGTGACATTCTAAGTTTATTACTTATCACTTTCACACCTATCAATGCCCCTACCCCTACCCCTTGACCACTCTAACCCCGACCCCCAATCTCCACCCACCTCCATAATATTTTTCTATATTATATCTAAATATTTTTGGACAATACTTTTTGTTTTCTTACCAAACACTAAAAACTAATAAGAATATCACTTATTTCCTAAGAAAACATTTTCTAGGAAAATATTTTATATGGAAATCATTTTTCTTCATGCCAAACACATCCTAGGTCTTATTTTACATTTTAATATGTCCCACGTCATATGTTCCTCCCGTCTTCTTCTCTCTCTTTGTTTTAATCCTCCAAACACCTACTTTTCTTAATGAGCTCATATGTGCTTAGATTTGACTTCGAATCACATTCAAATATGTTTTAGAAATCTTTAACTTTATTAGCATACTTGAATTATTATTATTAATATCTTTATACGTTTGTTAAATTAATTTATGTAAGGACTCTAAAATAACGCTATAAAAAGTATGTACAAATTTAAAGTTAATGAAAAATTTACTGTAAAGCTTAGATCGATGATTCTAGAAGACGAAAATATGAGTATTTATTAATGCATGTGAAATAAAATACATTATTAAAATCTTAAATGAGTCCAAAATAAGCATAATTGAGTTTGAAGTAAATAATTCAATCAATAGTGAAAATGAAAATGTTAAAGGAGTAAAAAGAAATTTATATTTTTATATATTAAAAATATATGTATTGAAATTGTAGCTATTATGTGTGATTGTTGCTTTATGTGTTTTTGAAATATTTATCTCATTCGCCACTAATCTCTTGATGCGATTCATGTTTCTTTTAACAAAAATCAAAATTCACTCTTTTATAGATTTAATAAAAAATAAGTGATACAAAATATCTGAAATCACTAAATTAAGATTTTTTTTCGTGGATAATATTATCTCGCAATTTTGGTCTTGGGTTGAACTTTAATTCTTTTACATGCAAAAGCCATTTTCTTAAAACTTTTTTTTCTTTCTAGAATTTGTATTAAATCTTGTTTTGTCTATGAAAGAGGTTGGTGCAATTACTTTTAGTAGATTCACCTAGAAAGCACAAAATATGTTTAAAAATTAATAAATTGGCATATTTTGAATAAAAAAGCACAAGAATCTTTAATTTTATTTTTTTTTAAAATCAATTACATTGAGGAATGAAGAAGAGGAAAAAGGAGAGGTGGTTAAAGCCATCCTAAATTTTAGTAGATTTATATTTATATGAAGTTACATATCATATGTGTTGAACAAAATACAATCCTCATGTATTTAGTTCTTTTTCTAATTTATTTTTTCTTATCTGAATGGAATTCTTTATGGACAATTTTACTTGATGTCACCTTTAAAGTATCTATGATACATTATAAATACTAAAAGTGTAAATTATTAAATGATGTCATATGGTATTAATAGAGTTAGCATTATCAGTCAAGACCGAGTTGTCTCCTCAAAATTTCTTGCTTCGTTAGCTACATATTAATTCTTTTAAACATAAAGTATATATGAAGAACTAAATTTATTCTTTAGGTTCATTTTAATAATTTTAGTTTTTTTCTTGAATTTGGTCCAAATTAAGCTTAAACAACCATATCTAATAGCATATACCCTTGATACATAAATAATGAGTGAAAAGTTAATGATATCAAAAGAAATCTATTTCTCTGTTATAACTAGAAATCTTACGCTCACAAATTCATAAAAGTGTCAAATTCCTATCCAATTATTTGACTAAGAAGTTTTAACAATTATAAAAATTTATCAACAAGGCATGATCAATGTGCAACTACATTAGATTAATTTTGTTATAGAAAAACATGACATAAATTATATTACTTATTTAATATAATTAAACTTACAATTTTTACATCTTAAGTTTGGGCCCGGGCTTAGCACGGGCCTACTGCAACTAGTATTTAAAATAAGTACTTTAAATAATCAAATATGTATATTAACTACTGACCTTATATTGAATAAAACAAATTTTAATAAAAAGCTTACCTGTAGCTCGACAGTCACATGGGAAAACACCGCTGGCTCGGCAGACCCATGAGAAAACGCCTGAGTGAGTGGCTCTGGTGGACCCACTGACGCCGAATCCTAAAATATAAAATATTACTAAATAATGAGTAACATATATATTTAAAATAAATAATTTAAATGAACAAATAAGTATTTTAAATACTAACCGGGATCAAAAACTCATCAAAGTCAAGAATCCTGGCTCCCTCTAAATTCCTCACAGGCCGCTCATCAGCTAATGAAGCGCGTAACGCCGCCCAATCAATGATATCACGCTCCTCCATGTATGCATTCTGGCTCGGCTGTGATGAAGACCCAAGTATCTCAACAAGTAAGAGCGCTGGCGTAAACGTAGGTGAGTCCCAGGTGAGCTACCACTGGCCTGGAACGGTTGCGGATGGACTAGACCGAGAACGCCCTCTGGAATGGGATCGGCCTCATATGCCTCATCTACCAGATGGTGTCCTCCACCACCAGGTCCTCTAGCAGCAGCACGGCGTCCTCTACGCGCACGGCGTCCTCCGGTAGCACGGCGAACTCTGCTAGCACGGCCTCCTCCTCTGGGAGCACTCGGTACTCCTCCTGGCGCTGCCTGATACTCAGCCTCCGGAACAAGCTCCTCCCTGCGCCTAATCTCTCCTGCCTGCCGGATACCATCCTCGGATATCCGTACCATCTCCGACGCAGGCCCCGCAAGCCCAGGGTAAGGCATATGCTCTAACCCCAAGATGCGTAAACGCTGTAGGGCCACCAGCTGTATTTGTGTTCAACAGTAAAAAAAAAGTTATTTTTTAAAACGTAACAATTAATGCAATTAAATAAATCTAAATACAATAAACTTACTAATGCCTCGTATTTCCCCGCGAGTGCTGAGTATCCTACATCCCTAGGGGGACGCAAAGCTGGGTTGCCGATCAATCGGCGTGTGATCTGATGATACCAGCGCATGTAATCCTCAATGGGAATCGAATGGCCGACCACCGCTAAAGTGCCCAACCTGTTCTCCTAACGGTGGAGCTGGACATCCATGAAAGCCAGAAAATCATCATCAATGGCAACCCGATCATCGCACTGGTAGTGTCGGAGCTCATGACGGACGTCAGGGGGTATTCTCTGTGTATGCCCAAACTGTCGTAAGACACGCTCGGGCATGTGGTCTTCTACGATGTCCAGGCGTATCCATGGACACCGCGACCTCCAAACCCCCTGACCTGCCTTGCAAAAGGCCGACAAACTATCTAATATAGCAGCGTACGACGTCCATATAAATAGTTGTATAACATATAAATACAAATCAGTGATCACCAAGTAGAAAAGACGTTTAATTAAATTAATAATGTAAAGTTAAATAGTTTTACCACATCATCCGTCATGAGATCAAGCTGGTCCCGGAATTGAAGAATACTGTGGTGCGTATCCACATCCCGATCAAAATCCGTTGTCCACCTCCTCGCATAAAGCATGTCAATCTCGAGGTGATTCCTAGGTACGGGCTGAAAAGGCAGCATCCTCTCCCACGCCCATAACTGTAAGAGATATTAGAAAATACGATTTTTAAGTCATCGTTTCAAGAGATTTGTCTACATTAAAGGAACGCACACTTAAAATATTACCTGGAGAAGAGCAAAAAATTCACACACATCTCTAAAAACACCAATAGACACTCGGCACAGGCATCTGTAAAGATACGCCAAAATAGCACCGCCCCAGCTGTAGTCTTCCAAGCGGTCCAGATGCTCCAAGAAAACCAAGTAACGTAAACTGACAAAGGCACCCGATGAATTCGGGAACAAGATGCCCCCAAATATAATAAGCAGGTACAAACGGGCATGACGATCAACATCGTCCTGCGGGGTGCCGTCGTCAACCGGATCCAGACCCTCCAAATAAGTGCAGAGTGCACTAAGCTGAACCCGACTCTGTCCCGAGATATCCCTATAGTACCGGCCCATAATAACTCTGACCTATGATTGCCTTGCAAAGACAATATTGATCTAGTAGCGGGCCCCGGGTGAACAGCTGGCCCTGGGTGATCATCGGGCCCGGGGGAACATCGGGCCCAGGGGGAACATTCGAATCCATGAAAGAGTCCGTTCTGTACAAACTAAATTAGTCATTATTCTTGAAATGAAAGATAAATTATATTAACTAATTAATAATTTGTAGTATTATATCTTGTGAATAATTAACATGGGATATGCAGTAAATTTAATATGTGATAGTAAGGACACATATGTGATGGCAAAGAATTTTAAGTTAATTACTTTTGAATTATGTGATGGCAAAGACTTTTAAGTTAATTAGTTTGGGAATCGAAATTCAGCAGTAATATTTATTTAGAACTCTATTTTGAATATGTGATATATTTTTAGTTGACCAAATAGCCAACACAACTACGATAAAATTAGACTAAAAGAGTATATTCGTCGACCACATATTTTCCTACAAACGTTACATTTTTTTCGTTAACTTATGTATTTATGAAAAGAAGAACTTTAACTATTCTTTTTTAGATAATCTTTTTTTATTTAACATATATATTCATGCTTTTAAAATAATATAGATTAGCAATTCATAATCATTTACAACTTGTTTGGATGGTTGTTACCTATTGTATTATATTATGTTGTTAGTTTAAATACAATGTTTGCTTTGATTGTTATTTTAATTTTATTGTTATGTAACGACGAAAGGTCCTATTTTATGTAACCACTGATTTGGTCTTATACAATACAACACAATACGATACATTATGAAACAATACATAACAATCATCCAAACAAAGTGTTAACAAAATAATAATTCATTACCAATCAACTTCTTTCAATTCATAAACAATATTTAACAACTAATAAATTCATAATCAATATTTAACAAAATAATAATTCATTAACAATTCGTAAATAATTAACAAATTAACAACTCATAAACATATAACAAATTAACAATTCATAAACATTTAACAAATTAAAAATTCATAAAAATTTAACAAATAATGAATTAAACAAAAAAAAATCGGAACAGTGGCAAAAGCCACTGCCTAGTCCGAACAAGAACAAAAAAAAATTGATTTTTTTTTTTTGGAAAATAGCAAGGATTAAATGTTAAGCATGCTTAGAATATAATGTATGTAACAAAATAATAAAAAAAGTACATAGTAGAAAACCTTAATCAAAGATTTTTTGTAGAGTTATTTTAATCGAGTTGTATGCCATTTTTTCCCAAAATTCGAACTTAGAATCTTGCTTCTTGAATTGAATATACCGAGAATCTAAACTTTCCCGATGAAATTTAATAGAAAATGACGTTTTTGGATGTGAGGACCACCTCGGGTTCGCCTCCAATGGCCTTTTTCAACTTTGTTTTTTGCCACTGGAGGGACCAGTGGTGGAACCCGACGAGTTTAATGTTGAGTCCTATAACGCAGTATTTTACTGAGAGAAAAATTCCTATAGCGCAGTAAACTACTGCGCTAAAGCTCTTAACGGGGTCGTTACAGTTAAGTGCTTTAGTGCAGTATTTTACTGCGCTAAAGGTAGTTTTGTGACATTTTTTTGTTTGTTGGGGTATTTTGGTTCAAAATGATTTTTTTGGGGGCATTTTGGTTCCAGACTCCCCATAGGAGTATATGGGTTGATGTGAGTGTCAGTAAATCAAATCATCTTTATCCCTCCCTCTCACCTGGCAATTAATGTCCTTCCCTAATATTCAATTCATTTTTGCTTTGACTCAATAGGTATATAATAGGGAATTTGCAACTTAAATGACCCAAAAAGTGAATTTGGGTATCAAAATAACGCAATAAAAAAAGTGATCAAAATACTTTTTACACATTAATTTAGTGCATAATATGACTAAACTGTAACATTACAGTTAAGTCCTATTGTGCATTAAATTATTGTGCAAAGGGTGATTAATAAAACATCCACACTTGTGTAATTTAAAACTTTTGAAATTTCACGTTTTTTCTATACTTTGACCAAAGATTAGTCATGTTTTTAAAAGCCGAAATATCAATATTTTATATAGAATCTGATATCTTTTTCTGCAAACAATAATGTTGACTCAATACAACAAGTATACGTAAATGTTTGGATTGTTGTTTTAGGGATTGTAAAGGGCCCCGAAGTAAGTTTTGTTTGTTTGAAAACTTGTTATATAAGTTTTGTTTGTTTGAAAACTTGTTATCTTTAGGTTTAAGTATTTTATTTTATAAGGTTTAGATTTAAGAGTTCTATTATTTAGTCAAGGCATTACATTATTAAGGATATGTCGAGATTTTTTTTTTTTTTGCCGTTCATAATTCAAGATAATTCGAATTCATCAAGAAGAATTAAAATACATTGATAATTCAAGGAAATTCCAATACATCAAGAAGGATTAAAATACATTCATAATTCAAGACAATCTTCAACCATGAGAGGCTCTTCCACTACGAGAGGTTCTTCCACCACCAGAGGTACTTGCACCACCACAGCCCCGTAGGTAACACAAACACTTATCATGGCCAAACTCCTTACACGTCGAGCACCTTCGAGAGTATATCCTATCCAGAACATCCATTTGATTAGGAATTCGAGTTCGTGCGTTAGCATGAATTTTTCGGATATATTCCTTGTTAGCAATCATTGAAAATGGCTCGTTTGGCTAATAAGATTGATCACCAAGTGGGTAGAAACCTCCGGCATATGCTTTAAGATAATTTTCAACGTTGTATTCGGATGTCACATAAGTGGATACCGTTTTTCCCATTGCTTTGAAACACTTGATGGCATGAGAACACGACATGTGGTATGATTGCCACTTACCACAACTACACATTCTCGTTCTCTTATAAACAGTATGATGGTTTTCTCCTCGACCTTGGTAATAACCTGTCCGGACTTCATACATATGCTCAACATAGTTATACTCTATCATCTGGTGTAGCTCACATTTTTTCCTATAATGCCCGAACATTTGTGCAGGTTTTGGTATCAATCTCCCACCATCTGCTAATATGGCTATGGCATATCTTGTTCTAGTGGCAAGCCGCTCCACAACTTGCTTAAATGTCATTCTCACCATTGCAGTAACGGGTAGTCCCCGAGCAGATTTTAGCAAACTATTGACTGACTCCGAGCTATTTATTGTTAGTATCCCCCATCTCCTGCCTCCATCTGCATGTAATGTCCATTTCTCAACCTCGATATCCTTCAACCAATTATATGCTATTGGATTAATTGTCTTGATCATCTCCATCCGTATAAGAAACTTTTTTTGTTGATGCTCCATTACAGCCGCCCACATCAATTTGTTTAGAGTGCTGTTTCTAAATTTTGTTTGGAAATTTTCTTTTATGTGCCTTAAACAAAATTGATGGTAAGCAAAGGGAGGCTACCACCTCGGCAAATTAGACATACTGTGTAATATGGCTTGATGTCTATCAGATAGCACACATATGCCCATACGATCCTTAATAACATATCACCTCAAATGTGTCAAAAACATCCCCCATGTGTCGTTGCTTTCGTTAGCGGCAATGACGAAAGCAAGAGGGAATACCGACCCATTGGAATCCATCTCTACTGCAATTAGTAGCATGATGTCGTATACCCGGTACACATGCGTGCCATCTACGGATATGACTGGCCGGCAATGAGCAAAACCATCAATGCATGGTTTAAATGTCCAAAACACAAAATTGAAAATATTACCGGTAACGAGCTTCTACTCTACAACAGTACCAGGATTGAATTTCTATAGAGCTGCACTGTCGTATCCCTCGACAACTGTTGGAAAGATCCCTCCCATGTACCATAAATCATCTCAAAAGCCCGCCTAAATCCGAGATATCCCTTTCTCTTGCTTATCGTTTTATGATATGTTTCCTTAACGTTTCTAATGCAATCTTTGATGGGATACCTGGACAAGTTTAAACAAACAACATTTAGCAATGATATGATAATTTAGTTGATGCCGAAATTATAATGAACTTGATCGAATAGCTTACCTTGGGGTTTCGGCAACGTGAACAAGTAACATTTGAGCAATCATATTTTAATCTAAATTAAAATGTTCTGCTTGATTCTATCCCATATCACAAGTGTGACGTGGGTAGAATTTTGTGATAATCCACATACTATCATGCTTAACAATACCACGAAGCATCCATCGACAACCTTGATACTGTCGTCTGCAAAACAGTCTCAAGATCTTACGAGTTGAATCATCAACCTTAAACTCCCTCATTCCCTGGTAGCTATAAATTTTGACCGCCCTTTGTAATGCCTTTTTGAATTCGAACATCATGCTTTTTTCAAGGTGAACTTGATCCCTTACAAGATCGATCGGTTCTTTCCATAATTTATGGCGAATTGGATCATCTTCTCTGGTGTAGACAAAGGCATCAGGATGACCTTGAATATTGTGAAGATATGGAATCACGTTAGAATGCCACTACATTGGGCTTCCGACCATGTTTTCTTGTTGGAGAATTGGGCTTTTGGCCATCAGTTCTTGCTGGTTTGGCCAATTTTGCATCATTTATACTAATTGTAGTTCCTGCATATGAGGATTAACATCAACCTAATCATCATCATTGTCGTACTCCTCTGCATTCGGTATTTCATCGCTATCACTCGATGATGTTTCTGTATAATTAGGATAATCATCAACCATCTAGTAAAGGGCTCTTCCTACACGAAAAATAGGTAGCATATTTTAAATACCAACATCAAAATATATATGGATTATTTAATATTAAGGTGATGAACCTACCGATAGTGTTCAATAGTGTCAGGGTTTGAAGAAGGAACAACTGCACCGAAATCAACATTTGGTGCCACTGACGAGTTTTGTGTGTAATTTTCACTACAAAGACAATTTAAGTAGTGTAAATACTAAACATCAAAACACTTATATTATTTAAAAAATAAAAAGTATACCTATCGATAATAATCAGCTGCACCGAACTGAGGGGATTGCCCAATATTACTCATATCAAGTGTATAACCCCTAAAAAGAGACAAAAAAAATACTACTACCATATGTATAATAAAATAAACATGTACTACTACACAAAATTATAATTTAAAAATGTATATTTACCAATTTTCACTGATGTTGACACCTAATTTTTGACCTCCCGTAATTATTTTTAATCACTTAGAGTTCTTGGAAAATAAATAAAAAGAGCTATGCACCTTAGAGGGTTTAAATAATTTTTATAAATTTGTTCAGATCAATATTTTTACTCCTTTAAATTGGCAAAAGTCTCTTCATGACATGACAAATTTATTTAGGAATTGATTGGTACTTTCATGTGTAACGATCCTCCCGGTCGTTATGGAAAATATAGGATTACCCCACAAAATAGAACACTCCCAAAGGTAGAACAAGCTAATAGAAACTCGATTGTATAAGTCTAAGAACTAAAAACTTGGCTTGTGTTGAAATTTTAGTTGTTGTGTGTTTAGTCCATTGGGGGTGACGTAGGGAATTAGAACTCCGTTGGGAATTTCAAGGCCATGGGCGAGTTTGTATGGTGTTTTTATGTCTATGTGCATGTTTTGTTTATGTTTGTGAGGCCTCGGATGAAATATTGGGTGGTAGAGCTGAAAAACTAAGAAAATTGCAAGCTTATTGTTTCAGTATTACCGCTGCAGCGATGTCGGTATAGTGGGATCAGGCCTGCCATGGCGGAGGTCAGGTATATTGTAGTCCGCTATAGCGGCGACTTGGCCGCTCTAGCGAGACCGCTGCAGCGGTGATTTGATCGCAGCAGCGGTCGACAGGACAGAATGTCGGCTTTTAAACACTTAGTTCCGAATTCTTTATTCATAAAACTCCAAAACAGTTCCCTACAAACGCCTAGGGCGAATTTCTAAGCTAGAGCAAGAATATCCTTGAGAGGTAAGTCTCAATCATTCCTTCCATTATTACGTTGTCATCTTCATAATTATCATCCCTTTTATGGGTCTACAATGGTGAATTAGAAATAGCAACCCTAGAACCTAATAGACCTTCTATAGTTGATGGGTTAGGATTATTATCATGTGTTTATCATCTAATGGCTTGGTTTATCTCCTCTTAATCAAGAATTGAACCATTTGAGTCATGGACTAAGTGAATTGAGGCTTAGGGTTTCATAAAAATGGTAGCTTGACCATGGAAACTATTTGTAATAGATGTTTTGATTAAAATGGCCTTATAAATTGATAATTGGTGGTTGCTAAGGCAAATGTTAGGTTGAGTTACACCTAGAAATCATTCACCCATTGGAATGGGGTTAAAGGGGAGGGTATTCTTTAATTGATTTTGGGATTAGAGTAATTATGACTCATTGAGCATTCTACTTGCTAGACTTTGAGCATTCCGAGGCTTTACGGAAGGGAAAGGCTGTAGCGGAGTAATCTGCATTGTTCCAGCTCTACATTCGAGGTAGGTTATGGACTACTTGAGTTAGACTTTGATTAGTTGATTGTATGTGTTATGAAATTGATAGGAGAAAGCATGTCTAGTCTTCAAATATGATTGCGTGTGGTTAAACTTCCTATATGTTGTTGTTTGAGTGATTATGTGGGCTTCGTGCCACTATTCATTGTGTTGGGACATACAGGTTGATGGCGTTGTGATGAGAAGTTAATATGATCTTCTTGGTGGAATTGAGATACGAATGATAATTTGATTATTGAAAATAATGTGACACTAGATACGGAATATATATATATATATATATATATATATATATATATATATATATATGAAAAGGCTCATTTGACCAGGGGTGAGGATGAGGCCTAGATATGAACAGACACATTTGACTGGGAGTGAGGATGTGGCCTAGTCGTGAGCTCGAGTCCGAGGAGTGAGTCCGGAACGAGTGGTACATGGACACCACGGTCCCTTGCAGGTCATGACTACTGAGCAATAACATTAGTTAGCATGTGTGGACAGTGTGTATACGATTATTGTTGATAGACTTATTTTTATTGCTTACTTCCAGTAATATGACTCTTGATATCGTTGGGTGACTTGATCGTTAATATCCTTAGTTGGCTTGTTGTTAGGTTATTGATTATGTGTTGTTGACTGGCTTGTCTATTTTATTGATTTTATGATGTATGCATGATACTAACCTTAGTTGGCCTATGATATCTACCAGTACATAGTATTTGTATTGATACTACCTTGCTGCATTCTTTTGAGTGCAGATTGTGATCCAGAGACTGCTACCTGACCTCATATCTAGCGTTGAGGTCGTTTGCTGACAGATTTAAGGTGAGCTTCTATCCATGCCAGGCCGCCGAAAGATCTTCCTTTATGATGTCTATTTCTATTCCAGACATTATTGGTTATTTATTTGGACAGATTACCTTCCTTAGACATGTTTTGGATTAGAGTCCTTGTACGGTGACTTTCGAATTTTGGAGTTTGTAATAGTTAGGACTTCGAATTTATTGCATTATTTAATAGCATGACTTAATTTGACTTATCTTGTGTTTGAATGGTTAATAACTGATTGAAATGGTTAATATAAAAATGGGCTTGAATGAATAGATGGCTTACGTGTTGGTTTGCCTACTAGGAGTTAGTTTGGGTGCCAGTCATGGCGGGTTTGGTCGTGACAGAGTTGGTATCATAGTTTTAGGTTCATCGATCTCATCGTACAAGGACATGTCTAGTAGAGTCTTGCGGATCGGTACAGAGACGTCTGTACTTATCTTTGAGAGGCTACCGGACACTAGGAAAATTCTCTTTTCTTTCTTTCTTTCTTTCGTGCTACTTGATTCCAATTGGTATCTGGATGATTCAAATTTGTATCTGACTATCTTTCATTCTCTCGCAGATGGCGAGAACACGTGCGGCAGAGGCAGAGGTAGAGGCAGAGGAGCAGGTAGAGGGGCGGTACCAGCTGGGGGCGGAGTCCCAATAGTTGATCCCGTGCCTCCAATGATTCCTAATGAGGCCGCGGGAGATGCAGCTGCACCAGCTTAGCTAGCGGCAGTACCAGTTCCGCCAGGGGCTGCAGCTGCTCCTGGTATACCAGATGCGATGGCATAGGTGCTGAACTGGTTACATAGGTTAGCACAGACCGGGGCTATACCCCCCGTTCAAGCAGGTAGGGGCACAGGGATAGCAGCCCCAGGTCTAGATAGAGTTCAGGCTCCAAGAATTCAACATGCCACAGCAGTGGTACTTCACTTGGATGACATTCCGGGTTTTGAAGCTTTTCGAGGTCAGTTGCAGGGCCGGTAATAACTAGTGAGGAGCATGATTTGTTTTGGAGGTTCACTAAGATGAAGCCTCCGCTTTTCTATGGTACTAAGTCAGAGGATGCGTACGAGTTCATTATATATTGTCATGAGAGGCTCCACAAGATGGGCGCTGTGGACAAGTATGGAGTTGAGTTTGTGACTTTCCAGTTCTTGGGTGATGCCAAGTTATGGTGGAAGGCATATGTGGAGTGCAGGCTAGCTGGGTTACCTCCGTTTACTTGGGTTCAGTTCTATTCAGTGTTCCTAGATAAGAATGTCCCGCGTACTCTGAGGGACAGAAGGAAGGATGAGTTTGCTAATATTGGTCAGGGGAACTCGTCTGTTGCTGTTTATGAGTCCCGTTTCCATTCCTTGTCTCGATATGCTCTTCAATTGCTGCCTACTGAGGAGGAAAGGTTTGGGCGTTTCGTGAAGGGATTGAACAATGGACTTCAGCTATCAGCTCTTCAGCTTGTAACCACTAGGGCTTTATTCCAAGAGGTAGTGGAGCATGTCCGTGTTGTGTAGGGGATTAGACAGGAGAGTCATGCAAAGCAGATAGAGAAGATAGCCCGAAAGGGTAGGAATTTCAGCAAATCCTTCTCGAGGGGTCAGAGTTCACAGGTGTATTCAGGACGTCCGGTTCAGTTCGCTATGCAGGTGTCTGCTGCGGGCCCATCAGGGGCCAATTATCAATCTTTAGGTCAGCATAGGGGTTATACTACTTCATCAACTTCTATTCAGCGATCTACGCTGGATCGTGCGTGTTACAAGTGTGATGAGGTAGGTCATATTAAGAGTTTTTCCCCAGACTCAGACAGAGTGGACAGGGGACTCAGTATCAGGCTCCCCGATCTCTATTTGCACCAGATAGAGGAGGTAAGGACCGTGCACCGGCAGGGCGGGGCGGCCACACCGCAGGTAGGGGTGGCGCTCAGCCTAACCGAGGCAGTTATCAGGAAGGCAGATGTGGACAGCAGCCCAGCAGGGGTGGGGCTTAAACAGGATAAGGTAATCGAGGTGGTTTGCAGGCTACTGGAGGGCGCGGTCACTTGTAAGCTTTCCCAGGTAGACCTGAGGCTGAGGCCTCCGATGCTGTCATCACAGGTACTATCTCAGTTTATGAGCGGATGACTTCTGTTTTATTTGGTCCGAGTTCTACTTTTTCATATGTGTCTTCATATTTTGCTGTGGTTTTGGATATGATGTCTGACACTCTTGATGCCCCTATTTATGTATCTACTCCGGTTGGGGATTCGGTGGTGGTAGATAAAGTCTACCCTTCTTGCGTAATTACATTTATAGGATATAGTACTTCACGGATTTGATAATCCTTGACATGGTAGATTTTGATGTCATTTTCGGCATGACTTGGTTGTCCCCGCATTATGCCATTCTTGATTGTCACTCTAAAACCATTACCTTAGCTATGCCCGGGGCACCTAGACTTGAGTGGAAGGGTAACCTTAGAGCCGGTTTGGATTGGCTTATAAGTGGTCAAACCAGCTTATAAGTTGTTTTTTGATTTTTTAGGTGTTTGGCAAAGAAACTTATAAGCTAAAAAAGTGCTTAGAATAATCCAAAAAAAATAATTTTGGGTGGCCCAACTTATTTTTTTCGGCTTATAAGCTGTTTTTGGTCAAACCAACTTATAAGCTACTTTTTTTAAGCTAAGACAAATGACTCTTAGTCCCCTCCGTAAGAATTCATATCCTTCGTTCGTGCTAGGAAGTTAGTGAAGAAGGGTTGTCTAGCTTATTTGGCACATATCTGTGATACCAGCGCAGATACTCCATCTATTGACTCGGTTCTAATAGTATGCGAGTTTGCGGATGTGGTCCCCGTGGACTTGTCAGGTATGCTACCTGACTGTGACATTGATTTTCGGATTGATTTAGACCCAGGGACTCGTCCTATCTCTATTCCACCTTATAGGATTGAGCTAGCAGAACTCAAGGAATTGAAAGAACAGTTGCAAGATCTTTTGAGTAAAGGGTTTATTCGCCCGAGCGCCTCTCTTTGGGGTGTTCCTGTGTTGTTTGTTAAGAAGAAGAATGGGTTTATGTATATGTGTATTGATTACTGTTACCTGAATAAGGTGACTATCCGAAACAAGTATCCCATCCCCTGCATTGATGACTTGTTTGATAAGTTACAGGAGCTTCTGTATTCTCTAAAATTGACTTAAGGTCAGGGTATCACCAGTTGAAGATTTGAGCAGAGGATGTTCCGAAGACAGCCTTCAAGATCAGGTATGGGCACTATGAGTTCTTGGTTATGTCTTTTGGTCTTACAAATGCCCCAGCTGTGTTCATGGATTTGATGAATAGTGTTTTTAATCCCTTTTTAGACTCTTTCGTAATAGAGTTCATTGACAATATCCTGGTGTATTCTAGAAGTAAGGAGGAGCATGAGAAACACTTGAGGATTGCTCTGGGGTATTGCGGGAGAAGAAGCTGTATGCTAAATTCTCCAAGTGTGAATTCTGATTGTCTTATGTTTCCTTCTTGCGGTATGTAATTTCGAAAGAGCATATTATGGTGGACCTGCAGAAAATATAGGTAGTCAGGGAATGGGCTAGGCCAACATCAGTGACCGAAATCTGTAGTTTCATGGATTTGGCTAGCTATTATAGTCAGTTTGTGAAAGGGTTCGCCTCTATTTCTTCTCATTTGACACGTCTGACTCAGAAAGAGGTTTCATTTCAATGGTCCAACGAGTGTGAAGAGAGCTTTCAAAAGCTCAAGACATTGTTGACTACGGCACCTATTCTAGCTTTGCCCGTGGAGGGCAAGGATTTTGTTGTTTATTGTGTTGCTTCACATTCTGGGTTGGGCGCTGTTTTGATGCAGGAAAATAAGGTGATTGCTTACGCTTCTCGGCAGTTGAATGTGCATGAGAAGAACTATCCTACTCATGACTTAGAACTGGCAGCAGTGGTGTTCGCGCTGAAAATCTAGAGGCACTACTTGTATGGTGTCCATTGTGAAGTGTACACTAACCACTGCAGCTTGCAGCATGTGTTCACTCAGAGGGTACTCTAGGCAGCAGAGATGGATAGAACTGCTGAAAGATTATGACATCACCATTCTGTATCATCCTGGTAAAGCAAATGTGGTGGCTGACGTGTTGAGCAGGAAGTCAGCTAACATAGGAAGTTTGGCTCGTTTGATCTCTTCGAAGCGTCCGTTTGCTAGAGAGGCTCAGACTCTAGCTAATAGTTTTATGAGGCTTGACATTTCTAACACGGGCAGAGTGTTGGCTTGTGTTGAGGCTCGGTCATCATTTCTGGAGCAGATTAAGGCTTAGCAATTCGAGGATGCTAAGTTATGTAAAATTCGTGACAAGGTGTTGCGTGGTGAGGCTAAGGAGGTCGTGATTTATGAAGAGGGGGTGTTGCGGATTAAAGGGCAAGTTTGTGTGCCACGTGTGGGTGATTTGATAAAGACTATTCTGACAGAAGCTCACATTTCGAGGTATTCCATTCATCCTGGCGCTACTAAGATGTATCGCAATTTGAGACAACGCTACTGGTGGACTAGGATAAAGCGTGATATAATGGAGTTTGTTGCTCAGTGTTTGAATTGCCAACAGGTGAAATATGAACATTAGAAACCTGGGGGTATACATCAGAAGATGCCCATTCCTGAGTGGAAGTGGGAAAGAATAGCAATAGATTTTGTGGTTGGTCTTCCGAAGACGTTGGGGATGTTTGATTTTATTTGGGTTATTGTTGACAGGTTGACTAAGTCTGCCCACTTTGTTTCGGTGCGGATAACTTTTGACGTGGAGAAATTAGCTAAGATCTGCATTCGTGAGGTGGTGAGGCTACATGGGGTTCCTATTTCCATTGTGTCCGACGGGGGCACAACTTTCACATCTCGATTTTAGGAGCATTTGCATGAGGAATTGGGTACTAGGTTGGATTTAGTAGAGCTTTCCACCCTCAGACTGACGAGCAATCTGTGCTGACTATTCAGGTTCTTGAAGATATGCTTTAGGCTTGTGTGATAGACTTTGGTGGTCATTGGGATCGGTAATTTCCATTGGCCGAGTTTTCATATAATAAGAGCCACCACTCGAGCATCGACATGGCTCCATTTGAAGCGTTTTATGGGAGGAGGTGTAGCTCTCATATTGGGTGGTTTGATGCGTTTGAGGTGAGACCTTGAAGTACGAACCTTCTGAGAGAGTCCTAAAGGTGATTCAAGCTGAGCTTCTAGCAGCACAAAGTAGGCAAAAGGAGTATGTGGACCGTAAGGTCTGAGATCTTGAGTTTGGAGAGGAAGAGCAAGTATTATTGAAAGTCTCACCCATGAAGGGTGTAATGAGGTTTGGGAAGAAGGGAAAGCTTATCCCGATCTATATTGGGTCGTTTGAGATTCTCAAGCGTGTGGGGGAGGTATCTTATGAGTTGGCTTTACCTCCGGGTCCATCAAGCGTCAATCCGATATTTCACGTCTCAATGTTGAAGAGGTATCACGGCGATGGTTCGTGCACAATCCATTAGGATTCGGTGTTGCTAAATGAGAACTTGACATATGAGAAAGAGCATGTTGCTATCTTAAATAGGGATGTTCGCAAGTTGAGGTCCAAGAAAAGAGCCTCTGTGAAAGTTCAGTGGAAGAATAGCCCGGTAGAGGCTACTTGGGAAACAGAATCGGATATGCGTAGTAAGTATCCTCAGCTTTTCGCCGAGTCAGGTAACTTTCCCTAGAGTCCTCATCTTTGTCCGATCGGGGACGAACGGTGTTTTAATTGGTATCTGGTGTAACGACCCTCCCAGTCGTTATGGAAAATATAGGATCACCCACCAAATGGAACTTTCCCAAGGGTAGAACGAGCTAATAGAAACTCGATTGTATAAGTCTAAGGACTGAAAACTTGGTTTGTGTTGAAATTTTAGTTGTTGTGTGTTTAGTCCATTGGGGGATGACGTAAGGAATTAGAACTACGTTGGGAATTCCGAGGCCACGGGTGAGTTTATATGGTGTTTTTATGTCTATGTGCATGTTTTGTTTATTTTTGTGAGGCCTCAAATGAAATGTTGGGTGTTAGAGTTAAAACTGGGAAAATTGCGAGCTTACTGTTTCAGTAGTACCGCTGCAGCAGGGGTTTTACCGCCGCGGCGGGACCGCTACAGCGGTGATCCTCTCACTGCAGCGGACAAATGAGATTTGGGGTATCCGCTATGGCGGGCCTGGACCACTTTAGCGATGTCGCTATAGCAGGATCAGGCTCGTCATGACGGAGGTCAGGTATATTGTGGTCCGCTATAGCGGGCACTTAGCCATTATAGAGAGACCGCTGCAGCAGTGATTTAACCTCTGCAGCGGTCGACGGGAATAGAATGTCGGCTTTTAAACACTTAGTTCCAAATTCTTTATTCATAAAACTCCAAAACAGTTCCCCACAAGCACCTAGGGCGAATTTCTAAGCTAAGCAAGAATATCCTTGAGAGGTAAGTCTCAACCATTCCTTCTATCATTACGTTATCATCTTCATGATTATTATCCCTTTCATGGGTCTACAATGGTGAATTAGAAATAGCAACCCTAGAACCTAATAGACCTTCTATAGTTGATGGGTTAGGATTGTTATCATGTGTGTATCATCTAATTGCTTGGGTTATCTCCTCTTAATCAAGAATTGAACCATTAGAGTTATGAACTAAGTGAATTGAGGCTTAGGGTTTCATAAAAATGGTAGCTTGACCATGGAAACTGTTTGTAATAGATGTTTTGATTAGAATGGCCTTATAAATTGATAATTGGTGGTTGCTAAGGCAAATATTAGGTTGAGTTACACCTAGAAATCATTCACCCATTGGAATGGGGTTAAAGGGGAGGGTGTTCTTTAATTGATTTTGGGATTAGAGTAATTATGACTCATTGAGAATTCTACTTGCTAGACTTTGAGCGTTCCGAGGCTTTACGGAAAGGAAAGGCTGTAGCGGAGTAATCTGCATTGTTCCACCTCTACATTCGAGGTAGGTTATGGACTACTTGAGTTAGACTTTGATTAGTTGATTGTATGTGTTATGAAATTGATAGGAGAAAGCATGTCTAGTCTTCAAACATGATTGCGTGTGGTTAAACTTCCTATATGTTGTTGTTTGAGTGATTATGTGGGCTTCGTGCCACTATTCATTGTGTTGGGACATACTGGTTGATGGCGTTGTGATGAGAAGTTAATATGATCTCATTTGACCAGGGGTGAGGATGAGGCCTAGAGATGAACAGACACATTTGACTAGGAGTGAGGATGTGGCCTAGTCGTGAGCTCGAGTCCGAGGAGTGAGTCCGGAACGAGCGGTACATGGACACCACGGTCCCTTGCAGGTCATGACTACTGAGCAATAACATTAGTTAGCATGTGTGGACAGTGTGTATACGATTATTGTTGATAGACTTATTTTCATTTCTTACTTCCAGTAATATGACTCTTGATATCGTTGGGTGACTTGATCGTTAATATCCTTAGATGGTTTGTTGTTAGGTTATTGATTATGTGTTGTTGACTGGCTTGTCTATTTTATTGATTTTATGATGTATGCATGATACTAACCTTAGTCGGCCTATGATATCTACCAGTACATAGTATTTGTATTGATACTACCTTGCTGCATTCTTTTGAGTGCAGATTGTGATCCAGAGACTGCTACCTGACCTCATATCTAGCGTTGAGGTTGTTTGCTGACAGATTTAAGGTGAGCTTCTATCCATGCCAGGCCGCCGAAAGATCTTCCTTTATGATGTCTATTTCTATTCCAGACATTATTGGTTATTTATTTGGACAGATTACCTTCCTTAGACATGTTTTGGATTAGAGTCCTTGTACGGTGACTTTCGAATTTTGGAGTTTGTAATAGTTAGGACTTCGAATTTATTTCATTATTTAATAGCATGACTTAATTTGACTTATCTTGTGTTTGAATGGTTAATAACTGATTGAAATGGTTAATATAAAAATGGGCTTGAATGAATAGATGTCTTACGTGTTGGTTTGCCTACTAGGAGTTAGTTTGGGTGCCAGTCATGGCGGGTTTGGTCGTGATAGAGTTGGTATCAGAGTTTTAGGTTCATCGATCTCATTTGACCGGGGGTGAGGATGAGGCCTAGATATGAACAGGCACATTTGACCGGGGGTAAGGATATGGCCTAGTTGTGAGCTCGAGTCCGAGGAGTGAGTTCAGAACGAGTGGTACATGAACACCATGGGTCCCCTGCAGATCATGAATACCGAGCAATGACATCAGTTAGCATGTGTGTACAATATGCATATGGTTATTGTTGATAGACTTATTTTCATTGCTTGCTTCCATTGATCTGACTCTTGATATCGTTGGGTGACTTAATCGTTAATATCCTTGGTTGACTTGTTATTGGGTTAGTGATTATGTGTTGTTGACTAACTTGTCTATTTTATTAACTTTATGATGTCTGCATGATACTAATCTTAGTTGGCCTATGATATCTACCGGTACATAGTGTTTGTACTGATACTATCTTGCTGCATTCTTTTGAGTGCAGATTGTGATCCAGAGACTGCTACCCAACCTCATATCTAGCATTGAGGCCATTTGCTGACCGATTTAGGGTGAACTTCTATCCATGCCAGGCCGCCCGAAGATCTTCCTTTATAATGTCTATTTCTATTCCAGACATTGTTGGTTATTTATTTAGACAGATTACATTCCTTAGACATGTTTTGGATTAGAGTCCTTGTACGGTGACTTTCGGATTTTGGGGTTTGTAATAGTTAGGACTTCCGCATTTACTTCATTATTTTATGGCATGACTTAATTTGATTTATCTTGTGCTTGAATGGTTAATAACTGATTGAAATGGTTAATATAAAAATGGACTTGAATGAATAGATAGCTTACGTGTTGGTTCGCCCACTAGGAGTTAGTGTGGGTGCCAGTCATGGCGGGTTGGGTCGTGACATCATGACATTTATGTGATACATATAATTTACAGGAAGTTGTACATATAAAGTAACTAGGGTAACAACGAATGTATAAATGGGCACTAAGTTCTATAATTGTTGAGGTCTATGTGCTACTAACTGGGAGGGATCACTTGTCGCGGTTAAGAAAGGTTACCCTGCAAGTTAGCATAACTATTCCGAGGTATATTTAGTTTTGCAATAAATTATTGAGCTATTTGCAATGTTCATACGGTTGTTCATTCTTGTCAATAAAAAGGGTTGCATTGGATGAGTTGAAGCGAAGGCATAATAGTGTTACACCCGTCAAGGGCATGTTTCATGGCATTGATCTTATTCAGTAGCATTGTTGCATATGTTACGTGTAATTATTAAACACTGCATGGAACGGAAAGTCTGAGTAAATATCAGTTGTACTACCCGGTTTATGGCCGAGTTGATTGGAATATGAGGTACTACTTGAAATTTGATTATTGGAAGTGATGTGACAATAAAGATATAGACATATATACAAAAAGGCACATTTAACTAGGGCTGAGGATGTGGCCTAGTTGTGAGCTCGTGGTCCGAGGTTCGTTCCGGAACGAGTGATACATGGACACTATGGGTCCCCCGCAGGTCATGACTATTGGGCAAGGACACCAATTAGCATGTATGTACAGTTTGTGTATTGTGCCCTTGCATTGCATTACATACATCCATATCCTCATGCTCACTTATTGCTATTCTACCATAATTTCATTATGCATCTCTTGCAGTTGTGTAGTTGTGTTGAACAGTCTGAGGAGTTCTGATCCTGCATGAAGGTGTTGGCGTAAGAATGAATTACTAATTTTCAGAATTTCGGTGTTAATTCTGGTAGACTTAGGGAGTCACAGTGTTTAATGAAAGTGTGAGGAGTACGTTCCGTGGAGGTATCATACCCTAGCGAGTGAACCGGATAGAAAACTCTAAGGCTAATAAACAGAGAGTAGACGTTAGCGAATTTGAGGAAATAAGGCTTAATTAATTGGCCTAAAAGAATATACGAAGTAGGACTAATGGGACTAGTCAGGTGGCTGGTGCCATTGTGGTAATCAGGGTACCGAAATAACCAGGCGTTAGAGAGGTGAGTTCGTATCGTGTATTTGTCTATATTGGGAGTCTTGGGGGCGTACGTTGACTTATCTGTTTATCTTATTGATTTTATATTGTGTTGTGTGAGCTAATCTTAATCGACCTATGATGCTTACCAGTACGTGTCGTGTACTGATACTACTCTTGCTACATCCTTTTGGGTGTAGATGTGTTGCAAGTTATTTCTTGAAGTTTCTCTTAGTGGATTACCGAACATCTTCCTACAGCCTTGCTCATCTCATTCCAGGTAGAGGCTGTGTCGTTTATTTTGGTTTATCCCCGTGTAATAGGAACTCTTATACCTATCTAGAATAGATCCCGAGAAATTTTGCAGTATTTCTTGTATTGATAACAGAGTCATTATGAATATTTATTTCTCAATTGTGATCATTAAGTATATTATTGATAATAAAAATGTCTTGAATATTGGGTTGGTTGGTAAAGGTTCGCCTACTCGGTAGTAATACGGTAGGTGCTCGCACGGCCCGTAGTTTGGGTCGTGACAATCTTTTATTGGTAGCCTGGAGATTTCCAGTTGATGTGCAAGCAATTGCATCTTTATTAAACAACATATTGTTGTTTACACATTGAGAAAGAAGTTGCACATGTTTCACGACTGTGGCTACATTGAGTTGAGCCCTCAACCCCCTGTGTATTGCTCGAATTAATAGGAGTATCTGTATTTTCTTCTGCCTCTTCTACCCCTGCGGTATTGTAATCAAATTCTGAAAACTCTGAAGTAGCTTATACACCCTGTATTGTAATCAAATCCAGAAAAATATTCTTCTTGTCCTACTGCATTGCTAGTAAGCCCAGGGAACACTCCAACTGCTTCTCCAGATTCTGGAACTTCTATCGGCCTAATTTTAACCACATTTACCCTTAAAATGGGCCAATGACGATCAGCTTTGTCAACATCAGCTAAATAAGCGAACAAATCATCATCCTCTTTTATTTCAGAAAAATGTGCTTTTTCCACTGCAACAATGCTGAGCATGTAAGTGATTGAGAGATCCTTCGGCACACAACATAACTTACACCTAGTAATGACAATATCAATAAACTCATCATACATAACATCCCTCCTCACTAGTATCGGTACTGTAAGACCATCCTTCGACTTCCAACTATTATGCTCATCGGTCTCTATCCATTCACCATGTAAAACAACTACTAATAGTAGTTTGTCCCCCGTTAATTGTCACAACACCTGCGGATATTACAAAGCTACATATTAGAATTCATGACAATATTATAGTCAGTACGATATTAATACATAGAGAATTTATATGAAGGTTCATAGTGTAAACAACATGTGGTTGTTTAAACAAAGTCTAGTTGTTTACATGGAGCCTCCATGTGCAGTGCAAACTCTTAGTATAAATATCATGTGGTTGTTTTAAACTGTATATGAATATTTAAATACATAGGATGTGCAGTTTTTTTAGTGTAAACACCACATGGATATTTTAAAAAATGTATGATGTTTATGTAAACACCATGTGCAATGCAAGTCTTTTGTGTAAACACAATGCAATTGTTTATAAACAAATACACGTTGTTTATTAACAATCCAGAAGAACAGAATGTTTAATTCAGCAATCGATGAAGAACATTAAGCTATTACCTTAAATCACTGAGATGAACTGTTTATCCCCTTTGAAGCAAATGCCCAACAGTGTATTAACAAATTACTATCAAGAACGGAGAAGTAACATAAATTCAAAAATCTTTGATTTAGTGATGAAGAAGAAGGCAAGTGCAGATTTCATTTTTGTTCAATGAAGATAAACCTAATCCTAGTTTGAAGAGAGCAAGGCATTTGGAAGGCTGGAATGTGCGGAGATTGAAAAAGAAGAAGAAGAAGAAGAAGAAGAAGAAGAAGAAGAAGAAGAAGAAGTTCAAGAAGATGAAAATGAATGTGGAGCTGGTTCGTTCATCGGTTCGAATGGCATGAATATATCGGATTTTTTGTTGCTCCTTTGGCCAAAAAAACCTTTTATATGTTGGGCTTTTTTGTAAATAGAAAAATTTTGGGGTGTATAAATATGTTTTTTTAAATAAGCATAACCTATTAATACCTCTATTAATACCTAATTATAATAGAGTCCGTTAAACCATTTTTTAAAAATGGAAAAGGGTCAAAATTACCCCTCAACTATCGAAAATGGGTCAACTTTACCCTCCATTTGCAAATGGGATCAAATATACCCCTGCCATTAATAAATTGGGTCATATCTACCCTTAAACTAACAGACCTCCACGTCATATTTTTGCCCATTTTAAATTTATTTAATTAGTGACATGGGCTACCACATCGAAATAAAACCTACCCCACTTCTTTTTACATCTAATATATTCTCTCCATCTAATAAAATCCATCACCAGTTTTGTCACTTCCTAAACAATTTTGGAGGCTTTCATGGAATCGGGGTGTTGTTTGGATTGGTGATGATGAAATAGTTGTTGTAAAGAACCATAGCTTCCTCAAGAATGAAGATCCAATGACCCTGTAGTCATTGTTGTCCCCTCAATCCTAAACTTTAACCTCTCATTGCCCCCCTTTTCTCATCCACATTCAAATTATTTCACTTTATCTTCCTTAAGTTTGAATCGTTTCACTAAATTTCACCTCCAAATTTGAAACCCTTCAAAAAAATCAGGTCAAAACGCCAAAAAACTTCTCAGTATATGAATCTTGTAATTCCAATCTAATTAAAAAAAAGACACCAAATTCACCAAGAAAAAGGGACCCAATTAGCCAAAAAATGTCACTTTATATTCCTAAAATTTGAATATTTTCACTACATTTCACCTCCAAATTTGGAACACTTCGAGAAAATCAGCTCAAAATCACGAGAAACTTCTCTACGAATTTGATAATGACAATCTAATAAAAAAAATATGCGCCAAATTCACCTTCAAATTTGGAGCACTTCAACTAAATCAACACAAAACGCCAGAAAGAACAAGTTTGGGGTTTTTGAGGCAAATCGGTGAAGTTTTTTTCAGATGGAGGAGAAGATATTAGATGTCAAAAAAGGTGGGGTAGGTTTTATTTCAATGTGGCAGTCCATGTCACCAATTAAATAAATTTAAAATGGGCAAAAATATGGCGTGGAGGTCTGTTAGTTTTTAAGGGTAGATATGACCCATTTTATTAACGGCAGGAGTATATTTGACCCTATTTGCAAACGGAGGGTAAAATTGACCCATTTTTTATAGTTGAAGGGTAATTTTAACCTTTTTCCATTTTTAAAACTTGTGTCCTAAATCTTTAAATAAATAACTCAAAAGTCCCTTTTAATTCCATCCCCCAAGTAACCTATGGTTAACTGAGCAATGCGGACTGGGGGCTTGTAAACATAATTTTGGGACAAGGTAGGGGTTTTCGCAATTTCAGTTATAAGGTGTGTAACTAATGTTTTCACGTTTTACTCTCCCTGTTTTAAAACTGTAAGGGCTCGTTTTGTTGGAAATAACTTATCCCAGAATAACTAATTCCGGCATAAGTTATTCCGAGATTAGTTATTCCACCCTCAAGGTGGGATAAAAAAATCACTCTAATCCCGAGATTAGTTATCCCGAGTTTTTTTTTTCAACTAAACGTGAAATAAGACGGTACTAATTTTTATCCCAGGACTATTTTTGTCTATCCATCGTACCAAACGAGTCCTAAGTTGTATATTTGTTTAGGATAGTCCTCTAACCGTTGACGGTGCTTGGTTAAAAAGCAATTCCCTTTTTTTAACCCTAGACTAGAAGCTTTGGATCTCAGTTTCGTGCAGCCGGTAACTGAAGAATCGTTTTTTGGAGACCCTGTTCAAGGTAAAGTTGGTGTCTTTTCCCATTCCTTGTCTACACTCAACAACTTGTGCTGAAATCAGCTTTTTATGAGGGTGTACGAATCAATCAATAAAATGCTTTTTTTTCGATGTGCAGGCAGATGGGCGATGATGCCTCTATTTGGAGGGTTTCCTATGAGAAGGGCAGGCAGATGATCTGCCGCAGATCCTCAAGTCCTTGATTGCAATTTGGAAGATGACTAGGTTCCCAGGTCCATTTGGTGTTGGTGCTACACAATGTAAGTAGTGAAAATTTATTAATCCTAGGATCTGAAATTTGGAGCGCAAGACCTAGGGACCAAAGTGAAATATAGGAAACTTAAAGTAGCTAACTTACTTATGTTTAACTACTGCAGCTCGCTCTTAAGTGCTCCTCTCCTGAATTTTAAAATATGTTTCTGACAGTCAGGTGTTACAAATCGTTAAATAGGAAAAAAGACGTACACAGCTGCTGGTGAGTGTGATCTGTAATGTATTAGGACTTAGGAGGATAGAGTTGTCTTGGGCGGGTAGCTGAGACTGATAGGAGGGTGTAAGTTAGGCTGTTGCTGGTTTTAATTTAGAGAATAGCTCACTAGAGCTTTGTAATGTACAGTTGGTGATTAATACAATTTGTTAGTTAACTGAAAAAACACAAGAGTGAGTTCATTAGACGATTGATTCCTTGGCCCACGCAGTTTTGACATGCTACAATATTCACTAAACTTGTTGGTAATTAACCATGCTCAGGAAGAAATAAAATAATTATCCTTTTCTAGCTTGATTGGCAGATCAATGCCACAATTTCTTTGTTTGGAAGCACGAGATGACTCCTTTTTACACTTTGAATGCTAAGTTTCCCTCTTCAATTGTGCTTTGTTCATAGTCTTGGTGTGCTGGATTTTTGTCTTCTCCTAACTTTCTTTGTGATGCTGAATATGTTTTTTCTCGTGTTTCTTTCAGATGTCGTAGCGGGCAATGACTTTTGGTGGACGAGTTTTAGTTTCATTGCCTTTTACAGTACGGTTGGTGCGGTTATATATATTTTCTAAAATTAGTACAATACTATCCGCCGGAAGACATGTTACAAAAAAACTATATGGTGCACTTAGTTGAAGGTTGAATTATTTACCTAGAGGTCTAGGGCATCAAGCCCCCACTTAATACATATTTTCCTTTCAATTTTTTTTTTCCAGTGGTGAACCCATATTCCAGAAATCTCAAATTCGCCTCTGCCTACATATACTTATATAATAGATAATTACGATTTCGACTATTCAAGAAACGTCTCAATTATATTGTACCAACACCTTACACATGTAAATATATTCAAAAGAAGCACAATTAATCTCCTTCGTAAATCGATTACACAAAAGGGCATTTCAATTAACATAGATTAATCAAAATTCCAATGTTTAAACAATTAATTTTGTACTAATACTTGTTTATATATTTGTTAGTATTAAAATACTAACATATATGACTTGTATATGTAACTATATACTTTGGTATGGTATTCGGTATTTTGGTATATTATTTATAAATACCGAATATCATATCGAATACCGAACTTTTTAAAAATGCATACCAAATACCATAATACCAAAATCACGGTATAAAAGGTTTTGATTTCGATATGGTAATTGATATATACCATACCATGCTCACCCCTCGTTAGGAAGGATACATAACAGTAACTTGATTGTATAAAGTTATATGAGAAAAGTGATTAAAAGGTTAACAAAAAATAAAATTTGAATCTGTTATAAAATAAAGACTATAAAGTAAATACACCAGAGAGAAGTATATAGAAAGGAATTGATTGTATCTATAACTCTTACAAATGAACTCCTATTTATAGGAGGAAATAAGTGAAAAACTTGGTGGCCACCGTAACAACTTGGTGCCCAAGTGTTTTGGTAGGCATCCAACTTACAAGTAAATTCATGGACAAACATATTAATATTTACAACACTCCCCATTGGATGTCCATTAATTAGATGATGTGTCTCGTTAAAGCCTTATTTAGGAAAAAAAACTTGTGGGAAAAAGCCCTAAATGAAGGAAAAAGAGTACACATATCTAGTAATACGCTTTGAGAGCTGCCTAGTTAAAAACCTTGCCAGGAAAACCCAAATGGGACAAAACCTTGTTCAAAGGAAAAAGAGTACAACGCGTATTTGCTCCCCCTGATTAAAGCATCACATAATTCTTGAAGATGATGTACTCCGATCTTATATATACCAACTTATCATATTTTGAGGTTGGTACTATGTTTGTGATCAGATTTGTCAAATGACTTGGCTGATAATCTGAATCTTCATTCCTTAGATAGAGTTGCATCTTGTCCAAGTGCATTCTTGACTTGCTTCATAAACCGTTATTGTCTTTCTATAATTTGACTGTCATGTAAAATAACATGGTATGACAGTAATCCTTCATAGAAATAGATAACATATTTGGATCGAACTCTTATAACGATCAGATGAATGCCCTTTATATCCAAAACACTCAACAATATTTGTTAGGATAAACATATTCATATCAGGGCTTTCATTTGCAATATGCAATTGATCTTATTTCAATATCTCTATATAAGAGTGAAACGATATCATGCTCATAGTTATAGCAGGATATATATAAATGCATCAATGGCACAAAGATATGGTACTTCAGGACCAATTCAATTTTCTCATTTCAACTTCTTTTGGCAGATAATCTACTGATTTTAAAAACTCTTCAAGAACTCCAATGATATTCAAGGCAGCATTAACTTGCACAATAATATGAAAAGTTCTGATTATCATAAAGAGACAAGGATAAACAGGATCATTTTTGTTCCCTTTCGTCAATGAATATTTACTAAGGTGATTAAATCACATTTACCTTACCTGATTTAATCTATATAAGGATTATGAACAACTTTCCCAAGAATTGGTATATGCTTCAGGCATTTTGAATCCTTCAGAAATTTTCAAATAAATTTTGTCAAGTAAGCCATATAGGTTGTGATTAGGGGTGTACATGGACCGGGTTGGTTCGGATTCTTTAAACATCAAATCAAACCAATTGCGTCGGGTTTTAAAATTTATACACCAAACCAAACCAATAAAATTCGGGTTTTTCAACCTCGGGTTGTTCGGTTTTCTCGGATTTTTCGGGTTTTTTTTCAGAATAGTCTTGATACAAAACATATAACTTTTATTTTAAATATTTCTTTAGTCCTAGTAAGATACAATTATATAATTAAGGTGTTTCTTAAGAAAATAACACAAAATGTGAGAAGAGTGATGACATTGTATTAAAATATTCAACAAAAGCTAATATAATCGATTAAAATAAATATTGCTAATTAACAAGCCATAAAAGAAAATGACCATAATCTAAAAATACTAAGTCATGCAAAAATAAGTATTAATTATATGACAAAGAAAAAAAACTTAAGTTATGTATTTTTACTCTTTAAATCAATTATACAAAATTAAAGAATAGATATGCAACATTATTGTCATTTCTAGTGGTAAATTGAATTTCTTTTGTTAGGATTAGTGTTGAGTTGGTTTTGGTTTGAACTTTATTTGAGTTACTAACAACCATAGGATATAAAACTTATTGACATTCAAAATTCTAAGTTCAAGCTTGAATAATATGATAATAGATAAAAAAAATACGAAAAAATTTAAGAAATATTTATAAATTACTTTACAAATAAATATTTTTATGTATAAAATATTTTAAAAATTGAATACATGTAATGTCGGGTTGGTTTGGTTCGGTTTGACTTTTTTTAGTTAAAACCAAACCAAACCAATTATGGTCGGGTTTTTTTTTCCAACACCAAACCAAGTCAAACCAAACCACTAGTCGGGTTTTTTTCTCGGTTTATCGGTTTGGTGCGGTTTGTCGGTTTACTTTGTACACCCCTAGCTGTGATAACTTCCATCATTATAAATTGTGACAGCTTCTATTGTCTGGACTACAGGTCCAATCGCTTACCAAGATGCATCATATCACTTGATAATTATTTCTACGTCAACATGCTTTAAGAGACGTAGAACTCATATCCCTTACCAAGATGCATCATATCACTTGGTAATTATTTTTACGTCAGCATGCTTTAAGAGACGTAGAACTCATATCCTCACAATCTTATACAATATAGTGCGCCATATCGTATCAAAGATATCGTCGATGAGATATCATCTCGTATCGATTCGCAATTCGACATAACTTACTGAGATCTCATCACTTCATTATTTTCAGGTACCTGAACCTCTCATAAGGTTTATGAAGTGTTATGTCGTAACTCTTCAAGAACACATTGCCTCCTTATTATGATCATTTGCTCCTCCCTTTTTCAAGAATTATTATATTTGGAACCGATTGGTCTACCATGCTCCATGCATGCTGTAGACTCTGTCCTTCAGGGACATTAAGAGCATTTTACAAATGAAATATAAATTAGTTAGGTCAGCAAATGCTTCCAGCATTTGACTTGAATATCTGAGGATCATACTGATGATAATTCACAACATACTTCTTAGCTGCTCATTCTCTCCCCCTTATTTTAGTGACATATGTCCCCATTTTCCTTAGGAAAATCTATATGTGTGCATCATGGTATATCCATTAATCATATACCATCAAATGCTCTGAGATGGAAATATCTAATTTCTGACCCTGAACCAAATATGGGGGGAGAATTTATCAAAATTTATTGATCTGAAGCATACAAGTGATATTGTATGCAATATATCATATGGCAGACCAACATCTGAAGCTCTATTCTCATAAGCAATGGTTTGGCTATATTATGGAGGCATCTAATGTCAAACCAGCTTAGATATAAACTAGCATTATCCAGATGAATTGTCTTGATTACATATTCTAAAATTTGTGTTTTCAACTCAATTATTTTGAGCAAGCAATTTCGTAAATGTCAAACTGCCAGTTGACAATAAACATATATGTGACCGTCTCATAGATGCGTCTATTTAAGACATCACATTGCAGGTGAAGGGATCGACATTCACCTTTTATATTTTCCAAAATTTCGAGGATTCAGTCCCAACATTAGCTGGTGTAATCAACTTATCATTAGAACAAGCAACACAAACAAATTCTTGAAGAATCTTCTAGTTCTTCAATATGTTTTTAATACTCAAATAGCACATCAAATTTAAATTAGGACGATCAAAATGGTCTTATCAACTGATAAAATTATTTGTACCCGTAAACTTCAAGTTTACCATGACGAATGCTATTTATTTTAATAAACTTCTGGTTTACTATTGCATGAAATTGTATATCAATAAACTTCTGGTTTATCGTAGTATAGGATCTCATCATGCTCGTGTAACATTTCAAATGTGTATTTCTTACCCGTAGTAACTTGAAGATATTTAATATTCCGATCATTTGTAGTCTCAATATGATAACCATTTCTATTGTTAGTAAACTTCAGGTCTACTACAATGTTCCGATCACACCAATTACGATATATGATGAATGGTATTATCATATATAACATCTTCAAGAGACTTCAATTTATTTATCATAATCAGATATTATTTGGACACTGCTAGTGTCATGATACTTGTAAATAAATAATTAGCTCTTCTGGAGCCTTTGATCATTAATTTCTATTATCAAATATTTCTTAAATACTTCTGGTACCATGAAAGCAAATTTCGACACTACTGGTGTCACAAAATAAACATTGAATTCTACACTTCAATATTTCAAACATCTCCTTCAGAGAGATTCATCATTAACTAAATATTTTGTATCTAAGCGTCAACCACATAATAATCACATCCGTCATAAAGAGATACATTAATTGTTATTTCCTTCAAGGAAATTAATAACAACTAACCATAATGTATCAACGTGGTTATAGTAGAAACATTCTATTTTGCTTTCTTTTCTTTTTTCTTAAAAAGATACTTTGATAAAATTATTTAAGATGTTTCTGCGTATGACAGGTACGTGTTGCTATGTCTTAATTTCATACCACAAAAAGAGCATGTATATTCCTTGTATTTTATCTCTCTAGGAGACAGGTTGTGGTATTTATTCATTCACTTCGGGAAATGAAACCTGATTATTCAAATGTGCTTGCAATATGACGTTCATCAATAGCTGGTTATTTTGCTCAAGCACAAGAAGACATTGCTCAGAATATTTCTTAGATATTTTACCTGTTCTTTCTGCTTTAGGAGTGAAGATTAAAATTTACTACTTCGGGAGTAAAGTTTAAAGGTTTACTACTTCCAGAGTAAATTTCAAGGTCTTACTACTTCAAAAGTAAATTTCAAAGTTTTACTACTTTAGGAGTAAAATTTCAGAATTCTACTACTTCGGGAGTAAATTTCAGAGTTGTACTACTTCAGGAGTAGAATTCAAAGCCTTACTACTTTAGGATTAAAATTCATAGTCTTACTACTTCTAGTAGAATTTAGAGTCTTACTATTTCGTGAGTAGAGCTCAAAGTTCTACTACTTCGGGAGTAGAGTTCAAAGTTTGCTACTCGAGGAGCAAATTTATGAGTTTAGTACTTCAGGAGTAAAGCATATAATATTCAGAATATTTCTTCTCAATTATTCTACCTCTTCTGGAGATGAATCATGATAGTTTCACAATCAAATGCACGTTTATATTTATAGGCTTTACTACATATTATCACATTCACTTCAGGGAATGGATCTATATTTATAGCTTATAGCAAAAGTTTTCATTCTTCAGGAATAAAACGTAATTATCTGAACGTGCCTTAAGCATATCAAATCTTGATAACTTATAACCTTTTTTTTAAGATATTGCTACTTCAGGAGCAAATTGAGGTATACATATTGTTGGGAAGAACAAGCAATAACCAAATTGCATGACGAGGTAACAGCGGAAGAAATACCCAAGTCAAAACTTCTCAAACTATTTGAACCAAGAGAAGACAATAAAAACTAGCATAAATGGAAATCAAGGCAGCAGCTATACCAATAATAAAATAGCAAAGCTAGCAAATAAATTGAATGGAAGAGACACCAAATTTACGTGGTAAAACCCCTTCAAGGTGAAGAGGAAACATCCACGGGACCTCCGGCCCACAAAATCTCCACTATAATCAACAAGAGTTACAACAATGCTCTCCAAATGGCTACAACAACAAAGTCAAGCACGAAGCAACAATACATAAAAGATAACGCCAAAACTAGCGAAGAAAGGAGAGAAATCACTCCAAAAAACGAGCTACTGTTCTTACTCGGAAAATGGAGCTACAGACCACAAAATCCGATCTCCACCTTTGAAATTGAAGAACCAGATGTTGAGAACACCCAGTTCAAATTTCAATACGATCCAACGGTTAACGAATCGGAAAATGCAATTTAAAGTGGACTGCTGTAGCAGAAAATTTCTGGATGAAAATCTGTTTTCTCTCTCACGTTTTTCTCTCTATATGGCTGCTATGAATTCACACTTGTGTTGTAAAATAAGACCTAAATTGATCCTATATATAGAGGAAATTTTGGGCAAAATTGGTCTGATCCAAATTGGATTGAGTTTTATTAATCCAATTCCACATAGGAAGGGAAAACCCAAAAACCTAACAATTCTCGCCTTCCCGACTATATGGAGGAAACTGCCATCTCGGCGATCAAGCAACACTCTTCAAACTTCCCTCTTGGAAAAGCTTTAGTAAACATATCCGAACCATTATCATCGGCGTGAAGCTTCTCAAGTTCAAGCAACTTAGAATCCAACACATCTCTAATCCAATGGTATCTCACATCAATATGTTTCGACCTACCATGAAATGTAGAGTTCTTGCCAGGATGAATAGCACTTTTACTGTCGCAATAAAGCACATACCTCTCTTGAGCAAAGCCAAGTTCCTCCGTAAATCTCTTCATCCATAGCAACTCTTTACAAACTTCAACGGTAGCAATAAGCTCAGCTTCTGTAGTAGATAGAGCAACACATTTTTGCAACCTAGATTGCCAAGACACAACTCCCCCTGCATAAGTAATCAAGTAGCCCGAAGTAGACTTACGAGTATCAATATCACCGGCCATATCTGAATCAGTGTAACCACAAAGAATAGGTTTTTCTATCCCAAAACACAAACTCAAACTAGAAGTGCCACAATGATATCTCATAATCCACTTCACAACATTCCAATGCTCTCTTCCCGAATTAGAAAGAAAACGGCTCACAACCCCAACGGCATGAGCAATATCAGGTCTTGCACAAATCATCGCATATATCAGACTGCCAACGGCTGAAGCATAAGGAACTTTCTTCATATCATCCTCCTCACCGTCATTGGAAGGACACAGCTTCGTGCTCAATTTGAAGTGCATAGCTAAAGATGTTTTAACAACCTTAGCTTTATCCATGTTGAATCTGCGAAGTACTTTCTGAATGTACTTCTCTTGTGATAACCACAACTTCTTGGCCTTTCTGTCACGAACAATCTACATGCTAAGAATCTGCCTTGCTGGTCCCAAGTCTTTCATAGCAAAAGATTTATTCAACTCTTGTTTCAACTTCTGAATTCTACAAGCATTCTGACCAACAACAAGCATGTCATCAACATAAAGCAATAGAATGATAAAGTCACCATCAGTGAATGTTTGCACAAAAACACAATGATCTGAAGAAGTCTTCTTGAAGCCCTGTTGACTCATAAAAGAACCAAACTTCCTGTACCATTGCCTGGGAGCTTGTTTTAAACTATACAAGCTCTTCTTCAATTTGCAAACATAATTCTCTTTACCCTTGACTTCAAAACCTTCTGGCTGCTCCATATAAATTTCTTCATCTAAGTCACCGTGGAGAAAAGCAGTTTTAACATCCATTTGCTCAACCTCTAAATCTAGACTTGCAGCTAAGCCCAGAAAAACCCGAATGGATGACATCTTCACAGCTGGAGAAAATATTTCATCAAAATCAACTCCCTTCTTCTGATTAAAGCCCTTGACAACCAATCTACCCTTGTAGCGTGGAACTCGGTTGTCATCTTCATGTTTCACCCTAAAAACCCACCTGTTTTTCAAAGCTTTTCTATCTTTAGGAAGTTTAACCAGATCAAATTTATGATTATCATGCAAGGATTTAATCTCATTTTGCATAGCATCAAACCACCTTTCTTTTTCTTCACTATCCATGGCCTCATCAAAACTTTCAGGTTCTCCCCCATCAGTCAAAAGTATAAACTCATTGGGAGAATAACGAGATGAAGGTACTTTCTCTCTAATAAATCTTCTGAGAGAACTCTATGGAACATCAATAGCAACTGGTTGCTGGCCAACCACATTATCTTTCACTGGAGCATCAACAACATCATGCTGGTCATTCTGAACATGATCATTAGCTTCATTATTAACTTGATCTTCATTATTTTGAAGATTTTCTACAGGTGCAATAGTCACAGAAACTGGATTAACATCAACTAAGCTTCCATTGCTCTGAGAATCAACCTTCTCAGCTTTGTCAAAATCTTCAACTGTCTGGTCTTAAAAGAACACAACATCACGACTTCTAACAAGTTTCTTCTCAACTGGATCATAGAAACGATAGCCAAATTCGTCATGACCATAACCAATGAAGATACATTGCCTTGTTTTAAATTCCAGCTTTGACCTCTCATCCTTAGAAACATGCACAAAAGTCTTACACCCGAAGACTCTCAGATGAGCATAAGAGACATCCTTACCAAACCAAACTCTGTCAGGGACATCACCATCCAAAGCAACAGTAGGAGATAAATTTATAACATAAGCAGCAGTATTAAGTGCTTCTGCCCAAAATGAATCTAGCAGCTTAGCATCTGAAAGCAAACATCTAACCCTCTCAACTAGAGTTCTGTTCATCCTCTCTGTTAGACCATTTAACTGAAGAGTCTTTGGAGGAGTTTTCTGATGTCGAATACCCTGCTGTCTATAATAATTATCAGAGGGACCAATGTATTCACCACCATTGTCTGAGCAGATGCATTTTATTTTCTTCCCTGTCTGTCTCTCAAACAAGGCCTGAAAAATCTTGAACACATTAAGTACTTAATCCTTGGACTTCAAATGAAATACCCAGAGTTTGCGAGAATGGTCATCAATAAAAGTCACAAAGTAAAGTGCACCACCACGAGAGCTTACTTTAAAAGGACCACATAAATCATAATGTACCAACTCCAGCAAATCAAGCTTTCTTGAAGGCGAATGACTCTGAAAAGAAACTTTTTTCTGCTTCCCGGCTAAGCAATGAACACATCTCTTTAACTTTGCTTGTTTCACTCCAGAAAGCAAATTTTTCTTAGCCAAATTATCAATCCCTTCTCGCTCATATGACTCAGCCTTTTATGCCATAACTCTGATGAAGTATCATTCTCCACCAAATTTACTGAGTCACTACAAATGGAGCCCTGAAATAAGTACAAGTCAGATATCTTGTTACCTCGAGCCACAATCATTGAACCTCTAAGAAGCTTCCACTAGCCACCACCAATGGTTGATCATAACCATCATCATCAAGCTTTCCTATAGAAATTAAATTCAGACGAACATCTGGAGCATGCTTGACATTGTTCTAAAACTTTGAACTAAAACTACCCAAATCTTCACATTATTAAATAAAATTTTTACAATAACATCCTAGGTAATATCTTTAAAACACATGGCTAATATCTTGTTGACTTTAATTGATCCTCACTAATATAAATACTAATTTTACTATTATCATTTATTTACAGTTTTCTTTTATTTTTTTTATGTAATTTTACCTATTTAAAAATATTTACTGTAATTATAATATTTTACAAATACTAAAAATAAATATCCATGGGGCTTACGCCTCGCCGACGCAGATGTAAAACACTCTGCCTGACGCCATCGCCTTTTAAAACATTGATCTTAAGCATTTTGTGGTGATATAGCTCCCGCCGGCGCCGCCTCCTCCTCCTCAAGCATCTCAGGATAAATCAAAACTAGCATTCCCATAAGTGCTTCAGCAACATCAACACCACAACAAATCCAATAGCACTCTTAAATACACAGATCGTTTTCTTTTCATGGATGAAATCTCTAAGGCAGAGAGCAAAGAGAAGGTCACATAGTGTTATCGATTCCAAAATCAGTAGTAGCAGGCCGTATGAGTAGACATCCAAATAAACAACCAAGAATGTAACAATCTATTGAAGAAACTTGTCACATATCAATAGGCTTATACAGGAAAAAAAATAACCTAGTGTCAAACCTCATAAAGGGGCCTACTAGGTTAAACAATTTTGCCCCTGTATTTTTGATAAATGGGTTTTTCCTGGCAAGAAGGTCAAGGATTATGGGGCTGTCGAAAATCAATATTGCTCCAAAAATCACTACAATGCTAGAGCTTATGTAGTAATGTGTAGCATTTTTAGGCTCAACATGGAGATAAGTATGCGCACACATAGCCCCTCCGGATCCGATAAAGAAAAATCCAAACAGAACCAAAACAAAATTTCTTATAACTTTCTAATTGAGTGCCACGGTTGATAAAGAAAACCTAATTATTTTTCTTTCCCTCTGTTTCTCTCTCTAAAACCTCTCACTCTATGGCTTGATAAACTTGAACTTGAGTAATGGTTAATGGTATGTGTTTGTTGGGAGAGTGATTTGCAGCCGTTGTTTTTTAGAGACACGGATTGATGACGTGGATTCAATTCTACTTTTGGTTAACATATTATTCAAACTTACTACTTAAGAAAATTAGTTAGGGGTTATTATCCAGCTTTGTGTAAATAGTTGTTTTAGAAAATTTCTCTCTCAACTTTAGTTTTCATTTAAAAATACCCGTTACTTCCTAAATTTCTCTGCATATCTCTCAACTTTGCTTTTCATTAATAATACCCGTTACTCCCTAGTTTAAAAAATCATGGAGGAAAAAAATAAAAGTACCTAAGACAATTAGTTAGGCTTAGACACTTGAATGCGGTACATTTGATAATTCCATTTTCTTCAATACTTTTTTCCAAAAAGATCTACAAATTTTTATATTTGGAAATAATTTAACTTTATGAGATGATTTACAACCACATAAACATACATCTAAGACTTGTTTTGGACCACACATTTTAAAAATCTTCGTTTATTTCTTAAATTCCTTGACAAGTCAAAAACAATCTTTTTGAAACAGGAGGGAGTAGGATTTTAACAAGAGTTTAACTTCAACAGACTGATTGTTTATAGATATTTTACTTCAAAGTTACCAACAATAATAAGTGATTATTAATAGCAAATTAAGTATGCTAACTTAGAAAGATAGGGTAATAACCTGATAAATAACAGCTTAAAGTACTCTTATATGGTAAGTCTTTTATATTATTAGTGAATTACTATTTTGGTGGTGCCAGTGTTTGCAAGGGCATATGCCCGACATCACTGTTTGTGTTATTTGTGCATCTACAGGATCAACAAAAGAGTACAATACCAATAAGATATTTCATATTTATTCCAATTATTACCTAAAGTGACGCACTACAATTAAACTGGCTAAATGTTACAACATAGTAACGCTTCATATTATTTTCATGCATTGAGGAAAAAAATGTTTACAAAATATTCAAAAGACTATAAAATATCGACTATGAGTGATGAGTTATTTGGAATTTAACAATTCCAAGCTTGTTGGAATACACAAAACAGGGGACAAGATGAAATGGGAAAAAAGACAAGATGAAATGGGCAAAAAGGGACCACTGTCAACATAATAAAGAAATGAGCAAAATGATACGCACAACAGGAGACAAAATGAAATGGGCAGAAGACAACATGAAATGGGCAAAAAGGGACCACTATCAACATATAAAGAAATAGGGATTACAAAAATTAGACACAAATTATTTTCAGTTTTGCTGTGTATATAGGTGTGCACTGTGTAATGAAAAAACAGAGAGTGAGAGAAAATTTTCTGCTGCTTCATTTTATTGTTTCATTTTGAACATGGTATCAGAGAAGGGATAAACATCATGCTAATTTCCAGATCTTCTCTTCACTGTTTTGTTCACAGTTTCATTTTTTTCTCGAATTTGAATTTTCTGCTAAGACCCCTTTTGATTCTTATTCCATCATGAGTGATGAATCAACTGAGGTAGCTAAGGTGACTGAATCCAAGTTAATGGATTCTAGTCACCTCTATTATCTTCATTCATCAGATTTCCCTGGTATGAATCTGGTAAACTCCACCTTTGATGGCAAAGGGTATGGAGGCTGGCGTAGGTCAGTTCTCATTGCTTTATCAGCCAAAAATAAAATAGGTTTTATAGATGGCACATGTAAAGAACCTGCTATTGATTCCATAGATCACAAATTGTGGAACAGGTGTAATGACATGGTGTTGTCTTGGCTCTTAAATTCACTTTCAAAAGAAATTTTTGATAGTGTCATATACTCAAAAACTGCTAAAGCTTTATGGACAGACCTTGAGGAAAGGTTTGGTCAATCAAATGGGGCTAAGTTATACCATCTCCAAAAGGAACTAAGTGATTTAGTTCAGGGATCTAATGATATAGCAACATATTTTACCAAGTTGAAGTAACTTTGGGATGAACTAGACATTCTTAATGCTGACATAAACTGTGGGTGTAATTGTAGCTGTGGAGGAAAGGACAAACTGACCAAATCTATACAAGATGAGAGACTTATGCATTTTTTGATGGGTCTAAATGATTCATATGCATCAGTTAGAGGAAATATGTTGATTATCTCACCTCTCCCTAATGTGAATGTGGCCTATTCTATTTTAATTCAAGATGAAAAACAAAGGGAGATTTATGTAAATCAACAGCACCCTGGTGAATCATCTTCCTTTTTGGCAATAAACCAACACAAATATACACCATATGATCAGCCTATTCCAAAATTTTCTAATTATGATCAGCATAACCAGAAACATGGAAACTATGAGCAAAAAGGGAAAGGGAAGTTTGATACAAGAAAGAATAACCTGATTTGCTCACACTGCAAGAAACCTGGTCATAGTATAGATAAGTGTTATAGGATTGTCGGTTTCCCTGCAGATTTTAAATTCACAAAGACAAGAAGAAATCAGACTTTGGGGCACAGTAATGCAGTGTTTGTTGAAGAGAAACACAATGACTATGTAGGGAACAACCAACAATTTTCACAGGAGCAGTTCAGTCAATTGGTTCATCTTTTACAACAGGTTAAAGTTAGCCAATCAGGTCCTACAAGTTCAGATGCAGAAGCTATTGCCAACAGTGTAGTGTGCTCTGGTATAACTAATCCTCTACACCATATCCTATCTTGTTTTGCTCATATTAAATTTAATTCCTGGATCATTGACTCAGGGGCAACCTAACATATGGCTTTTGACACCTCAATTATTTTTAATCTGACTCCCTTTCTTACACCTTTAAGTGTTAATCTACCAAATTCACAAAAGGTAACGGTCACTCACAAAGGGAGTATCAAAGTTTTACCAGATCTTGTTCTAGAAAATGTGCTTCTAGTTCCTGACTTTAATTATAATCTTCTGTCTGTTAACAGACTCTGTCAGCAATATAAATGTCATCTAATGTTCTCTTCCACAAATTGTGTCTTTCAGGCCCCTTCCATGAAGAGGCCTCAGGTTCTTGGTGAATGTCATGGAGGTCTCTATTTACTCAAATCTGCCAGCACTAAGTCCAGCCATCAACAACATAACTTTCTTAGTTTTCCAAGTTTCAAGAAAAATGATGTTGTTCCTACTTTTAATTCTGTTAATCCAGTTCCTAAGAAAGATGTTAGTTTACCTTTTTCCAATTCAGTAATGGCCAAGCAAGTTGATGTAACTCTATGGCACAAGAGATTGGGTCACTTACCCTATTCATCAATGAAGAATATCAAGTCAGTTTCTGCTTTTATTCATTGTCATTCTGAACTTCCTTGTGATATTTGTCCTCTAGCAAGACAAGCAAGATTGCCTTTTAAATTAAGTTCTATCAAAACCAAATCCATTTTTGAACTCATTCACATTGACACATGGGGACCCTATAAAACAGCTACTTATGATGGATTTAAGTACTTCTTGACCATTGTAGATGATTATAGTAGAGGAACTTGGACCTACTTATTGACTACCAAAAGCAATGCTTTCTTCATTCTTAAAACCTTCCTCAAAATGGTAGAAAGACAGTTCAATACTCAAGTTAAAATTATTAGGTCTGATAATGCCTTAGAATTAGGAAGCAGTCATAGCACCTCTGAATTTTTTAAAACTCAAGGGATTTTACATCAGACTTCATGTGTAGGAACACCTCAACAAAACAGAATTGTAGAAAGAAAGCATCGACATCTTCTTGAAACTTGTAGAGCTTTAATGTATCAATCAAAAGTTCTTGTTTCTTTTTGGGGAGATTGTCTCCTCACTGCTACTAACTTAATAAACAGATTCCCTTCTAGTGTCCTACAGTTCAAAACTCCATATGAAATCTTATATAATCAGCCACCATCCTATGAGTTTCTAAGAACTTTTGGCTGTTTATGCTATGTTTCAACTCTTCCAAGTCATAGATCAAAATTAGAACCTAGAGCTATTAAAGGGATTTTTCTTGGTTATCCCACTGGAAAGAAAGGCTATAAAATCATGGACCTCAGCACTAAGAAAATCTTATTCTCCAGAAATGTAGCCTTTCATGAACATTCATTCCCTTTCTCTACTCCTTCTAGTCCTCCACCTATATTTCCTCATACTTTTAACCCCACTCAATCATCAGATCAACCCTCAGAATCCTCTCTAGACTCTGATGTCTCACATCCTGATCTCTTCCCTGATTCTTCCTCTTTTTCTGCTACTATTTCACCATTTATCCTAGAATCCCCTACTTCTCACTAATCCTCTCCTTCAACTGTCCTCCCTCTTAACAGCACTCCTTCACCTATTGCTCCTCCTGCTGTAGAATCAACTCCTCACCCTTCTCCCATTCCTCCACCTCCACAAAATATTTCATCTACAATCTCTACTACTAAATCAGGCAGACCAACTCACACCCCTTCTTATCTTAAAGATTATTATTGCAATGCTGTTTTCCTTACCAACTTAACTTCTTCTTGTTTTATCCCAGCTGTTCATCCTCAAACTCTACCCTTCTCAGCCCTTTCTGTGACTAATCAGCACCTCCTCAATTCTATTTCAAACATTACAGAACCCACAAGTTATACACAAGCAGCACTACACCCTGGCTGGAAACAGGCAATGTCCACTGAATTTGAAGCTTTGATTGCCAACAAGACTTGGGATGTTATGGAACTACCTATGGGTCATAAGGCTTTAGCATGCAAGTGGGTCTACAAGGTCAAAAATAGGTCAGATGGGAGTTTAGAAAGACTCAAGGCCAAGATTGTGATAAGAGGGGATACACAAATAGAAAGAATTGACTACACTGAGACCTTTTCTCCAGTTGTTAAGATAACGACTATCAGATGCTTGTTTACTGTAGCAGTCAAGAGAGACTGGCCCATTTATCAACTAGATGTAAACAACGCTTTTCTTCATGGTGAGTTAAATGAAGAAGTTTACATGAAGTTTCCCCCTGGAATGCAGCCTCCTAATCCTAATTTGGTTTGTCGATTAAGGAAATCTCTCTATGGCCTCAAACAGGCACCAAGGCAGTGGTATTCAAGATTAACTGCAGCCTTAAACTTCAAAGGATATGTTTCTTCCTTAAATGATTACTCTTTATTTTATAAAAAGGACAGGGATTTCATCTATTTGGTTGCAGTTTACGTTGATGACATATTAATGACAGGCAACAATCCTACTGAACTAGCTTCACTTAAGTAATTTTTGGACTCTGAATTCAAAGTAAAGGACTTGGGGAAAGTTCATTTCTTTTTGGGCATGGAAGTCATTCGTGAACCACAAGGCATTATTTTGTGTCAAAAGAAATATACCTTGGAGTTATTGGATGAATTTGAAACTCAGGCCTCTGCTGCTGTCAACTCTCCTCTAGATCCCACTCACAAGCTCAAATCTAATGAGGGTGACCTTCTTCTTGATCCCACTGTTTATAGACGTCTGTTAGGAAAATTAAATTTCCTAACTCACACACGCCCAAATCTGTCTTTTGCCGTTCACCATCTCAGTCAATTCATGTCCAAGCCTCGTATTCCTCATTTCTTAGTTGCATTACGGGTCATTCGATATCTTACACTTGCTCCTAGCCAAGGCCTTTTCTTCTCCAGTTCACCTTCACTCGATCTCTTGGCCTTTTGTGACTCGGACTGGGGTTCATGCCCTGACTCTCGTCGATCTGTGAGTGGGTTTTACATCACTCTTGGGGGATCTCCTATTAGTTGGAAATCGAAAAAACAATCATCAATTTCTTTATCCTCCGCTGAAGCAGAGTATAGATCTATGAGACGAGTTGTTGGGGAACTAACCTGGTTGGTCCGTCTACTTGATGATTTCTCCGTTTCACCGTCGTTGCCAGTTCCGCTACATTCCGACAGTCAATCGGCGATCCACATCACGAAAAACCCAGTTTTTCACGAACGAACCAAGCATGTCGGATTAGATTGCCATTTCGTTCGCCAACAGTACCTCTCTGGCTTGATCTTTTTATCTTTTATCCCCTCTTCATCTCAACTCGCCGATATATTCACCAAACCATTGACCGGACCTTCGCATTTCTCTGTTCTTCGCAAATTGGGGGTTGCACAGCTCCCCTCCACCTTGAGGGGGGGTGTTGGAATACACAAAACAGGGGACAAGATGAAATGGGCAAAAAGGGACCACTGTCAACATAATAAAGAAATGAGCAAAATGATACGCACAACAGGAGACAAAATGAAATGGGCAGAAGACAACATGATATGGGAAAAAAGGGACCACTGTCAACATATAAAGAAATAGGGATTACAAAAATTAGACATAAATTATTTTCAGTTTTGCTGTGTATATAGGTGTGCACTGTGTAATGAAAAAACAGAGAGTGAGAGAAAATTTCCAGCTGCTTCATTTTATTGTTTCATTTTGAACAAAGCTTCAAGGACAATTTCCAACCTCCAGCTATTTGTTAGAGATCAACTTTCACCAACATGGCTTATGAGTCCCTCTAATGCAAAGAGGGTCATCTCTATTACAAGTCACAAGAAGTTGAATTTTAGCAAGTATGTCATTGGCATTTTTACAAACTAAAAAGAATTTTTATGCAAATGACATCCCATTTTGCACTCTCCTAGCTTACCATACATAGAGGAGTCACATCACATGGGATTTGAATGAAGAACTCCAAAATACAGTTTTAAAACACGAAATTTGAAGCGAAGTTTCTAATTAGTCTTGAGCAAAATTTTTAAGGCTTGAGCGGAATTTATGACTCCCGCTATATTTAGTAAACGGAAATCTCCTATAAGTGTGGGTCTAACTTCGTCTAACTTCTCCACATTGTGGGATTTCACTGGGTATGTTGTTGTTGTTGTTGTTGTTGTTGTTGTCCCTTAATGAAATGGTTTACTTCTGACCTATTAAAACCGATTTTATTTTTTGAAAATTTGAGGTGTTTGATCAAAAGAAACCATGTTTTGCTATTTTGGAAAAGAAGTTACATCTTTCTGCCTCCTTAAAGAAATAGAAGCAGAAAATACAATACACATCCCTTAAGAAATGCAGTGATAATTACTTAAGGTATCGTTAATCCCCTATAACTTTGTGCGTGAACCAAATTAGCATGTGATAGTTTTTTTCCAATAAACATAAGCCAACTTCTATGAACAATATTTAATGTTTAAAACTTAAAAGTATTGCTTAATCATAAAATGTGATTATTAGTTACATATGTCGCTAACTGAGTCCACTGACTAATCCATGCAATTGATGGTTAGTGGAATTAGCCAATTAGGCGGTAGCAAACTAGGGAAGATTAATCCATCTCTATCTACATGAAGCATTGTCTCATATGGGTAACCCTTCAACAACCCAAATTATAAAAATATGGAAAATTACGAGACATGAGCAATTATGTAGATTGTATTTATCAAACGTAACAATAGTTGAATTACGAGACTACTGTATTTATGATATGATCCTACTTAGCACACTTCATTTCAAGACATATATTTAAGGACGAGATATGAGACTTCAAGCTCTACAAGCTACATGGAAGATGAGGAAGTCGTTTGAGGCCTTTGGAGGCTCCTACAAGCCACACAAGATGGCTTACGACGTATGGAAGGTAGCTTGGGCAAGAAAGATGGCCAACACTCAAAAGTGGCTAGATGTGCAAAAGGATAGAAATGCAAAAGTGGTCAAACGTGCAAAGAAAGGGCATAAATGCAAATGGTTGCAATTGCAAGCTTTGAGGATTGGATGAAGGCTATTTGTGCAAGGGAGAGACATTTCGAATTCCAAGTTAACATCCCAACTAGCCAAACAAGGCTCTTGCCTCATTAAGGTCAAATATGTAATAGCTAGCTTGTCTTCTTATTTCTAGATTATAAGTATTATACTTAGCTCATTTTATTACTTAGATTATGATGAATTGAGAAACTCCTTTGGAGATAGATTGTTTAGCTTAGTAGCTTTAGGGTCAGTTATTATAATGGTGGATTCCATTGTTGGTCTTTGAACCTTTAATTCCATTGATTTCATGAAGGGTTGTTCATTTGTGGATTCATTTGAATCACTCTTGCCTTGATTTCAAATAGTATAGGTTCTTTTAGGATTGAATTAGAATGGGAGGTGTTGGATTTAATATATCCAAGGTTGCCCATAAATTCACCCTAATTGGGTCTTACTTTTATCTTCTTTTCTCATCCCCTTTTCTTCGTATCTTTAAATTCCCCGTTTTGGATTGATTTGGTTTCATCCCTAAATCGATTCGTATCATTTGGTATCAGAGCTTAAGCTAGAGTTTTGTTTCTACAATCCTCAATCCTAGGTTCATAATTTGAAAATCTCAAAAAAAAAAAATCCAAAAAAATCGAAAATTGGTTTTATGTTGTTTGTCTGTTGGATTTGAGGTTGAATCAGTGTTTGTTGCTATCAAAAAACCTCTAGATCCGAAGTTTGAAGTGATTTGGTTGAGTTTGGAGTCATTCACCATTGATGAGCTTTGAAGCTTTGAAGAACTCAAGAACTTGGAAAGTGGGTCTTGTGATTCGATTGAAATTGAAGGCTAAATTCTAGTGGGCTTTGTTCTCCGTATCAAAGGGAACCTAGATCCGAAATTTGAGCTAATTCAGAGTTAAATTGAAGGTAGACGAAATTTTAAATTGTTCTTGTGTTCTTGAGATTTTCATATCTTCAAAGGAAGAAGGTGACCCAAGAAAGGTGTTTGATCTTCAAATTTTTAGTCAAAGGGTCAAAAGGTGTTTGTGGGGCCTAAGTAAGTATCCCCAAAAAAAAATCAGAAAAACCTGGTCCAATTTTCTGATTTTTCAAACAAAAAAAAAATCACGTCAGCTGCCACGTCAGTGCTGACGTCAACATCTGACACACGCGTGGGGTCCAAATTCAAAGAGTTGAATGTTTTTCTAAGTGTTGGCAGATTTTGGTCCAACTTGAGGGGGCTATATCTCCGTGTATATAAAGAGTTACGGGGCCCATAATATATCAAAACTGTCAGAGAGTCTACTTTCCGAATCAACAAGCCGTTCATCAATCTGAGGTTTGTAGAAAACGTTATGAGAGTTATAAAAACATGAGGCAAGTAGTTCCAAATTTTCTAAGTGTTAACCCAAAAACTTCCCAAATTCTTGCTAAGTGTTTGGTCAAGGTTTGTTCACTTCTTCTTCTCATTTCTTTGATTTTCCTAACTAATTAATAACTAGTAATTGATCCTTACTTGGTTGTTAACTAGTTCTTGAGTCCGAATTTCATTTCGTGCTAATTCTTTCAAGCTTTTCTCGTTTGATATCGTTGAAACTTCTTTGGCTCAAGTCCTTTTGCTTTATCGAGTCGTCCGTCTTTCGATTAACAAGAATTTATTCCTCCACAAAGGTTAGCGAGCTTGTGAATTGATTTGGATTAAAAGGGTTCTTGACCAACTTTGGGAGAAGCTATAGGTTGAGAGGTAAGCTTGAGTGCAAATACGAGTGACGTGAGGAACTTTACTACTAATTTTGTTTGCTCGTTTTGCAGGTACAAGAAGAGAAGTCATAAGGTGGAGAAGATATAAGAAAGTTATTGATAGTTTCGGAATCTTTTGGTGACGACATGGAGAGCCATGTTTGTGATGGAGGGTATGACTATAGGGATTCCAACGTAGAGTGGCCCATCTTGTGTCCTAAATCTAAAGTAGAAGATTACTTCGAATGGGAACGCAAGTTGGATGAGATCTTTAAAAGTTACAACTACGTGGAAGAGGAGAAGGTGAAATTAGCTTCTTGCACTCTAAAGGGGGCCCTTGTCAAACATTGGGAACATGAGAGAGTGAAGGGGAACCCAATTGAAACTTGGAGTGCCTTCAAAGAATTTTGGAGGTGTCTGTCACGCCTCGAACCATGGCCTGGGCGTAACACGGCACTCGGTGCCTGACTGCATGTGACCGAGCGAACCACATGGCTTGCTGAACCATCATGAGGCATACATGAGCAGAATATAACGTGAAGTGCATGATGAGCTTTTACAAAACATAGTAAGTCATAATATTAAACATAAAAACTTGATTAAGTCATGAATGCAGACAATATCATAAATGAGCCAAACCGGCTAACTAACTCTGGAAGTCTAACATGACACTTGTCTTGTAATCATGATTTCACGAAATAACTTATAAACATGATTTCATGAAATAGTTTGTAAATATGGTTTCATGAAATAACGTGTAAGCATGGTTTCATGAAATAACGTGTAAGCATGGTTTCATGAAATAACTTGTAAATATGGTTTCATGAAGTAACTTGTATTTAGTATGTATGTATCTTGTATCATAGCCTGAAAGTAATTATATAATACAGTTGCATGAAAACTTGTAGACATGTGGGATATTCATGAAACAATCATTCTTAGTCAAAAACATGCATGCAAGAACCCATGGAATACAAGATATGGGTTTTCATAGATTACGGACGGATTCTCAATAATCATAAAGAAATATTAAGAACTCAATGATGGAATTACAACAATTCATACATAATATAATCATGGACATGGACCTAGGGTTATCATGAGCATGGTATTGAAACCCTAGTTTTAGTAGAAAATCATAATTTTATGGATTATGAGGCGTGGGGAAGAACAATGATGTTCCCACACGTAAATAGTAACTCTACATACCTTAGTCGCTCCAAAACTTGAATTAAAGACTTGAGCTTTGAAGAAGATTTCCAAAATCTTGAATTCTTGAACCTTGAGATGGGTTTTCTTGAAAACCCTAGTTTTAGAATGATAATTTCTTATTTAGATTACAAGGATAGGTATTAGAATTGAGTTGGAATAATTAGGGTAGGCTTACCTTGGTGTTCTTGATGATGGAAGAGGGTAGGAAGTCGTTCTAGGGCTTGAAGGAATGAAAAATAATGACTTGAACTGGTATGGACGAATATATACTGTCCTGGGAAATTGCAGTTTACGTCCAGCACAGTGCTGGCCGTATTTTAAGTTTACGGGCGTAAACTGAAATACGGTCCGTATTTTGCTGCACTGCGTCTCTTCAGTAAAATGGACATAACTCTTTGCACAGATGTCCGTTTGACCCCCATAATATACCGTTGGAAAGATATTTCAAAGCTCTACAACTTTCATCGAGGAAGTTTTCCCAAATTCCAAATACGTTTTGAAATACGGTCCGTAAATCAAAATACAATCCGTATTTAACCATGTGACACAAAATGCCAATTCCAGAATGTTCAGAAATTCTTGGTTTCAGTTTACGATTTGAAATACGGGTTGTATAGTGAAATACGGTCCGTATTTAACCATATGACATTCAATTTCCAAATTCCAGAATGCTCAGAAATCCTTGGTACCAGTTTACGACTTGGTTTACGACCCGTAAACTGAAACACGTCCATTGTTCATGGGCGTAAACCACTATCTCACAACTGAACAGGAAAATTCCAATTCCCACATTCTTTAGCTGATTTTCCAAGTCTAGGATCATGGTTAAAGCTTACGTTAAAAGTACGAGGTGTTACAGTGTCGCTTTTACAATCCTAATGGCACGAAAAGGAACCCCAAACCCCAACCAAAAAGACAAGAAGGAAATACAAGTGAGCCACGCTTACGCAAGGAGAAGCAAATGATGAAGGAGAAGTCCAACCCTTGTAAAGCGAAAGAGAAGGAGAAAATGGACTCTAAAAGTGGAAACCATGGTAAAAAGGATGATGTGTGCGCACTTCATGGTAAAATAGCTAATCTCAACTCTCCAATGAATGCAAATGATCATGTTATTAAATTGAGTTTGAGTAATAATTTGTCTTTATGTGAGCTTAATGATTTACCATGTGATGAGCTTAATGCTTTTGTGACAATTAACAATGTAGTTGATATGGGTGATCCAACACTAGTTGATCCTATTGATGACCATCTTGACTCTTCTCTTGAGTTCAATTTGTGTCCACCTAGTGTTGACCCTCTTGATTTACATGTTGGTACATTGTCATGTGAATTGTTAGTGCACCCACTAGTTGATCTTAGCGATGACCGAATTGAATCTTCTAGTAAGGTCAATTTGTGTCCAACTAGTGTGGATGATGGTATTGGTCAACTTGCTTGTATTGATAGTCCACTAATTGAGAAATGTTGTGATGTGCTTAATGAATCTCAATTTAGTGATAAATTTGACCAAGTTGGTAGTGAGAAAGAAAGTGAATATGACACACCACCCTTGTTTGATACATATGGATATGAGTCCCATGACCTTACTTTGTTGTCATTTGATGAGACTCAAGATTTTGATGGTGTTATGTGTCATGTGGATAGTCATGAAAATGAAAATGCTTTGATAAGTGACATTTATCTTTTTGAGAATGAGATAACATGCTTTGATTCTTCATTATTCATTGCTCCCTCTCTCTTTATAGACAATGCCTTATTTGATATTGATATGACTATTGGAAACGATGTACCTAGTGGGGTGTGTGGTGATGTTGAGCATTTTGTTTCCTTTGGATGCTATAATGTGATTTGTAACCCACTATGGGATGAGGATATAGAAAAAGAAGGTGATGCTTGCATACAATGTGCTAATTCTTCCTTGCATGATCAAAATCTTAGTAGCCTAATGCATGATTGTGTTCTTGAACTTAGTAGTGAGGTTACAAGTGAGGATGACATAGTTGAGGAAGTTGTCTTACGCAATACCTTTCTTTACTACTTGTTTGCATTTGATGACGCTCATGTGTATGTTTTGGGTGCATCCTATGTTAAGGGAGACTCTTATAGCGTAAATGATTATGTCCTTGACCATACTAGGTGGGAAATTTACCCATTTGATCTGGGTGACACCTTGTGTGATTTGAGAGCACTATCTTGTAAGAGTAATTGTTAGAAAAATGAGAGTGTCCTTGTTTGGACATTGTGCTATATGTCAAGTAGAACCAATGTCGAGTTGCATACTTCGTATTTTGAATCCATTGGTTTTATTACTCTATCTTTATATCATGAACCTTGGAGGAATCAACTTCTTAATACCTCATGTGTGCACTTGTTAGTCATGATTTCCATTGATATGTGGTTGTACCACAAATTTGTCCATCCTTGGCATGTATGTGTGGTTATTACTTTGTGTGCTAACCCTCAATCCTTGAGGAGTATGTTTTCGTATGTCTTCCCTTGGGTTTTTCTAGGTTCGGATTCGAGGAAGAATCCTTTTGAAGAAGGGGAGGATGATATGATCCTACTTAGCACACTTCATTTCAAGACATATATTCAAGGACGAGATATGAGACTTCAAGCTCTACAAGCTATATGGAAGATGAGGAAGTCGTTTGAGGCCTTTAGAGGCTCCTACAAGCCACACAAGATGGCTTACGACGTATGGAAGGTAGCTTGGGCAAGAAAGAAGGCCAACACTCAAAAGTGTCTAGATGTGCAAAAGGATAGAAACGCAAAAGTGGCCAAGCATGCAAAGAAGGGGCATAAATGCAAATGGTCGCAATTGCAAGCTTTGAGGATTGGATGAAGGCTATTTGTGCAAGGGAGAGACATTTTGAATTCCAAGCCAACATCCCAACTAGCCAAACAAGGTCCTTGCCTCGTTAAGGGCAAATATGTAATAGCTAGCTTGTCTTCTTATTTCTAGATTATAATTATTAGACTTAGCTCATTTTATTACTTAGATTATGATGAATTGAGAAACTCCTTTGGAGATAGATTGTTTAGCTTAGTAGCTTTAGGGTTAGTTATTATAATGGTGGATTTCATTGATTTCATGAAGAGTTGTTCATTTGTGGATTCATTTGAATCACTCTTGCCTTGATTTCAAATAGTATAGGTTCTTTTAGGATTGAATTAGATTGGGAGGTGTTGGATTTAATATATCCAAGGTTGCCCATAAATTCACCCTAATTGGGTCTTACTTTTATCCTCTTTTCTCATCCCCTTTTCTTCGTATCTTTAAATTCCGTGTTTTGGATTGATTTGGTTTCATCCCCAAATCGATTCGTATCAATTTACGAAACATAGCTGATACGGTATGCGCTGATATAGCTAATACCCGCATGATATTACTGCGTGGGAATCTTTTATTGCATGATAGTTATTACTTATTGTTTTGCAAAGGTAAAAGAAGAGAAGTTGGCGGCTATGGGATAGAAAAGCTTCCAATCTTTGCTTGGTTCTTTTAATTTAAGAAATGGGAAATCGGACAAACCTAAGGTTAAAGGCTACGGCTGATGGCAAAAAGATTTCCAAGTGAAACAAGTTTTCTGCTTCATTGACAGACGTGGCTAAACAAAAGAATTTGAACAGGGTTTCATTTTTTTTTTTTTTGGTCATCAACGTTTTTATGCCGTGTTTTACCGTGACAAAATGATTTGACTAGCATGTTAATTATTTCCTCAAAGTTATTTTTGACTTGATTGAGCATCAGAATAATTAATTAGCTAAAGGGATTATTTAGCTGAATATTGCGTTCATGGGTATTATTATCTCCTTCTATTATAAGGGTATAAATTAAGGTTTTGTGATTAGTAAATAGATACCATCAAATTGGTTTACTTATTTGGAATCATGAAATTCTTAATAGTTTTATACATGCGAGATTACATTGACAAATGGATTGAGAGTTATGATTAATAAATAGGATCCACTAATATGGTTTATTTATTTGAGTCATTGAAATATTCTCAATGTGTTGTGAAAATTATCCTTGAATACATGTATGCTAGTGGTGGTGTTTCATTTGCTGCTAGAAAATTTATCTTTTAGTTACCAGCAACACTTAATTAATTCATGAGAAGAGGTATCGAGTTTTTCACCCGAAAGGGGGAAATACAAAATCTTTGATTCTCAAGCTATTAATCGAGAGGACAATTTGTTGTAATTAGGTGTTGTGCCTATGCGTCTTACCCAAAAGAAGGGACACAATGTATGCCTTGAGCTCGTGGGATAATTATAAAAGGAGAATAGAAATATAAATCAAATTATTTAATCCTTAGTTATACCTAAATGGTTATCTTCCAAATTTGGTTATGATTTTGGAGATAAAATATATGTTAATTCAGTTCTAGACTTACATGTATCTGTTCTTGCTTGGTAAAAGATGCATTTGAAGTGACGGATGTTGTTTTTCAGCATTCTGAGATCGTCTAGATGAGTTTTAGGTACTTTGTCAGATTAAAATTTGTTTTAAGTAAGAAAACGATATTCTTTATATCGTTTTTATTTATGTTAAATCTAGAACATGATTACACATGATGATTTAATATGAATTGATATATGATAAGGATATAGATCAGATTTTTTTTTTCTTGAATCGCCTGAATAAGTTATTTATCGAATTTGGTCACAGATTTAGAGATCAAGAATGTTACGAACTCTGATTGGTCTGAAATTCGTTAGATTCATCGGAAACGACCCAGTGAGCAATACTCACTGCTTTACAGTGAATCATGTTGTTTTTTCGCTGATTCTAGGTTGTTTAGATGGTGTTTTGGGCAATTTTTTGTTTTTTGAAAAAAATAATTTTTTAGGAAATATTACTTGGCTATGATCTAATGGTGATAGAGATTCTTCCTTATGGTTTTCATGACTAAATACTAGTGAAATAATAAATTTATGTGTTGACTTTAGGTCTTCCTCCCCATCGGATAGATTTATTATGGGTTGTCACTAGGTATAATCACTAGTTATTGATAACTTGTATTAACTCTCCATCTGAGTTACATGTTGGGTCAATGGAACTAGATATAATGATAATGATATTCACTTGACTTAAATTAGCAGCATACTCTTCATCTGAGTTAGCTCTGGTTTTAAATTTATAGAGTGAGTATCTTGCATCACATATATATGTTGCATGAATTGTTCTTTTATATTGAAATTTGTTGTTCAAGATGCATGGATATCTATGTCGTGTGTTTTGAATTTTATATTCAGTGATTACATAAACATGCTAATTTCCAGAAAGCAACACTGACATTACGTAAACATATTTTAAAATTTTGTTTGTTGTTCTTGATTCATGTATTTTAGTACGCTAATGATGATATGTGATAAGAACTACCGAACAAATGTATATGTTTTTTAAATTCTATTTTGGCTGGGGAAAAAATATTATCCGAATTGGTCATGGTTTCGGAATTCTGATTTTTGACGAACTCCGATTGACTCGGAATTTGGTAGGTTCATCGGAAAAGACCCACTGAGCAATACTCATGAGCTTTTCTCGTGAAATAGGCCATTTTTTGCCATCCGGGGTCGTTTAGATGGGGTTTTTTGGTCGTTTTTCGGTTTTCTAAAAAATAATTGTTAAATAAAAATTTTATTTCTTCAAACAGTGGTGGTAGGGTTCATTCTCTATGGTCTTTATTGTATATAACAGTGATATAATTAGTTTATATGTTGACGTAAGTCTTCTTACCCATCGGATAGATTCATTATGGTAAATTACTGTGTTTCAGTCCCTAGTTAATTGATAGCTTGTTTGACTCTCCAACTGAGTTACACATTGATTCAATGGAACTAGGGTTTATTAAAAGTGATATTTACCTAACTTAAATTAGCAGTTTACTCTCCATCTGAGTTGGTCCTATTTTAATTTATGAGGTGAATTATCTGGCATGACTCATATAGTTTGCATGAATAGTTAAGTTTCCCTATCGAATCTAGCTATTCAGTATGCATGGTTGTATGTTTGATGTGTGTTTTGAATTTTATTATTCTTACTACATAACTAATGATCTATTTAATGATTATATCTAAAATTCTCAATAGACATTATCCAGCCCACTTACTACTAGTCTGGAATTTCTTCTGATAGAGATAAGACATTAACTAAAGAATGCATTATATGTAACTTTTGTTAGAAAGAATTTATTTTCAGTTTCTAACCAAACAAGAGATGCATAGTTAGTTTATTTTTCTTGTAACTCTTGTGTTATTGAGTTTGATAAACATTTTATCTCTTGTGGTACATTGATGTGTAGACACTTTAAATTAATAACTCTTTTAAACTGAATAATGTTAATATGTCCCATAAGAGAATTTATTTTTCTTTCGTGAATTGAATGAACTTATCTGTGGCACTTTTGTCTAGGTCATTTTAATCTGAATAGAATTTCGAAGTTGGTCAAATGATGAACTTTTGAGGTTCATTGAAAGTGGAGGCACTACTAACTTGTGAGTCTTATTTAGAAGGAAAAATGACTAAGAGACCGTTTCTCTTAAAAGAAAATAAAGTTAATGATAAGTTAAGCTAATCCATTTTGATTTGTGTGGTATAATGAACTTCAAGGCAAGAGGTGTTATGTGACATTCATAGAAGATTACTCAAGATATGAATATATTTATTTGATGCTTTATATGCCAGAATGTTTTGAAAATTTCAAGGCATTTAAAGCAAAAATGAAAAGCGTCAGGAAAAATATATTAAGTCACTGCGATTTGATCGTAGTAGCGAGTACCTCTTTGCAGAGTTCATTAGTTACTTATCAAATAGAGGTTGCATTTCAATTGTCTACACCAAATATTCTACAATAGATTGGTGTGGAAGAGAAAAGAAATATGACTCTTATGAAGGTGGTAATATTAATGATTGACTTATTCATATTTGTTTTTTCGTTTTGGGATATGTCTTAGAAACTATGAGTTATATTCTTAATTTAATTCCTTCTAAGTTAGTACCTTTGATACCCATAGAACAGTGGATTGGATGTAAGCCAAATCTGCAACATGTTCGGATATGAGGTTGTCTAGTGCATGTGTTTAAAGGGCAAACAGATAAGTTGGAATCAAGAACAGATGTACACATGTTTATTAGATATCCAAAGGGAACGAAAGGAGGTTTATTTACTATCCTAAAAGAAAATTAAGGTAATTGTTAATACAAATGCCAGATTTTTAGAAAAGGACTATTTATTAAACCAAGTTCCTAGAAGTAAACTAGTTTTATAGGAACTGAGCAAAGAAATAACAAGTGAGTCATTTGAATATTCAGAAGTTCAAGAACATCTTACCGACAAGTCAGGGTTGACGTTCCATTACATTCAAGTAGTCGGAGAAACGTTAATAGACGTAAAGAAATACACTATCTCTAAGTAGTAGGAGTATGAAGCTGGTAATATTTCTATATTGAAAGAAACCTGATACTGTGACTATAACAGTAGTAGTACTTAGTCATAGTGGGAGAATAATAATCAAGATCGGTTCTATGTATACTCTTGGGAGAATTTCATGATAGGATTCTTGAAAAAAAATACACTTTGTGGGAGAGTTTCATGATATGAACCCTGAAGATCTTAGTACAGACCTGGTCAGTTACGATAAAGCACTACTAGATGAAGTTGCATTAGAAAACAACTTGGCAAGTTTTTTTTTTTTTTTTGCAAAGAGTTTATTGGCTAAGACTTTTGGTAGATAAAATACTCAAAATACCCCCCAACGTTTGACCAAAATCCCAACTACACACCTAATCTTTGCGGGGGTCGTATTACCCCCCTGGACAAATTTTTTCAGTATCAAAATGCCCCTTTTTTGCTGATGTGGCAGTCCAATCTGCCAACCCCCAAATATTAAATGGCAGTTGTCCACACGCGCCTGGCCCACGTGCCACGTGTTTAATTTCGCCCCATTTTTTTATTAATTTCCCCCCTTCCTCCATCCATCTACTCTTCTTCAAAAAAAAAAAAAATCTCTCAATTTTCCATACTCCATTTTTAATAAGGATCCGAAAACCCATACCCAATTCTCCTTCATCTTCATCAACATTATCATCATCATCATCTTCATTAGGAGTTGAAAAAAAAAATCAGACCAACTTCCTCAAATCTAATCCAAACAAACCCAAATGTGAAAGGAAGATTCCTAACACCAAATAGAACAAAGTTCATCCATTAATTTGATCAAACAATCAAGAATTTAAAGAAATTCATTTGGTGTTCTTCATAGCTTTCTCCAAATTCCTAGCAATGGAGTTTAATTTTCTCCCCAAATAAACTCAAAGAATTAGTGCTTAAACAACTCCAACCAAGCAACAAGTAGCAACTCCAAACAAGCAACTTCCAATCAGATTTTCTTTAACAAGATTAGATTTTTCAACCTTGTTTTTTTTTTCCAGATTTTTCGTTTTTTTTTTCTTCAGATTTTTTTTTTTTTTTTTCAGATTTTCATTTTTCGTTTAACAAGATTAGATTTTCGTGGGGGTATTATTTTTTATGTTTTATGAATTTATAATGGATATTATTTTGACAAAAAAAATGGAGATGGGTATTAAGTAGGGTGAAGAAGAAGATGAAGTAGCCTAAAAATGGAGGGAGTTCAAAATTAATCTATGTGGCAGCTGAGTTGGCGCTCCAAAACACGTCAGATGCTGATTTTTAAAGGCTGTCATGCGTCACTGGGCGGTGCATTCACGCTCTTGTCCACATCAGCAAAAAAGGGGCATTTTGATACTGAAAAAATTTGTCCAGGGGGGTAATAGGACCCCCGCAAAGGTTAGGTGTGTAGTTGGAATTTTGGTCAAACATTGGGGGGTATTTTGAGTATTTTCTCACTTTTGGTAGTTGTGCAAAAGGAATACATGTGAAAGTTGTATATGCATGGTTAAAAGTCTGAGTGGGAGCTTGTTGGGGTATATACCATTAGCCATGCGTTTAGATATGGTATATTCTAACAATTGTCATGGTTAAAAGTCTAAGTGGGAGATTGTTGGATATATACTATTAACCATGTGTTTGCATATAGTATTTATTATAGAATAATTATTTATTCAATTTTTAATAAAGAGTTAAATAGATCATGTACTAGTATGTTTGTCCTTTATTTATATAGTAGATGATTTAGTGTATAGAGTTTAACTTATACACGGAAGATTAAATCATCGGTTCTTATAAGTATAAAATTTATGTTCACAATCTAAGATGGAAATTGGACAAAGCCATCGGTATGACTGTAGCACAAGATTAATATAATGTATCTTCATTATGGGAACGATATTGTTCCATCTTCTTGTGCTAGCACATTTTGTATGTGTTGACCAAGTAGAGATAAGTGTTTTTATACTGAATATATAAAACAAATTCTCTAGTTCATTAAATGTTCTTATACTCTTAATCTTGATATAATTATTATGATCAATGTAATTTGTTCATTATTTTGATTTATTAAAAGGTAAGACCCAGTTGCAGGTCTATTTATTAAAAGGTGACCTAATTGTGGGTCTATGTATTCCTGGTAAATTGGATAATGACAAATTACATTTGTGAAATAATAATTAGTTGATAGAATCCATGTCTCGACTTTGAGATTGATGATACCCCTTTATGGATGCTTATAAGTCCCATGTGAAAACCCTGCAGGTGGATTTTGTATCCGTCACATGATGTAAGTTAAGCAGAAATATAAAGGATTCAATTAGTCAATGCATTAAATTGTGAGTAATTTAATTTAATTAATTGTTATCTGTAATCTTAACATGGGGAGTTAAATAAGTTTTGATGTATGATTTCGAAATTGAACTGAGGAGTGCAGTTACGATTTTTTAGTGGAATAATTCGTAATTTATTATGGTAGGATTAATTCAGATTTTTTGAATTAATTCCATAATAGGAAGCCTCGTTAATTAAATTCAGTGGCCCCTGTTGTGCCAGAATAATAAATAATTAAATGGAATATTATTTCTTGGTGGAAAATAAAGACCCAACAGGTTTTGAAAAAGGGTGAAAACCCTAAACCTATAGTTATAAAATAGGGGTCTTATTCCATAAGGAGGCTAACGGGTTTACAAGTTTCTACACTTTTTCATAAAAATTCGCCCACACGAATTTCACAAATTCTGGTATTATTCGGGTTACACAGCAGAAGACTGTGGAACTGAAGGATGACGATCTCGTGATGGTGTGTGTTCGTGGTTGAAGATTCGATTCTTGGTTGCGGTCACGCTTCAAGAGATAAGTATCAATTTTATGTTTAATTAATATCTTGATTATGTGTTGTCTATATTACATGCAAGTCGATCCTGGTTATTTACTTCCGCTGCGTATGCTTGTATTCCATCAGATACATCTAAGCTAATAATCGCATAATATAGCTCTTTCGCTGATACAGCTAATACCCGTCCAGATTTCGGAAATACGCAAATTGTAGGTACATTTTGTAATTACGCTCTAAACTATAGCAATTTATGAAATTGTCTTTTGGTAATGTGTACAAATTCTCTATTTGAATACACACCAAAATGTCTACTTATCAGATTCAAAGAGCTATTCATAAATCTGATCTCCTTTTATATTACAAAAATTCATCGTTGTTTTAGCCCAATTTTTTGCTCTTTCTGTAAAATCCGAAAATAGGCTTGAACAATAATAGCGCTTTGTTGCAGATTAAACATAGAACATTGTTCAACAAATAGAACGTATTAATTGCACGAAGGGGAAGCTTTCCATTCCTATTCCTGATTGTCATGTATTAATTTCTATACATATTAATTTTCAACTCATCACCTTTCGAGTGCAAAATGTAGGTAAGAGTTGCTCTTCAGAGAGCAAATATTTGTCATAATGGCCTTCCTTTTCTCCTTCCAAGTGCTTACTTTTTCACTCAAGTATTTGTACGGTTAGAATTTGAGATATTGACAAGGTCATACTGTAGAATAAAAATTACTGTACCTTTTAATGGTACAAATTTCCTCCATCCCCCCCATTGGCCATTATGGAACAAATCCCTAGATCCCAGTTTGTGAGATTATACTGGATTCATTATTGTTATTGTATACATGTAATACTTTAAAAATAGTTAATTTTTCATGCCTCGATGTCTAACAGTATGATATCCGTCTATATGCATTTACCACATGAGTTTAACACTTTAATTTATACATATCGACAGCGTAAAGAAAATTTAAATGACCAGATCGTCATTTAAATGAAATTTAATGGTAATTTTCCCTAAAAATGAGATTCAAGATTTACTAAGTACTCCCAGTAATTAAGAACGCATTACCCGCCACAAGAAGTAAGAGTGACCTTATAGATCAAATTTTTTTACGCTATTACATGAGTTAACCTTTTAATTTACCGCATTGTGTTTGTAAAGTTATGAATGCTTGCATGTATTTGTATGCATAAAGCTCTTTCTTGGACGTAAAATATTTGAATTTGCATGGAAGTGGGACTTACTTGCATGTTTGTTGGGAATATTCAAGCTATCACCAATCCCTCATTTGATTCACATTTTTGTGGTGGTCCAAAATGCAAATACTAAAGTGCTCATTGCGCAATTTCTTAACGATTTGCAAATGGACCACCATCACAAATACAATATTAAATTATTGAAGACTGCTAGTACTTCCTCCGGTTCATGGTAGAGGTGGCAACCGGTTTGGCCTTACCGGTTTTAACCGGTAACCGGACCGGTTAAACCGGAACCGGTAGAACCGGTTAACCGGTTCCGGTTAACCGTTTAATGGTTTACCGGTCCGGTTCCAATATTTTGGAAACCGGAACCGGTTAAACCGGAACCGGACCAGTTAAACCGGTTTAACCGGTAAAAAATTAAAAAAAAAAAAAAACTAAAGTATATAAGTAAGTATATATAGTATATAGTACATATATATAAGTATATATAGTATATATAGTATATATAGTATATATATTAAGTTATACACATATATAAGTATATATAGTATATAAATATATATAGTATATATATTAAGTATATATAGTATATATAGTAGATATGTATATATAGTATATATATTAAGTTATAACTTAATATATATACTGTACATATATATTAAGTATATATATTATATATAGTAGATATGTATATATAGTATATATATTAAGTTATACATATATATAAGTATATATATTAAGTTATACATATATTTAGTATATATATATATTAAGTTATACATATATATAAGTATATGTAAGTTATATATAGTATACATATTAAGTATATATAGTATATAGTACATATATATAGTATATATATTAAGTTATACATATATATAAGTATATAGAGTATATAGTACATATATATTAAGTATATATAGTATATATAGTAGATATGTATATATAGTATATATATTAAGTTATACATATATATAAGTATATATAGTATATAGTACATATATATACATATATATAGTATATATATTAAGTTATACATATATTTAGTATATATATTAAGTTATACATATATATATATATATATATAAGTATATTTAGTATATAGTACATATATATAAGTATGTATAGTATATATATTAAGTTATACATATATATAAGTATATAGAGTAAGTATATGTAAGTTATACATATATATGTATACGAAAAGCACTATTATGTATTGCTGACTTGCTGTTAGGCTGTTAGTCAGTAAATATTTAAATTTTAATTATAAAGTTGTATAACATATGAAAATATAGCTACAATATACAAATAAATACTATAATATATATATAATACAAAAAACAAAAAAAAATAGATTTTAACCACTTCAAACCGGACCGGTTCCGGTTTGAGGTTTAAAACCGGTAAACCGGAACCGGTTAAACCGGAACCGGCCGGTTCCTTAACCGGTTCCATAACCGGTTCCGGTTGGAACCGGTTGCCACCCATAGTTCATGGTAAGGATATTTCACAAAATCAAGAAGGCATAGATTTTTTTTAAAAAAAAATTACTTATTTAAATAAATGAAGTTTTACATAATTACAAAAATCATTAAAGAGCTACTTCTTTTTCAAGGCATTTAACTAAAGAAAATTAATAAAAATACTTCTTGCTTTTTAGGACTGAGTCATTCCTTAAATGGTATACACAAGTTGGAAACACCACTTATTATGAATCGTATGGAGTAGTATATAATTTCAAAAGTCTTTGATTGAAATGTGTGATTCTTTTTACTTCTTCCAGTCCAGAATAAGCGAATTTTTAAGATGTCTCATACCCTTTAAGAAAGTTAAGGGTGGGGATGGGGCGCGTTGGCGGTCGACATATTACACTATCAGATAAGATCAAAGACTTCACTGTCCTTTCTTTTACTTTTTTGCTCTTTTATCCTTGTAGTTTAAAGGCATTCATTTAAGATACCCGCTAATTTCTCACTCTGCAAACTTAGGGGGTTGATGTATAGTTATTAGGAAAATCTACATGGTATAGAGAACATTAGGTCTTATTTATATTTAGTAGCTATGATTTTCCCAAATTATATCTCATAACTAAATCTTGTACGTCAATTACACAAGGTAACTAGTACAGTAAAATTATGTTGTATTTAGTATTAAAAATTATTTCCTCTCTATTCTCTCATAATCTCCTCCCATTTTCCTCCATTTTCTCTCTCCTCCATCGCCTCTCTCTCTTCGCCGTCTCTCACCCCTCTCGCCTCTCTCTCTCTCTCTCTCAGTGTAACGATCCATTTGGTCGTTATTGCATTTCTGACCCTTTTTGACCCTTTCCCGAGCTTGGTTAGCTCACGTTTGACCCGAGAGGACCGTTGACACGCTTCCCGAGGTGTCTAGACTCGATTCGGGAAACTTTTTGTGAAATTTGGACTTAAAGCGAAAAAGAGTTGACTCAAAGTTGACTTTTAGGTAAACATACCTTTTTCGAAAATCCGTCGATTCTGAAAGGTCCGGATGGTCGTTTAGAACTTATGTGTATATCTGGTTTGATTCTAATGCACTCGGATGCATTTTGGGACTTGAGTTAGGAAGATAGAATTGAGGTATCGGGGGTTGACTCGGCCAACGAGGCCTCCGTTTGGAATTTCGAGGCCACGAGTGCGTTCGTAGTGTGTTTTTATGTGTGTCTGTGTATGTGGTTTGTGAGCAGATGGCTTCAGGAATTAGTCAGAAATTCGGGTTGAGTTGTGGAAATTGAAATAGTTTTTTGGTGTCTGGTGCCCACTTTGGCGGCACCACCATCGCAGCAGCGGTACCGCTATAGCAGTCACCCTGTCGCTGAAGCGGCCGTGCCATTTAGGCATGACCGCTGGGGAGGCGCCGCTGAAGCGGTCTGAGTGACCGCGGAAGCGGTGATCGGGCAATGACTAGGGTATTTAATGATATAACACCCCATACTTATGTCTTTTTTTCTATTTCAAGACATACTCAGACTTGATATATTATTGATATTCAAACTGGTAGATTTTAGTTAGATGCTCTTGTATGGATTAGACCAAACTCTGGGGTGTATTTCTTATTCCGCATTTTCTTCTATATTATTATCGTAAGACTTACGTGAATTACTCTCTTCCACTTAATTGATTTATTTATTTATGCTTTTACTATCGTTGGGTTGAGGGTTCGCTTATCGAGGTGGGAAAGGTAAGTGCAAGCACGACTTAGCCAAATGGGTCATCACACTCAGCTGTCTTCTTCGCTGCTCTGGTGAACCGGGGCTAGGGGTGTTCATTGGTCGGTTTGGATTGGTTTTGGGTTAAAACCAAAACCAAACCAATCTAGTCGGTTTTTAAAATTATTAAAACCAAACCAAACCAAATACAATACAATACATATCCATCGGTTTGGTTGTAGTCGGCTTGGGTCGGTTTTACGGTTTTTAAGAAAATTAATGGTATTTCTCTTTTTCCTACAATTAGGAGAGAATTTTCTATCCTTTTCCAACTTATAATCCGTTAATTACCCTTTTATTATGGTAGCTATAGTTTCTTGCATTATGGAGAAAATGTCTTAGGATTAGTGATTTTAATTAAGTGAATAAAGTTTATAAGAAATACAAAAAATAAATCTAGATAAATCTCATATAGTTGTTTCTTTGGATACATGTGTTTGAATTCATGAATTTCTTTTTTAAAATCGACTAAAGGTATAAAGTTCATTAACCTATTAGAGATAAATAAAATTTTGATTAAAAATTATATAAATTATTTAAAAGTGTTTTTTAAATAATATATTGTGTGTGTATATATATATATAAAATTTATCGGTTCGGTTCGATTTTTTCTTCGGTTTGGTTTTAGTAAAATCAAAACCAAACTAAATATTATCGGTTTTTAAAAATTCAAAACCAAACCAAACCTAACCCAAGTAAATATCGATTTATTTAGTCAGTTTGGTTTCAGTTTTCAGTTTGAATCGTTTTTAACCAAACCGTGAACCCCCTAACCGGAGCAGTCACCACGAAAATAGAGTGTATCTCAGATCTGAACGAATTGAGTGTATCTCAAATCTGAATTGGAGCAGTCACCACGAAATAGAGTGCATCTCATAAATACACTTATAAATACACTCTCCTCCACCACCGTCGTCGTCTTGGAATCCGATCGTTTTCCAACATGCCGGCTCAGATCTGAGCTTTTTATTTTTTTGTATTTCAAATTGGAGTGTATTTTATTTACTTGTATCTGAGATGGAGTTGTACATTTGAGTGTATTCGTTAATTTTTTAGCGTACAATCCAGTGTTTGGGGTGTATTTTAATTCTTGTATTCAATATTTGAGTGTATTTGTTAAATTTTTAGTGCAAAATTCAGTGTTTAGGGGTGTATTTTATTTCTTGTATTCAGTATTTTGAGTGTATTCGTTAATTTTTTAGTGTAAAATATAGCGTTTCTTTATGTATTTTTTGCTTGTATTTTGAAGGATATTGTTTTGTATACAACTAATCTTAAATATAATAGAGTGATTATAATGTAAAAGTAGCTACAAATGAATACAGTTGAGTTGAATACATTTGACTTGAATATAGCTTAGTTAAATACATCTGACTTGAATACATCGAAATCTGACTTGAATACAATGAAATCTGACTCAGCCGAATTTTGAATACAATCTACAATAGCGCGTGAATACAATCCACTGTAGCTACGAAATGTAATTAGCAAAAGTGTAGCTACGCAAAAAAAAATCCCAAAATGTAGTCATTTATGTAAGTTTCCCTAGTTATTATGGTTGCTGCAAATGTATTCACTTTTTTAAGTGAAAAACGTTACATCGGGATAAAAAAAACTCATACACCCGATATATATTCCTCTCAAATAGATGATCAATCATAGGCGGATCCAGGATTTTAAGACACCGAGGACACTATTATCTTAACATAAACGCCAACAAATTTTTTAATGACGACTGAGGGATAATATTGTGTCGGACTAATCACTAATAGCGTAGCAGTAGTGAAAATACAAGTATATAGGTCAAATATGTGTAATAAATAAAATTTAACACAGTGAAGCAAATGACAAAGATAGCTCAGTGGCTAAGGATGTGCAACATATAGTGACAGTGCAGGTTTGAATCTGGGCAAGCTCATTTAATGCTTATTGTTTTCCTAAAAATAGGCTAAAAATTTTATTAAAAGTGACATTCAGGTTCGATCCGGCGTAACATGTAAGAGAAGCAGCAGTTGCAACCAACGTGCCCCAAAGATACTTTCATTTGTTAGAATACACAATTAAATATATATTAATTTCTCAAGATATATATATATATATATATATATATATATATATATATTTGAAAGGGTGGGAGTGCACGTACACTCCACCCTTCCATGTAGGTCCGCTTCTGTGACCAATAGTACACTTGGGTAAGCACGTTCAGGCTAGATCTTCCTCTCGTTCGGATAAGCTAATCACTAATTAGACTTTCGTATGATCTCATTTATTTTCATTTCACAAATCATGACTTTTAGCCGAACATCAAGTCTAGCTCACTTATTAATGAAATTACGAGAGAAGAATTTTAATATTTTTATTTGATAAATGTTATGAATTTGTAACCAAGAAGTTATAGAAAATATGTAAACAAATGATGTGTCGCACACCAACCGCAAGAGTTATATAAGAGCTATAACATTTTCATAATGTCCAAAACTTAGCTATTTAGGCATTTTTGTCATTTAAGCCCAATCCAAGAGACAATCCTACAAACATATATTGCTCGACCTTACCGTTCCATATATTGCTTCATCTAATCCCATGAGGAAAAAATACACTTTTTCTTCTTCTTTTTTGGCTTCTAGAACCGTTCCTAGATTGCCCGTGCACTTTCCGCATGTACAAATCGGAATTTGTTCGTAATTCACCAATTTCTCCCACAACTTAGGAGTTTTCCATAGTAATTCACTATGGTCATTCCCTTCTGCCTGCACTCTGTAAGTTCCGCCTTTAGTTGTTGCATCCGAGGGCCGTTAACAACGGCGAACCGCTCTCGGATGCTCGTCCATAATTTTTTTGCTTCCTCTTTATGTGAAATCATTGAGCGAAGCGTTGGTTCTATGGTGTTGCGAATCCACGACATCAACAATGAGTTTATAGTCTACCAATCTTCTAAGTCCGATGACTCTTCATCCGGCTTCTTGATTTTACCGCCGACGAAGCCGAACTTCTTTCTTGCTCTTAGGGTTGTCCTCATGGATCTAGTCCATTCTTCATAATTCTCACCTTCAATTGGACTTGTGTCATCATAATTTCAGGGTTATCATTCGACGTAACATCGTAGGGGGAGATTGTTTTTCTTTGAGTTTTGTTTTCTTCACCGGCGATTCCTTTGTCGTTATCGCCGATTTCTTTACCGTCACCTTTCATTCTTTTAGGGTTTTTGCATTCTATCTAACGTGACTTTAATACAATGTCAAATTAGGCATTGAGCCTAACTCACATCCCAAGAGCTAGCTTTTGGGGTGTGATTTAGGCCCAATATCTAATTTGACAATGATTTATAATGCAACAACTATGTCTCAATTAAAAGCAAGTTTTTAGGGTACAATTATGTGAATGTTATAAAATAAAAGCAGTGCAATAAATTAAAGTAGCAAAAATGAGAGAGAGACTGAGAGAAACAGAAAGTAGTAATAAACTTTCTTTCCCTTTTTTGAGGTATCTCTATTATATTCCATCTAAGGCTATATTTATAAGCCTACAAAACTTGGGGAAATATACATGCTACAGTGGTGTAACTTGGGGAAACATACATGCTACAGTGGTGTGGCCCCTACATGGGCATCCACTATTATTTACAACACTCCCCCTTGGATGTCCATTAATAGATGACGTGTCTCGTTAAAATCTTATTAGGAAAAAACCCCGTGGGAAAAATTCCTAATGAAGGAAAAAGAGTACACATATCTAGTAATACGCTTTGAGAGCTACCTCATTAAAAACCTTGTCAGGAAAACCCAAATGGGACAAAACCTTAGTCAAGGGAAAAAGAGTACAGTGCGTATTTGCTCCCCCTGATTAAAGCATCACATAATTCTTGACGATGATGTAACAAATCTTGTATACCAACTTATCATATGTTGAGATTGACAGAGCTTTTATCAGATCTGTCAAATGATCATTTGACGAACTGGTTGATGATCTGCATCTTCCTTTCTCAGCTAGAGTTGCATCATCGCCGTATAATATTGTTGCAATCAAGACAAGTACATCATGACTTGGTTCATAATCTTTTGTTGTCTTTCTATGATTTGACTGTCATGACAATAATCCTTCATGGAAATAGATAACACATCTGGATTGAATTCTTATGTCGATCAGATGAATGCCCTATATGTCCAAAACACTTGACAATATTGGTTAGGACAAATACATTCATGTCAGGGCTTTTATTTGCAATATGCAGTTGATATATTTCAATAACTCCATGTTGGAGTAAATTATATCATGCCTGTAGTTATAGCAAGATATATAAATGCATCAACTGCACAAATATATGGTACTTCAGGACCATTTCAATTTTCTCATTTCAGCAGATATAATCAAGTGCTTTTGGAAACTCTTCAAGAGCTCCAATAATATTCAAGTCATCAACTTGCATAATAATATGAAAGGTTCTGATTATCATATAGAGACAAGGGTAAACATGATCTTATTTGTACCCTTCGTCAATAAATATTCATTAAGGCGATTTCAATACATCAGCCTTGATTCATTTAATCCATTTAAGGATTATAAATAAGTTTCCCAAGAATTTGTATATGCTTCAGGCATTTTGAATCCTTCAAAAAATTTCATATAAATTTTGTCAAGTAAGCCATATAGGCTGTGACAACTTCCATCATTATAAATAATGTGACATTTTCTGATGTTTGGACTGCTGACCCAATAAACATTACATTTACCAAGATGCATCATTTTACTTGGTAATTATTTCTACATCAACATGCTTTAAGAGACGTAGAAATCAAATCCTTACAACCTTGTACAATATTGCGCGCTATATTGTATCAAAATATTATCGACAAGATATCATGTTGTATCGGTTCGCAATTCGACATAACTTACTGAGATTTCATCACTTCATTATTTTCAGGTACCTGAACCTCGCATAAGGTTTCATGAAATGTTATGTCGTCGGCTCTTCAAGAGCACTTTGCCTCCTTATTATGATCATTTTCCCCTCCCCTTTTTCAAGGATTATTATATTTGGAACCGATTGGTCTACCATGCTCCATGCATGTTGTAGACTCTGTCCTTCAGGGACATTATGAGCATTTTGCAGATGAAATATGAAATAGTTGGGTCAACAAATGCTTCCAGCATTTGACTTGAATTATCTGAGGATCATACTGATGATAATTCACAACATATTTCTTAGCTGCTTATTCTCTCCCCCTTTTAGTGACATATGTCCCCATTTTCTTTGGGAAAATCCATCTGTGTGCATCATGGTATATCCATTAATCATGTACCGCACATCAAATGCTAAAAGATGAAAATATCTAGTTCCTGACCCTGAACCAAATATGAGGGGAGAATTTATCAAAATATATTGATCTGAAGCACACAAGTGTTGTTGTATGCAATATATCATATCTCAGACCAACATCTGAAACTCTGTTCTCATAAGCAATGGTTTAGCTGTATTATGGAGGCATCTAATGCCAAACCAACTTAGATATAAACCAGCATTATCAAGATGATTATCTTGATTACATATTCTAAAAACTGTGCTTCCAACTCAATCATTTTGAGCAAGCAACTTCGTAAATGTCAAACTGTCAGTTGACAATAAACATACATGTGACCGTCTCATAGATGCATCTATTTAAGACATCACATTGCAGGTGAAGGGGCCTACATTCACCTTTTATATTTTTCAGAATTTTGGGGATACAGTCTCAACATTAGCTGGTGTAATCAACTTATCATGAGAACAAGCAACACAAACAAATTCTTGAAAAATCTTCTAGTTCTTCAATATGTTTTTAATACTCAATTAGCACATCAAATTTAAATCAGGACGATCAAAATGGTCTTGTCAACTGATAAAATTATCTGTATCCGTAAACTTCAAGTTTGCCATGACGAGTGCTATTTTTTTTAATAAACTGCTGGTTTACTATTGCATGAAATTGTATATCAATAAACTTCTGGTTTATCGTGGTATGTGATCTCATCATGCTCGGGTAACATTTCACTTGTGTATTTCTTACCCATAGTAACTTGAAGATATTTAATATACCGATCATTTGTAGTCTCAATATGATAACCATTTTTATTGTTAGTAAACTTCAGGTCTACTACAGTGTTCCGATCGTACCAATTACGATCTACGATGAATGGTATTATCATATATAACATCTTCAAGAGACTTCAATTTATTTATCATAATCAGATATTATTTGGACATTGCTAGTGTCATGATACTTGTAAATAAATAATTAGCTCTTCTGGAGCCTTTGATCATTAATTTCTATTACCAAATATTTCTTAAATACTTCTGGTACCATGAAAGCAAATTTCGACACTACTGGTGTCACAAAATAAACATTGAATTCTAAACTTCAATATTTCAAACATCTCCTTCAGGGAGATTCATCATTAACTGAGTATTTTGTATCTAAGCTCAAACACATAATAATCAAATCCTTCATAAAGAGATACATTAATTGTTATTTCCTTCAAGGAAAACAATAACAACTAACCATAATGTATTAATGTGGTTATAGGAGAAAGCATTCTACTCTGCTTCCTTTTGCCTTAGAATGATACTTTAATATGTTTCGACGTACGACAGGTACGTGTAGTAATGTTTGAATTTCATACCACAAAAATATAACATCTACATTCCTTGTATTTTATCCCTCCAGGAGATAAGTTGTGATATTTGTTCATTCACTTCGGGGAATGAAACCTGATTATTTAAATGTGCTTAAAATACGACGCTCATCAATAGCTCGTTATTTTGCTCAAACACAAGAAGACATTTCTTCAGAGTATTTCTCAGATATTTTGGTAATTCTTTCTGCTTCAGGAGTAAAGTTTCAAAGTTTTACTGCTTCAGGAGTAAAGTTTCAAGTTTTACCACTTCGGGAGTAAAGTTTAAAGGTTGACTAATTCAAGAGAAGATTTCTGAATTCTACTACTTCGGGAGTAGATTTCAGAGTTGTACTATTTCAGGAGTAGAATTAAAAGCCTTACTACTTCAGGAGTAAAATACATAGGCTTACTACTTCTGGAATAGAATTCAAAGTTTGCTACTCGTGGAGCAAAATTATGAGTTTAGTACTTCGGGAGAAAAGCATATAATATTCAGAATATTTCTTCTCAATTATTCTACCTCTTCTGGAGATGGATCATGATATTTTCACAATCAAATGCACGTTTCTATTTATAGGTTTTACTACATATTATCACATTCACTTCAGGGAATAGATCTATATTTATAGCTTATATCAAAAGTTCTCATTCTTAAAAAATGGAACACAATCATCTGAACGTGCAGGCCTTAAGCATATCAAATTGTGATAGCTTAGAATTTCTTTTAAGATATTGCTACTTCAGGAGCAAATCGAGGCATACATACAATTTATAGAATCTTTCTCTAACATATCTTCACTTGTTGCCAGTACAAGCCTATGAAAATATTATCACTTCTAGTGATTAATGAAGACATGATATTACCACTTCTGATGGTTGTACACATGATAACATCACTTCTGATCGTGATGTTAATAGCATAATATTTCTTGATGTCTTATCACGTATTGCTCTTCAGGAGCAATTAATGCTTTTGAAATTTTAATAGCGTGAAAGAGATTAAGACAACATACAAATCAAAATTCATAAATTGTTAAAGAATCATACCTGCAGGCAGCAGGTTGCCAACGAATCTTATATGCATATGCATATGTTAGTATCTTTTTCTTTAAATGGCAGGAGCATAGCAAATCATGACTTGTGATGTCTTCTGGCATTATTTTTGTTCTCCGTAGCATTGTAACACTTTGATCTTTTCAAAATAAGTGTTCAAGATAGAGTCTCGTGCTGATAACACGTTATAAAATAAAAGCAGTGAAATAAATTAAAGTAGCAAAAATAAGAGAGAGACTGAGAGAAACAGAAAATAGTAATAAACTTTCTTTTCCTTTTTTGAGGTATCTCTATTATATTCCATCTAAGGCTATATTTATAAGCCTACAAAACTTGGGGAAATATACATGCTACGGTGGTGTAACTTGGGGAAACATACATGCTACAGTGATGTGGCCCTACATGGGCTGTTATTTACAACAGTGAATCGTTTTTTAAGTAGTTATTTGAATTTTATTTGGAAATGTCAGCATCCTGTGACTTCTTTCTAAAATTCAAGAGAGAAAAACACAAAAAATGCCACACCTTCACCACTGCACTGACACAGACGACGACATCTGAGTACAAGATAAGGCCAACTCCATCGCAGCACCAAGAAATTACTTTTTATGCAGCAAAAGAAGAGTTGTCCCCCTTCCCAAGACCAATACAATAATCATGATATGTTTACTAGCTCCCAAAAGACTACTATATTAAATGGCCCCACGCCTGCCACCTTTTATATCACTATTTTTAGGAATTAGACAAAAAAAAATTGAATCAAACTAACACTAAAAAAAAAAAACATAAGTAGGTTTCACGCATTAAGACCAAATTGAAAAAATAAAAATTTGGCCTTTCACGCACGAATTACCTGCCACCTTTTATATCACTATTTTTAGGAATTCGTGACTTTTGTAGGACAAAAAAAAATTGAATCAAACTAACATTAAAAAAAAAACATAAGTAGGTTTCACGCACCAAGACCAAACTGGAAAAATAAAAATTTGGCCTTTCACGCGCGAAATTCGTGCGTGAATGAGGCCAACAAACATATTCTCTTTTCTTTTAAGCAAAATTACACCGGAAGAGTGAACCTCTGTTCCATTGGATAATAAACCATATTCATCCTCCTCAGATAATTCCAAACAGACACACCCCTCCTCCTCTGAAAATACGATTCTTCTGCAAATTGTTGCATTATAAATTTCTTGAAAACCCAAAGTAACGTTTCACCTCCATAAAGAAGAAAACAGAGGAAATACACAACAGGCGAAACAGAATCCGGAAAGAGAACAGTGGCAGTGGAAGCCAAAGATAGACAACTAAAGAAAACCATAATATGGTGTATGAGGTCGGAGAATTTCCTATAAATAGGATGATTAGAAAACCTCTGCTTAACTCCATACATTAAGCAGTAGAGGAATAAAGAAGTCACAGAAACTCGCATGGTTTTGGGATGTGTCTGGAAGGGATCAGTTTTGTCATTAGCTTGATATTTTAGCTATAGAAAGTTGAGGAGAATTGTGAATAAGAATCCAAGAATTGTGAGGGAGCAAGTTGTGGTACTCCTTTAACTCCTTTCACGCACAGAGGCATGACTTTTTGTTGGCCTCATTCACGCACGAAATTCGTGCGTGAAAGGCCAAACTTTTATCTTTACAGTTTGGTCCTTTCACACACAAAATTAGTGCGTGAAACTACTTATGTTTTTTTTTTCTTTTTTTCTTTTGTGTTAGTTTGATTCAACTTTTTTTTTGTCCTACAAAAGTCGCGGATTCTTACTTTTAATTTTCTATCCTACGGTGTTCATGGTTCGGTTTTTGATTAAAATCAAAATCAAACTAATTTTATCAATTTTTTAATTATTAAAATCAAATCAAACCAGACATTTACATATCTATTGGTTTGGTTGTTGTCGATTTGATTCGATTTGCATCGATTTTTAACAAACTTAGTATTTCTTTCTTCCGTTTTTTTCCTACGACTTGGAAAGACTTTTCCGTCCCTTTTCAGTTTATTATCAGTTACTACCCTTTTATTGTGAGAGTTATACTTTTTTTGGATTATGGAGAAAATATCTTAAGATCTATAAGTTTTAATCAAGTGAATAAAGTTTATAAGTACAACTTTATTTAGGTAAATCTCATAATTGTTTCTTTGAATAAATGAGTGTGGATTTATGAATTTCTTTTTAAGTAACGGGCTTAAGGTATAAAGTTCATTATCCTAATAGAGATTAAAAAAAATTGATGAAAAAATAAACAAAGTACTTAAAATTATTTATCATGATTAATATATTTTTATTTAATTTATGATTTTCTGCTCTACTGTTATCGTCCTATACTCTAGTATTTGCATAAATTTTTTTTATTAGACCAGGACATATATAGTTAATTAATATAGGTATAAGATCCATCTCAGTTAATTCTCTTTCAATTCTTCTTTCATTGATCTATTTAATTTTAATTTTATTTATAAAATATTTTTTATTTTAATAAAACAATAATATATATAGACAAAAAATCAGAAAAATGAAACATTCTAAAATCATGTATCTAGTGATTTCATACCATCATATATCTCACCTTAAGAAAAATCACAAAAATGCTTTTAAAATCAGTGTTCCTTATGTGGTCTACTATATTTATCATCGATATCACTTACTAGTAATTATAAAAATGGGAATTTTACACTGTATGCCAATTATGGAAAAATATTTACCCGTTTTAGCCCATCTTTTTTTAATTACCCGCCATAGCCATTTTTTTCCTCTTTAGTTTTTTACTAGTCTTATACATTATTAAACATTTTTATACAAGGTTTATACATTGTCTACAGTAGATGTATAAAGTTATATATTGTTGTATAATATTGTATACTAGCCTTATATATTAATATACACTTTTATACAAGGTGTATACATTTCCTATACTAGGTGTATAAAGTTGTATATTATTGTATAAAATTCAAGTTGGGCCATGAAATGTTGGGCTGTAGGTTTGTAATTTAAAATATAGGTTATGAATATGTAATTTTGACCCATAAATTGTTTATAAGTGAAATTTCCCCATGATAGTATAAGTAATTTTTACACAATAAATTCAATTTAACCGGATATAGTAGATTATTACTCATTTTAATTTTCAAGTTACTACATCAGACTTGTATAAAGGAGCTTGTTACGTATCTATAGGTGTAGATCAATTAACTTGATGGTAAAACATAAAAAATTTCTTTGTCTGAATTTAGGTGACACACTCTCATATTTAGTCTGTTCTAAAAGAATATCACCTTTTCACATTTAGAAAAAATGTGACTCACAAATATCTAACATTTGTTTTATACCAAAAGTTTTCAACATTCTTCTTTTCTTTTTAAAACTGTTTGTCTAGTCAAGTAATATTACATAAATTGGGACGGATGAAGTATTACTGATGCATAAAACTCAAATTTAAAACAAAAAGGAGAAAAGCTAGCATCCCTATATAATTTCTCTTATGTTAGGTATTCTAAAGACATTGAGAATTTGCCAACTTCATTGCACATGATCACGATGAACTCAAGTAAATTGAATTCCTAAACCAAGAAGTTGAAAATTTAACCTCAAATGTTCAACTAGGGGATTGGCTTTATCAACTGAAGGCTTTTCTAATAATCATCTTCAAGATCATCAAAGAATTCATCATGGTCATGATCACAATCATGATCAATTTCCCGTGATCATGGCTTTCCTTAATGATATGAATTTGTCAAGCAATTTTAGTTCTGATCAGGTTAATGTTTATGACGATCCAGTAGCTGCTCAGTTCCTTGCTCTGGGGGGTCCAAATTATGGCATACATTCAATTCCTGAATCAAATTCCATGGTGGATAATATTTCAGCTCCTGCACCCCCGGTGTCAATTGGAACTGGACCAATGGAAATTATGTACTTACCTTTTCCCTTGATCAATTCATTTTTATCAGACCGAAAAATGGTTGAATCTCACTGGATCGTGCTGGCAAGGCTATGCTTATATCTACAATATTTTGTCGCATATTTAAGTCGTCTGCATAAGATTCTAACCACTACTAGATAAATTGTTCTTAAAGAAGGCCCCAGTGACTCCTCCGTCGCGATGACATAGCCAACAATAGATGCCCTTGGGGCCAAAGACTCCTACTGCGGGTCGGCAAACGGACAACGGGCTCATGCGTCGCTTTTAGCCCTAACTCTGACTTAGAGGCGAAGTCATAATCCAACACAATAACTTCATGCCATGGCTTTTCAACCAAGCGCGATGACTAATTGAGTGAATCAATGTTTCTTCTCATGCTAGGTTGAAATACTAATGTGACAGTGTTATTAGTAGTGTAAACTAACTTGTATCACGACGGTCTAAATCTAGCTATTCACTTTCTTATTTATTTCAGTAATCTTTTATAATATTCTAGGCAAATTTCACATCGGTAAAGCATACGAGAGAGGCTGGTACATGTAGAAGCAGTTGTCTTAGACCCTAGTAATACGTTTTAAAGATGTACATGCCTAGATTCAAAGCGGACAATATACTACTAATTGGCTGGGCTATGACATATTTCTTTTATTTTCCTCCCTTTTTTCAAGATTTTGTGTTTGTATGAATTTGATATGTAGGATTGCATTCTTGATTGCAGAATTGAGGTCGGAGAAAGAGAAAAAGAAAGGATGATAGAGAAGCTGATAAACCAAGAGAAGTTGTTCACGTTAGAGCAAAGAGAGGCCAAGCTACTGATAGTCATAGTTTGGCTGAGAGGGTGAGTATTTTTTTTCTGCATACTTTGTTTTTTAACCATGCAATAATTTGGTTAATGATATTTACAATTCTGTAATTTTACATCACTAACAAAGCTTATATATAATAAATGGAAACAAGATTGCACCATGTTATTAATTTTGTATTACTTGTAATTTGTGACTAGCTAAGAATAGAGAAAATAAATGAAAAGTTGAGAAGCTTACAAGAACTGGTTCCTGGATGCTCTAAGGTAACACTATCCATCTTCTGTTTTTTTCTTTTTAATGTTTCAAAATCCTTGAATTCTTGCAAGGAAAAAAATGAATTAGCTACGAAGTTCGTCGCTGATCTATCACTAAATGACCTCCGTAACTAACAAGATTTTTGATAACCCGTCTCTAATTCATTATTAAATAGGATGGGCCACAAACTTTTGTTTTTTAGCAATAGAAGTCGTGTATTGCTAATTCCTGTGTGTGTGTGTGTGTTTTTTTTTTTTTTGGTTTTGATGAATGATAGTTTATCATATTTTAATTACCTTATTATTGTGAGTTGAATAATACAAGTAACGCTTGCAGACAATGGGAATGGCAGTGATGTTCGATCTAGTAATCAATTATGTTCGATCACTGCAAAATCAAATTGATGTAAGTCTGGCTCATCAAGTTCTCTTCTTATTATTATATGGTGTCAAATTTTCAAAAAAATAAAAATAACAAAACCGGTCAATAACCAGTTTTGTAAATATATAAATGTATCTATAATTTGTTGTTTTTAGTTTCTATCAATGAAACTTTCAGCACGAAGTTTGTTTTATGACTTCAACTCATCAGAGATGGAAGCTATGGAGTCAATGCAGGTGCATCTCCTTCTAATTTTTAGAGATAATATTGTCTATTTTTCTTCTATTACTCTCTCCATTCCGGTTTTATAACAAACTTTCCTTTTAGTCCGTTCTAAAGAAAAATATACTATTTACTTTTTATATTTTATATTGAGAAACAATTAATTTTACACATCTCAAATTACTCTTAATGCCAAATTTCTATTAACCTCATAAATGCTACTATATCATATTAAGGCTATAGTTTTAAAAGTTATAGCCACACGATCGATGCTATGATTTGTGATATTTTTAGATCATAAATTTCAAAAGCCTTTATGTATCTCTTAAATTCCATGTTTATTCAAAGTATATCACATATGAAAATTACTTCCTCTGTTCTAGTTTATGTGACGCTATTTTCTTATTAGTCTGTTCCAAAAGGAGCGATATACTTCAATATTCATAAAAAAAATAAAAAATTACACTTCTTATTTACCCATAATAAGAAACTTTTATAGCCCTACAAATGTTATAACATGTTTGAGGTCAGAAGTTTTATAAGTTTAATTTATATACAACCACACAAATGTTATGACATGTTTAAGACTACAATGTTTAGAAGTCCATTTTTCTTCTGAAACTAAATCGATTCATAACCTTTCGGACACAACCAATCTCTATTCGAACTCCCTTTACTTGTAGGAGTACATCTTGGATTTGTCGATTATGTTATGGTCGGAGTCCTACTCATGGCAACCTGGTTGAATTGGGGGAAGCTGTAGGTATTATTGCAGGTCAATCGATTGGAGAACCGGGTACTCAATTAACATTAAGAACTTTTCATACCGGAGGAGTATTCACAGGGGGTACTGCAGAACATGTGCGAGCCCCATCTAATAGAAAAATAAAATTCAACGAGGATTTGGTTCATCCGACACGTACACGTCATGGGCTTATATCGACTCAAACTGTGTTACATATAAATTGGAACGGAGTGAGTATAATTTCTTGAAACTTCAAATTTATGCTACTTTATCTTTTGGTTACTAGATGATGCATGCACAGGCCAAACACTGAACATGAATTCACTTTAGTAACAAAATTATAAAAATTTATTACATAAGACAATACAATTCTATTGTTGGAAGCTTGATGTATGTTTAGGTTTGTACAAGACCTGACATTACATTTGCTATTGGAATGTTGGGAAAACATCAGAGTAACCAAGGTCTTGACCTCTTGAAAGCTGCAAATAAAGTCTTAAAATACCTTCAAGGTACAAAAGACAACATGCTAATATACAAACGATCAGATGATTTGAAAGTCATTGGATACTTTAATTTAGACTTTGCTGGCTATGTTGGTTCATGTAAATCAACTTCAAGATACATTTTAATGTTAGCCAGTGGAGTTATATCTTGGAAGAGTGCCAAATAGACTTTATTTGCGACTTCCACTATGGAAGCTGACTTCGTTTCTTGTTTTGAGGCTACCTCACATGGTGTATGGTTGAAGAGTTTCATTTCTGGGCTTAGAATTATTGACTCTATCTCTAAGCCATTAAGGTTATATTGTGACAACTCAGTTGATGTTCTTATGGCTAACACTTACAAAAGTGGGAGTTGAAGCTAGCATATCGACAGGAAGTATCTAGTCATAAGAGAACGTGTTAAGGATAAGAAAGTGGTCATTCAACACGTTAGCACTAAACTGATGTTAGTTGATCCTTAGTTTACGGATCATGCAGTCACACTGGGACTTAGTTTCACTATGTAGATTTTCGTTGTAACAACGAATCTTGATGAACTCTCTCTTATATGATATTTCTCGTACTTGTTATTGTGTGCACATTCAGCTGACTTGAAAAATATCGTCAAAGTATAGACCTACAATAAACATTGAGTTTATTCATTAAGTAATACGGGCCGAGGCTTAGAGGAGAGGAACTATCGCCATGATTCATGTATTGTGTTTCATTTATGGGATTAAAGTATACAGACCAAGTGGGAGAATGTTGACATTATCTGAAAATGTGGTCCGTAACTTCCATGGTATTACAAACTCATCACCCATTATGTAATGTACGTAACTTCCATGGTATTACAAACTCATCACCCATTATGTAATGTACGTAACTGCCATGGTGCCAATAACTGCCTAAAACTGCTGCCCGTTTTGTTTATAACTGCTATTAGAAGTTCTTGATGGGAGAACATCTATTTATATAGTATATCCGGTTAAAAGGTCCCTAACCACAAAATTTCTCTAAACACTCCACAACATCTAAAGAGTGAGGTTTGAGTGCTTAGTGTAAGAATATTGTCTTTTTAATGAGACATTTAATGTGGTCCACAATTATGGTAACAAATTATTTACCTTCTCTTCTAAGTAAATAATGAATATAGCAGATAATAATTTTTTATTATGCATATCCGGAAGTTTCCTTGATGGGAGGAAACATTTATTGGGTGTCCCTAGGGTAACCATATTTTATGGAGAAGTCCCTAGGGTTAAAGTTATTGCCTAAGAGTCCCTAGCCTACCTATAAATACGCCTGTGACTCCATCAGTCCAGTATTCTGAAATTGTGATAGGCATAGGCTAGAAGACTCTAGGTCTTTTATCATTCTTTTCAGAGTTACAATTTTGGTGCTAGAAGAAAGGCAATTCCAACTACACTTGAATAACTATAGCTGAAGGTAAGTTCCTGTTTAATATTCCGCTGCGATGACTCTGTGTGTATGTATTAAAATATTAATATGTGGCATCAGAGCCTGCCTTTAGCTATATTGTTTGGTGTCTAGATTTATTTGTAAATCGTAATAATTAGATAATAATAATTGTTACGCTTTTAACTTAACCGTGTGACTTAGACTATAATCCAGACGATAGGGTTTTGCTTGTTATATGCCATTGCCCCTTTAGTTGGCAGATTGATATGCTTGGCTTGTACACTCACCGTTTTTCGTGAATACTTGTCAAGATTTGGGTTTTAAGGTTTATATCATAACCAAGTGAAAGCATCAATTTTTTTTTTATATAACAGTTGCCGAACTAGATTTGTTTTGGTATAATAAAATTAGTTGTTACTGACATTGTCTAAAATTGCTATCTGATCGCCCCGTCATAAAGCACTCTATTTAGATTTATGTTCTAATGAACAGTGACTTGTCTTCATATTAAGTTACAGTAGCTCTTGTGGTATTTGGCTTTTGAGTTAGATTCTGCCTTTGAGTTTGTCAAGAATTTCTTATTGTCAAAACAACTTCTGACTTGATTGTTTATCTCAAGAGACAAATTATTCATTAGTGCAAATTAAGATATTTGCTTAATCTGCTAATATCACCATTACGTATGAATTTTATTTGCATCCTGTACCTTGGCATATTTTGAAAGTTCTTGTCTCTGACTAATATTGACTTGGTGAAACACGTTTAATCTGGGTCAGAATTTATTTGATTAACAGCCTTGACCTATCACTTGTGTATTTGGTTTTTTGTCGGTTATACAAAATATGTTTTACAACCCCTCTACTGTTTAAGTTCTTATAGCATTTTAATTATAAGAACTGACCTTTGCAGTAATTAAATAGGCTTATGATTATTATATAAGGTGTGCCGATTTTGAAACCAATCAACGTTTTGCTTAAGTTGATTATAAAGTTTAATTACTGTGGGATGTCATTTTTAAGTTTCCTTTGTATCTTGTGCTTAGGACTAGCCACAGCATCTTGCGTACTTGATATAAAGGAAATAAAGTTGTTTAATCACATAAAGTTTAGTGGTTAAAATTATAATGACATCTATATAGTTCAGTTATCTCATTAAAATGGTAACCCGGCCCCACAGGGAGGTAACTATTTTAGTGAGATTAATTGGAAGGAGATAGTAAACCTTTTAGTTTGAAAATTTTCCTATGCCCACAGGTACGGATTGTTTTCTAGTTTTATTTTGGTTTACTAGTCTAATAAAGTTAAGTAAATTATGTGCATGTGTTGCAACCTCTACCCACAGGAAGGTCTTGAATTTACTTAGAATCGGTATTTACGCGATTCACTTTGATGGTTTGTGCTTCATAGCTTAATTGTACATCCTTGTTTTGCAGTTTTCACAGCTTTTCCTACTGCTATCTTTAATGAGAATGCTCGAATTCCGATGTTGTCTGGTGACAACTTTACTGAATGGAAGGAGAAAGTCCTTCTCACTTTAGGGTGCTCGGATTTGGATTTGGCAATCCGTGTGGAAGAACCACCTAAACCCACGGAATCAAGTACGCCAGATGCTAAGGCTTATTATGAGCGGTGGGAACGATCTAATCGCTTGAGCTTGATGCTCATAAAGGCTCATATAAGCCAAAGCATTAGGGGTTCCATCCCTAATAGCGATAAGGTCAAAGCTTATATGAAGGCAATTGAGGAACAATTTGTAAGCTCTGACAAGGCGCTGGCTAGCACCCTTATGAAGAGGCTCTCAAGTATGACCTTTGATAGAAGTCGTACAGTGCGCGAGCACATTATGGAGATGAGAGACATTGCTGCTAAACTCAAGTCCCTTGAGGTTGATATGTCTGCACCATTTCTTGTGCACTTTATCCTCAACTCTCTTCCTGCAGAATATGGTCCGTTCAAGATATCCTACAACACACATAAAGATAAATGGTCAATTAATGAACTCCTGACCATGTGTGTTCAAGAAGAGGAGAGGTTGAAGCATGAGATACCTGAAAGTGTTAATTTGGTAACTCATGATAAGAGAAATGCGAAGAAGGGCAAAAGTGTTCCTATGAAGAAGAAAGGCATTGTTGATAAAGATTATTGCCGTTTCTGCAGAAAGAAGGGACACTGGAAGAAAGATTGCCTGAAATACAAGAAATGGCTTGAGAAGAAAGGTAATTTTACCTTTGTATGTTATGAATCTAATTTTACTGAAGTTTCTGATAATACATGGTGGATCGATTCTGGTTCCACGACTCATATTGCCAAAACCATGCAGGGTTTTCTAACTCTAAGGAAGCCGATGGGAAGTGAACAAAAAGTTTATTCTGGAAATGGGATGCCATCAACTGTGGAAGGCGTAAGGACTTATAGGCTTATTTTAAAAGATGGTTTTCAATTAGATTTAGAAAAAACTTTTTATGTTCCATGGTATTCTAGAAATTTAATTTCTCTTTCAAGACTATCAGTTGCTGGTTATGATTTCAATTTTCATTATTCTTCAGTTAAACTTTTGAAAGACAATAAAGTTATTGGTTTTGGAAATTTGGATGGAAGATTATTTAAATTTGAGCTAGACCCCACGATTGAATGTAATGTTTTAACTCTGCATGATAAAGAAATTGGCACTAAGAGATGTATTATCAATGAGAACTCATCAAGTCTTTGGCACAAAAGATTGGGACATATCTCAATTGACAGAATCAAAAGGTTAGTTAATGATGGAGTTCTAGAAGCTCTTGATTTTTCTGACTTTGGGACTTGTGTGGACTGCATAAAGGGTAAGCAGACTAACAAATCCACTAAAGGTGCCAAAAGGAGTTCTCAACTGCTTGAGATCATACATACAGATATTTGTGGACCTTTTCCTACCCCTTGCTTGAATGGTGAAAGATATTTTATCTCGTTTATTGATGACTATTCAAGGTACATGTATCTCTATTTTCTGTTTAACAAATCAGAAGCACTTGATACCTTTAAAGTTTACAAAACAGAAGTAGAGAAACAGACAGGAGCTCAGATCAAAATTGTAAGGTCTGACAGGGGTGGAGAATATTATGGTAGGTACACAGATAAGGGACAAGTTAAGGGTCCATTTGCTGAGTTCCTTGAAAGTGAAGGTATAATTGCCCAATATACCATGCCAGGAACACCACAACAAAATGGTGTGGCGGAAAGAAGGAATCGGACATTAATGGACATGGTAAGAAGCATGATTAGCAGATCAAGTTTGCCTTTATCCTTATGGAGCGAAGCCTTAAAGTCCGCTGTGTATATCTTAAATAGAGTTCCATCCAAGGCTGTCCCTAAGACGCCTTTTGAATTATGGAAAGGATGGAAACCTAGTTTAAGCCATTTACACATTTGGGGATGTCCAACTGAGGTGAGGGTTTATAACCCTCATTTGAAAAAGTTGGATGAAAGAACAATAAGTGGTTTCTTTATAGGCTATGCAGTTAACTCTAAAGGATTTAGGTTCTATTGTCCTTCTCATTCTCCTAAAATTGTTGAGGCTAGAAATGCTAAATTTCTTGAGGAACATGAAGTAAGTGGGAGTGGTTCGACTCAAGTGGTGGAATTGCAAGAGATAAGGGAACCACCTGTGGTACCTTTATATATTGGGAACTTGAATGTAGTTCAGACAAATTCTCATGAACTGTCTCAAGAGTTCGCAAGCCAGCAATTTCTAGTGACTATGTTGTATACCTTCAAGAGTCTGATCATGATATTGGACTTAAAGATGATCCATGCTCCTTTTCACAAGCCATGAGTGGAGAGAACTCCACACTTTGGTATGATGCCATGAAAGAAGAGTTGGAATCTATGGCCAAGAATAAAGTCTGGAATCTCGTTAAATTACCAGAAGGAGTCTCTACTATAGGATCCAAATGGGTTTATAAAACCAAAAGAGATTCATCTGGTAATATTGAACGATATAAAGCCAGACTTATAGCCAAGGGTTTCACTCAAAAGGAAGGCATTGATTACCATGAAACCTTCTCTCCAGTTTCAAAGAAGGGTTCATTAAGAATAATTATGGCATTAGTAGCTCATTTTGATTTAGAGCTGCATCAAATAGATGTGAAAACGGCTTTCTTGAATGGAGATCTTGAAGAGGAGGTATACATGCGTCAGCCTGAAGGTTTTTGTGATAAGGATAATAGTCACCTTGTTTGCAAGTTGAATAAATCCATTTATGGACTAAAACAGGCTTCCCGCCAATGGTATATTAAATTTCATAATGTTGTTTCTTCATTTGGATTTACGGAGAACATCATTGATCAGTGTATATACCTTAAGATAAGTGGGAGCAAATATATTTTCCTAGTCCTATATGTGGATGATATTTTACTTGCTAGTAGTGATCTGGGATTGTTGCATGAGACGAAATAGTTTCTTATTCAAAATTTTGAAATGAAGGATATGGGTGAAGCCTCCTATGTCATTGGCATAGAGATTCACAGAGATAGATCTCAAAGATTACTTGGACTATCTCAAAAGGCCTACATTGAAAGAGTTCTGGAAAGATTTGGAATGAAGAACTGTTCACCTATTGCAGCACCCATCATTAAAGGTGACAAATTCTCATTGAATCAATGTCCACAAAATGCATTGGAACAAGAGCAAATGAAAGGCATTCCCTATGCTTCGCTTGTTGGGAGTCTTATGTATGCACAAGTCTGTACTAGACCTGATATTGCCTTTGCAGTAGGAATGCTTGGCAGATATCAAAGTAACCCTGGTCTTGATCATTGGAAAGCTGGTAAAAGGGTTTTGAGATATTTGCAAGGAACCAAGGATGTTAAGCTCACATACAAATATTCTGACTCATTGGATGTCATTGGATATTCAGACTCTGATTTGGGTGGATGCAAAGACTCTGGTAAATCTACTTCTGGATACATTTTCCTTCTTGCTGGAGGCGCTGTATCTTGGAGGAGTGTTAAGCAAACCATTGTTGCAACATCCACAATGGAAGCTGAGTTTATTGCATGCTATGAAGCTACATCACAGGCGTTATGGTTGAAGAATTTCATTTCGGGCCTTACAGTTGTCGATTCTATAGCAAGGCCATTGAGAATTTTATGTGATAATTCAGCGGCAATATTCTTTTCGAAGAATAATAAAAGTGGCAGCCGAAGCAAGCATATCGACATAAAGTATTTGATGGTTAGAGACTATGTCAAGAAGCAAGATGTGAGTTTTGAACATGTTAGTACTACTTTGATGATTGCTGATCCTATGACTAAAGGTTTACCAGCTAATGCTTTCAAGGATCATGTAACCCGTATGGGTCTTAGTAACTCAGTATAGTCTTGCTTTTGTTTTCTAACACTTTGTCTAGACATTATCGTTTCTTTGTTATACATGACAGTGCACATTTTGGTTTTCATGTATTATGTTATGATCATTGGATCAATAAAGTTGGACTCTGAATGACTTATATTAAGTTATTCATAAATATGTTGGACACTTTGTTAGAATATATTATACATCGTAATACATGGAAGGAAGTGTTTGTTTAAAAGCATGACCGCCATGATTCATGTAGTAATGTGTTCTAGTTGAAGTGATTGTTGCATAACAATTTTGATGAGTGAATCAAGTTTATGGCCATGATTATCACTCAAACAATTATCTGATTATAATATGCGGGCCAAGTGGGAGAATGTAAGAATATTGTCTTTTTAATGAGACATTTAATGTGGCCCACAATTATGGTAACAAATTATTTACCTTCTCTTCCAAGTAAATAATGAATATAGCAGATAATAATTTTTTATTATGCATATCCGGAAGTTTCCTTGATGGGAGGAAACATTTATTGGGTGTCCCTAGGGTAACCATATTTTATGGAGAAGTCCCTAGGGTTAAAGTTATTGCCTAAGAGTCCCTAGCCTACCTATAAATACGCTTGTGACTCCATCAGTCCAGTATTCTGAAATTGTGATAGGCATAGGCTAGAAGACTCTAGGTCTTTTATCATTCTTTTCAGGGTTACAATTTTGGTGCTAGAAGAAAGGCAATTCCAACTACACTTGAATAACTATGGCTGAAGGTAAGTTCCTGTTTAATATTCCGCTGCGATGACTCTGTGTGTATGTATTAAAATATTAATACTTAGAAGACTCACCGGAGTTGGAAATCGACACCAACAACGCCAACGACGGTTCCGAAACAATGGTTGGAGGTACGCAACTCTTTTTCCGCTGCGCTATTGCTCTGTAATGTCTTACAGAGACTACAAGAGAACATGGAATTAGCTACGGAATTTATCGGTAATCCCTAGCTAATCCGTCGCAATATAGCTCCTCACTAATTAGATTTTCTTATAATCCGTCGCTAATCCATAGCTAAATGAGATTAGCATGGGATTTTTGTTGTTTACCTAGGAAATTTTATCCGTCGCTAATTCCTTGTTTTCCAGTAGTATTATATATATCAGCTAATGTCCTTGCTTTGCTTTAGTTTTTGTCCAATGACTCTGTCTTGACTATAGCTTTGATTTTGTGTATGCTTTCTATTTCGCTAGCCACCGCATGCTAGTATGAATAACTTTGTTGTGTTGTGATATTGAGGTAATGAGTGAAATGTCATCTCTTTATAATAATGGTGTATATTTTTTTACTTAAGCTTCAGAAACAGGTCATCTCTATTTTTGAATATGTTTCGTGCTTAATATACACTAGTTTCATATGGTTACTTGTAAAAGAAAAGTATAAATTGGAGGTCCAGAGAGGACTGAGTCTTGAGATAAATATATCTCGGCTCGGTCCTGAGAAAATACAAGCTTCATTACTTTAAAATAGCTGGAGTACTCTTCTATCATTTTGAGGAAATTAAACAAATCCGTGACCTTATATCTATGAAGAGGTTTTTACTTGCGCAGTATTTATTTTTCTGCTGTGTGTAAAGATAAATACCCTTATAAGTATGAGTTTATAGCAGATGCTACTACATTTCTTGGTGTATTACGAGTCTTAATCCATATTTCTGTCATAATTACTCTTTAAGATCGAACTTTTGCTTGTAATATAGGGGGATAGGACATTGTACGTAATTCTGCTTATGATTCTATTTTTGAGTAAAGCGAACGAGAAGGGTTTAGTGTAAAGAAATGGATCATGGGCCTAACTCAATCTCAAAAGCTAGCTTATGAGGGGAGGATTGCCCAAGTCCATATAAAGAAACCACCCATCTCATTAACCACCGATGAAGGACTTTTTTTCATTCTTCAACACCCCCACCTCACGCCCAGGGCTGGACATCTGGAGCGTGGGCAATTTAATTTGGGGGCCTAACATCGGGTGAGATGGGTCCTGCTCTGATACCATGTAAAGAAATGGATCATGGGCCTAACTCAATCTCAAAAGCTAGCTTATGATGGGAGAATTTCTCAAGTCCATATAAAGAAATCACCCATCTCATTAACCACCGATGAAGCACTTTTTTTCATTCTTCAACATTTAGTTGTTTCCTTTGGACGCTCCAATTATAAGTTTGACATACTTTCTTTTCCTGATGAAAGGGTGCTTATTGCGGGGAATGTTTTTCCTTCGTAATATAGGAATGCGTGGCAAAAGAAAAAGAAGAAAGGAAAGTAACTTGTAAAGTGCCTCAAGAACAAGATGACATTCCGTTGTTCTAGTTAGATGTCATGCCGCTCCTTGTAAGGAATTTGTATCTTAACTTGGAATTGGTTTTTGTCACGTTGTACTCAGTGGCGGAGCTAGGAATTTTGTCAACGGTGTTCGAATTCATATAATCTATATATTAAGAGTGTTCAATATGTAATATATGTTTGCAATACGTAATAATTGACATGTCTACACGGTATAATTTTTCGTCGAAGGGTAACACCCTTACTCAATAAACATTAGGAGTACTGAACAATCGTAGCTTCAAATACTTCCTCTCGTTTGCGATAAGTGATATGTATTTCTTTTCTGTACCACTCAACTTTAGATAATTGCAAGAAAATGCAAACATAGTAGGTGTTTATCTTTGCTAATCTTTTGGTTGTCCGTTGCTTCTTTTTTATCAAAAAGAGAAAATAAAGAACGAATATATATATATATATATATATATTGATAGACTATGTAATAGTCTATGTAAACATTGTAAATATTCTCTTCCTTATGTATAGTAATTAGGTCCTTTAATTTAGCCTAGTATCATTCTGATAGGGAGATACCTACTTTGTATATAATGACTTTCATACATCAATACAAATCACTGATTGATTTCCTACATGGTATCAGACTAGGTTTCTCCTAAAAACCCTAGCTTTCTAAACCCTAGCCGTCCACCTCCCTCTTCTCTCCTAACCCTAGCCGTAGCCGCCACCCCTTCCTCCTCCCTCTTCTCTCTTCAATGGCTGACAACAAAAATTTCCATTCTGCTTTAACCGTCACGAATGTGAAATCTTTAATCCCAATCACTCTAGACATGGAAACCGGCCATTATCATGAATGGGCGACACTATTCAAAGTTCTAGCCCGCGTCCACTCCGTACTTGAACACATCATACCACCAACTGACACCACTGAACTCACCGCGTACAACGTAACAAAGGCGGCTAACCTTCTGCTCTAGAAACGGCTAGATGCGGTGGTCCTTCAATGGATATACACCACCGTATCCCATGATATTCTTACCTCTATTCTCGTGGCGGATGATGTTGCAGAGAAGGCTTGGAATCGAGTTGCTAAACTTTTCCAAGATAACAAGCACTCAAGGGCAGCGTACCTTGAAACTGAATTCACCACCACAAAAATGGCTGACTTCGGCTCGGTTATGGCCTATTATAATAGGCTCAAGTCTCTCGCGGACCAGCTTGCCAACGTGGGGTCGCCGGTGTCTGACCAACGTTTGGTCTTACGCCTCCTTGCAGGCTTACCCGAGACATATGCACACTTTGTCACCACCATCCAGCAGAAGGATGTGCTGCCCTCTTTCTCTGAAGTGTGCTCCAGACTCAAGCTCGAAGACGTAGCTGCCAAGGAACGTGCCCGCGATTCCAGTCCCGCGGCTCAACTTGTTGATAATGATACTCCCTCCCCGCCACCTGGCGGTAACAATAATTCAACTAACCGTCGTGATAATAATCGTGGCAAGAATTCTAACAGGAACAAGGGAAAGGAGAACAACAACAACAACCGCGGGAAATCCGGCCAGGCCGCGGCGGCGGCGAACAGACCAGCAATGGCCAGTGGCCGACGGGACAGCCACCGGCAGGGGGATACTACTGGCCTGCCTGGCCGCCCCAACAGTGGCCAATGCCCCCCTGCCTGTATCCGACGAGACAGTGGCAGCAGCGTCCCACCACACCGCGGCCCGGCAGCGGCATTCTCGCTGCGGGTCCACGACCTCAGCAGGCCTATTCCATGCATGGTCCGACCTATTCTGGGTACACTCCGACAGACGTGGAGGCAGTCATGCACACTCTGTCCATGCATCAACCGGATGATAATTGGTACATGGACACCGGAGCAACTTCCCACATGACTGCCAACTCAGGTACTCTCACGTTTTATTTTAATTTGAGCAATAATTCTGGAATCATTGTTGGTAATGGTAGCACTATTCCAATTCGAGGCTATGGTCATGCATCCCTACCCCCACCTAATCCTCAATTACATCTCCGAAATGTCTTGCATGCTCCAAAACTCATCAAAAACCTTATTCCGTACGTAAATTCACTAAGGACAATAATGTTTCTGTTGAGTTTGATCCTCTTGGGTTTTCTGTGAAGGATTTACCGACGGGGAGCCGCCTAATGAGATGTGAGAGCACCGGGGAATTGTATCTTATCATTGCCACAAAATGGACCACTCCACCATCCACCTTCATTGCCGCATCACCTAGCTTGTGGCATTCCCGACTCGGCCATCCAGGAAATGCTATCCTTAGTTCTCTTCGTAGTAATGCCTTAATTGAATGTAATAGGGCCCGAACTTCTTTTTGTACCTCTTGTCCTTTGGGGAAACATGTTAAATTTCCATTTTATGACTCATTGTCATTTACTACTATGTCGTTTGATATCATTCATAGTGATTTATGGACATCTCCTGTTTTAAGTTCTAATGGGCACCGCTATTATGTTTTCTTTCTTGATGATTATAGTAATTTTCTTTGGACTTTTCCAATCTCTAACAAGTCCCAAGTCTATTCCACTTTTCTATCTTTTAAGGCATTAATACGGATTCAATTCGAAAGAGACATTAAAAACATTCAATGTGATAATGGGCGGGAGTTCGCCAATGGGCATTTTCAATCTCTTTGCGCCTCAAATGGTTTAAATTTCCGATTTTCTTGCCTCCATACCTCTCCTCAAAACGGCAAAGCGGAAAGAAAAATTAAATCCATTAACAACATAGTGCGCACTCTCCTTGTCCAATTTATGTATATCTTGACTTGAATAATAAAGGTGTGATTCTCAAACACCTTATGATGATTATACTCAATTGATGCAATTTTAAGCATAGATTCATGAGATTTGAATGTCAAATTTGGGGAATTTAGACCTAGTTTCTGAAAATGATAAATTGAAGAGATTTGACATGAAATTGAACTCTGATCAAGTACCTAATCATAGATTTGGAATACAAGCTTATGGGTAATTCTTCCATGTAATTTATTTCGAAACTTACCGGGTTGACTGAGGATTGACTTTTAGGGCGACTTTGATTTTTTTACCTTTTAAAAAAATAATGAAAATGGACCACTTAGCCTAATTTGATGTGCTATTAGATATTTTGCATGAATTGAAGGCACTAGAGGTCGTTTGGTTGGTGAATTGGATAGTGCTGGGTTGAAAAATCTCATCAGGTTCTAGGTGAGTGAGACTTTAATATTTATGTTGGTTGATTTGCCAAAAGCATAATTAGAAACTTGTATTGCTGCTTTCAAAGTACCTATTATGTTGTAGGGAGAGATTGAGTTAGGTCATTTATGTTATTTTGAGCTACTTAATATAAGTTATACTCTTACATATGACTATGACATGACAATGTACGTTGAGACTTGAATCGTGACTAGAACTGTTTTTTTCACTAACTAAGCATGGCGTCTCGGAGTTGCATTGATATGAATCATGTTAGCATTTTTACATGCATCGAATTGACTGCTTCATTTTATAATTATTTGATGATGTTATTTTTTGTACTATCTATTTTGACATGTCAGTTATTTGAGTTGCTATCAATATTAGACTGTTAGGCTTAGTGGATCACCCTAATATCTGTGAGGGCCTATTAATTTAGGTCTAGAGGATTCTCGCGTGGCATCTGTAAAGGCCCATACCTAGTATATCTCCCAGGTATCCAAAGTGCCCGTGGTTGGATCAGTCTAGTAGTTCTAGTCCACAAGGTACGTACCTGTAATTCTGTCTTAGTTGTTTACATTACTATGTTGTTATATATTGTTGTTGTTGCTTTCCCACATTATATTGAAAGACTTGCTCCGAGGGGTAAGATGGATGTCACACCCCAGTCCTGATAGGATATGATGGGCACCCGACCCTTTACTTAGAGCTGAGCGAACCCGCTGGTTATCGTTATATTCATAATCTCACCGGACTCTTAAATGACGAAATGAAATGCATGATGAAAGCTTTTCAAAACATTTTTTTCGTCTTTCTCAAATCAAGTAAAATCTGTAATCATATGAAATTTGTAACATAATGCATAATGATACATCGGCTCGCAGAGCCGCTTGCAAGACTGACATGATATATACGTGACTCTGTCTGCAATGTCTCTAACATAAATCAATATACCATAACATATATACTCTGACTCGGCAACACTCCAGAAGGAAATGGAGCTCGCCAATCCAGCTGGAACATCTTCTAGCCATATTCTCTACTCATCTGTATACACCTGCGTGGCATGAAACGCAGCGTCCACAAGAAGGGACGTCAGTACGAATAATGTACTGAGTATGTAAGGCATGAATAACAACATAATATAGATATGAAAAGTAACAAGGAGTAAGAGAGATATCCTGTACATCTGAATGCCTCATAAGGCGGATGTCATGCATGCTTAGCCTTTTTAAAAAAAAAAACATTTCAATACATATACATAGTACCATGCCCGGCCATTAAGGCTTGGTGTTATCATCATTAGCCCGCGTCCGGGGCAATATCATAACATGCCCACTGCAGTGGTGTGCACATCTACGTGCCATGCCCGGCCGACTATAGCGCGGCGCGGTGTGAGAAAATACATACATATATATAAAGCATGCATGAGAGCCAAGTAAAAGCTATAAATACATCGGAGTGACGTAAGGTCGGTAACCTCCGATTGTGTTATGGAATAATCATCGTCGCTTTGTCTCACCTTGAAGGAACAATTATTATAAGGTGAGACTATCAATGAAGAATAGCATTAAGAGAAAACATAGAATAAGATCATAAATCTCATAAGGCATCAATTCATATACTTTTGGAATCTTAAAAAAAATAGTCATCATCCATGAATAAAATTCAAACATCAATAAATAGTTCAACATTCTTATATCGTCATTGAAATCATAAACTTGGAACCTTTAAACATGAAATCATTCTCATCGTAGTCATCATATAAATATTCTCACCCTTGACATCATCGTTGTCATTGTAAAACATATCCATCGTTATTGTCATAAAAGCTTACGGAACATTTTGGAAAACATTCATGAATTATTAGGAAAGGGTTATGCCTTGGAATCATGAACATCTAACTTTTGGAAATAAGGAGGCTATGGACACATTTATGGAATTATAATCATAGGAATCATGCCTTGAAAGAAAGGGACGAGCCTTAACATACCTGGAAGATAATTTCTCGACTTCCAACTTACTTCCTGTCTTACAATTCACTTAAGATCATTCGTAGCCTCGTAATCTACATATAGAAACATTCATAATATTGTTAGGCTCGTCATCAGGCACTTGCCTCAAGACTTTAATTAAAATCCTTTTAGATTCTGTCGAAATTCGGGCAGCATCTCTCCTGTTTATATGGCTAGCCCGAAATCATTATATCAACCACCAATCAACAACAACAATACAACATCATCAATACCATTATCCATACCAATATACTTCCTAAAACATCCCACACGATGTCTTTTAAATTTCTCAACTAACCAACTTGTGATACGACTATTTGAATACTTTAATTCCGTAAAGAAGCCGAAATTAATACCAACAACATCAATAACAACATCCTCAACATCCTACAAGATAAATATATATATATATATATATATTATCCAAAATTCTCTTCAAACCTCAATCCATAATTCAACAACATCAACACAACAAAATATAACCTTTATTCTTGCAATTATTCCTTAATCCATATTGATAAAGAAAGAAATTCAATGATTCATACCTTGTATTTACTAAAGTAACAAGATCTTCAACATCCACTTGTTCCCAAGCTACTCCAACACCAAAATGAAACCATAATCGCGTCTACACGTTGCCCAGATTTCGATTAGTATTCTGTAACTTGAAATTTGCTCAAATTCCTAAATTTTAAGTGGGATTTAAGAGCCCTTTTAATGGCTGAAGTTTCTGGAATTTTTGGGGAATATTTGATGATGAAAAATGGGGTTTTAACCCCTTTTATAGTTGCTAAGGTCGGCAACACTGTAGCAGTCCTGTTTCTGCGTCGACAGCTCAGTTTGTAACGTCTATAATTCTCTACTCCGATATCCTATCAACGAGCGGTTTGTTGCATTAAAAACTAGACTCGACGAACTTCGTTTTAAGCTTTTGAAACACCTTAAAACTCCTAATATACTAGGAAATATGCCCCTCCAAAGTTGACTAAAAAATTTTCCCAGCATTTCTCAAATTTTCGTCGAACTTATTTTCTTCAATTTGCTTGATCTCGAAATCTTCCGAAACTCTCCATACATGATATTTATCATTTATTATACATGATAATGGCCATGTTCTTGTGTTTCAAAATAGTCTTTCTCGATTACGACTTACGAGATCGTAATTCGTCTTTTACTTCGTTGTTACGTACTTCCCATGGCTTGTACCTTCCAAAACGTCATAGGACGTCTCCGACACTCTATTACTACGGTGATGTACGTGTCATGCTCATGCTCTGAAAGTGCGGGGTATAACAATGGAGGCGCGGATCGGTGATCTCACTTGGCTTAAGCTCACCAAATTCAGCCATGGGCCTATGGGTGTCAAGTGGGCCGGTTCGGGCCATTTTAACGTGGGCCACAAGAGGCCGGGTCGGGGCTGGGCTTGGAGAGGGAAAGGGTGTCCGGCCCAGCCCACTTCGGATAGGGGCTACACCTCGGGCTAACCGGGTCCGTTAGTGGACCGGACCG